>NC_064617.1:192297271-192922271 GCF_023898315.1 Schistocerca nitens | reverse complement strand
CCGGGCGAAATACCTCCCTGCACAGTTATTTCCATAATGAATGAACGAGTGCAGGTTGTAGACACATGATTGGCGATATACGGAAGATTGTGGTCTGGCACTGGTGCGTGCTCTGATAGCCTCATGGTAAGGCGGTCGCATGCGATAAGCGTGAAATTCCGTTCGATACAAATTTTGATTGTCATCATTCCTTTATACAGCTGATGGTTGTCCATATTCGCAGCTGGCAATACATTTCATGTAATACACTCTTTATATTGCTTTTCATTAGAGAAGAACGTTGTGAATTACGTCTGTGCCATAAAATCACTCCGTCTCCACAAGTGGCCCATCCGACCGCCGTGTCATCCTCGCAGGAGGATGCGGATAGGAGGGACGTGTGGTCAGCACACCACTCTACCGGTCGTTATGATGGTTTTCTTTGACCGGAGCCGCTACTATTCGGTCGAATAGCTCCTCAATTTGCATCACGAGGCTGAGTGCACCCCGAAAAATGGCAACAGCGCATGGTGGCTGGATGGTCACCCATCCAAGTGCTGGCCACGCCCGACAGCGCTTAACATCGTAATCTCACAGGAACCGGTGTATTCACTACGGCAAGGCCGTTGCCATCTGTGTCACAAGTCATGTTAAAATAAGAAAAGCTCAGGTCCTCTGCACAGTCAGAAAGGAATGTAATATCTAGAAGATCCTAACTAAAAATAGTTATAATATGGGATTACATGTGTCACGCATCAGAGAACAGTTTTCATGCTACTGAAGGAGCACTAGAGGGCAAAAGCCGTGGGGTTACACAGAGATTGGAATATATGCGACAAGTAATTTGAGGACATTGGCTGTGCTACTATGAGGGGCAGAGACTTTTACAGGACAGAAAGTTACGTCGGGCCACATCAAGCAAACCAGAAAGCTAATAACTCAGAGGTAAAAGGCACAAAAATGTGGTTGTACTCAGAAACTTGTCTGTTCTGAAAAATACAAAAAAAAGGAAGATTATCGAAGTTGAAGTTTTGGTTGGCGCTAGGGACGTGCTGAACAGTTTAGGCAACTTGAGCTCTGATGACGGTCTGACACAAATTTACTTTCGTCATAACATTTCCAGTCCCCTCCCTGGTAGTATCGTTGTGTATGTCAGGTCGCAGTGCATCTGCAGTGCTTTGTGGACAGATGTGGGAAACAATTTTCTGACCAGTTTTACAGTATTCGATGGCAAACACATCAGACAAACTTGCAGGCCACAGAAGCGATCAGACATGTGACAAGCCAGTTGTCAACTTAAGTGTGAGATGTGCAGCTGCCTCAGTGGGAGGAAGGGGGGTTGGGACTGTATGTCGAGCTATTTAACTTTTCTGAATATAAATAAATAATACAGTAAGTTGCATATTGTAAGCTGTAACTGTACTGGACTGAACTAGTTTCCTGCCTTTAACTTTGTTTGTGTGTGTGTGTGTGTCTTGTAATCCTAAAGAATGCAAGTGGTGTAATTATGAAACGTTATCTGATACAATAAGTCGTGAAAACTACCTGAAACTGTATAGTTGTAATTGAATGAACGTTTACTAAAATGATCACAAACATAAAAGTGTAAATTAAAGAAATGGTCCTGTAAAATTCTTCATTGTGCGCTGCAATCAAACAGCAGTACAATGCGTGACGTCACAGTACGTGACTTGCAGTTTCAATATACAGAACTAACACAAGAAATATGTTTCATAAAATTACACAACGAATTGTCCTAAAACATGCCATATGATTCTGTATTCGCAACTGAGTAAAAGAATTCCGAACGCTAGCTCATACACACGCAGATGTAACATTGCACTGTAAGAATGAGATTATCTGACAAAAAATGTAATTTAAACTCAACTTTATTTAATCTGAAACTGATATTAATTTTGAAATGCAACACCTAACTATGAATGATCATATTGTCATGACTGTGATGTAAAACTGGCCCTAGCAAATTTTCATGGGTTACCTGTGGCAACGGAAAGTCGGTACTTCTGAAAATTACGAACACAAAAATACAGCGGAGTAGCAAACTATTTAAAAGAAAAGAAAGCGCTGTACAGTGTAATGCAAGGAAATGCAGCCATTCTAAGCAGATCATGCTTCGTTTCTGACCGCCGTGTTCCGGAGGCTTGGCGATGGAGGATACTGCATTTACTAAATGACTGAAAGGAGAATGACATTTAAAAATCTTTTTGAAAGTCTAATTTCTTTCTTAACGCTTAAAATCATCTTTAAAAAAATTACTTCTAAAAATGTGACTGCCATGAAACAAATTAGTAGTCGGGTAAAGAAGCTGTAAGTCTTTAACTGGTGAGTGCAAGCCATGTTAATAGAGAACTTTACTTATTGAGGTCTGAACAATGAAACTAACCAACCCTAATTAATAACGAAAAGCCCACTATAACTTTCCGTTTTCCACACACATCATACATTAGTAAAAGGCAAGCAATGCAACAACAGTATTGCCCGTATATCTTCACACTTCTCGAATTAATCTTTACCAGATTACACTTCCAAAATTCAACATTTTCTATATATTTCTCTCTGTTTTGTAACCTATTTCTAGTCTGTAGAGTTGTGTGAGCAACACCCGAATCCCTCTCTTACTTCTTAAAGAATGCTGCTGAAACTACAACGCTACGGGTTACTGAAGATCACGATGCTTGTAATTAGAACCTCCGTGGCGTAATATATCGATTATTGAAGACAATTATTTCAAAAATGTCTAGAGAAGAAAGGTGAAGTAAGACACATAGAATGAAAAATAGCGCTCACAACACATTCCTTGAATACCAAAAATAAACCAGAAAACCTATAGTTGTAAAACCATCGTGATGGAATTATTGTTGTTCACATTACCATCAATACTTGTGAGGAAGGGCATATATCACATACACCGATGAGCCAGAACATTATGAGTACCTGCTTGATAGCTTTTTTGTCCCACTTTGGAACGAAATACATCATTGATGATGCATATCAGGAATCTGACAGTTTGTCGTCTCGTGCTCACTGCAGTCGTAATTGACGATGTCGTTCGGTCAACATGTGACATGTAGGTGTGGTCTGCTGCACAGCTCCGTTTTCAACAATGTACGGTGAGCGGTGTGCTCCGAAATACTTGTGCGAGCAGCAGCATTGTGCTGTTAAGGCAGAGACGCTACAGATCACCGTCTGTCCTACTTTACAGAGCAGACACGCCTCCGAACCCCACTTTTTGTGATGAGTCGAGAATGTCCAACCGTTTAGGCCTGGTGGTAGTTCCATTCTCCTTCTAGCTCTTTCCATAGTTGCTCACGACAGTAGCACGTGTACATTCGACCAGCCTCGCCATTTTCGAGATATTCACAGGCTCTGCGTAATAATATCTACCCTTCTTCAGAGTCGCTTATCTTGATGGATTTCCCGATTGGCAGACCATATATTCCCTAGGGTGATACCTCTTCCGTGTCTGCTCCGATTACCTAACTTTGTAGCCGTGTTATGTGCCCGCAACGCCACGAGGCGGCATCCAACGTCGCGATGGACGGTGCTCATAATGTTTTGGCTGAAGTGACGACACAAGCTATAAGCTAAGCGTTTTTCCACTATGTGGGTCAGCAATGCGGACTGTCAGATCGGAAATGTAGTATCTAATGCACACGCAGCTACCACTGTAGAGCAACTTGAAGAGAGACTTTGTAAAGTAGCAAAGGCCACCACCAACTCATGCAGTGTGCGAAGTTGGTGATTTCTAGATACCGGCAGCATACCCAGTGGCAATAACGCCACCGGTCTAGCCCACAACAAATGGCGTAGAACTGAATGGAGCCTTGCATCCACGTGACGAAGCCGCGGAGTGAGCTTTCGTATACCGCCACTCGCTTTCATGCGTAGCGACTTCACTTGGCCGTCACGCTGTTTAGCATCCCCCGAGTGAGACGCAGAAAGCGTGTGGAACTAGCTCACGAACAAGAAGAATGGAGGTTAGCTACGTCATGCCGGCCGCTGTGGCCTAGCGGTTCTAGGCCCTTCAGTCCGGAACCGCGTTGCTGCTACGGTCGCAGGTTCGTATCCCGCCTCGCGCATGGATGTGTGTGATGTCAGATTAGTTAGGTTTAAGTAGTTCTAAGTCTAGGGGACTGATGACCTCAGACGTTGTCCCATAGTGCTTACAGCCATTTGAACCATTTGAAGCTACGTCACAACGCAATGCGACGCCTTGTACTGACTAAAGCTAAGTTCAGTTGAACTTCTGACATAGTTTTCAAATCGCGCGTATAGACATTTACAATTCAACTTACGACCGGTCGTATGAGTGTGCGATAACGGACGATGACGCGAGCCAACGCAACATTCTCAGAAAAATCTGTAGACGCAGACGAACACGAGATGACGTTCTTTAGGCAGCGTGTTGCACATGTATACTCTGAAACTTCTAAACCTATCTACAACTACATACATTGTCCGCAAGCCACCATGAGTTGCGTGGAGGAGGGTATCCTTTGCCACTGCTAGTCACTTGTTTTCCTGTTCCACTCGCAAACACAGCGAGGTGAAAGCTACTGTCTATATGCCTCCATAAGAGGCATAACTTTTCATATCTCGTCTTCATGGCTCTTACGCGAAATGTACGTTGTTGGCAGAAGAAACGCTCTGCAGTTAGCTTCAAACGCTGGTTCTCTAAATTTTCCCAGTAGTATTCCTCGAAAAGAGCTTCACCTTCCCTGCAAGGGTTCCCATTTGAGTTCCTGAAGGATCTACGTAATACTTGCGTGTTATTCCAATTTTACAGTAACAAATCTAGTAGCTCGCCTCTGAATTACGAGGGGCGTTCAGAAAGTAAGCTCCGATCGGTCGCGAAATGGAAACGACTATGAAAATCCGATAAAGCTTTGCACAGATGTGTTGGGTAGTGTCTCTAGTATAACCCCAGTTAGCATCACGTCGCTCTTCTCATTTCTGAGCTCGCAGTGAGTGCGTAAAGATGTCTAGAAAATAGTGTCTGCCGCCAAGTACGAGGGCCTGGTGAGAAATTTCGCCTGAAGCTATGCAGCTAACATTACATAACTGTCGTGCTGTTTCGTCTTCAAGACAATTCTCAGCCGCATTCTGCAGGGGCAATGAAGATGCTCCTGCATCGTTTGCAAATGGAAATGTTAGATTACCCACAATACAGTCCGCAATTGTCTCCCCCTGAGTTTCATCTCTGGTCACATGAACCGCTGTCTTTGACGACAACATTTTGACACAGACAACGAGGTGTAGGCCAGCGTGGAGAATTGGCGGAAAGCACTGGCGGCTGCCTTCTATGATGAGGCTATTGAAAAGTTGGTACAACGCTATGACAAAAGTCTAAGTCAGAACGGCGACTACGTAGAGAAGTAGCTGAAAGGTATAGCTAATTGTTACAAGTAAAATATTTCTGATGTTCACTGTGGTTTCAATTTGGCAATCAATCGGAGCTTACTTTCTGAACAGGCCTCGTAATTCGACCTTGAATAGACCGCAAATACTTGAGCAATACTCAGGAGAAAAAAATTGACGTTTTTGTTAGTCATCAATCTTCTTACTGGTTTGATGCGCCCCGCCACGAATACAACTAATGTGCCAACCTCTTCATCTCAGAGTAGCATTTGCAACCTACTTTCTCAGTGATATGATGGGTGTATTGCAGTCTCTGTTTTGCTCTACAATTTTTACCCTCTACGTCTTCCTCTAGTACCACGGAAGCTATTCCGTGATGTCTTAACAGATGTGCTACCATCCTGTTCCTCCTTCTTGTCAGTGTTTTCCATACATTACTTTCCTCGTCGATTCCGCGGAGAACCTCCTCATTTCTCACCCTGTCAGTCCACCGGCTTCCCGACATTCTGTAACACCATATATCAAATGCTTCTATTCTTTCTTCTTCCGGTTTTTCCACAGTCCATGTTTCACTATCGTATAATGACGTGCTCCAAACATACATTGCCGGCCGCGGTGGTCTAGCGGTTCTGGCGCTGCAGTCCGGAACCGCGGGACTGCTACGGTCGCAGGTTCGAATCCTGCCTCGGGCATGGGTGTGTGTGATGTCCTTAGGTTAGTTAGGTTTAAGTAGTTCTAAGTTCTAGGGGACTTATGACCTAAGATGTTGAGTCCCATAGTGCTCAGAGCCATTTTGAAGCAAACATACATTCTAAGAAATTTCTTCCTCAAATTAAGGCCTACTTATCTTGGCCAGGAATCCCCTTTTTGCCAGCACAACCAACACAAGAGCTGAGAAGTGCGAGAATAATCGCACAGTCAGCTTTACAGGTCACACATCCAAGTTGCTGACAAGAATGATATACAGCAGAAGACTACAGAAAAATCAAGACCCGTTCATAAGATTTCTCGACCTGGAAAAACCATTCGACAATGTCAAATGGTGCAAGATGTTTGAAATTCTGCGAAAAATAGATATGCTGTAGGGAAAGACGGGTAATAAACAATAAGAGGGAAGAATAAGAGTGAAAGACCAAGAACGAAGTGCTCAGATTAAAAAGGTTGTAAGACAGGGATGTAGTACTTCGCTCTTACTGTGAAGTCAATACATCGAAGAGGCAATGACGGAAATAAAAGAGCAGATAAGCCTCACGTTCCAAAACTTTCCCAATAAACCGAAGTCGACTATTCGCCTTCCCCACCAAAATCCTCACGTGCTCGTTTCTTATCATATCGCTTTGCAAAGTTGTGCCCAAATATTTAAACGATGTGACTACGTCAAGCAGGACACTAGTAATTCTATATGCGAGCATTACGGATTTTTTCCTACTCATGCACATTAACTGATATTTTTCTACATTTAGAGCTAGCTGCCATTCATCACACCGACTAGGAATTTTATTTAAATAATCTTGTATTATCCTACAGTCATTCGACTTGCACACCGTCTCGTACATTACAGTATCAAAAGAAATGATAATTAATCGAAACCCTCAGCTGCGAACAGGTGTTGTTGATATACCTCAATGGGGACAGCTGAAAATGTGTGTCCCGACCGGGACTCGAACACGGGATCTCCTGCTTACATGGCAGACGCTCTATCCATCTGATCCACCTTTTTTTCCCTTGTTTTAATTGGTCTCATTTTGTTCGATTTTGTTCAAATGTTCAAATGTGTGTGAAATCTTATGGGATTTAACTGCTATGGTCATCAGTCCCTAAGCTTACACACTACTTAACCTAAATTATCCTAAGGACAAACACACACACCCATGCCCGACGGAGGACTCGAACCTCCGCCGGGACCAGCCGCACAGTTCATGAATCCAGCGCCTAAGACCGCTCGGCTAATCCCGCGCGGCCGATTTTGTTCGTTGCATTTGTTCGGTGCGGATGTCCTATGACACCCGATGACGTTCAGTGTTGAGCTGTTGACTCAGTTTTTTTAGTACGGAGGGCAGCTAACCCTCTAACCGAACACGCTGAGCTACCGTGCCGGCCCTAAAGGATATTTGCCCATTCACTCATTACTCGCACCAACTAAGGTTACGATTCCCGTAAGAGTTCGGTCAAAGTGTGCGCATTCACACAGAAGAAGGTCAATGGCCGGGTAGCCTCTAACTATATGAAGATAGTAACTGTTCCGAAAGAACAGATACCAATGATGACCATGCAGCTTCTCTAGAAAGAAATGATAATTAATGGAAACCCTCAGCTGTCAACAGGTGTTGTTGATATACTTAATTGGGACAGCTGACAATGGCTACCCGGACATTGACCTTCTTCTGTGCGAATGCGCACACTTTGCCCGAATTCTTACGGGAATCGTCACCTTAGTTGGCACGAGTAATGAGTGAATGGGCAAATATCCATTAGGAACATTACGAATGTAAGTTGTGGACAGTTGGGAATGCGGGTCTTACGGGAAGCGTGCAAGGGATAAGCCCCTGCAGTCGCGCTATCTTCTGTGCCCTCAGTGGGTCAGATGGATAGAACGTCTGCCATGTAAGCAGGAGATCCCGGGTTCGAGTCCCGGTCGGGGCACACACTTTCACCTGTCCCCTTTGAGGTATATCAACAACACCTGTTGGCAGCTGAGGATTTCGATTAATTATCATTTCTTTCTAGAGAAGCTGTATGGTCATAATTGGTATCTGTTCTTTCGGAACAGTTGCTATCTTCATTCACTAGAGCATCATCAGCAAACAGTCGCAGATTGCCGCCCACACTATCCGCCGGAGCATTTATGCATACCGAATGTAAAAGCGGTGCTATCGCACCTTTCTGGGGCAGTTTTGACGAGACACTCGCCGTCGAGGACATCGTACTGCATTTACTTAAGAAGTCTTCGAGTGAGTCACATATCTGGGAACGTACTCCATATGCTCTTACCTTTGTTAACAGACTACAGTGGCACCACGTAGTGCCTTTCGGGAATCTTCGAATATGGAATCTGCCTGTTGCTCTTCATCCATAGTTCGCAGTATATCAGGTGAGAAAATGTCAGGCTGAGTTTCGCACGAGCGATGCTTCTACAACCGTGCATTTCGGTCTCAAGGAAATTTATGATATTCGAACGTTCAAGGATTCTGCAGCCAACCGATGTTAATGAGATTGGTCTATAATTTTGCCTGTCCGTTCTTTTACCCTCACCGGTTCCCGTCAGATTATCGCAGTTAAGCACTGTCGGGCTGGGCTAGCACTTGGATGGGTGACCATCCGGTCTGCCGTGGGCTGTTGGCAAGCGGGGTGCACTCAGGCCTTGTGAGGAAAACTGAAGAGCTACTTGACCGAGAAGTAGCGGCTCCGGGCACGAAAACTATCAACTGCCGGGAGAGCGGTGTGCTGACCACATGCCCCTCCATACCCGCATCCAGTGACACCCCTGGGCCGGGAGGATGACACGGTGGCCGGTCGGTACCGTTGGGCCTTCCAAGGTCTGTTCGGACGGAGTTCTTTTACCATTCTTATATTTAGAAGTCAGCTATGTGCATGTGGGCACACTCAAGTGATCGCTCCATGCCTGTACGTACCGAGCACACGTGTATTATTGAGCAAGGCAGTATCCGCCATCTTCAGGGATATCCGTCAAGCTATGTGAAGATTCATGCTCGTCTTATCTCTCACTCACTCCAGCTGAATGAAGACTATTCGATTCCGTTATGAGCCTGCAGTTTTCTAAAACTCCTGGACGCTAGCACATTCAAATTATAATCAAATTCCTTTGTGCTAGCACATCTAATAACTTCTATGTATTACATTTTAGTTGCCACGCCTACTAATTCAGTTATGAAAACTTCCGTTCACTGAGTGTCAATGTAATCATTCTTTGATTTACGACACTAAAAGGGATATTTCTTAAAGGTATCCTGTAATAAAGTGATTGTAGAAGAAAGTTATATGTCAGCAGATGAAATATTCACATTCATCAAGCCAATGATGTACGTCTTGCAGTTGACCAGTGCTTCAGAGTACTACACCGTTCGTTTTACCAAGTGAAAATTAAGTTCAACTGGTTCAACTAGTTCTAAGCACTATGGTTCAAATTCAAATGGCTCTGAGCACTATGGGACTCAACTGCTGAGGTTATAAGTCCCCTAGAACTACTTAAACCTAACTAACCTAAGGACAACAAACACATCCATGCCCGAGGCGGGATTCGAACCTGCGACCGTAGCGGTCGCGCGGTTCCAGACTGTAGCCTCAGAACCGCTCGGCCACCAGCGGCCGGCAAGCACTATGGGACTTAACATCTGAGGTCATCAGTCCCCTAGACTTAGAACTACTTAAACCTAACTTACCTAAAGACATCACACACATCCATGCCCAAGGCAGGATTCAAACCTGCGACCGTAGCTTCAGCGCATTTCCTGACTGAAGCGCCTAGAACCGCTCGGTCACAGAGGCTGGCAGGGAAAGTTATCTGGCACAGAGGTTAAAGGACTGGACACGCATTTGGAAAGGACAATGCTCCAATTCCTGTCTGGTTTCTAAATTTAACGTTTTTAGTGGTTTCCTTAAATTGCTTAAGTTGAATGCCACTATCGTTCTTTTGAGAAATCTATGAAGATACCCTTGTCACTTCGACGACCTATGGGAATTTCACTGTGGACAGTAGGCTACACCCTCAGCCTCCTTATTTCTTCTTTCCAATCTCAGTCCTTTTGCTCGGTGTGAGACGATTTTCACTGCTCCATAAATCATCAATTTTGATCTTATGTATGCTGCCACCTCTTTAGAAAACGAAAGGAGTTATTAAAGTGATGACTAGGTGTTGTAGTACAGAATTTCAGACAGGTATCTATGAGTGATTATTAAACTGAATGGCTGCCAAACCCTACGATCGTTGTTTCATTCAAAACGTCCTCCTTGTCCGTTTTTAGCGAACGGATACATTACTGCGAATTGTTTCAGTGTGTAAAGCAATAAAGAGCAGGACAACCTAAAAGGAATCTGTCAGTGCATTGATTCCTGAGAGAGACCGTTTTATGGTACCCCTGGGCAGGGTGGCAGTAAAACGTAACACATCTACCTCGTCGTAAACACTCGCTGTCTTTGTAAGTTCTGCTCTTCAGCTCACCGGCCAAATTTGTACATACACTGCAGTGACAAAAGTCATGGGATAGCAATGTACACATGTGAACAGTTTCTGGCGTGATTATGGCCGTCGGACGATAATTAACAAACTTTGAACGCGGAATGGTAATTAGAGCTAGACGTATCGGACTTTCATTTCGGAAATCGCTGGTGAATTCAGTACTGCGAGATCCACAGTGTGAAGAGTGTGGTGAGAATGCCAGATTTCAGGCATTACCTCTCACCACGGCAACGCAGCGGCCGAAGACCTTCACTTACCGACCGAGAGCAGCGGCGTTTGCGTAAAGTTGTCACTGGTAACAGACAAAGAACACTGCATGAAATAACCACAGAAATCAGCGTGGGACGTACGACGAACGTATCCGTATAGACAGTGAAGTGAAATTTGACGTAGATGGGCTGTGGCAGCAGACAACCGACACGAACGCCGTTTCACACAGCACGACATGACTGTGGCGCCTCTGCTGAGACCGTGAACTTATCGGTTGGACCCTAGATTACTGGAAAACTGTGGCCTGGTCAGATCAATCCCGATTTCAGTTGGTAAGAGCTATGGTAGGGTTCAAGAGTGGCACAGGCCTCATGTAGCCACGCACACAAGTTGTCAACAAGGCACTGTGCAAGCTGGTGGTTACTCCATAATAGTGTAGGCTGTCTTTGTTTGGAATGGACCGGATCCTTTGGTCCAGTTGTACCGATCATTGACTGGAAATTGCTATGTTCAGATACTTGGAGACCATCTCCAGTCATTCGTGGACTTAATGCCCCCAAACAACGAGGGAATGTTTATGGATTGCAGTGCTACACGTCAACAGGTAATTATTTTTCGCGATTGATTTGAAGAACATTGTGGACAATTCGAGCGAATGATTTGGGCACCCAGATAGCCCATCAAATATTAATGGGACATAGTCGAGAGGTCGGTTTGTGCACAAAATCATGCATCCCAACACTTTCGGACTTGCAACGATTTGTTGAGTACATGCCACGTCGAGTTGCACTATGCCGGGCAAACGAAAGTCCGACATGATATCAGGAGACATCCCTGACTTTGTTACCTCAGCGTAATCTTTAGAAGATGTAACACACTACTCAGTGCTCTACTTCGTGCGGTGAAAGAAGACCCCTGGCTGCTGGTAGCTCTGTTGCTTTCAACTGCGATGCGGGTAAGACTACTGGAGGCGGCGAAGCCACTTTATTAAAAGTTGAATACACAGGGTAGTCCATTGACCGTGACCGGGCCAAATAACTCACGAAATAAGCGTCAAACGAAAAAACTACAAAGAACGAAACTTATCTAGCTTGAAGGCGGAAACCAGATGGCGCTATGGTTGGCCCGCTAGATAGCGCTGCCATAGGTCACACGGATATCAACTGGGATATTTGATATAGAAATCCCCATTTTCTTATTACATATTCGTGTAGTACGTAAAGACATATGATTGTTTTAGTTGGACCACTTTTTTTTGTTTTGTGATAGATGGCGCTGTAATAGTCACAAACATATGGCTCACAATTTTAGACGAACAGTTGGTAAAAGGTAGGTTTTTTTAAATTAAAATACAGAACGTACGTACATTTGAACATTTTATTCGGCTGTTCCAATGTGATACATATACCTTTGTGAACTTATCATTTCTGAGAACGCACGCTGTTACAGCATGATTACCTGTAAATACCACATTAATACAATAAATGCTCAAAATGATGTCCGTCAACGTCATTGCATTTGGCAATACGTGTAACGACATTCCGCTCAACAGCGAGTAGTTCGCTTTCCGTAAAGTTCGCACATGCACTGACAATGCGCTGATGCATGTTGTCAGGCAGGTGTTGTCGGTGGATCACGATAGCAAATATCCTTCAACTTTCCCCACAAAAAGAAATCAGAGGACGTCAGATGCGGTGAACGTGCTTTGACGACCAATCCACCTATATGAAATATGCTATTCAATACCGCTTCAACCGCACGCGAGCTATGTGCAGGACGTCCATCATGTTGGAAGTACATAGCCATTCTGTCATGTAGTGAAACATCTTGTAGTAACATCCGTAGAACATTACGTAGGAAATCAGCATACATTGCACCATTTAGATTGCCATCGATACAATGGGGGCCAATTATCCTTCCTCCCCTAATGCCGCACCATACATTAACCCACCAAGGTCGCTGATGTTCCACTTGTCGCAGCCATCGTGGATTTTCCGTTGCCCAATAGTGCATATCATGCCGGTTTACGTTACCGCTGTTGTTGAATGACGCTTCGTCGCTAAATAGAAGGCGTGCAAAAAATCTGTAATCGTCCCGTAATTTCTCTTTTGCCCAGTGGCAGAACTGTACACGACGTTCAAAGTCGTCGCCGTGCAATTCCTGGTGCATAGAGATATGATACGGGTGCAATCGATGTTGATGTAGCATTCTCAACACCGAAGTTTATGAGATTCCCGATTCTCGCGCAATTTGTCTGCTATTGATGTGCGGATTAGCAACAGCAGCTGAAACAACTACTTGGGTATCATCATTTGTTGCAGGTCATGGTTGACGTTTCACATGTAGCTGAACACTTCCTGTTTCCTTAAATAACGTAACTATCCGGCGAACGGTCCGGATACTTGGATGATGTCGTCCAGGCTACCGAGCAGCATACATAGCACACGCCCGTTGGGCGTTTTGATCACAACAGCCATACATCAACACGATATCCACCTTTTCGGCAGTTGGTAAACGGTCCATTTTAATACGAGTAATGTATCACGAAGCAAATACCGTCCGCACTGGCGGAATGTTACGTGATACCACGTAGTTATACGTTTGTGACTATTACAGCGCTATCTGTCACAAAGCAAAAAAAGTGGTCCAACTAAAACATTCATATTTCTTTACGTACTACACGAATATGTAACAAAAAATGGGGATTCCTATTTAAAAAAACGCAGTTGATATCCGTTTGACCTATGTCAGCGTCATCTAACGGGCCAACCATAGCGCCATCTGGCTTTCCCCTTCAAGCTAGACAAGTTTCGTTCTATTTAGTTTCTTCGTTTGATGCTTATTTAGTGGGATATTTGTCCCGGTCACTATCAATGGACCACCCTGTAGAGATACGGGAAAACTAAGGCGTTGTCATAGTGACAAATACAACATCGCGTTACGGTATTAGTCGTGAGAGCTATGCGAATCAGATGTGCCAGACTCGATGTATCGACCAGAGCTGTATTTTCGGCTGATTGGCTATAGCCAGAGACAGCCGTGTTGTTTTGGCGACCGAACGATGCGAGACACTGCATGATTAGAGGCAGATGCGCTACATACTCACGTGCCATAGCCAATTAACCAGATATAGTCTCGAACACGAGTCATAGTTACTGACAGCTCAGCAGCGTAATTTGATTGCCTAGCGACCATAGAAAGCCAGTCATGACAGGTAAAACGAGCCACGTTACCGCGCAACAAAGCTTACGTGCGTTTGTGCGAAACTTAACGATGTTTTTTATGTATAAGTGATGCTGTCGCTTTCTTTCGTCGAACTAGATGTCTAGTTCGTAGTAAGTTTTATGTTTGGTGTTTAGCCTTTACTCATTTCTATTTCATTTGAATCCGTATCCAATGCAACGGTTGGTACAAGCTCAACATACTAAGTCAAACAGAAGTAGCATAACTGCTGTACAGCGAAGCCTGCGAATTCGTATGTTCGGTGAGGCACTACATTCAGGAAATGCAAAAGGTGAGCTCTTATTTCGTGTTTTCGAAGAGGACTGCAACAGCTCTGAAAGTAAGCGAAAACCCTGGTGTAACGATAGGGAAAGAATACACAGTACAGATTTTTATGAGACGGATAGAACATGGATGCAGAAAAGAGCCATCAGAGAAGAAACAAGTGACGAGTTTGGACGCTATTCAGAGAGACACTGTTCATCGTTATATATATGAGGAAGAAACATCCACTGTTGGTCGTTGTATATTAGGTTTACAACTTTGCATTCGCCGTTTTGCAATAGACGGCAGTAGTGGAAAGTAGTGGTGCAAGTCGTTCGTCGTAAATGTCATACAGTAAGCTTAGGCATTTGAGAACATAACGCCATCAAAATATCAATCGATTTTTGATTGCATCATAAAGTTATTGTCGATTGAACTTATGAGCACAATTCTCGTCATCTGCGGAAGGTTTTAATTTTCTGCTTTGGTTCAAATGGCTCTGAGCACTATGGGACTCAACTGCTGAGGTCATTAGTCCCCTAGAACTTAGAACTAGTTAAACCTAACTAACCTAAGGACATCACAAACATCCATGCCCGAGGCAGGATTCGAACCTGCGACCGTAGCGGTCTTGCGGTTCCAGACTGCAGCGCCTTTAACCGCACGGCCACTTCGGCCGGCTTTCTGCTTTGGTATGAAGAAATTTGCGAATGAGGCTCATAAAAAGCTGGGTAAGACCTGTGATCAGACGCCTGTTAGTGACAGAACTTCGCAGGAATTGTTTCCATGCTTCAAGAATGGTGATTTTGACAAGGCCGGCATGGTTGTGAAAGAGAGAAAGCTTTCGATGTTACTGCAACCGACGGGAACAATCACAGAGATTGTTATCGAAAGCAACTGATGTGTTTGAGTCGAGCACTGAAAGACAAACGACCACACTACAGTGATAGACAGTGCAAGACCACATGTAGAAAACCCCATCAAAACATACTTGGAAAAGTGGGGATGGGAAGTTCTACCCCACCCGCGGTATTCTCCAGATATTCCTCTCTCTGACTGCCACCTTTCTCGATCTATGACACCGACCTAGCTAGCACTTGCGGTCATTTGAACAAGTGGAAAATTGAATCGATTCATGGCTCCCCTCAAAAGATGCCTAGTTTGTACACTTCGGGATTCATATACTGCCCTAAAGCTAGGAGAAAGCAGTGACCAACGATGGCAAATACTTTGAATCGTAAATTTTTTGTACGTTTTTCACAATAAAGTCTCGAACTTAGAGAAAAAACGGCGGAAGCAAAGTTGTAGTCCTACTATATGAGAAAGAAACATCCCGAGTTATTGAAGCTGCTCATGTTGCTTCTGAACGACGATCTTTTTAAAGACAGCGAAGTTTCATTTTGTACAGTGTTCAAAGGCATAGGCTTCAACTGTTCAGTTACTAATGGACGTAAATTATTAATGGAAACGACACGATTTTTTGCATGGCGTTGCACATTTCTGCGCAAGATCACGCCTGTGACAGTCGAATGTGAAGCGTGATGAAACTTGGGTTAATGCCAGTCATTCATTACGTAAAAGCTAGAGTGATTGAACCCGCCGGGGGCACAATAGCAGTGACTGTTGGAAAAGGAAGGTTAATTATTCTTTCAAGTACAACCGCTCTGGAGAGTTTTGAACGAAATTGCCTGTTAATGTTTCGTTAGAAAGAGACAGGCAATTATTATGTAGTGATAAATACTGCAGTTTTTGAGAAGTTTTTCGAAACCTCGCTTATGACGCATCTCAAAAGGGTATCAGTTATTGTTGCGGATAATGTCTCATTTCACTCAGTTGTTCATAATGAAACACCAACTTTGGCAACAATAAAAGACGAAATTATTCACTGGACGAAGAGAAGAAATGTGGATCTAAGGGTAGGTTTGAAGACAGCTGAATCACTCGAAACTGTGGCACAAAAGAAAACACAATTTCCAGCACACAGTAATTCAAATACGAATGCATGTTACTGAGGTTTTCATTTTTGCCGCTTGAGTACGCTGTAGTCGAGATGACGTAGTAAGATCTCTGGCAGATATAATGGGTTGGGTGCGGCAGCTTCGCACACCTACCTCAACCAGTTAGATACCTCGATTTCGAAACGTCTCTGTGGGAACGCCTCGTTGTCGTTGCAGTTCTATAGGAGATTGCCTCGCCTGCCCTTCGTAGTTCAATGTTGGAAATAAACGGTGCCAGCTGTCAGTGAGCTTCTTACGCCGTCTCAGCTACAATAGTGGGTACTGGGCACAGCGTGCTGCAAGACACGTAAGGCAACATTGCCACCTGGCCGTGTGAGCTGTCAATACCAATCATTCATTTCACTGACTGTAGTCAGCTAGCACCACACATTTTCTCCCCTCAGTCAAGTGACAGCTCGCCTGATACCTCTTGAATTCTCAGGGAACCTAAATGAATCGAAATCACTCAGCATTTCGGTGCGTTACTTTTCAAAATCTGACAATCACGTGACAGGGTAACTTTATTGTGATTTTAACGAGGATTCCTGTTTGAAAGTTGCAAGATCACAGATGTTTTTACCTCCTTTGTCTACTTTCCGGTGCTTGATATGTCCCTATGTTTCAAGATAACCGGCACCATCAATGCTGGCCCTGAAAACCTACAATTCGTTGTTGGAGGTGGGAACCACGCATCAGCGGGAGGCTTCTTCCTCTGTCAACACTGTAGTCGCAGGTTTTTACGGTCGGGTAGATTCGCGATATCACTCAAATAGGGAAATATGATACATTGGACCCATCTTTCCACTTACTAAAGAAGCATTCAGCTTGTGTCCATAATTTGATACTTCGCCATTTAGTTGAGAACAGACGAAGTTCTTCATTAGGTAATCTCTGTACCTTTTTTTTTTTCAGAAGACCCTTTTGTCGTCGATAGTTTCTTCTTGACAGGGTCAGGAATGTTAGATCATTTTGCATTGCAGTGATAGCAGCGCATGGACGAGCCTTGGCCCACGGCAAGAAAATAAACGCAGTGCTAATCTCTGTTAGCCGTTAATCCATCTACATACACTCGTGCTCACAAACTAAGGATAACGCTGATACATGGTGAAACAACGCTCTAGTGGGCGGTTTGCGGGTTTAAATCACCTCGGGGTATGACCATGCGGTGTATTTGACCTGCGGTCGTCGCACGGTGGTGCTGGCTGCAGTCCACATACGCAGAGGTGTCTTGGTGCATGTCAGAGCACGGGGCAGCGAGTAAGTGTGCAGACCTTTTAAGACGTGCTAATGGTGACTGTGTGTTTAAAATGGCTCAAAGAACACATATTGATGACGTTTTGAGTGGTGGAATACTAGGGCGACTGGAGGCTGATCAAACACAGCAGGTCGTAGCACGGGTCCTCCGTGTGCCACGAAGTGTGATCTCAAGATGATGGCAACGATTCCAGCATGCAGAAAACGTGTCCAGGCGCTACATTACGGGACGTGCACAGTGTACACCACCACAAGAAGACCGATATCTCACCATCAGTGCCCGCAGACGGCCACGGAGTACTGCAGGTAGCCGTGCTCGGGACCTTACCGCAGCCACTGGAACAGTTGTCTCCAGACACACACAGTCGACTGAAGAGATATGGTTTATTCGCCCAGAGACCTGCAAGGTACATTCCACTGACCACTGGTCACAGGAGAGTCCGTAAAACCTGATGTCAACAACAGTACATGGTCGTTGGAATAGTGGTCCCAGGTTATGTTCACGGATGAGTCCAGGTATAGTCTGAACAATGATTCTCGCCGGGTCTTCATCTGACTTGAACCAGGAACCAGTTACCAACCCCTTAATGTCCTTAAAAGGGACCTCTATGGAGGTCGTGGTTTGATGGTGTGGGGTGAGATTATGATTAGTGCACGTACACCCCTGCATGTCTTTGACAGAGGAACTGTAACAGGTCAGGTGTATCGGGACGTCATTTTGCACCAGTATGTCCGCCTTTTCGGGCGTGCAGTGGGTCCCACCTTCCTCCTGATGGATGATAACGCACTGCCCCATTGAGCTGCCATCGTGGAGGGGTACCTTGAAACGGAAGATATCAGGCGAATGGAGTGGCCTGCCTGTTCTTCAGACCTAAACCCCATCGAGCACGTCTGGGATGCTCTCGGTCAACGTATCGCTGCACGTCTTCAAACCCCTAGGACATTTCAGGAGCTCCGACAGGTACTGGTGCAAGAATGGGAGGGTATACCCCAGCTGCTGCTCGACCACCTGATACAGAGTATGCCAACCCGTTGTGCGGCCTGTGTACGTGTGCATGGTGATCATAGCCCATATTGGGGTCGGGGTACACGCGAAGGAAACAGTGGCGTTTTGTAGCACATGTGTTGCGAGACGGTTTTTGCTACTTGTCACGAATACCGTGGACTTACACATCTGTGTCGTGTGTGTTCCCTATGTGTGTGGCACCACGTTCTGCAATTATCCTTAATTTATGAGCATGAGTGTACATGTTCCGCAAGCCGCTGTATAGCACATCGTAGAGGGTACGTTGTACCACTATTAGTCACTTCATTTCCTGTTCCTCTCGCAAACAGAGCGAAGGATAAACGATTGTCGATATGCCTTCGAAAAAAAAAAAATGGTTCAAATGGCTCTGAGCACTATGGGACTTAACATCTGAGGTCATCATTCCCCTAGAACTTAGAACTGCTTAAACCTAACTAATCTAAGGACATCATCACACACATCCATGCACGAGCCAGGATTCGAACATGTGACCCTAGCGGTCGCGCGGTTCCAGACCGAAGCGCATAGGACCACTCTGCTACAACGGCCGGCCGAAACTTTTCTGTCTCAAGGGAATATCATATTCGAACTCAGAGTATATTAAAAAATCCTGCAGCATAACGATGTGAAGGATATTGATCTGTAATTTTGCTGGTTCGTTCTTTAACCATACTTATACATGGGAGGCACCTGAGGTTCTTCCCAGTCGCCTGGAATGTTGCGCTGAGCGAGAGATTCGTAATAAATGCTAGCTAAGTAAGGGGTAATGCTGTATGGTACTCTCCGTAAGACCGAATTGGGATTCCATCCGGATGTGGCAGCTTGTTTGTTTTCAAGTCTTTCAGTTGCTTCCCAACACCAGGAATGCCTATTTCTATGTCCTCCACACGGAAGACTGTGCGACGGATAAACAATGGTATGTCAGCATGTTCCTCCTACGTGAACTATATTTTAAACGCCTAATTTAAAACTACAACCTTCATTTTTCCCGTCTTTTCTTGCTGCACCGGACTGGCTGACATGTGACTGGATAGATCACTAGGTCGTTGTAGCTAGGCTCAATACCGTTTCTTCCAAATCCACCAGAAACAAACGCAAAATAATTTTATTTAAAAAAGCGGATAAAGTGCCACCGGAAGCCTTCCTAAGAGACAATCTCCATTCCATCCGAACTGACTATGCAAATGTAGACGAGATGTGGCTCAAATACAAAGATATAGTAGCAACAGCAATTGAGAGATTCACACTTCATAAATTGATAAGAGATGGAACTGGATACCGGGCTGGTCCCCACGTTCCGCCTCAGTTACACGCGTCGCAGACATTTGAAACACGTCCGCACTATTTCACGATTTACACTAGACGCAGACAGTTGGGGTACATTGATTCAGTCCTGGGGGGTACGGGGTGGCGGCAGGAAGGGCATCCGGCCATCCCTAATACTAACATTGCCAAATCCGTTGTAACCACGCCGACCCTGCGGGACTGTGGCATAAGCGAAAGAAACAAAGAAAGAATGTTCAATCGGTAAGAACACTGTCCATGGAAGCAAGGTTCCGGGTTCGTGCCCAGCTTATACTCACGTTTTTAATATGTCCGAAAGATTCAGAGCAAGGCACACTCCGCTGCGGTTTTGAAGATTCATTCTGGAAACTATCAGTCGTTGAGGACTGTATAAATGTAACAGATACCCGTAAATTTATTTGACTTGATCGAAATACAAATACACTGGCTAACAAAAATAATGTAGGATCCGGAACGCATGGTCGTATGTCAACATAACTTCGTACGTGTAAACGCCATCAACAGGCATGTAAGTTAATATAGAGTTGCTCGTCTTTGACGGGTAGAACGGCTCCAGTACATTGGTGTTGTGCTTAGTGTTGAAACCTGGCCTGGTAGGGCATAAAACTGCTGTGAGCGTAGTGAGCTATTGAATGATGACTGTTACGGAGTTGAATTCGGCGCATATTCGTATAATGCAGCGTTTTCAGCACGTAAGAGAGTTTGAAAGGGTACTCATTATGGGTTTCCATTTATCCAGCAGCTCGAATCGTGCAGTATTCTGATCTGCTGCGCATTCAGATTTGACAGTGGCCCAATACTGGACTGCGTGGGAAGGCGATGGCAGGCACACTCGTTGTGAAGCTTCTAGCCGAACACGTGTGACTACTACAACGGAGGATCGCTGTATTCTGCATCAAGCACATCGTAACTCCTTCACATCTGCATCTGCCGTCTGGGAACAAATAATGAACTCCTTGAATATTCTGTTTCATCTCACACCATTGGGACTAGGGAATTACCATCCTGTGTGTAAGCTGCCGCCGGCCGGAGTGGCCGTGCAGTTCTAGGGGCTACAGTCTGGCGCCGCGTCACCGCTACGGTCGCAAGTTCGAATCCTGCCTCGTGCATGGATGTGAGTGATGTCCTTAGGTTAGTTTGGTTTAAGTAGTTCTAAGTTCTAGGGGACTTATGACCACAGCAGTTAAGTCCCATAGTGCTCAGAGCCATTTGAACCATTTTTTGTAAGCTGCCATTAATATCACAATACAAAAGGGTGTGTTATGAGTGATGCAGTGACAGGGAAGCATGAATTACTGATGAACTGCGGTCCTGTACTACACCGGATGGTTGTCGTCGGCGAATACGGCGCGAGCTGGGAAGAGATCACATTCTTCCAGCCTTTTGGAGAGGCATAGCAGTGCTCCTCATGTGGTGTGGGGACCCATCGAGAAAGTTTTAGATCACAGATGGGAATTACCTTGACACAGCGCTGTGTCTGTGTCCTCATGTGTTTCCTCTCATGTGACAGAGTCGAGGTGCCATTTTTCACCATACAATGCTCGTCCACATACATTAATCAACCTGAACATTATGACGGATCGATCACATCTGGGCTCAGATCTGGCTAGCTGGGGGGTGGGGTGGTGCGTGTGTGTGTGTGTGGGGGGGGGGGGCAGCACATCAATTGGAACTCGCCACTATGTTCCTCGAACCACCCTATCACACTCCTGACCTTGACATGGAGCATTATCTTGTTGAAAAATCAGGCTACCTTCCATTCGGAAAATGGGTGCACTCAGCGACTGTTATGTGACTTATAAATTAATTGCAGCAGAGTCGTCCTTTTTTTAGATTTTATTACGCAAATCCAGATTTCGGCTAGTAGCTAGCCATTTTCAATGCACTATTTCCTATTCTCAATACATGTAAGTCCCTGTTATTCGGGTGTCAGTTATAGTTCTTTGAATTGTTGAAAAATTCTAGTTCCGTTGGGAAACATTATCTTCATGAAACGGTGTACGTGATCTGCAACTAGTGTACGATACTTCCTGCCCGTCACGGTGCCTTGCATGAGCTCCGCTGCACCGACGCTCTGCCACTGCACCAACGTCCTGTGCCAATGGTCACGGACCCATTTCAGTCGTAGTTGCCGATGTCGTGGTGTTAACGTTGGCACAGGAATCGATCTACGGCTGTGAAGGCCCATCGCTAGCAGTGTTCAGTGCACAGTGTGATCAGACACACCTGTACTCTGCCCAGCATTAAATTCTGATGTTAGTTCGGCCACAGTTCGCAGTCTATCCTGTTTTACCAGTCTGCACAGCCTATGACACCCCATATCTGTAACGAGGCGAGGTCGCCCAACCCTATGACGTCTGGAAGTGGTTTCACCTTGGTTTTCCCACGTGTTGAAAATACACTCCTGGAAATTGAAATAAGAACACCGTGAATTCATTGTCCCAGGAAGGGGAAACTTTATTGACACATTCCTGGGGTCAGATACATCACATGATCACACTGACAGAACCACAGGCACATAGACACAGGCAACAGAGCATGCACAATGTCGGCACTAGTACAGTGTATATCCACCTTTCGCAGCAATGCAGGCTGCTATTCTCCCATGGAGACGATCGTAGAGATGCTGGATGTAGTCCTGTGGAACGGTTTGCCATGCCATTTCCACCTGGCGCCTCAGTTGGACCAGCGTTCGTGCTGGACGTGCAGACCGCGTGAGACGACGCTTAATCCAGTCCCAAACATGCTCAATGGGGGACAGATCCGGAGATCTTGCTGGCCAGGGTAGTTGACTTACACCTTCTAGAGCACGTTGGGTGGCACGGGATAGATGCGGACGTGCATTGTCCTGTTGGAACATCAAGTTCCCTTGCCGGTCTAGGAATGGTAGAACGATGGGTTCGATGACGGTTTGGATGTACAGTGCACTATTCAGTGTCCCCTCGACGATCACCAGTGGTGTACGGCCAGTGTAGGAGATCGCTCCCCACACCATGATGCCGGGTGTTGGCCCTGTGTGCCTCGGTCGTATGCAGTCCTGATTGTGGCGCTCACCTGCACGGCGCCAAACAAGCATACGACCATCATTGGCACCAAGGCAGAAGCGACTCTCATCGCTGAAGACGACACGTCTCCATTCGTCCCTCCATTCACGCCTGTCGCGACACCACTGGAGGCGGGCTGCACGATGTTGGGGCGTGAGCGGAAGACGGCCTAACGGTGTGCGGGACCGTAGCCCAGCTTCATGGAGACGGTTGCGAATGGTCCTCGCCGATACCCCAGGAGCAACAGTGTCCCTAATTTGCTGGGAAGTGGCGGTGCGGTCCCCTACGGCACTGCGTAGGATCCTACGGTCTTGGCGTGCATCCGTGCGTCGCTGCGGTCCGGTCCCAGGTCGACGGGCACGTGCACCTTCCGCCGACCACTGGCGACAACATCGATGTACTGTGGAGGCCTCACGCCCCACGTGTTGAGCAATTCGGCGGTACGTCCACCCGGCCTCCCGCATGCCCACTATACGCCCTCGCTCAAAGTCCGCCAACTGCACATACGGTTCACGTCCACGCTGTCGCGGCATGCTACCAGTGTTAAAGACTGCGATGGAGCTCCGTATGCCACGGCAAACTGGCTGACACTGACGGCGGCGGTGCACAAATGCTGCGCAGCTAGCGCCATTCGACGGCCAACACCGCGGTTCCTGGTGTGTCCGCTGTGCCGTGCGTGTGATCATTGCTTGTGTTGTGTCTAGTTCATACAGTCTAGACACAATGAGGTAGCTAGGTGCACGCTAAACTAACGCAGACGGGCTTGAAGTTCTGGAACAGGAGACTTATTAATGCACTAAAGAAAAGTACGTAGATTATTAATACTTAACTTTATTTCTCTTGTTGGAATACATCTCTCTTGAATATTAGTAAGCTATAAGCACTGATACAAATGGCGCCTTGCTAGGTAGTAGCTATGGACTAAGCTGAAGGCTATTCTATCTGTCTCTCGGCAAATGAGAGGAAGACTTGGTAGGTCTAGTCGCAAGCAATGTCGTCCGTACAACTGGGGCGAGGTCTAGTCCGTGTCTTGTGACCTGCCATGTGGTGGCGCTAGGTTTGCGATCACCCAGTGGCGACACGCGGGTCCGACATGTACTACAGGACCGCGGCCGATTTAAGTTACCACCTAGCAAGTGTGGTGTCTGGCGGTGACACCACAGCTTGTACAGCCCTCTCGCAGTGTCCGGAGCAAGTATGGTGGGTCTGACACACCGGTGTCAATGTGTTCTTTTTTCCATTTCCAGGAGTGTGTTCACCACAGCACTCCTCGAACACCCGACAAGAAGTGCAATTTTCGAAATGCTCGTGCCAGCCTTCGGGCCATCACAACCTACCCTCGGTCTAACAGACTGATCGCGTGCCTTCCCCATTCTACACACGGACAGCACGCTCACTGATACTACGTGCACGGTGCGTGCGTCTGACTAGCAGTCATTCCTGTCTGGGTGAGGCTGCTATTCGCTGGACGGGTTTATATCGACAGTGGGTCGGTGCTCATAATTTTCTGACTAATCAGTGTATGGCACATGCCTCTATGATCTGTCTGCGTGATGATGTGATACTCTCGTGGTTAGCAAGATGTGCCCCTGATAGCCCACATGTGGGACTCACTCGTCAACTATGTCCCTGGTGCCAGTATACGAGATATCAACGATCAGTTGCTATAGTTGTCCGCCAGCCTGCCTCCGAAGAGTATACAACAAGTTGATGACACCCTTTCCAACCGAATGAGTGCATACATCTAGGCGAAAAGGCGCTATAGTCTGGAACCGCACGACCGCTACGGTCGCAGGTTCGAATCCTGCCTCGGGCATGGATGTGTGTAATGTCCTTAGGTTGGTTAGGTTTAAGTAGTTCTAAGTTCTAGGGGACTTATGACCACAGCAGTTGAGTCCCATAGTGCTCAGAGCCATTTGAGCCCATCTAGGTCAGAGGTTGCGCTACCTAGTACTGACAAGTGGGCTCATACTGCCCAGTGTTTTGTAAATTTGACTCTTAACACGTCATACTTTCTCAACCTGCCTAGTTTCATTTCGTTTACTCCGCCGTTTCGAAGAGGTTCACTTCTTTTGTCAGGCAGTGTAAGTGGTTAGACAAAAAATTTCTGTTGTTGAACAACTGAACAACCATCTTCAGATCTACGAAAGATACAGGGGAAGTAAGGAAAAGCACACTGATACAATCTGATTGAACAATTTTTTATTATATATATATGAAGATGGTATCTGTTATTTTGGACATGTCCGAAAGAACAGATACCATCGATGACCTTCATTGTTTTAGAATGAAATTACAATTAAATCACTACGCTTAGCTGCATACAGGCGTTCATATACGTCAACGGGGACAGGTGAAAATGTATACCCCGACCGGGACCTCCTGCTTACATGGCAGACGCTCTATCCATATTTTTCTCATTTTTTAAATAATTGCACGATTGAGCGTTTTTTGTTCTCATTTTGTTCTATATTGTTCGTTGAATTTGTTCGTGGCGGACGTCCGATGACACCCATTCAGGTTCAAAAAATGGCTCCGAGCACTATGGGACTTAACATCTGAGGTCGTCTGTCCCCTAGAACTTAGAACTACTTAAACCTAACTAACCTAAGGACATCACACACATCCACGCCCGAGGCAGGATTCGAACCTGCGACCGTAGCAGTCGCGCGGTTCCAGACTGAAGAGGCCAGAGCCGCTCGGCCACCGTGGCCGGCCCATTCAGGTTATTCGTTGATCCATTCACTTAGTGTTTTTTTTTTTTACTACCGAGAGTAGCTAAACCATCTGACAGAACACACTGAGCTACTGTACCGGCGCCCGTCTGATCCACCGATGACACAGCGGATAGCGCGACTGCAGGGACATAGCTCTGTCACGCCTCCCGTGAGATCCACATTCTCAACTTATTGTCCCGCACTGTATTCATAGTGCCGCTGCCCATTATATTCATTACTCTCGAATTAAGTCTCATCGGTCATCTGACAGTCTTCTTCTGTACGGATGCACAAACAGCGCCCGAACTCTTACGAGAATCGGCAAAAAGCACGGTAGCTCAGCATGTTCGGTCAGAGGAGCGCTGACTCTCTGTAATAAAGAAAACTGAGTAAAGGAGTCAACGATCAACTTGAACGGATGTCATGTGACGTCCGCCGAGACCAAACGCAATGAACACCACAGAACTAAATGAAGAAAAAAAAAAAAAAAGAGATGGATACAGCCTCTGCCATGTAAGCAGGACATCCTGGGTTCGAGTCCCGATCGGGGGCCATACATTTTCACCTCTCCTCATTGACGTAGATTTAACCAGTAAGGCGGAAGTGACGCCCATGGCAATATAATGCGGCCCCGTTACTAAGTTGCAGTGTTCGTGTGTGAACGCATCAGTATCTGACGTATAGACTGCGTCACGACGTCTCTTTGTTTAAGGATGCTGCCCTTGGATTCTTAATTTTGCTTACTGATAATAGGCTCTACTTTTAGATACGAGTGAGTTCCATTCCGTATGTAAGTATTTCGCCGACAAGTACTCTTCGTGACGGTATCTGTGAACCGAACTAATACGAATCCGTTGCTGCTTCAGTGCTCCAGGGCACACGCAGCTCCGCCGCCTTCATGGTATTCTGAACGATGTTACTATCGAGTAAGACAGCAAAATAACGTAACAGAATAAAGGGAGAAAGCAAACACGGCGTTAGCTCCACATCCGTGTTCGAATCTTTTAAGCAACTCAGTAGTAATTTTCCAGCAATATTCTTTTAAATGAGATGTTTAGAATGTACTAGAAGAATTGAGAATTTAATGATTTAATATGAGTTTACTGGTACAAAAGGAGATGTGTACCTCATGTGTACTTCAAACTCTGTTCGAGACATTAAGCTAGTTTCATCAACATAATTCGAGAATAATGCATTAGCATGCTTTTGGGTTGATCAATGTAGAAATGCCTCCTCCCTCCATTCCCCAGCCATCGACATTTTCATTTTTCATTGTTTCGAAAATCGTTTAAGGGAAACGCTTGGATAGTTCCTCTGCAAGGCACAGCCAATTTGTTCACCACCTTTTTCCAAACCACTCTTCTCCTATGTCTCTAATGATCTTAACGTCAACCTGTGCTTCTTTCATTCGGTACAATGGAAGGCGGACGTACACAGCTACCAGCACTGGGAGAAATTTTTCAAGTGATACTGAAACGTTCTTTCTCGGATCTTCTGTCCCAGGTGGCGGAGTCCCGCTCGCCACCCGGTTAGGGTACACAAGCTATGAGCGCGGTGCCCTGCATACTTCCTCTGAAACTACTCCTGGCGGACCTTGATAATTTTTGTGCACTATTACTCCTGTACTACCAGGCTAAATAATAGTCACGACTCTCGCTTGGACCCGTGAGACAGAGTTAAAATATTCACTTCTGCTGTATCACCTTGTAGCAATCAGACTACTTTCCAAAAAAACTCAAATAAATAAAATGTCGTGTGACTAGGGCCTCCCGTCGGGTAGACCATTCGCCGGGTACAAGTCTTTCGATTTGATGCCACTTTGGCGACTTGCGCGTCGATAGGGATGAAATGGTAATGACTAGGACAACACAACACCCAGTCCCTGAGCGGAGAAAATCTCCGACCCAGCCGGAATCGAACCCGCGCCCTTAGGATTGACATTCTGTCGTGCTGACCACTTTTTTTTGGTTCGACATAGTTCGTTGCGTTTGGTCTGGGCGGATATCACAAGACATCCGTTCAAGTTGATGGTTGATTCCACGACTCAGTGTTTTTTTATTTTTATTTTTATTCTTTTTATTACAGAGAGCACGCAGCCCTCTGAACGAACACGCTGAGCTACCGTGCCGGCGTCCACTCAGCTGCCGGGGGCGGACAACTCTCAAATGCGACGATTGTACTGGACAACGAGCACAGCAGTCAGCCACTACACCGTCACCAAACGGTTGCATTCTCCTCTGTAAACAACGCAGGATCACAGTCTACAGTCAAAGAGGATGAGTACTCACACAAAAGGGATCCATACTTCAAATTTCTACCGGAGCAAAACACAGATTATTGTCTTCTAATGACACACGCGAAGCCTGCTTCGTTCTTGAGACAATCTGCGGGTATGCAGTCACTCCACGCTCTGTTAGGCAGCATCGTCTTAAACAGTTCGTGTACGTTTGCTAAACAGCAGCACCTGCCTTGGAAAAATACAGTTGACTAAGGGCTTCCGACACCCGCACACGGGAACGCATTTCCAAACACCTGATAAACTTTGCACACCGAGAAAACAACTTTGATGGTCTCTGACTACACACTTCTGAAACACGCACCGCCACACCACCTCCGCCCCAGGACTGGCGACCGGCTCACCTCGACTTCGACAGCTTCCAATCTCTTTCACGAAATTCACCACGAATTCCACTTGTGTGTCAACTTTCTCATCCTTTCGTCTCAGAGTAGCTATTCCAACCTACGTCCTCAGTTATTTGCTGGCTGTACTCTAGTCTCTGTCTTATTGCACAGCTTTTACTCTCTGCAGCTCGCTCTAGTACCATGGAGCTTACTGCCTGACGTCTACTTGTCCCTTCTTCTTGCCAATGTTTTCCATATAATCATTTCCTCGTCGATGGGTACACATGACAAACAACTCACTGTTTGGATTAGTAGTCAAACTACTAGAGTAACACTCCAACAGATGATTATTAACATAATAAAATCACCCAACCACTTTCTGCTCACTCTTCCATAAACCCCTTCACAAAACATTTAAACCAAAACTCATGTCAGCCAAATACCCAAAACTTTCTAACAGTTATTGCATTCACATTCAACTTTCTACTACTCCCCCTGCCTAACTGCCCCCCCCCCCCACCCCTCATATACACACACACACACACACACACACACACACACACACACACACACGCACACACACACACACACACACACGCACACACACACACACACACACACACACACACACACATACAAAAAATGAACAGACTTTAGTTTTCAGCATATACTTCGTTCGGTGTGCCGGCCACTGTGACCGAGCGGTTCTAGGCGCTTCAGTCTGGAACCGCGCGACCGCTACGGTCCCATAGTGTTCAGAGCCATTTGAAAAATTTACGTTCGGTGTAGCCTGCGTAAACGAACCAGATAGGACGGTTGGTAGATTTGTAGGGTGGGGTGGGGGAGAGGGAGGACCAAATAGCGAGGTTATTTGTCCCATTGGATTATGGAAGGATGGGGAAGGGAGTCGACCGTAACATTTGAAAGGAATCATCCCGACATTTGACTGAAGCGACTTAGGGAAATCACGGAAAACCCAAGTCAGGATGAACGGACGCGGGTTTGAACCGTCGACCGTCGTCCTCCCGAATGCGCGTCCAGTGTGCTAACCACTGCGCCACCTCGTTCGGTACCAAATAGGAAGAGACTTAAAATGAACATACAGTAGCTACGACTTTAAATCACAGTTTTCATAAAAATATTTACAACTAGTGACAGAAGAATAATAGTGGTCCACAGCAATTAGCGCGAAGAAAATGAAAATTGTGAGAAAAACGTTCATAATGTGAAATGCGTTTATGTTTCGTAAGACATTATAGTGCGACCTCTAGTATGTGATCGCGAGAGGAAACGTAGATGTAGCCAGCAGTTCGAATATGTAAGTAATCATTTATTTACGTAAAAAACAAGACGTGAACTGTTTTATCATTCACAAATCTCGGATATAAAACCAAAACTGTATCATCCTAGATTGCACTGAATATTCCTTAAAGTAAAAGGCGGAAAACGTCTGGAACAATTAAAATACATCGCAGAAAGTAAAAGGCGCTTTTTGTTTATAACATGAAAGCTCTAATACGTTTATTCTTTACTACTAACAAGGGAACCTCCCCATCGCACCCCCTTCAGATTTAGTTATAAGTTGGCACAGTGGATAGGCCCTGAAAAACTGAACACAGATCAATCGAGAAAACAGGAAGAAGTTGTGTGGAACTATGAAAAAAATTAGTAAAATATACAAACTGAGTAGTCAATGCGAAGATAGGCAACATCAAGGGCACTGGCAGTGTAAGAGCGCCGTGGTCCCGTGGTTAGCGAGAGCATCTACGGAACGAGAGGTCCTGGGTTCAAGTCTTCCCTCGAGTGAAAAGTTTAATTTTTTATTTTCAATTTATGTGACAATCTCTTATGTTTTCATCACTTATTTGGGAGTGATTATCACAACCACAAGAGCAAGGTAGGAGAATCTTTTTACCCATTCGCCAAATGTACAAGTTAGGTGGGACGACAACATATTCCATGTGATGCACATGCCGTCACCAGTGTCGTATAGAATGTGTCAGACGTGCTTTCCTGTGGAGGAATCGGTTGACATATGACCTTGCGATCAAATGTTTTCGATTCCCATTGGAGAGGCACGTCCTTTCGTCTACTAATCGCACGGTCGCACGCTTATGCGGTGCGGTCGCAAAGCACAGACACTAATTACAGTGAACAGAGACGTCAATGAACGAACGGACAGATCATAACTTTGCGGAAATAAAGTAAAATTTTCACTCGAGGGAAGATTCGAACCAGGAACCTCCAACTCCGCAGCCACTCACGCTAACCACACGACCACGGCGCTCCTTCGCTCACACTTTACTTGATGTTGCTTATCTTGCCCATGGACTACTCAGTTTGTATGTTTTGCTTATTTTTTCATAGTTCCACACAACTTCTTCCTGTTTTCTCGATTGATCTGTGTTCAGTTTTTCAAGGCCTATCCACTGTGCCAACTTATAACTAAATCTGAAGGGGGTGCGATGGGGAGGTTCCCTTGTAAGACACTCCTGCAGTCGAACTAACGTCAGGAAATCCCACACACCTGACAGCGCTTTTGAGAGCTTTCAGCTGCGAAGCGCTAACGTCTGTTGGCGAAAACAGTAGCCGCCTCTAGAGCTATGAAGAGAAGTTCACATAGAGACGTTTACAAAAAATTTGGGGTGCTATACTTATACGTTTGTACATTATACATATTTATTTCTACGAATGTTTCATGATTTCAGAGGGGTTTGCACGAACACAAGGAAATTAATTTTTTCCAATATTACACTACAAACATAGTTCTTTTTTTGTTTTCGTTCCTAACAGAGAACTGGCAAAACGAATGCCGAGTGTGTCAGCTAGTTTATGAGCTATGAAAGTCAGTGGTGAAGAGATGTAGTCGTGTAAACCTAACATAAAGAGATGTTCTACAATAACAGTTGTGACGGGTAGTTGGAGAACCCGTACATAAATTTTTCACACATTTAATGCAATAGCTACTGGAGTGCACAGACAAACGTTTGCCTGCACCCAACATTCAAGATAGACGAAAGGCGAAAGACATGAGCGTCTTTAATAATAAAACAGCATTCTCCTCCTCTTCGTAATCTCAGAACGGAGTCGCTGAAGTGCGCCTTTCTGTTTTTCTTCTCCCCTGAACTCTGCGAAAACTTCTGCCTGGGTGGTTAAACGGATTCGGTTGCCGGCAGTCTGGGGAATTCCGATGTCGCCCAGCCGTGCGTAACGACCAGCTAACGAGCCGCGGACCATTTACATTACATCTCTAACGCAGATTACCTTAGTTGCTCCCACCATCTGAATATCAGTAATGAGAGTCTCAGCTCATCTAACAATCTGCTTCTAGGACACAAATCCGCAAGTTGCAAAAATAGATGTCCCTTAACGGTACTAATGACGTCCGGATCAAATAGCTTCATACAAAAACTAATAGGTAATCCTAGCAACGTGTTTTATTCTGAAATAATGGTAAGTGACGATTCGTTATAATCCTTTACTTTACAGACTCATGTTTGAGGGAAAGTAGGAACCAGTTTAGTTCAGTGATGTTGGTTTTCCTTCGCAGTTTAACTGTTCATTTGACTTGGGCAATAAGACACTTTCACCGAGAAGTGTAGGCTTGTTTCCTAGTTCTTCAATGTTCAAATGACCTAATGCTCTATCTTCTATGTCGACAGGCGCTAAACCGTAAACTTCTTTCTCATTTTTAATTCATTATCCATGCTGTCCGTAGAATACCTGACCTTATTGTACGAGCCCCTTAGTGTTTTGAGTTTCGCCAGGTTCAATAATGCTGAAGAGTTATTTGAAATATAATTCCTAAAAATGTCCTTATTTGGGACTTCCTCTGATACTTTCCTTTTACTCAACCTTTATCCTGATAAGCTGAATTTAACGGGAAAATTTTCCTAGTGTAGTAAAATATTTTACGTGTCTCACCAAGAAAATAAATACAGGGGGTCCAGGGAGGAATGGGCAACGGCCTTGCCGCAGTGGATACACCGGTTCCCGTGAGATCGACGAAGTTTAGCGCTGTCGGGCGTGGTCGGCACTTGGATGGGTGACCATCCAGGCCGCCATGCGCTGTTGACATTTTTCGGGGTGCACTCAGCCTCGTCATGCCAATCGAGGAGCTACTCGACCGAATAGTAGCGGCTTCGGTCAAGAATACCATCATAACGGCCGAGAAAGCGGTGTGCTGAACCCACACGCCTCCCATCCGCATCCTCCACTGAGGATGACACGGCGGTCGGATGGTCCCAGTAGGCCACTTGAGGTCTGAAGACGGAGTGTTGGTGCCAGGGAGGAATGATCAATATTCAAGCACATGACAAGAAAGATCATTCGAAGCAAAGAAGTGTGGTAAACACGGTCCCCGAAATGCATACCTTAACAGCTACGAACAGTTGCTCATTTTCGCTACAGTAAAACACATCTCCTCCACTGGAAAAGTGCTCACAGCTCATAACGTATGAATTTCAGAGCCCATGTTTACTTGACGGTTTCTTCTTCTTTTCGTCCATACTACTTCCTCCTAAAACCTGTAAAGCAAAGAGCTAGCAGTAGAAGAGATTTGTTTCACAGTATGGAAGATGAAAAAGTGCTCATTGCTCTTAAGGAATCCCCACGTTTCCTAGACACTTTTGCTTCAAATGATCGCTCGTGTCATGTTCTTTAATACTGATTATTCCTCGCAGGAAACCCCGTTATACGCAAATATTGTACATCGAAGAAATATAACGAGATGTTTTGTGGAAATCATTCCGAAATAAAAATCCAAACGTTGTTTGAAACTTCAGAAGAACTGTATTTTCTGATGGACCGACTTAGTTTCATTGAAGCGAAAACATGTCATAAAGTCTGCGTAAATACAGCAGGAATGGACGACTAACTATTAATCTAGAAAATATTCGATATCTGAAACCCATAAATATCTCCAGGACTTCTTTGTTGACACACTGGCAACTACACGGAAGATATAAGGACAGAAGATCGACTTATCCACAAAACACTAACGGAAAGAAGGAACAAAATAAAAAGATGAGTAGCAACTGCAATGACGACTATACTCATACGAAGAGGATAAAGAAGTTATCCAGAACAAAAGGACTGAGCATGAATAGATATTCTACACTACTGGCCATTAAAATTGCTACACCAAGAAAAATGCAGATCATAAACGGGTATTCATTGGACAAATATATTATACGAGAACTGACATGTGATTACATTTTCACGCAATTTGGGTGCATAGATCCTGAGAAATCAGTACCCAGAACAACCACCTCTGGCTGTAATAATGGCCTTGATACGCCTGGTCATTGAGTCAAACAGAGCTTGGATTGCGTGTACAGGTACAGCTGCCCATGCAGCTTCAACACGATACCACAGTTCATCAAGAATAGTGACTGGCGTATTGTGATAAGCTGGTTGCTCGGCCACCATTGACCAGACGTTTTCAATTGGTGATAGACTTGGAGAATGTGCTGGCCATGGCAGCCGTCGTGCATTATCCTGCTGAAATGTAGGCTTTCGTAGGGATCGAATGAAGAGTAGAGCCACGGGTCGAAACACATCTGAAATGAAACGTCCACTGTTCAAAGTGCAGAAAATGCGAACAAAAGGTGACCGAAACGTGTAACCAATGGCACCCCATACTATCACGCCGGATGCTACGCTAGTATGGCGATGACGAATAACGTTTCCAATGTGCGTTCACCGCAATGTCGCCAGACACAGATGCGACCGTCATGATGCTGTAAAAAGAACCTGGATTCTTCCGAAAAAATGCGTTTTACCATTTGTGCACCCAGTTTCGTCGTTGAGTACACCATCGCAGGCGCTCCTGTCTGTGATGCACCGTCAAGGGTAACCGCAGCCATGGTCTCCGAGCTGATAGTTCATGCTGCTGCAAACGTCGTCGAACTGTTCGTGCAGATGGTTGTTGTCTTGCAAACGTCCCCATCTGTTGACTCAGGGACAGAGACGGGGCTGCACAATCCGTTACAGCCATGCGGATAAGATGCCTGTCATCTCGACTGCTAGTGAGACGAGGCCGTTGGGATCCAGCACGGCGTTCCGTATTACCCTCCTGAACCCACCGATTCCATATTCTGCTAACAGTCATTGTATCTGGACCAACGCGAGCACCAATGGCCCGATACGATAAACCGCAATCGCGATAGGCTACAATCCGACCTTTATCAAAGTCGGAAACGTGATGGTACGCATTTTTCCTCCTTACACAAGGCATCACAACAACGTTTCACCAGAGAACGCCGGTCAACTTCTGTTTGTGTATGAGAAATCGGTTGGAAACTTTCCTCATGTCAGCACATTGTAGGGGTCGCCGCCGGCACCAACCGTGTGTTAATGCTCTGAAAAGCTAATCGTTTGCATATTACAGCATCTTCTTCCTGTCGGTTAAATTTCGAGTCTGTAGCATGTCATCTTCGTGGTGTAGCAATTTTAATGGCCAGTAGTGTACACAATAACATTACAGCTGACTACCGCAGTTGAATATGAGAGGTGAGGTGTGAGAATACAGGTATCGTAATGCTTGCATTACATAAAATTTAATTTCGTCAGCTGTTTATTTTCGTAGTCACTATGTTAACATACTACGATGGCGTTCAGTAAGTATTGCAATTTTTTTCTCAGACAATTTCATGGTATTATCCCGCTTCAGCTCCTATAGTGTCATGAAGTTCCCATAGGTGTCGGCGCTACACATAACCTTAAAAATGGTGTCTGTAATGGCCGTGTGTTCCAAGCAGAGAGCCGTCGTTGAGTTTCTTGTGGCGAAGAGCCAGAACATGGCAGATATTCACAGCCGCGTAAACCAGCCCTGGTCCACCCTCGTGAAGGCCGGCCGTACGCAGCTGTGAGTCACGAAGTGTTGGAACATGAGGACATTTTCCCCTGGGCTGGTCGATAAATCACGAACACCTCGGTGCACAACTGGACTTCACTGTTGGTAGTGCTGCCACACTCGTCCACCAGTTGGTGTACTCAAAAGTACGTGCTCACTCACAAGGGAACCTTCCCATCGCACCCCCGTCAGATATAGTTATAAGTTGGCACAGTGGATAGGCCTTGAAAAACTGAACACAGATCAATCGAGAAAACAGGAAGACGTTGTGTGGAACTATCAAAAAAATTAGTAAAATATACAAAGTGAGTAGTCCATGTGCAAGATAGGCAACATCTAACAGCATGTAAACTCAAGAACGCCGTGGTCCCGTGGTTAGCGTGAGTAGCTGTGGAGCGAGTGGTCCATGGTTCAATTCTTCCCTCGACTGAATATTTTACTTTCTCTATTTTCGCAAAGTTATGATCTGTCCGTTCGTTCATTGACGTCTCTGTTCACTGTAATAAGTTTAGTGTCTGTGTTTTGCGACCGCACCGCAAAACCGTGCGATTAGTAGACGAAAGGACGTGCCTGTTCAATGGGAACCGAGAACATTTGATCGCAAGGTCATAGGTCAACCGATTCCTCCACAGGAAAACACGTCTAATATATTCTATACGACACTGGTGACGGCATGTGCGTCACATGACAGGAATATGTTGTCGACCCACCTAAATTGTACACTTAGCGAATGGGTAAAAAGATTCTTCTACCTTGCCCGATTTAGGTTTTCTTGTGGATGTGATAATCACTCCCAAAAAATTGATGAAAACATAAGAGTTTGTCACATAAACTGAAAATAAAAAATTAAACTTTTCACTCGAGGGAAGACTGGAACCTAGAACCTCTCGTTCCGTAGCTGCTCTCGCTAACCACGGGACCACGGCGCTCTCTCGCTCCCATTGTCCTTGATGTTGCCTATCTTGGCATGGACTACTCAGTTTGTATATTTTACAAATTTTTTTCATAGTTCCACACAATTTCTTCCTGTTTTCTGGATTGATCTGTGTTCAGTTTTTCAAGGTCTATCCACTGTGCCAACTTATAACTAAATCTGGGGGGGGGGGGGGTGCGATGGGGAGGTTCCCTTGTGAGTTCCTCGCCGGCAACAGGAGGCCAGAAAGAGAAATGAAGGACCAACTGTGCGGAATTGCTTGCGCGTTACAAGGCTGATGGTGACAATATTTTGTCGAAAATCGTCACAGCTTATGCAACATGGGATCATTACTTCAAACTGAAAAAAACAGCAATCCATGGAGTGACACCACACCATCCCCCCCCCCCCCCCCCCAAAGAAAAAGTTCAAAGCCGCGCCCTCAGCCGATAAAGTTATTCTATTTGATAGCATTTCCGAAGAAGAGAAATTGTTTAACATCGAAAATAGATTTAAATGTCAGTAAGTCATTTCTGAAAGTATTTGAATGGAGAGTAGCCATATATGGAAGTGAAACATGGGCGATAAATAGTTTGGACAAGAAGAGAATAGAAGCTTCCGAAATGTGGTGCTACAGAAGAATGCTGAAGATTAGATAGATAGATCACATAACTAATGAGGAGGTACTGAATAGAATTATGGAGAAGAGAAATTTGTGGGACAACTTGACTAGAAGAAGGGATCGGTTCGCAGGACATGTTCTGAGACATCAGGGGATCACCAATTTAGTATTGGAGGACAGCGTCGTGGGTAAAAATAAAAGAGGGAGACCAAGAGATGAATACACTCAGCAGATTCAGAAGGATGTAGATTGCAGTAGGTACTGGGAGATGATGAAGCTTGCACAGGATATAGCATGGAGAGCTGCATCAAACCTGTCCTTTGATTGAAGACCACAGCAACATACTCTCTCGTGAAGCAACGATCGACTCTGAAGTATACTGTGTTTCCCTTACACACCTTAGTTGACTTTGTAAATTATAGGGATGGTTTGGAATCTATTACATCAGCGAAATTGGTATTCGCGAGTGGAAATATCACTTTCTTCTATTTTTTTTCGAGTTTTCTCGTAAAGGTCTTCGCAGACGGTATAAGTTTCTAGTTACTCAGTGGTTTACAGCACGCTCCAGCTCGCGAAAGTTTCAGGTTTCTAGAGAAATAATTTCCAGTCTATATCTTCGGAATTATGTTGCGCGAGCGATCGGTAGCATACTTCTCTGTGCTTGATGTCGAGAAGTATCGCGTAAGTGGTGTAATATTCTGGCAAATCACGTGGAAATACATGTGTTCTTGTAATTCCAGAGTCTGTAGATGGGTGCAGAAAGCAAGTAAGCAAGCAAATAGTTCGGGGAGATACAGTGACGCCTTTGTGACGACGGGAACCGACCGTGCCTTTGTGCAACAGTCTTCGCGGTATACGTACGAGTGTCTGGTGGTCGCTACTGCGTGTCCTATCGTGATGAAGGTATAGATTTAGCACATCGATAGCTGTAAGAGGAATGAAAGATTTTTTTTTTTTTACGTAGAAAATTATGTGCACTATAGATACAGAGATTCGTTCCAGCAACACGGTCGTGAAGAGGAGACATATCCAGTACATTGCTCGGTGTCAGACTGCAGCAGCAATTCTAATATTTAATTGTAGTTAATTTGGGTTAAACATAAACCTCGTTATGACACGTGGTCATTTTCAGACCGCTGATCATCTACAATCACTGCAGGTTGGGGACCAGTCCTACAAGAGAGTGCAAGAATTCAAATACCTAGGGGATGAAGCAGAGATCAATGCCAGAACACAAGCAGGAAACCGATCTTACCACAGCCTAGCAAAACTGATTCGGTCCAGATATCGAGTGTACAAAACCCTGATCCAGCCTGTTGAGACATGGAGTATCCGGAAACAGGACTTCCATAAGCTCCTTGTTTTTGAAATAAAAGTGCTTGGGAAGATCTTCGGTCCGGTTCTGGATGCAGATACAGGGGAATGGAGGATCAGATACAACCAAGCGCTTGAGGAAATATACCAGCAGCCCAACATAGCAGGAACTGTCAAAGCCAAACGAATGCAGTGGGCCGGCCATTTGGCCCTGATGGAGGATCACAGATGGCCTCGGAAGCTCCTGGATTTCACACCTAAAGGAAAGAGACCGCCAGGAAGACCCAAGAAGTGTTGGAGGGATGGACTTCATGAAGATTTAAACCAAGTGTCAATAGATGTGAACGGATGGGGGATAGCAGCAACGGACAGAATACAGGGGAGGAGGAAACTTGTAGATGCGTGCGGTCCACTGGGCCTGATCACGTAGTAGTAGTTACACTGATAAATATGTGCCTGGTTCCCAACATTCTTGCGAGTCTGGAGGTGGCCGTAGAAAGCACAGCAGCAAGCAAGCAGGTCGGGGCCGGAAACAGCATCTCATCGGAGACCATTGTTCCGAGTTGGGGTTTGATCATTCTTTGTACACCAGTTCAGAGTGTCCGAGAAATCCTCTGGCTTTTGATGATTTGGCTCGAGGCTCCCCTGAATGGGTGAATAGAGAAATAATACCCAGTTTGCATTGAGTCGCCTTCGGGACCACGTGTATCGTGTGTATATTCCGCGGAAATTTGAGAAGATTCAATAGGACGAATGTTTTTGCTGGGAATATTGATAGCACTCGAAATCCTACCACACAGGTCCTCCTGGGACGTGGGGTCGTCCACTGCCGGCTGGCCTGTCTCTGGCTGATACGCTCTTCCGCAGCTGCTGTCTTGTACCACAGTTTCCTCCGTTGGTGCTGCACAGTGGCACGGTAAGTATGTGGGATGTATTTGACGATATGTAGACCACTGTTTCAGGGTTTAACTGCCGGTGCAATATGGCTATCTGTACAAAATAGTTTTGTCGCTGAAAGTCTCTTCTCGAGAAAAAAAAGGTGGAAAGACATCCTTCGTGCTGGGACATTGGAGCGTCTGCAGACTGGTTCGAACAAGATGGGGTGGCAAGTTATCTTCGGGAAGTTCTGAGTGGAAGGTGATGTATTCTTTGTTCAGGTGTTCAAAGACATGTTGAAGCGGACCATCCATCTCTGGTGTGATGCTGTCCCTCTTCTGACATTGGGATATTAGGACATCTTCAGACCAGTAGCTGCAGGACACAGAAAATTCCAGCCACGCTATGCACACATCTCGTGGCGATGTGTCAGCCTTGCTGGGTAGGTAAACACGTGCACGCAGCCGACGCATCTCATGTGTCCCATTAGGATCGCTAGGAACAAAGTGCCCTGTGCTATTCTGGGAAGTATTGCAACACATTTCTATAGCGCATTCAGAGGGCAGACTTATTTACATAGACCTGTGACGTCAGCATAACATTGAGAACCTTTCAGCTGTGTCTGCGACAGTGAGCCACTATCCAATTAGGTCTTCACTGGACTGCAGGGAGAGAGGTATCGTTCCAGCAACAGTAAACATGCGCACATGGCTCAGAGACATCTCGCGTGTTCACCTTGGAGTTCTGTAGAGGGGGCAGTTCGCTGATACATCATGGTTGACGGTAGTTCAAAAGTTCAAAAGCTTTTTTTATGTGCAATGAGTATTTGTATATTGCATTATTTTCGGCTGTTTAAGCGTTGTGAGCGTGTTTGCATAGCGTTACACATGCATTATCTTTCGACAATTTAAGAGTTGTTTTCATGTCTGGTTCAAAATGGTTCAAATGGCTCTGAGCACTATGGGACTTAACTTCTGATGCCAACAATCCTCTAGAACTTAGAACTACTTCAACCTTACTAACCTAAGGACAGCACACACATTCATGCCCGAGGCAGGATTCGAACCTGCGACCGTAGCGGTCGCGCGATTCCAGACTGAAGCGCCTAGAACCGCTTGGCCACATCGGCCGGCTTTCATGTCTGCTGCATTATTTTGTGAACAGGTCTGTAGGCGTGCAATGCATTATTTCGACGGTGAGCGTGTTTGCAGAGTCTTTTACATGCATTATTTTGACAATTTACGAGTTGTTTGTGTCTCTGCACATCAGTGTACTGCATTATTTCGATGGTTTATGAGCAGTTTGCGCCTCGATTCTGTTATCGCCGACCGTCCGTAAAGGGGCAAACGCCGTCGGCCTCCGCTTCGGAACAAACATATGGACTCGTTCAGCACTTCTGATGAAAACTGGTTACTGCAATAGGAATCTACATTACTAATCCACTATCCCAGAATTCGGTGCCTGTTGTAGGTTGCGTATATAACAGCTTCCAGGGGCAACGTAAATTTATTTTCAATATTTCGAGTAATTATTGACAGAATGAAAAATTTTAAAATGCTGTCATAATCTGCTCATTTAGAGGTGTAATGTTACCTTAAAACTTTAATACAAGACAGAAACAAATATAGTTATAGTTGGAAACTGTCATTGTCTTGAGGCAGTGTAACTAACGCCACCTAAATACTACCTAGAATTCATTCGAAATGTTTCAAATGGCTCTAAACACTATGGGACTTAACATCTGAGATCAACAGTCCCCTAGACTTAGAACTACTTAAACCTAACTAACCTAAGGACAACGCACACATCGATGCCCGAGGCAGGATTTGAACCTGCGACCGTAGCAGCAGCGCGGTTCCGAACTGAAGCGCCTAGAACCGCTCGCCAACAGAAGCCGGCTGGACTTCTTTCATCAAGTATTTGAGAACGAGAGGACTTAGTGACTTCCAACAAACCTCACACATAATTTCAAACCTTTAGCGAACTTTTTCTCAGTGACACCACCCACAAAGCGATCGAAGGAATAAGAGTTTATCGCTTACTACATTTTCGCTGTTCATGTCGTGAAACTTCAGTGTCAGTGTTATTATTTGTTTATTGCCAACTCTGCTCGCAACACTGTTGGGTGAATGTGCCCAAATACATCTGAAAAATTATATCATTCTTGATATGTAATTCAGAATATATGACGTCATAAGCATTGAGACGCGTGAAAGAATTTGCTTTCGCTTAAAATGGAGCGCAAATTACCCAGACTGCACTCATCCACTGTTTCATAATGAGAGCTCTTCGCGACTTTCAACACACTTTGTACATAATTTCAAATGTTTTATAGACTTTGCCTCCTCTATTATACGCTTAACGTCAAACATTTAACACATCAACACATTTTGTGAAGTAATCAGACATTTGAAGCAGTTTTATACACGGAAGTTCGATTCTTCAAAGAATCGGGGTTTACTTGTACAAAGCTAATTGGGGGTAGGAAACCATGCGAAATCAGTCATCACATATATTATTTCTCAAGTCAACGTCTGTTTTTCTTAACACATACTAATCATACATAGATGAATCAGGTATTGTTTTAATGATTTTTAACCGGTTTCCGCTGGCCGCGGTGGCCAAGCGGTTCTAGGCGCTTCAGTCCGGAACCGCACGATTGCTACGGTCGCAGGTTCGAATCCTACCTCGGGCATGGATGTGTGTGATGTCCTTAGGTGAGTTAGGTTTAAGTAGTTCTAAGTTCTAGGGGACTGATGACCTAAGAAGTTAAGTCCCATAGTGCTCAGAGCCATTTGAACCATTTACTAATCACTAATAGATTTCCTATTCACATTATACCATTACAAATACCTTATTATTTGCTTTAAAGCGCGTATTAACATGATAATTTTTATACAGTATTGTCACAGATAATAGCCGCATTGTAATATATACAGTCGTGACACTCACTGCTGTGAAAATTGTAACCGTCTGACAGTTGATGCGACACTAGCGCCCCAAGCGGAGAGAAAGCATCCGTAAAATTAAAATTTGTCTTTAATTATTTTTCTAGTTAATTAGCAAAATAGTCATTACACTTTTGCATTCGAAGCATTAGTAAATTATCAAGCGAGATGAACTCTCATGAAATTCATGTAAAAACAGCCTGATTTCCCTCATTCATTGACGTAAGCTGCAACTTACTGATGAAGAAATACTTTCGAATATGTGTACAATTGCAGCTTACTCCACTGAAAACTAACTAATATAAACACATATTTCATGCATGAAAAGGCTATATTTCTTATGTTGTCTGTTCATGTAATGGCAGGCACTTTCCTTGACTCATAAGAACTTTGTAGAAGGGCTAATCTTTCGCACAGTCTTACAGTTCACTCTATTTTCTAATACAGAAACATTTCTGTAAATATAATTACTTTTTCTTCTTCTTGATGATTCTTGGCGTTGTCGCTCAAATGCAACAACAATTGTGGAATTGGTTTCTCCTGTGTTGGGAAACAATTCTATTGCATTTGTTCTTTTTATTATCCCGTCTATTTTGTTTTTCCATCACCTACATACGTGGTAGCTTATCTGCTACGTTAAATAATGTAGGCATTACGTGTTTGCTGTCTTTCACATTCACTGATTGGACTGTAAGTGTAGCGCAGGAAACTTCACGGATTTGATTACATGTATGACGCCTTTCTGCAAAACATATTTTTTCTTTTTACTAGCGATTTTTTGTTCTTAAAGAACATAAAATTAACCGCTAAATATCTCTACATTACAAGAAAATCACAATAAACTGTTCTGTAATGTAGCGATTCACACCTCCTAGGCTTATCAGGAAACCTAAGAATAGACAAATATGTTCTCTTCTTCTTGTTGTTCCTGCAATTTATTTTGGAACAGACGCTCCCAATTGTAAAAACCGTTTTACAGACCAATACTAACAATTACGATTTCATTTCGCGTTCACAACACCTCACCAAACTCAAAAGTGTAACTTGCTGGCCGCTTGGCGTGCTAGAATCTCAGGGCGTAACCAAAAAGAGATGGAGTGTAGCGACTGTTCCGTTAGCCTGTGTAATAGCCGCGACCACCGTTATAGTTCTTTATCTCCGCTTGTCTTAAAGGTTGACTTTTCTAAACGAATATTCTTTCTGAAACGACAAACATATTTGTCATTGTCGCCTTGAATTTCTGCTACGGCCTGTCGTACTTACTGCAGTTGAAAATGTTTGTCGAGCATGCATACAGTCCCTCATCCTTGCCATAGTAAAGATCGGGGCATACATTCCGAATGCAAAACTCATATCTGGACACATTTTTGCACAAATATATATTTGTAATTGCTGCTTCTATACTGCACTTACGTATTACTAGTAAGGTGCTAACTGCAATTAAAATATTAAAATACATTTAGAGGTTAATGGGGCCTTAATGATATACCAGGTAAGAAGCGAACAGTACATTCTAATCTACACATTTCGGAGGGAAAAACCTTTCAAAGAGCATCCCATCTTTACTCATGGGGAACTGTAAGCACCCTTTTCAGGGGTAAAATAAATCAACCGACATTTTTTACCGCTTGAAGAAAATCAGAAACAATATTCTTACGTTAAATATCGTTTACACCGAGGTATTGTAATGCTCTGTAAAATTTTTTGTTCAAAATTGTGTACATGGAAATGTATATGCAAGTATGTATCATAAATTCATGATTATTACTTCTTTTTTTAAAGATGTTTTCTCCTCATTCTCACAACTAACCTCATTCCGAACTCTACACATACTCCAAATACTGTCATTATTTAAAACTATGTACGTGCAGAAGTCTCGGTCAACTCTGAAACGAGCCCGAACCGTGATTTATTTTCAAGGAATATTCTTAAGAATTTATTTTATTCACTAGCGATTCATCAAGAACATTAACACAGTTAATCACACTATGTAAGCATGGAAGTAGTTGCCAGGGAGTAACTGATGAAATCGTAACCAAATTCCTTTTAACAAATGGGAATTTTATTCACTTTAACAGTGCCTGAAAGCATTTTTTAAAAGAAACAGATTTAAAATTATTATCAGAAAGCACCCTCTAAATATCAAAGTTACAATTTATTCGGAGACAGAGAGAAACACGGTTGGTTGGTTGGTTTGGGGAAGACCAGACAGCTTGGTCATCGGTCTCATCTGATTAGGGAAGGATGGGGAAGGAAGTCGGCCGTGCCCTTTCAGAGGAACCATCCCGGCATTTGCCTGGAGTGATTTAGGGAAATCACGGAAAACCTAAATCAGGATGGCCGGACGCGGGCGAGAGAAACACGTTTTGACTGTATGAGCATTTGAGAAGAGAACCTTGTCGCTCCCTTTTGACACGGCCGTAGTTACGACCGTTCACAACAGGCTCTGAAAGACTACACTGGTGCAAATCTGCAACACACCAGATAACTTTAAACTAAGAATTTTAACAATTTACACAAGCACACAAACCATGCACCCCCCTCCCCCCCTTAGGGGGGATGGAAATGGTACAAAACACTAACAATTAAAATATTTACCTTTCCACCGAAGGTGCAAGTTGATTTTAACTTCTAAGAAATGTCTTACGGTGAACGGGTGGTAACTTTATATACTAAAATGATCAATTAAATAAAAGGCCATGAAATGCAATCTTACATAAAATTCTACAAGGTTGGCCAAACAATAGTAAAGATGCTCTACAGTACACAGATACCGCCTCTCAAGATCATAGGCAATAATATCAAAGTTTCCAAAAATAAAAACATATTTCAGGTATTAGGCCGTTACACTCCAAGCAATAAATTCGTTAACACACCAAATCAGAAAAACATGAGAGAGGCAGCTACTAACGTACGGTAGATTGATAGGGAGATTACCGAACAACCCGAACCGCAGGTTGCTCTAACCCGCCCCTACTCCACAAGGGAAAAACGGACCACCGAATTTATAAACAACCACCTTCCCGCGGGTGGGCAAACGTAGAAGAATGGTGGGACGACCCCAAAGCAAAAGGGCTGGTGACCTCACCAAGAAAACAGGTAGAATTTAACTAGAGTAAATCAAACAAGATATCACCAATCAGTTAACTTCTAATAAACTGCGATTTCTCGAGAAGACCTAGCGCCGCACCCCCAAATCGCTCTCCCGAACCGTCCGCTGCCAGCCGCTTCAACAGACGCAGGAGGGCGCGCCGATCCCCCTTCTCACGCAGTCGCAGCTCACACCAGCCAGACTGATGTCGTGGGTTGACTCCTGTTGCTCTCGTGTCGACCGCAAAGTCATTACCCGTCGCTATACGCCGTGGCCCACTGGACTCACGTGGCGATCTCACATGCGCCGACGCTCAAGACGGACAAGTCATTTTGTGTCTCAGTGCGCGACCGACCAACCGATCGATCCAACCGCCAATGACCATCGCCTGAGCAAACTGGAGCAGACTGGCGGCCTAACGCGCAGACTCAGATGCAGGAACCAAGCCCCGACCAACCGACTACTCACTGAGTTCTCTTACTGGCGGGGTGGAAAGACTCTCATTTTTCCGGCTTTGAAGGTTGATCCGAACGACAGACATACTAGCACTCCGAACGACAGACAGACACTAACTACCTAACAAATGCGGACGAAAGATAGACCAGCAAGCTGGGGACGAGAGACTGACCCCGACTGGCGAGCTCATAGCGCCCCTTAAATGCACGTGAACAGGCAACTTTTCCCCTTTCCCACCAGAGGGAGACACCAAAGCTGCGATTCGCACAGCGGCAACATCGCCGGAAACTGAGGGCGACTGCTTCACACTACGCGCTGCGGCGCGCTCTTCAAAAGAGCAATTTTTACCACGGCTCAGAGCCATTTGACAGTGGGTCCCACAGCAAAATACGCAGAAGGTATCGCTAAACAACCTCTGAAAGTTTGTCGGTGAAGTTGTGATCCACACTGTAGATGAACAAGTAGGTAAGAACGAGATTACCAGTAACAGTATGAAAACAACCACGGCACTTGGAAAATACAGCACTGTCTTAAAGAGGCTTTCATAATGTTATCACAACGAAGAATTGGGAGTCAAGCTGTTACTGTCATCATCGACAATATAATGATCAGCGCTTGCTGTTCCTCTCGAGACACGAGGAGAGCGCTATGTGTTCGTCTTGTCTCGCGTGTAATCAGAGCGCGGAGGAGGAGACGGGCGGCCGTGGTTGCGGCCGACACAGCAGTATCGCGTGTTGCGTGTGGGCTGCGGGATTCGGGCGCGCTATGACGCCCGCTGGGCAGCCGTAAGCGGCTTACGCCCGCAGCTGACCGCGCGCCGGGGGTCGGCCGCAACACTCGCCGCTGACGGCCGCAGACGCGCGCTTACACAACGCCGCAGCGGGGGCCACGTCCACACCCACGATTCTCTCACTCACACCCAGCGAGACGACGCTGCTGCTGCACTCTTGCGTTCCTCTCTGCTCCTCGACAGGCCGTCAAAACATCGCGCTTCAGCAGCTAATTTCGCAGCACTTCTTTAATGCTGTTTCACACTTTGCAGCTGCTTTGCATCAGTTTTTGGTTCAAATGGCTCTGAGTACTATGGGACTTAACATCTGAGATCATCAGTCCCCTAGAACTTAGAACTACTTAAACCTAACTAACCTAAGGACATCACACACATCCATGCCCGAGGCAGGATTCGAACCTGCGACCGTAGCAGTCGCGCGGTTCCGGACTGGAGCGTATAGAACCTCTAGGCCACCAGGCCGGCAACAGTTTTTGTTTTCTTTCTTCAAGACATACCGTTCTTTAGTGTTTGCCGTATTTGCAATGATACGTACACTTTGTGACGTAAATGGTTTGTAATAGAACAAGGTTTTCTTCTCGTACTCGTTGTTATACCATACATATTACGTCAGCCGTCCGGTGTGGCCGAGCGGTTCTAGGCGCTACAGTCTGGGACCGCGCTACCGCTACGGCAAGCAGGTTCGAATCCTGCCTCGGGTAGGATGTGTGTGATGTCCTTAGGTTAGTTAGGTTTAAGTAGTTCTAAGTTCTAGGGGACTGATGACGTCAGATGTTAAGTCCCATAGTGCTCAGGGCCATTTGAACCATATTACGTCAGTATCCTTTTTTTTCTTCCTTTTCTGATATATTTTCGTTCATAACACACTACTGGCCATTAAAATTGCTACACCACGAAGATGACGTGCTACAGACGCGAAATTTAACCGACAGGAAGAAGATGCTGTAATATGCAAATGATTAGCTTCTCAGAGCATTCACACAAGATTGGCGCCGGCGGCGACACCTACAACGTGCTGACATGAGGAAAGTTTCCGACCGATTTCTCATACACAAACAGCAGTTGACCGGCGTTGCCTGGTGAAACGTTGTTGTGATGCCTCGTGTACGGAGGAGAAATGCGTACCATCAGCTCGGAGATCATGGCTGCGGTTACCCTTGACGCTGTATCACAGACAGGAGCGCCTGCTATGGTGTACTCAACGACGAACCTGGGTGCACGAATGGCAAAACGTCACCTTTTTGGATGAATTCAGATTCTGTTTACAGCATCATGATGGTCGCGTCCGTGTTTGGCGACATCGCGGTGAGCGCACGTTGGAAGCGTGTATTCGTCATCGCCATACTGGCGTATCACCCGGCGTGATGGTATGGGGTGCCATTGGTTACACGTCTCGGTCACCTCTTGTTCGCACTGACGGCACTTTGAACAGTGGACGTTACACTTCAGATGTGTTACGACCCGTGGCTCTACCCTTCCTTCGATCCCTGCGAAACCATACATTTCAGAAGGATAATGCACGACTGCATGTTGCAGGTCCTGTACGGGCCTTTCCGGATACAGAAAATGTTCGACTGCTGCCCTGGCCAGCACATTCTCCAGATCTCTCACCAATTGAAAACGTCTGGTTAATGGTGGCCGAGCAACTGGCTCGTCACAATACGCTAGTGACTACTCTTGATGAACTGTGGTATCATGTTGAAGCTTCATGGGCAGCTGTACCTGTACACGCCATCCAAGCTCTGTTTGACTAAATAACCAGGCGTATCAAGGCCCTTATTACGGCCAGAGGCGGTTGTTCTGGGTACTGATTTCCCAGGATCTATGCACCCAAATTGCGTGAAAATGTATTCACATGTCAGTTCTAGTATAATATATTTGTCTAATGAATACCCGTTTCTCATCTGCATTTCTTCTTGATGTAGTAATTTTAATGGCTAGTAGTATATGTAGACAAAGAGAATCTTTGATTAAAATTGTCTTCCGATGTTGAGTCGCATGAACAATTTGGGTTGCACCTGAGACCTGTCTCGTTACGCTGAACGGCAAAATACTGTCATGGGAAAAGCGAGGCAGACCAGAGTGTAACGTCCCGTTGACGACGAGCTCATTAGAGACGCATTGTAACCTCGGGCTGGGAAAAGAAATGCGTCCTGCACTTCCAAACGAGACGATCCTGGCGTTGGCTTTAAGTGACTTAAGGGAATCACGGAAAATCTAAATCTGAATGTACACATAGGGATCTGAACTATCGTCCTCTGTATTACTAGTGCATTGTCTTACCAATGGGTCACCATGAAGGAAAGTGCATCGTTGCAATGGACGTTAGGTCTCATTTACTGGGCATCACGCCGGCCGTTGTGGCCGAGCGGTTCTAGGCGCTTCAGTGTGGAACGGCGCGACCGCTACGGTCGCAGATTCGAATCCTGCCTGGGGCATGGATGTGCGTGATGTCCTTAGGTTAGTCAGGTTTAAGTAGTTCTAAGTTCTAGGGGACTGATGACCTCAGAAGTTTAGTCCCATAGTGCTCAGAGCCATTTTAACCATTTTTGAACTGGGCATCACATATCAAAACCACGATCTTCTGAGAGGAACAACTTGAAGATTTTGGTACTGGCAGGATCTGTGCCGTCGTGTTTGTTCCTCCTCTTCTTTCCCTGCGCTATGATCTGTCGCTTTTAATTCCTGGATGTGGTCAGATTCATTGTGTGGTGTCACCGCCAGAGCACCACACTTGCTGGGTTGTAGCTTTTAAATCGGCCGCGGTCCATTAGTATACGTCGGACCCGCGTGTCGCCACTATCAGTGATTGCAGACCGAGCGCCGCCACACGGCAGGTCTAGAGAGACTTCCTAGCACTCGCCCCAGTTGTACAACCGACTTTGCTAGCGATGGTTCACTGACAAATACGCTCTCATTTGCCGAGACGATAGTTTAGCATAGCCTTCAGCTACGTCATTTGCTACGACCTAGCAAGGCACCATTATCAGTTACTACTGATATTGAATCATGTACCGTCGAGACCGACGTTCACCATTAACGGATTAAAGTTAAGTATTCCACCAGCTACGTCCGTTTTTCTAAATTCTAATTTCCTTTTCCTGTTCCAGACCTCACGCCAGCCTGCGTGAGGTAAAACGCGTGCCTTTCCGCCTCCTCTAGTAACACGGTGTTGGCTCTCCTGCCAACCAAAACAACTAGCATATTCCCCATTCTGATAATACAGCTTCACTAAAAAAGCGCCTTTTCAGGTAACGTCAACATGCTGCGACTGCTGGCGCATCTGATTCTCTCCCTCATTACAGCTCCTTTTATACACGATTGTCATGCTCAGTCACTGACGTTTTGCTGTCCAGCGCCATCTCTCGGGCATTTTGTGAACTTTGTTTTTTTTTTTTTGTTCTAATAAAACCCCAAGTCATTCCAAGCATGTGTGTCAATTTTTATCTCTCTATCCACATTATTCCGTGGTTTATTAAGTTTTCAAATTTATACTGACTTTCTGGTCACCCGGTATTATTAATGTAGACTTAGTACGTCACACCACTCATCGTACTATTCACTTTCACCAAACACTGCAGCTGAACTGATGTGACGTGAAGTGACTCTTCGCAAATGTCTTCGTGTGGGTCACAGTTGAAAAACAATTACAACATCTCCTAAACTTGTTCTTGTTTGCCGTCGATGTATTATGTTATCACATAGTGAAAGGTTATATGTTATTGAAGTGTTATGTGAAACACAATAGTATGATGAGAGATGTGGACCACGTGATCTAAGTTAGTGCCTGCCCCTTCGTAACCGCTACGAAGATCCCCGCCCCTGCGGTGTCGGCCGCCCGCTGCACTCGCCACTGCCGCTGGCTCCTCCGCCGTCGCCAGGCAACAGGCGGCGGTCTTCTTGGCGTGCAGATAGGGGGATCGATAGCCAGGGGTCGGCAAGGACCGCGTCTCTTCTCCACGTCACCCGGAGGCCGGAAGGTAAATACTACACCGTATGTACTCTGCGGCCTTTGTGTCCGCGGCCCCGAGGGGGAGCGACCGGCGCGGTGCCGGCGGCTCTGGAGTCTGGCTGTGGGACGCGGTCAGCCGGGCCGACCGCGCAAACCTGCCGGTTCGCACAGGCCTCGGTAACTGGGACAGCAGCAGCACTCGCGAGCAAACCCACACGGGGTGACGGAAGACAGACGCCGGCCACCGAATCGCAGTAAGTGAATTGGTTTCTGTTTGCTTCGAGTCCATTATCAGTACAGGGTGACACGCGGGAGACGGACGGTTTTTGGTAATTTCCAAGAATGATTGCCTATCGAAGTTGAAGGGCTCCAAACGATACATATCGAAGATGCTGTAGTAAATCGATTATGGAAGTATCGTGGCGCGCGTTATGATAAATTACTTGTGATCGTCATTTTTATCAGTTCTTCGTTGTTCCTTCACTTGGAGTACATTATGTTCCCGCCGTAATTGTTTGTGATTCCATTGGGAAATCGACACAGTTTCTCTCCATTTTTTTTTTTTGGTCATCAGTCTACTGACTGGTTTGATGCGGCCCGCCACGAATTCCTCTCCTGTGCTGACCTCTTCATCTCAGAGTAGCACTTGCAACCTACGTCCTCAATTATTTGCTTGACGTATTCCAATCTCTGTCTTCCTCTACAGCTTTTGCCCTCTACAGCTCCCTCTAGTACCATGGAAGACATTCCCTCATGTCCTAGCAGATGTCCTATCATCCTGTGTGGTGTCACTGCCAGACACCACACTTGCTAGGTGGTAGCTTAAATCGGCCGCGGTCCATTAGTACATGTCGGACCCGCGTGTCGCCACTGTGTGATCGCAGACCGAGCGCCACCACACGGCAGGTCTCGAGCGACGTACGAGAACTCGCCCCAGTTGTACGACGACGTTGCTAGCGACTATACGGACGAAGCCTTTCCTCTCATTTGCCGAGAGACAGTTAGAATAGCCTTCAGCTAAGTTAATGGCTACAACCTAGCAAGGCGCCAATTGTATCAGTGCATGTATCTTACGAGTCTCATTTGTATAGTTAAGAGAGATGTACCAAAGGAAGCATTAAAAGTTAAGTATATTCCAAAGCTACGTATTTTCTTTATAGCAGTCATAACTTATCCTGTTCCAGACGTGACGCCAGTCGGCGTGTGTGTACGCGTGCCTTTCGGCTTCCTCCTCAGTGTGGCGTGACTAGCTTGTTACGCCACAACATCCTGTCGCTTCTCCTTATCAGTGTTTTCCACATACTCCTTTCCTCTCCGATTCTGCGTAGAACCTCCTCATTCCTTACCTTATCAGTCCACCTAATTTTCAACATTCGTCTATAGCACCACATCTCAAATGCTTCGACTCTCTTCTGTTCCGGTTTTCCCACAGTCCATGTTTCACTACCATACAATGTTGTACTCCAGACGTACATCCTTAGAAATTTCTTCTTCAAATTAAGGCCGGTATTTGATATTAGTAGACTTCTCATGGCCAGAAATGCCTTTTTTGCCATAGCGAGTCTGCTTTTGATGTCCTCCTTGCTCCTTCCTTCATTGGTTATTTTACTGCCTAGGTAGCAGAATTCCTTAACTTCATTGACTTCGTGACCATCAATCCTGATGTTAAGTTTCTCGTGATGACTGGGTGTTGTGTGCTGTCCTTAGGTTAGTTAGGTTTAAGTAGTTCTAAGTTCTAGGGGACTGATGACCATAGATGTTAAGTCCCATAGTGCTCAGAGCCATTTGAACCATTTGTTAAGTTTCTCGCTGTTCTCATTTCTACTACTTCTCATGACCTTCGTCTTTCTCCGATTTACTCTCAAACCATACTATGTACTCATTAGACTGTTCATTCCGTTCTTCATAGCGAGTGTAATGTGTGCTGCTTCTCAAGTTTCTTCTGCAGATTGCCTCACATGGAAAACTTTAATTTCATGCATATCCAATGTAGACAAATGTTTGACTTTTTGGCGGAAATATGGACTTCTGCCGGACGACGAAAGAAGAGACTGTGTAGACTGTGGTGCTGAGAAGTCTGAGAAACTGCGTAAGAGTGTGGACACTGAGATTCTGTTGCAATTTCATTGCGGACTTTGTGGAAAGCGAACCAGCATCAGGAAAAATACGTGGTTCGAGTCCTCTAAATTATCGATTGGGACGAGCATAATTCTACACCTAAATCTACATTTATACTCCGCAAGCCACCCAACGGTGTCTGACGGAGGGCACTTTACGTGCCACTGCCATAACCTCCCTTTCCTGTTCCACTCGCGTATGGTTCGCGGGAAGATTGACTGCAGGAAAGCCTCCGTGCGCGCTCGATTCTCTCTAATTTTACATTTGTTATCTCCTCGGAAGATAAAACTAGGGGGAAGCAATATATTCGATACCTCATCCAGAAACGCACCCTCTCGAAACCTGGACAACAAGCCACACCGCGATGCAGAGCGCCTCTCTTGCGGAGTCTGCCACTTGAGTTTGCTAAACATCTCCGTAACGCTATCACGCTTACCAAATAACCCTGTGACGAAACACGCCGCTCTTCTTTGGATCTTCTCTAACTCCTCTGTCAACCCGACCTGGCACGGATCCCACACTGATGAGCAATACTGAAGTATAGGACGAACGAGTGTTTTGTAAGCCACCTCCTTTGTTGATGGACTACATTTTCTAAGGACTCTCCCAATGAATCTCAACCTGGCACCCGCCTTACCAACAATTAATTTTATATGATCATTCCACTTCAAATCGTTCCGTACGCATACTCCCAGTTATTTTACAGAAGCAACTGCTACCAGTGTTTGTTCCGCTATCATATAATCATACAATAAAGGATTCTTCTTTCTATGTATTCGCAATACGTGCTGGATTCGAGATTATACTTTGCAAACCACAGCATCAGAAACTGAGCTATCGGCGAATACCGTCTGTGACTACTTCGGATTTTGCGGAGAAGTGTGCTACGTGATAGTGACAAATGACAGTGTACCAATTGGTGGAGCGAATAAAGTAGTGGAAGTAGACGAGTCTCACATTGCTAGACGAAAGAATCAGAGAGGACGACCTTCTAAAAGTGAAGAAGATCACATTTGGGTTTTGGTGGGGTTTAAAGGGAGTCACGCAAGTGTTTCGTTGTGAGGGTATTGTCCCGAGACAAGGTGACTTTAGTAGGTCTCATAAAACATTTCGTACTGACTGGAACAAAAGTCATCACAGACGGATTTCAGTCGTACCAGACTCTCAAAGCTGAAGGGTTCGAGCACGAATTCGTGAACCACTCTGTCGAGTTTGTCTCTTCAGATGACGCCAGTGTCCATACCCAGAACGTAGAACGACTGTGGAAGTCTGTCAAGTCAGCCATAAAAAGAGAAGGACGTCCAGGACAGAGAGACAAACTGTACTTGTTCCAGTACCTATACTTCCACAACTTGCGTTTGCAGGGGAAAGTCGACGCATGCGACACTCTGCCGATATTCCTGCGCGATATTGGCAGAGTTTACCCTGGGTACGGGAAAAAAGGAATTGTCCCCACAGCTTATATATCACGCGGACTGTCACGAGACAATAACACCGACGACGACTGCTTCTCTAACGCTTTTCTTTTGTCGTTCTGTAGTGACACCTTCAAACTTACTCGTAACGCTCACCACGAGACTTCCATAATCGATTTACTATCGCATCTTCGGTATGTATCGTTTGAAGCCCTCCAACTTCGATAGGTAATCATTCTTGGAAATTACCCGGTTTTTAATGAAATAATGCTCAGCCAACTTTAAAATTACTGCATGTTTATTTACACAAAATCAAAGCTCATTATTTGCCATTTTAGTTAACAAAGTTATTTCTGAAAAATAATGTTGTCAAGGTGATGTCCATCATTTCGAATGCAGGACTCAAGTCTCTTCGCAAAATCCTCCATCACACGGACTAAAATCTTTGCAGGAATGGCAGCAATTTCTTGAATGATTGCATTATTCAACTCGTCCAAAATTCGTGGTTTGTGGTTATAGACACAGTTCTTAAGGTACCCCCACAGAAAAAATGTCACATACTGACAAGTCGGGAGACCTGGGAGGCCAAGGAACATTACCAAAACGTGAGATAATCCGGCCAGGAAACATGTGTCTAAGAACTGTCATTGAATTGTTTGCAATGTGTGATTTTGCCCCATCCTGCTGGAACCAAACAAGTTTTAAAGGGATTCGTTGTCTTCTTAGTTCTGGTTTCAAGAATGCATGCGAATGTAACGAACCGAATTAACAGTAACTGTGGCCCCGTTCTCTTTAAAAACAAAAAAAAAGGTAAAAAGGTGCAATAATGCCAACAGAGCCAAGAGAAAACCAGACTGTTTCTTATTCTGAGTGTAGAGGACGCTGGTGGATAAGGTGTGGATGCTCTGGAGCCCAGTGACGTAGGTTTTGTTTATTCACGGCCCCATTTAAATGAAAATGAGCTTCATCGCTCATCAATAAAATTTCATTTTCATTCGATCCCAAAATCACTCGCATTCTGTAAGCGAAGTCTTCTCGTACAGCAAAATCAGTTTCCTCAAGTTGTTGGACAATGAGCGTTTTGTAGGGATGGAATTTTAATTCTTTATGCAAAATTCGTCTAACCGATGCACGACTGATTCTTAACTCACTAGCATGACGCCTAGCTGACCGTCCGGGGCTTCTGACTGCCGCTTGCCTTACCCTTTCAACATTTTCTGGTGTCGTTACTCTGCGTCTCGGGCCAGGATGCTTCTTATCCAGTATGTTTCCAGTTGATCTGAAGTTTTCCACCCAATTGAGGATTGTGTTACGGCTCGGAACAGCTCCATGTCGACCGACATTAAACCGTGCACGAAACAATCGCTGCGTAGCAATAATAGACTCACCACTTTTCACGAAACTGTCATAGACAAACACTCGACGTTGCAAGTCCCACTGCTCCACAGTGACTGAGTAAATGAAATGGCGTCTTGTGTGGATCAGGACTATCCCCACCACGACCACTTCCCACCACCGCGACCTCAGTACTATGCAGTCCAAAACCGTCCGTCTCCCGTGTGTCACCCTGTACTTCGGATTTCAAACAGCGAACTAAAATTCTTCGAAGCACTGAGAAAGAGCCGAAATAACACCGCCCGTCAAGAGAAATATTGCTATATTAGATGCCTCCTTTGACCAGTGACATAATGCTATTGTACAAAATTTCCACTTTTTTCAATCAGTGGAACTTTGTTTAAATGTGGATAAATGTAAGATAATATCTACAAGAACGGGCAAAAGTAGTAATTTCCAAGAATTTTTGCCTATCTAAGCCACAGGCTACGAACTATAGATATCGAACGTGCGATTCTAAATCGATCACGCGACTGTGGTGAAGGGCGTTATGATAAATTATTTGTAAGTCGAAACGTACTGGTAGATTAAAGCTGTGTGCCGGACCGAGACTCGAAATGGTAACCTTTGCCTTTCGCGGGTAAGTGCTCTACCGTCTGAGCTATCCGAGCACGACTCTCGACCCTTCCTCACAGCCTTACTTCTGCCACTACCTCGTTCGTCTCCTACCTTCCAAACTTCACAGAAACTTACTTGTGCCACTACCGCGTCTCCTACCTAGGATACGAGGTATTGGCAGAAGCTAAGATGTGAGGACAGGGCGTGAGTCGTGCTTTGGAAGCTCAGACGAGCAGTTGATCCCGAAAGGCAAAGGTCCCGAGTTTAAGTCTGGGTGCGGCACACAGTTTTAATCTGCAAATAAGTTTAATATGAGAGCACACTCCGCTGCAGAGTGGAAATCTCATTCTATTTGTGAGTTGCTAGGGAAACGCAAATGATTTACGTTGGTAGTGAGTTGGGATGTGTGATGTTGTTGACGTTTCTTCGGCCGATTGACTCACTTGGAGGAATCTAATTCCATGCTTATGCAATGTAGAAAATTGTTTGAATTTTTGTCGGAAATACAGTATAGACTAATAACGGATTACGAAAGGAGGAACTGTGTAGACTGCGGTGGGGTGAAGTCCATAAAAGTTGCCGGCCAGAGTGGCCGAGTGGTTCTAGGCGCTTCAGTCTGGAACCGCGCGACCGCTAGGGTCACAGGTTCGAATTCTGCCGTGGGCATGGTTTTGTGATGTCCTTAGGTTAGTTAGGTTTAAGTAGTTCTGAATTCTAGGGACTGATGACCTTAGATGTTCAGTCCCATAGTGCTCAGAGCCATTTGAACCATCGATAAAAGTTCTTAAGAAGAGATCTGTAAATGAAATACCTTTACAATTTGATTGTGGAAATTGTGGTAAACGAACAACTATCAGGAAGAATACATGGTTTGACTATTCCAAATTATCCAGTAAGACCAACATAATTCTTGTATCTTGCTGGATTACGGACTACACCCTGCAAGCAATATCATCGGAAACTGACTTATCTATCAATACCGTGTGCGACTACTTCGGGTTTTGCAGAGAAGTGTGTTAAATGTAAAAGTGACGAACGACTGTGTACCGATCGATGAACCAAATAAAGTTGTTGAAGTCGACGAGTCACACATAACAAGAAGAACAAACCAGAGTTTAACGAATGAAATCAAACATACAAAATTGTTAAGGCTTTCGTGGCCACTTGTTGACAAACTGCCTATTGGCTTCTGTCTCGGGTTCTTCGGCCGACGTTCATCTAATGATTTTTCTGACGTTTCGCCAGCACGAGTGGCTGGCATTGTCAAAGCTTCACCCTCCATTGCCGGTGGTGAACTGGAGGCGAGCTCGCGGCCGCAGACTATATGTACCTGGCGCGCCAACGTCCGAGGGCTTCTCCGCGGTCATTTCCGGTGCGGTTCTCCTCTTGCTACCTGCGACGGTCGTTCGCTGCAGTACGGGAAGCCAGGATCCGTTTACCTTAAGGTAAACGGATCCTGGCTTCCCGTACTGCAGCGAACGACCGTCGCAGGTAGCAAGAGGAGAACCGCACCGGAAATGACCGCGGAGAAGCCCTCGGACGTTGGCGCGCCAGGTACATATAGTCTGCGGCCGCGAGCTCGCCTCCAGTTCACCACCGGCAATGGAGGGTGAAGCTTTGACAATGCCAGCCACTCGTGCTGGCGAAACGTCAGAAAAATCATTAGATGAACGTCGGCCGAAGAACCCGAGACAGAAGCCAATAGGCAGTTTGTCGAAATCAAACATATTAGGGTATTCGTTGGTATACAACGAGAGTCCCGTAAGTGGTTTGTGGTAATAGTGTTCTCCAGATACAAGGTAACTTTAGTCTGATAAAGCATTTTATACTGCCCGGTAGCAAAGTGATTAAATACCAGAAGGGTTCAACCATGAGTTCGTCAACCACTTTATAGAGTTCGTGTCTTCCGATGACCTCAGTGTGCACACGCAGAACATCGATCGGCTGAGGAAATCAGTGAAATCTTCCATAAAGGGAAGGGCGTCCAGGAGAAAGACACTAACTCCACTTGTTTCAGTATCTATATTTCCATAAATTGCGGTTGCAAGGAAAGTTGACGCATATTTTTCCGTGACATAGGCAGAGTCTGCCCAGGTTACGGCAAAAAGGGTATGCTTCCCGTCAAAAGCTGAACACAGATCAAACATGAAAACAGGAAGAAAGTTTACTGAACTATGAAAAATAAGCGAAATAGAAACAGTGAAATGCGCAAGCTTAACAAGTGTAACATTTAGTCGAATGTTTGAGCTATGGCGTTGTGGTTAAGTGATCTAGCTGTTGGACTGCGAAGTTACCGAGAGGGGTTCTAAACCCCCTCTGTGATTTGTCTTTATTTTTTCACAACTTTATGAACTGTCTGTCCGGTCACTGAAATGTTTCTTCTCATTCTACAGTCATGGCAGCTGCCATACTATACATTGGTTAATGAATGTGAGTTATATGGAATGAATACGTTACCGTCGCCAGTAAATGTGATGAATAGCGAGAGCAGGCGAGATACCACACAGGCGTCTCACGGAACGGGTGTGAACTATGCTACAACAAGGGAATTGAAGAGTCGAAACTTCCAGAACGGAACGCAACTTCAAAAACGTTAAAAATTTGTGTTTCCACAGAGCACAGAGAAACTGCGTGATTGTGAAACAATTGCGTTCATTTGTTATGTGACAAAGTATTATGTTTTCATTATTTCCTCGGGACTGATCACATTAACATTCATATAAACACCTAAATCGGACAAGGAAGCAGTCTCATGCACTCACCAGGCATACAGAGTAGGTCCTCATATGAAACATGGACTGTCATTGATGCCGTGTATGACACACCAGCCGGCCGCGGTGGTCTCGCGGTTCTAGGCGCGCAGTCCGGAACCGTGCGACTGCTACGGTCGCAGGTTCGAATCCTGCCTCGGGCATGGATGTGTGTGATGTCCTTAGGTTAGTTAGGTTTAAGTAGTTCTAAGTTCTAGGGGACTAATGACCACAGCAGTTGAGTCCCATAGTGCTCAGAGCCATTTGAACCATTTTTTTGACACACCAGACGTGTTTTCCCGTGGAGGATTCGATTGATTTGGCGCTTTGTCATCAAACTTTTGAGGCTCCTATTCGAAAGCCACTTCCTTTTTGGCTGCTAAAACAGTAGTTGCGCATGATCAACTTTCATTATAGTTTCCTTTCTTACACCTCGCTGTTGCAAACGGACGTTACACCAGACACAGACAAAAATTTGAATACAGCGAACAGCGAAAAAATAAATGAAGGCACGAGGGTGTTTTGAACACGGCTCGCCGGATTTGTCGTTCAACACCGTGACCACTTTACTACGATGTCATCGCTTTTAGTCTTCCCTCAAAGTTGCACTTGTTAAGCTTGGACCGTTCACCGTTTCTATATTTTTTAACAGTCCAGTACACTTTCTTCCTGTTTTCATGCTTTATCTGTGTTTTTGACGGGCTGTCCACTGGGACCTTTACCATAAATCTGAGGGGTTGCTATGGGGAGTTTCCCTTGTATACGTCAGTTTACAATGTAGCGACATAACAAAACAACACCTCTATTCTGCGCAAATACAAATCAAAATAATAAAAAATTATTGTTAACGCGTAAATATGTGACTACCCCACTCCCATTCTGCTGAAGCTCGAAATATATTTTTCGATCTGTAAGGTTAGGTTAAGGAAATTATCAGCTATGTTCATAATGAATGCAGGTAATAAGCGATCTCATAAAAATTGTAGGCACTCATCTCTTTCGTCGTGCAATACGTAAATGGAACAATCGATAATATTGGTACGATGTACCCTCCGGCATACACTGTACACTGGCTCGCGGAATAATTATGTAGCTGTAGATGTATTAGCTGCAGTGACCTCATTTTGAACCGTGTTTCTCTGTGGTGGTGTTTCTTATTGCGTTTTTGCTAATACGCGTATCTTTGTTTCCATTTTAGCTTCACAGCTTGTTTAGGGTATTCGATTCGTTTCCTTTACAATAGACAGTTCCACTTATTTCTACAATAAAAGCTTCGCTTTACTTCTGATATTAATATAACTATTCGTTTTGATTTCTATGCACATTTTTATCGTTTTTAAAAATACACCTTAACGCGTTTCGGCCACAGCCCTCATCAGAATTTGTCAGATCAACAGAAAAAATGTGAAGTAATATTCCTACCCGAAGTACAGCAATACATTGTATAGAACAGAACAGGCATACAAGATTTAAAACCTCGATGCATTGTATCTAGTCAGTTTAGCTGTACACCTGTACCATGGCTAACGCTGTTTAATCTGCAGTTTAGGCAGCGTAAGTTAAACAACAATCCGTGGCCTTTAGGTGCAGTTAAATGCGATTCGACTTATCAAATAAAATTGAATTAACTTCTACGAAGCCCGCCCGACTAGCCGCGCCGTCTAACGCGCTTCTTCCCGAGTGGAAAGGCGTGCCGGTCCCCGTCACGAATCTGCCCGGCGGATTAGTGTCGAAGTAAGGTGTGCCGGCCAGCCTGTAGATGGTTTTTAAGGCGGTTTTCCATCTGCCTCGGCGAATACGGGCTGGTTTCCCTTATTCCTCTTCAGTTACACTATGTCGGCAATTGCTGCGCAGTCACTGTCTCTACGTACACGTACACCAAAATTACTCTACCAAGTAAATATTTGGCGTTACACGCGTCTGATATGAGACGTTCTTGGGGGGGGGGGGGGGGGGGGGGGGATTCTCGAACCGCACAATCACCCTGGGTTCGTTGTGGGGCGGCGGTGGAGTGGGTGGACTTCTGTGGCCTGCTGTTGGGCTGTGAACCACTGAAGGCTCCGGCGGGACGTTTATTTGTCCCCGGTTTAATACACAATACACAATGACTACGAATTTAGTAAACAGTTATTTAAAAAATAAACTATAAAGTGCTCTGACACTATTAGTTTAATTAATACAAGACGCAGATAACATCAAAACAAATATGTTTCGATAAGGGATATATAGTTTCTGAAGTCAACTTGTGGTGTTACGGATCATTTTGTTAGTGGTCTGACGTAACCTGTTGTGCCGCTGAATATGAATCTGTATTGATTTTCAAGTATCCACAGTTCGTACATTTGGGCACATGTGAATCCACGAGGTACGACCTCGTGCTCATCGACAGCGATTCGGTGTTGATGTTGAGCCGACATTCTTGGCGATATGTTGTTGGACCATACATTCTTTCATTCCGCGTCAATGGGCTGAGACATCGCATCTTCGTAGACCATATGTTGCCAGAACTGTAGGAGGTTGTGCCTCTGAATATTTGACAAAGGATTTACTTCCAGGGGCTATAGCCCATTTGACCATTTCTTTGAGAAATCATCTCAGAGCCATCTTCGGGAACCGATGGATCGGCCGAGTGGCTCTGGTCATATAGGTCACCTGATCTCATGTGTCTGGATTTCGTCTTCTGGGGCCATATGAAACAGTGGTATGTGAAATCATTGTGAAAAGAGAAGAAGATCTCGTCACTAGAATTGGCGTCACTGCTGGTACCAATGCGACATGCCACGAATCTCAAACTGACACGACAGTCAATGGTACGACGACGTACTCCATGCATATACGCCAAAGATCGCTCTTTCTATCAGTTCTGTGAATGCCACTGCTGTAATCAGCATGCTACACTACAGGCCATTAAAATTGCCACACCACGAAGATGACGTGCTACAGACGCGAAATTTAACCGACAGGAAGAAGATGCGTTGATATGCGAATGATTAGCTTTTCAGAGCATTCACACAAGGTTGGCGCCGGTGGCGACACCTACAACGTGCTGACATGAGGAAAGTTTCCAACCGGTTTCTCATACACAAACAGCAGTTGACCGGCGTTGCCTGGTGAAACGTTGTTGTGATGCCTCGCGTAAGGAGGAGAAATGCGTACCATCACGTTTCCGACTTTGATAAAGGTCACATGGTAGCTTATCGCGATTGCGGTTTATCGTATCTTGACATTGCTGCACGCGTTGGTCGAGATCCAATGACTGTTAGCAGAATATGGAATCGGTGGGTTCAGGAGGGTAATACGGAACGCCCTGCTGGATCCCAGCGGCCTCGTATCACTAGCAGTCGAGATCTACATCTACATCTACATCTATACTCCGCGAGCCACCATACGGTGTGTGGCGGAGGGTACTTATTGTACCACTATCTGATCCCCCCTTCCCTGTTCCATTCACGAATTGTGCGTGGGAAGAACGACTGCTTGTAAGTCTCCGTATTTGCTCTAATTTCTCGGATCTTTTCGTTGTGATCATTACGCGAGATATATGTGGGCGGTAGTAATATGTTGCCCATCTCTTCCCGGAATGTGCTCTCTCGTAATTTCGATAATAAACCTCTCCGTATTGCGTAACGCCTTTCTTGAAGTGTCCGCCACTGGAGCTTGTTCAGGCATCTTATCCGCATAGCTGTAACGGATCGTGCAGCCACGTCTCGATCAGATGGGGACGTTTGCAAGACAACAACCATCTGCACGAACAGTTCGACGACGTTTGTAGCACCATGGGGTATCAGCTCGCAGACCATGGCTGCGGTTACCCTTGACGCTGCATCACAAACAGGAGCGCCTGCGATGGTGTTCTCAACGACGAACCTGGGTGCACGAATGGCAAAACGTCATTTTTTAGGATGTTTACAGCATCATGATGGTCGCATCCGTGTTGGGCGACATCGCGGTGAACGCACATTGGAAGCATGTATTCTTCATCGCCATACTGGCGTATCACCCGGCGTGATGGTATGAGGTGCTATTGGTTACACGTCTCGGTCACCTCTTGTTCGCATTGACGGCACTTTGAACAATGGATGTTACATTTCAGATGTGTTACAACCCATGGCTCTACTCTTCATTCTATCCCTGCGAAACCCTACATTTCAACACGATAATGCACGACCGCATCTTGCAGGGTCTGTACGGGCCTATCTGGATACAGAAAATGTTCGACTGCTGCCCTGGCCAGCGCGTTCTCCAGATCTCTCACCAACTGAAAACGTCTGGTCAATGGTGGCCGAGCAACTGGCTCGTCACAATACGCCAGTCACTACTCTTGATGAACTGTGGTATCGTGTTGAAGCTGCATGGGCAGCTGTACCTGTACACGCCATCCAATCTCTGTTTGGCTCAATGCCCAGACGTAATGAGGCCGTTATTACGGCCAGAGGTGGTTGTTCTGGGTACTGATGTCTCAGGATCTATGCGCCCAAATTGCGTGAAAAGGTAATTACATGTCAGTTCTAGTATAATATATTTGTCCAATGAATACCCGTTTATGATCTGCATTTTTCTTGGTGTAGCAATTTTAATGGCCAGTAGTGCAAATTACCTTATGTGCAAACCATCCCTAGCCTTAGAATTGCTGTCAGGGGTCGTACGTACCATAACTAAATATATTTGTCTTGACATTCTCTACTTCCACTATTAATTTGAACGAACAATTTCGGAACACCCTGTGTAAAAATTATGAAGTGGAATAGACACGTTTTATTCTATACAATGTACGATGGCGAGTCAATATGCACAGTAAGTTGCAAACTGGAATAGAGATACATTAGAGCCTCATGTTCCAGCCTGAAGTTTATTTTCCTTTTGAACTTATTCCTCTTCTAACTTAAACTCATCCCGTCATTCGAAAAACTACGAGGGCAGTTCAATAAGTAATGCAACACATTTTTTTTCTCGGCCAATTTTGGTTGAAAAAACCGGAAATTTCTTGTGGAATATTTTCAAACATTCCCGCTTCGTCTCGTATAGTTTCATTGACTTCCGACAAGTGGCAGCGCTGTACGGAGCTGTTAAAATGGCGTCTGTAACGGATGTGCGTTGCAAACAACGGGCAGTGATCGAGTTTCTTTTGGCGGAAAACCAGGGCATCTCAGATATTCATAGGCGCTTGCAGTATGTCTACGGTGATCTGGCAGTGGACAAAAGCACGGTGAGTCGTTGGGCAAAGCGTGTGTCATCATCGCCGCAAGGTCAAGCAAGACAGTCTGATCTCCCGCGTGCGGGCCGGCCGTGCACAGCTGTGACTCCTGCAATGGCGGAGCGTGCGAACACACTCGTTCGAGATGATTGACGGATCACCATCAAACAACTCAGTGCTCAACTTGACATCTCTGTTGGTAGTGCTGTCACAATTGTTCACCAGTTGGGATATTCAAAGGTTTGTTCTCGCTGGGTCCCTCGTTGTCTAACCGAACACCATAAAGAGCAAAGGAGAACCATCTGTGCGGAATTGCTTGCTCGTCATGTGGCTGAGGGTGACAATTTCTTGTCAAAGATTGTTACAGGCGATGAAACATGGGTTCATCACTTCGAACCTGAAACAAAACGGCAATCAATGGAGTGGCGCCACACCCACTCCCCTACCAAGAAAAAGTTTAAAGCCATACCCTCAGCTGGTAAAGTCATGGTTACCGTCTTCTGGGACGCTGAAGGGGTTATTCTGTTCGATGTCCTTCCCCATGGTCAAACGATCAACTCTGAAGTGTATTGTGCTACTCTTCAGAAATTGAAGAAACGACTTCAGCGTGTTCGTAGGCACAAAAATCTGAACGAACTTATCCTTCTTCATGACAACGCAAGACCTCACACAAGTCTTCGCACCCGAGAGGAGCTCACAAAACTTCAGTGGACTGTTCTTCCTCATGCACCCTACAGCCCCGATCTCGCACCGTCGGATTTCCATATGTTTGGCCCAATGAAGGACGCAATCCGTGGGAGGCACTACGCGGATGATGAAGAAGTTATTGATGCAGTACGACGTTGGCTCCGACATCGACCAGTGGAATGGTACCGTGCAGGCATACAGGCCCTCATTTCAATGTGGCGTAAGGCCGTAGCATTGAATGGAGATTACGTTGAAAAATAGTGTTGTGTAGCTAAAAGATTGGGTAAATAACCTGGTGTATTTCAATGCTGAATAAAACAACCCCTGTTTCAGAAAAAAAATGTGTTGCATTACTTATTGAACTGCCCTCGTATTAAAAGCCTGCAGTACAGAATTCTTGTGGCAGCGTTCGCATCTAACGAGTGACCTCTCGGGAGATACATTTGTTAAATTTCTGCAACCAGAATGGTGGTGTGTCCTGCAGGCGGTGAAACAGTTTGCCGTCACTGGATAACCAGGACGGCCAGGACGCTCCTTGTTGGTGATTTTTTTTGTCCTTTGCTAAATTCCTGAATCCAAATAAACAAAAAATGCCCTTTAAATGCAATTCTAGCCAAATATGGGACGAATTTCACTATGGGCGGACTGTGTGGACATCCCACGGCTCACAAAAATCGCGTTGTTCGGTGCGCACTTATAGCGCATCTGCTATCTCGGTCTGACTGCAAATCATTAATCGATGGCCGCCAAATATTTTATATCCCCTAACTTGCACGCGACATATGCTGCCACCTTCTAGATATGTATAGGCACGAAACTTAAGATAATACGCCGTATTCTCGCGTATGCAACTTATTTATAGACTCACCCTAGTATTATTGTAATTCCGGTAGAAATTTTACTTCTCTTTTGGTCATTTATATGACAGATTCTGATGATGGCTATGGCCGAAACGCGATAAGATGTATATTTAAAAAAACCATGAACACCGACCAAAACGGACAATTATACTGACTAGTGATAATCATCGCGAAAAAGTACAGTGGTTTTATGTCATTTATAGGCATTGCTTCTGATAGATAAATTTTGTAAGTTTTTAACGGAGTCTCCTTTTGATCTAGATAGTCAAAATTTAGATTTCTTCGTGGTAAATATTTCTTTTAATTCACTGGATCCGCTTCATCTGTAAGGCTTCTTTCATGATATTCGATTCATTTTCTTTCTGATAAATGGTCTTTTTATTAACCAGTGGCTGAATGTTACAGTTCTAACCCTGATTTCCGTCCGATATAAACAGAACAGCCAAAGAAACTGGTACACCTCCCTAATATCGATTAGGGCCACCGTGAGCAAGCGTAAGTGCCGCAAAACGACATGGCATAGTCTCGACTAAAGTCTGAAGTAGTGATGGAGGGAATTGATACCATGAATCCTGCAGGGCTGTCCATAAATCCGTTGAGTACCAGGGGTTAGAGATCTCTTCTTAACAGCACGTTGCAAGGGATCCAAGATATGCTCAATTATGTTCATGTCTGGCTAGTTTGGTGGCCAGCGGTAGTGTTTAAACTCAGAAGAGTGGTCCTGGAGACACGCTGTAGCAATTCTGGACGTGTGGGGTGTCGCATTGTCCTGCTCGAATTGCCTAGTTCTAGAGACATCATTATGACTCACTGCGGCATTTGCTGCTACGTCCACCTGTCTCCCTTCCTGCTCCATTAGAGTGACTATACGGAGCCTCCGATAGTACGCTGTTCAAAAATGGTTCTTAGCACTATGGGACTTAACATCTGAGGTCATCAGTCCCATAGAACTTAGAACTACTTAAACCTAACTAACCTAAGGACATCACACACATCCATGCCCAAGGCAGGATTCGAACCTCCGACCGTAGCGGTCGCGCGGTTCCAGACTGAAGCGCCTAGAACCGCTCGGCCACACCGGCCGGCCGTACGCTGTTATTGACCGAATTATTCTGAAACAACACAACTCTCGTAATGACACACATTGTAAGAACTAGAGTGACTTCAGGTGACGCGGTTGCCACAGACTGAACATCCGACCCCAAACGGTACAAATATGGTCGGTTTGCACTATAATTTTATTACAAACAATTCATTGTACTGATACCATGACGTAGTTTTGGATCAGAACGTTCTATGTTAAAGTTTCGGCAATATGCAAAACTTATTTTGACCACTGTGAATCTTCAGATTCTCAAGTTATGTTTTGTTTGTAGAAAAGAGACCAAACGGTGATTGTGGTGCCGAGATCACATCAAGTACAAGCAGGCCTAACTTATCTACGGAAAAACGTGCGTACCAATACACTGGAAAATCTCTGACTTATTATATTTCTTTTGTCGACAATTGTGTGATTGAAGAGTTGTACTGATGTTCACATTTTAAATATGACCATCAATACAACTGTGCACGTCGCAGAATATGCCAAAGCTGTCTTCATTCCAAGATAGTGACCAGTATAGTAAGTTCAACCGGACGATTGTCGACAAAGGAAATATAGTAAGTTAGGGATTTTCCTGTGGTTTGGTGCGGATGTTTTCCCATGCGTAAGATACTTGCATTTGATGTGATCTCACCACCACAATAACCGTTTTCTCACTTTTCTTTTTATTTTCTGAAATGTAATGTAATCTGCAGAAAAATCTCACTCCCGTACAGTACTGCTTACGGAGCCCTTAAAAGGTACGGGTGCATTTCAGAACCCTCGAAAACAAGCAAACGTTACAGGGATGTGTGTCCCACGCACGCGATCAGCCAGGTGTGTCCGAAGGATTTCCCGATTCTTTGGGAAGGAATTCTGGAGGATTTTTGAGAAAAAGCGGCAACAAAATTAAACACCATCTATAGTATCAGATGCCATTGGCATAGCCGCAGTGGTAACACTGGTTTCAATCAGATTACCGGAGTTAAGAGTAGTCGGGTTTAGCTAGCAGCCGGGAGAAGTGACTAAGCGGCTCTAGGCGCTACAGACTGGAATCGCGCGACCGCTACGGTCGCAGGTTCGAATCCTGCCTCGGGCATGGATGTGTGTGATGTCCCTAGCTAAGTTAGGTTTAAGTAGTTCTAAGTTATAGGGGACTGATGACGTCAGAAGTTTAGTCCCATAGTGCTCAGAGCCATTTTTTAGCTAGCACTTTCGTGGGTGACCATCCGGGTCTGCCGAATGCTGTCGGCAAACGGGGTGCACTCAGCTCTTGTCAGGCCAATTGAGGAGCTACTTCATTAAGAAGTAGCGTCTCCGGTCACGAAAACGGACAGTGTCCAGGAGAGCTGTGTGCTGACCATATCCGCATCTGATGAGGATGACACGGCGGTCGGTCGGTACTGTTGAGTCTTTCGAGACCTGTTCGGACGGAGTTAGTTTTTTATAGTGCCAGACAGAAGGGCTCGTATTTCAACAGATATTTCCTTCCAGAGTTATTTTACAGTTTTTTCCTATGTTTGAGCGATATTGTGTCCTGTAAGAATAACGGAGCCCTTTTTGAGACACCCTAAATAGTTTTTCTAATGTCCTGTCAATATAGTTTCTCATAAAGCAGAACTATTACAGCTATGTCCCAGTATGGGGAAAATTCTCACTCCGAAGAAAGTCTGTAACAAATTGTGCTGGTTTTTTTTAATAACACGTTTCGCCCAGCTTAAACAAGATACGGATTATAGATCTAGTAGATACGCAACTGTTACGCCATATTGTGAAGGGGATATCTAGACTTTTGTCGCTTAGCTTCATACTGCGTGCTTGGTGGTTTTCCTCTCTTCTGTGCTGAATAAGGCTCGTAGTTACTGTGGCTTCGGCGGCACTTCGCCTCTCTCCTGCCTCTGCCCGACATAACAGAAATTACGTAAGGCGTATAAAACTGGGGAGGGTCGTGAGGGTTCTCCATCTAAGACGTCGGCGCACAGAAGATACTATAAGACGCTTATGAAGCTGGGCAAGCGGAAGAAATGCTTGCTGCTTAACGCAGCAGTAAATAAGCCTTCCAAAAGTTTTGCAGTAAGGCACTCGCATGCTTCTGAGATTATTTCCTTGGTAAAATTTACTTCCTTTCTCGCACAAGTCCCCAAACTGACGTTTTTTATTTTTATTTTACACGTCAACTTCCGTAGGACCAAATTGAGGTGCAAGTCTCCAATGTCGTGGAACGTGTCAGTACATGAAATTACAACATAAAAGTAATAACAAATAAAAATAGAATGTTTATGAAACCGAAAAAAGTTTTAAGTAAAAGCAATCAACAATACTACAAGAATCAGCTTAATTTTTCAAGGTTCCTTGACAGAATACATGGAGTGACCTATGAGGAAACTCTTCAGTTTCGATTTGAAAGCGCGTGGAGTGCTGCTAAGATTTTTGAATTCTTGTGGTAACTTACTGAAAATGGATGCAGCAGTATACCTCACACCTTTCTGCACAAGAGTCAAGGAAGTGCGATCCAAATGCAGACTGGTTTTCTGCCTAGTATTAATTGAGTGAAAGATGCTAATTCTTGGAAATAAGAAACGACAGTGAAGAATATGTATATTGGGAGGCTCATGTCAGAATACCGAGACTAATGAAAAGGGGTCGACAAGAGGTTCGCGAACTTACATCTTTTTTTACTGCCCGAACCACCCGTTTCTGAGCCAAAAATATCCATTGAGATTGGGAAGAGTTATCCCAAAACGTAGTACAATACGTCATAAGCGAATGAAAACAAGCACTATTTTTCGCGCCGAACTATCACTTACTTCAGATACCGTTCGAATAGAAAAAATGGCAGCATTAAGTCTTTGAACAAGATCCTGAACGTGGGCTTTCCAAGACAGTTTACCATCTATCTGAACACCTAGAAATTTGAATTGTTCATTTTCATTAATCATATGCCCATTCTGTGAAATTAAAACGTCGACTTTTGTTGAACTGTCAGTTATAAACTGTAAAAACTGAGTCTTACTGTGGTTAAGCGTTAGTTTATTTTCTACAAGCCATGAACTTCAGACATGAACTGCGGTATTTGAAACAGTGCCAGTGTTGCATACTACATCCTTTGCTACCAAGCTAGCGTCATCAGCAACTAGAAATATTTTAAAATAACCTGTAATACTAGCGGGCATATCATTTATATAAGTAAGGAACGGAAGTGGCCCAAGCACTGATCCCTGAGGCACCCACCACTTGAGTGTACCCCACTCCAGCCGTCTGTTGTTAAAGTAAGAGGTGAACCAATTGTGAGCTAATCTCCGTATTCCATAATGGTCCAACTTCTGGAGCACTAGTTTGTTATCAACACAAACGCCTTACTTAAATAAAAAAAAGATGCCTTTTGTTTAATCCATCAAGTACCTCACAGAGAAAAAAGGATACAGTTGTTAAACCACTTGTAAAACCGAATTGTACATTTGATAGAAAATTATGTGTAACAATAGTGTAGTATTCCTGGTAGCTTGATAGTACAAGGCGCACAGTTGTAAAATAAACGTTTATACAAGGCGGTGGATGGTTTCATATGCTGCTTAGTATGCGTACTGAATCCCAACGGTGGAAGAAACTTTGCTCGTTGAGGAAAAGAGAGGGAATAGGGTATCCTTCCTGAGCACTAAATTCGCTTTAGATTTGATTCTCTTCAAGGGGGTTTAATAACTTATGAAAGGTCCACAGTCTTATGTTTCATTAGCGTGATTCAGGATTATTTAGTACTGCACTATTCGAAGGTTCTCTTTCTTTAATAGTCGAAAAGCTGTAACCTAAATGAAGTAAAACGTTGTCTTCACAGTACTTCGTAACAAGCGATTAATCCGACTTTTCTATAGTCCGCCCACATCAGGTGTTGAAGTTTTGTAGTGCTTCACAGAAAGCCTGCCAAATATACGGCGTAAATTCCGTTACCTTTTCTGAAACTGTGACCATACTCTGACTTATTGTGTTGTTTCAGTTTATAGATCATTAAGCGCTGATAGTCATGCAGTAAAATTCAGCCGACGTGAATAATTTGCATGTACTTGACCAACGTGATACCTTACTCTACCTTCTACACAGAATAACATCACAATATTCTAAAAACGAAACAGGTTATTGACTTTCTGCGAGGGCGTGTGAAAAGTAATGCCGCCGATTTCTGTGAAACCTCATACAGCTTTTTAATCGAAACAAACTTTATTGATATTTTGCTTGTTTATCATTCGTGCCTACATATTTATTTCTCAACATTTCCTGGCGATGAACACATTTCTCCGAACGAGAGACTAGTTTGCTAACACTGTCCTGTAGAATGTTTGACTTTGCTGACGGAGCCATAACCTCACCCCTGCTCGCATCGCTTCATTACAATCAAAGAAGTCCTCTAATGTGTTCTTTTAGTTGTGGAAGGATGATCGATGACAATGAGCCCAAGGGTTGTTGAAAATATCACAGTGCTCGTGAATGGTCTAGTATTGTTATGATGAAGAACAGGGTGTACGTATGTGGACGTACTCCTCAAATTCGTGCTTTCAAGTTTCCCAGCAAGTACAGCACGCTATTTCTTACACACTTACAAACTTATTTTACACACCGTCACGTTACACGGGGCCCTCTACCGGCAGCGTAATGCGACTTCTGTCAGCGAAGTGAGGAAGTCGGCTGAGTAAATATGCATGACATGTCTTAATTCAGCCGATGTTGAGAACAGAATTACTTTTCAACACGCCCTGGTTCTTTTTCTGGAATTAATCAAGAACTGAGCTCTAAGGTACAAAATTTAGCAAGCGTATCGCAACACAGTGTTAATTTTATCTCCGGTTTTTCAGTACATAATTAAGTCCGTAAAACTGTAGATACACTATGTGATCAAAAGTATCCGGATACCTTGCTGAAAAAGACTTACAAGTTTGTGGTACTCTCCATCGGTAATGAAGGAACTCAATTGTCCCGCCCTTAGCCTTGAAGTCAGCTTCCACTCTCGCAGGCATACGTTCAATCAGGTGCTGGAAGGTTTCTTGGGGAATAGCAGCAGGAGAGGTATCGACGTCGGTCGGCGAGGCCTGGCATGAAGTCGGCGTTCCAAAACATCCCAAAGGTGTTCTATAGGATTAAGGCCAGGACTCTCCGCAGTCCAGTCCATTACAGGGATGTTATTGTCGTGTGACCACTCCGCCACAGGCCGTGAAATATGCACAGGTGCTCGATCGTGTTGAAAGATGCAATCGCCATCCCCGAATTGCTCTCCAACGGTGGGAAGCAAGAAGGTGCTTAAAACATCAATGTAGGCCTGTGCTGTTATAATGCCACGCAAAACGACAAGCGGTGCAAGCCCCCTCCATGAAAACACGACCACACCATAACACCACCGCCTCCGAATTTTACTGTTGGCACTACACACGCTGACAGATGACGTTCACCGGACATTCGCCATACCCACAGCCTGCCATCGGATCGCCAGATTGTGTACCATGATTCGTCACTCCACACAACGTTTTTCCACTGTTCAATCGTCCAATGTTTCCGCTCCTTACACCAAGCCAAGTGTCGTTTGGCATTTGTCGGCGTGTTGTCTGGCTTGCGAGCAGCCGCTCGACCATGAAATCCAAGTTTCTCACCTCCTGCCTAACCGTCATAAAACTTGCAGTGGATCCTGATGCAGTTTGGAATTCCTGTGTGATAGTCTGGATAGATGTCTGCCTATTACACATTACGACCCTCTTCAACTGTCGACGGTCTCTGTTAGTCAACAGAAAAGGTCGGCTGTACGCTATTGTGCTGTACGTGACCCTTTACGTTTCCACTTCACTATCACATCGGAAACAGTGGACATTGGGATGTTTGGGAGTGTGGACATCTCGCGTACAGACGTACGACACAAGTGACACCCAGTCACCTGACCACGTTCGAAGTCCGCGATTTCCGCAGAGTGCCCCATTCTGCTCTCTCACGATGTCTAATGACTACTGAGGTCGCTGATATGGAGTACCTGGCAGTAGGTGGCAGCACGATGCACCTTATATGAAAAACGTTTGTTTTGAGGGGTGTCCGGATGCTTTTGATCACGCAGTGTAATGCGAATCAGCCTACTTTTGAGAAATGTACCTGAACACATTCACACAGTTTGTATGTACCCTTTAAAAACTTCTGGAATGTTTTCAGTCGTCGAAAGCAATGATTTTTTTCTGAAGACATATGGCTCTCACACAAAAACAGCAGTGAATCATACACTCCTGGAAATTGAAACAAGAACACCGTGAATTCATTGTCCCAGGAAGGGGAAACTTTATTGACACATTCCTGGGGTCAGATACATCACATGATCACACTGACAGAACCACAGGCACATAGACACAGGCAACAGAGCATGCACAATGTCGGCACTAGTACAGTGTATATCCACCTTTCGCTGCAATGCAGGCTGCTATTCTGCCATGGAGACGATCGTAGAGATGCTGGATGTAGTCCTGTGGAACGGCTTGCCATGCCATTTCCACCTGGCGCCTCAGTTGGACCAGCGTTCGTGCTGGACGTGCAGACCGCGTGAGACGACGCTTCATCCAGTCCCAAACATGCTCAATGGGGGACAGATCCGGAGATCTTGCTGGCCAGGGTAGTTGACTTACACCTTCTAGAGCACGTTGGGTGGCACGGGATACATGCGGACGTGCATTGTCCTGTTGGAACAGCAAGTTCCCTTGCCGGTCTAGGAATGGTAGAACGATGGGTTCGATGACGGTTTGGATGTACCGTGCACTATTCAGTGTCCCCTCGACGATCACCAGTGGTGTACGGCCAGTGTAGGAGATCGCTCCCCACACCATGATGCCGGGTGTTGGCCCTGTGTGCCTCGGTCGTATGCAGTCCTGATTGTGGCGCTCACCTGCACGGCGCCAAACACGCATACGACCATAATTGGCACCAAGGCAGAAGCGACTCTCATCGCTGAAGACGACACGTCTCCATTCGTCCCTCCATTCACGCCTGTCGCAACACCACTGGAGGCGGGCTGCACGTTGTTGGGGCGTGAGCGGAAGACGGCCTAACGGTGTGCGGAACCGTAACCCAGCTTCATGGAGACGGTTGCGAATGGCCCTCGCCGATACCCCAGGAGCAACAGTGTCCCTAATTTGCTGGGAAGTGGCGGTGCGGTCCCCTACGGCACTGCGTAGGATCCTACGGTCTTGGCGTGCATCCGTGCGTCGCTGCGGTCCGGTCCCAGGTCGACGGGCACGTGCACCTTCCGCCGACCACTGGCGACAACATCGATGTACTGTGGAGACCTCACGCCCCACGTGTTGAGCAATTCGGCGGTACGTCCACCCGGCTTCCCGCATGCCCACTATACGCCCTCGCTCAAAGTCCGTCAACTGCACATACGGTTCACGTCCACGCTGTCGCGGCATGCTACCAGTGTTAAAGACTGCGATGGAGCTCCGTATGCCACGGCAAACTGGCTGACACTGACGGCGGCGGTGCACAAATGCTGCGCAGCTAGCGCCATTCGACGGCCAACACCGCGGTTCCTGGTGTGTCCGCTGTGCCGTGCGTGTGATCATTGCTTGTACAGCCCTCTCGCAGTGTCCGGAGCAAGTATGGTGGGTCTGACACACCGGTGTCAATGTGTTCTTTTTTCCATTTCCAGGAGTGTATTTCGATGGTCTCTTGTCCCGAACTTAATATTCTGTTACTGTTATTAATCAGAAAGTAATGTATAAATGCTCACTTAAATTCAAACTTCCGTGTAGCCGGCTGTGAAGTATTTATTTAGATGTTCAAAATGGTTCAAATGGTTCTGAGCACTATGGGACTTAACATCTCAGGTCATTAGTCCCCTAGAACTTAGAACTACTTAAACCTAACTAACCTAAGGACAACACACACATCCATGCCCGAGGCAGGATTCGAAACTGCGACCGTAGCGGTCGCGTGGTTCCAGACGGTAGCGCCTAGAACCGCTAGGCCACTTCGGCCGGCTATTTAGATGTACATCTAGAAACTTACTGACGAATGGATTTATTGGCAACTTGCCGAAGAAGTTCTTGACAGCTTGTATTAGTGATGCAGCGATGATTTTAGAAGTCGATACGGTAGTCAATAAATTTTAAGGGACAGTTGTTAGAAAGGTAAAAGTATTCTGTTGTCTACGAATGTATATGAAAACGGTAACAAACTGAACATGGCCTGATTTGATATATGGGTTTTAGAGCGTTAAATATTGTTTGCGCCATCCAAACGTAATCACTAACTTAATCAAATGTTCAACCCATAGCTCGTTTTGATGATAAATATTTCTCTAAGAAATGTCGTTTTCATTTAACTTGACGGATTTTGAGTGTCCTCTTTTATTAATTAATTGCTTTCTCTTCTCTTGGAAACTCCTTACTTTTTATTTCCGCTTTAGATTCTTTTCCACTGCGAAAATTAATTCCTGGGAAATTAATCATTTCCAATTAAGAAATATATCCTTCTCCGTCAGATTCCGGTTCTTCTATTGATACTTTCTCGTTTGAACGTCAGTCACATCAACAATTGCTCTACAAATTCTACAGATTCGCCAAATGTTAGATGGTCCCGTTATATTATCACAGCACATGTGTCTTCCTGTTCGAATACTAGTAAGGCGTTTAATATGAACAAAAGTACATAGTTACTTTTTTTGCCGCTATGTAACTTTGTCGTCTGAGCATGTACTCGTATACTGACCGTTGTGTTTCTACTTGAGTAGTAGTTTCGAATGTTACATATCAAAAATTCACTTTCTAAAAGTGTTGTATAGTTGCACAATAAGAATAATCGAGAGAGACTAGTAACAATCTGCAACTAATATTGCTCAACTCGGTTCTTTTGATATTGGTGCCAGGTACGTCCTGCTCAAGAACGTGTGTATTGCGATGCGTCAAACGAACTCATATGTGTAGTGTATAAACTAGTTAGTTCGCCTCTGTTGTCTCAGGGTAGATTGAAGAGCATCTCTTCGCTACAATATATACAGGGTACATGAAGAAGATAGCGACAAACCTCGAGGCGTTGTAGACGGCGTCTTACGGAACAATCTGAGGATAGAAACACATGCAGTGAAGGCTTTCACGATGGACTGTGTCAGCTCCTGCTGAATCTTCTGGATTGTATGGTCGTGGTCGATGAAATTTCCTTTTTCCTGACGTTTCGTCCAGAACTGCGTTGGATATCTTCAGAAATGGTCGGCAGGGCTCAGCGGACGCAGGAGCAGCATATATGAAGGCGCCGTACGCTGCTCCGGACGAAACGTCGGGAGTAATGGATTTTCATGGAAGAGGGCCATAAAACCCGGCAGATACACCAGAATTTATACGAAAAATGCCCAAGAACGTCGTCCAACGACGTTACAGAACGTGGAAGTTACAAAGGTTAATGTCTGCCGTTAGACCACACTTCGCCAGGAAACTTGAGTCTCTCGGATAACTCTGTGTACTTGGGACAGGCGTGAACGCGCAGGCACCGTATCACCTCCTGAACGCTGTCAAGTCCACTGCGGTACGCCAGCGAACAAACACACACAATAAGTGGTCTTGCCGCAGTCGTTAGTCCCAGTTCTTCGAGGCTCTGTATCGTAACTGGATGACGTCACCGGGAATGTCTCCCTAACTTCAATTTCTTCCTCATGACGCTGTTTAAGACCGCTCGAAATTTGACGCTATGGGTATCTTACACTCTGTATAAGACGATTCATTATTATATGCAAATCCGGCATGAGCAGACATCTTGGTTAGAATAAACGGAGAAACATAGTTTTGATGGAGCGAGGAACCTCGACGAGTCCTAACCTGGCGTGGTATTTAACGATAAATTGGAAATCTTTTGTTATATTGTTGTAGTTGTCGCAGTCTTCAGTCCTAAGAGCGGTTTGATGCACCTCTCCACACTGGACTGTTCTGAGCAAACCTCTTCATCCCAGCGTAACAACTACAGCCTACAGCCTTTCGAACCTGCTTTCTACAAATGATACGTGTCTCCCCTCTACAATGACCCCCCCCCCCCCCATTTCCCTTCATTACCAAACTGACGTGTCCTTGATACCTCAGGATGTGCCCCATCAACCGATATTTTCCTTCAGTCACGTTGTGGAATAAATTGCTTTTCCACCATTCGATACAGTATCTCTTCATTAGTCATTCGATCTAAGCATCTAAGTTTCAGCATGCGTCTACAGCAAAGCATTTCAAAAGTTTCTCGCTTAGTGTCCACGTTTCGCCTCGTACAAGGCTACACTCAAGACAAACACTTTGAGAAAATACTTTCTAATACTTAATATATATATTAGCTGTTAACCAATTTCTCTTTTGAGAAATGCTTTCATTGCTATTGCCAGCCCACATTTTATATCATATGTACTTTGATTCTTGACTTTCTAGCAACCCTACCACAACAAAGGTCAAAATTTAATAATGATTGTAATGTTGCTCACGCTGCTAAATACTGCATTTTCGAGCAACAACAAAGTTATTATGTGGCAGGTGTCATTAGAGCACAGTTAATGAAGTCATTTCATGTAATAATGAATAAACTAGGCACTCAGCTTTTCGTGTTTCCCACGCTGGTCTCGTTGTAAAATCATGGCTCAATCGTCGAAAATCTAGGTGGTGATGATTCCAAGCTCGGATGCAAAGAGGCCTAGGTTCTATTCTGCTATATTCAAAAGTTTTGTAGATGCGCTTCACAAACCATTCTTGAAGATTAAACCTTTCAAAGGTAGCACAATAGTGATGTAAAAAAAATAATCAGCACTCCGAATTAAGTTACACTTCCTTTTAATTGCTTTTATTGCAATATCATGTAACACACAAAACATTGCTTCACAATACAAAACATACTTGAAAACATCTTCCTCACTGTTAAATTTCATATTTTATAAGTTGACTATGTTATGCGTCTTTCCAACATGACGTCCAAGACTTGACTTTTTCAAGGTCCGACTCTAACTAATAATCGCTTACGCGCCCAGAAATCGGAATTACAAGTATGTCAAAGATCATAGTGACAAAAGAAAGAATTCACATAAGAATATTATCATTGCAATATAAACATATCGATGTATCAAAGTACCTGTACATTAATGAAATCAAATCTGAGTGTTGTCTCAGAAATATGTCAACTACTTTACAGAAACACAGTAGAATATTGCTGGTATCGAGAGGTTGAGTAGAGGTGCCGTAGTGGTTACGTAATTCAAGTACCATTACAACTTCCAGAAAGCAACACTAGAATACTACTTTTAATACGTCTTTTCCTAATCTAATTCTCTCCTGATTTAATCCGGCTACATTCCATTACTCTTGTTTTATTTTTTTCGAAGTTCACCTTATAATCTCTTTTCAAGGCATTATCCATTCCGTTCAACTGCTCTTCCAAGTCCTTTGCCTGGAGATAGGCTACAACCACGGGGTCACTCTCTTTTCAACTATTACTTCCCTTTCATATTATTCAACTCTCTTAACTGAAGTCTCGTTTCTGTGCAAGTTGTTACTCCATGTTATCAAGCTTCTGGTACCCGTCGTTTATCCTCGCTACCTTGAACATTTCAAACAGTGTACTCCAGACAACATTGTCAGAAACTTTCTTTAAATCTGCAAGTGCTATAAATACAGGTTTGCCCTCCCCAATCTCTCGTTTAAGATAAATCGTAGGGTTAGTATGAGCAATCAACTTCCGCTACAGGCAAAAGTTCGCTAGACACGTTGTCACACACATAGCATTATGGACTCTACACTCTTCGTGTATTAAACAAAGATACACACTTTCAAATTTCTTACAAGTTTTTTAACCTTTGATTTGAAATATTTTTATACAACTTCTCTGGAACTATGACAACAAAAAGTAAAACAGACGTACTAGTTGTAAATATGGTTCTCGGGGGAAGTTCCCATATCGCTGTGAAATTTCCACAATATTTCGTCTGTGCATCTGAAGCTGTTGATCAGTTGCAGTGACGAAGTATTGCGTAAATTTCACTGCAACATCCGACGTCTCGCCCGAGAACCATATTTACAAATATTGTATTGCTTTTAGTATGTAGTTTATTAACTTGTGCAAAATTGTTTCAAATCCATCTCTATAAATATACAAGAAATTTCAGTGTGTTCCCGTTTTCAGTGCGTGAAGCCGTATAACATCCGTGTGCCAATGCTGTGTGGTAATGTGTATTATGACTTTTTCCGTTATCACAAATTTCGTTGCATTATGAAAAGCGGTTTTCAATTGATAGTTGAACAACACACGTTAAGTTAGCATGATTCGGGGCTCCTGGCTCTGTACAAAATGTGAAATGAATGAGAATCACTGAAATGAATTGAAGAGATGATGGGGATCATGCAATGATATGAAGGCAGCGAACACCAGATCAATTTCAGAACCCAGAATGTACTGAAAATGTTGAGACCAACAAAAATTTGTACAAGCTGCAGCCTGGTACCAATTTTCTTCTCTCGTGCTGGTTGCTCCATTAAGTCCTTTCAGAGTCTTAATCGTACATACGTTCCCCTGCTTATTTACCCTGAGAATTCAGCTCAGTGTGGAGTAACATATGATATTGATGGATACGGTACAGTGCTTCAGAGAAAGTGTCCCATATTGCTACAAGATATTGTATCGATAAAAGAGAATTACTTGTAAACATATGAGCACGAGCAAATACTTCTGATTTAGAGTGAAGTAGTTAATTGCCACATTAATAGCGAGCGATTAATGAAGTTAACACCAATTTCCGCGCAACAAATAATCGTACTTTTTGAGAACGCTACCCTCGAAGAAACACAACGAAGGTGGTTTGTGAACGACAGGGTTCCAGCTCATTTTGTACACTCGTGCGACTTTACTTAATTCAGTCACGCACTGAGCGGAACATCAGTAAGGAAAGTCCAGTAGCATGGCCTTTCCATTCACGTGACCCTAATCCCTTCGATATTAGGATGTGAGAACACTTTGTCACTGGTGTTTGGCACACCCATCCGCAACGTGCGCACGTCACAAGTTCGTGTGTTCCACGTGTATGAAAATAACCACAGACAGCTAGGTAGTTGCACTCGAGTTCGTGATTCTTTGAGAATGATGTCAAGAATTGTGGTAACTACATGTACACGTCATATACTCGTCACTTGAACAAATAGAAGTGTATCAAAACACAGAATGGCCTACATTTCAACATGCTTATATTTCCGGGCATGAGCTTCCAGGACACTGCTTGTTCTAGTTTTGTGCAGATATTAAGACCTGATCAGCCATTTGCCACTCACTGCTCACAGAAGCCTCCTCCAGACGTATCCATGTACCAGACTCTTGGGCTATATGTATCCATGCTGATAATGTATGTTTTATATTGTTATCTACGCACTACAATTTTCCATGAACATCCCGTATCCGTCTTTTCGTGTGGCTTGCATTCCAGCAATAAAATTCCTTCGTTTAACCACCACTTATTTGCGCTGCAGCAGCATCCATTTGATTTTGGTTAGCCACAATAATGTTTTGTTCCACATTAGAAAAATGTTGTGCATACTCTTGCCTTTAGTTCATATAAATTTCAACAATTAATTTAAGAATATAATAGACGTAGTTATAGAATTGGCCTGAAAGTAAGTTACACTTAGAAACATCGTTTCGAAAACAGCAATTTTACAATGACGTCAAAGAACCAGATATGAGTTTTTGTGTTTAGAGCCGTTAAAGCCAGCCATTAGACGGACAGAAAGGAACCAAATAAAAAAGTAGAAATGGTCTGGAGTACATTTTATAAACTAAAAATAATTCCGAAGTCTACGAAAAGAAAATTATATAATCTTTTGTGGGGAGATGTGAATGCAGGGAATTACATGGCGAAACAAAAATAATAAAAAAAAATGGATCAGAAGACAGAGTGGAGTGGAAAGCGTTACGGCCAGTGCTATAAAAATTTTGTGGAGGTGGGCGGGACATCCGGTCAGCGAGTGTTTCGTGGATGGGACGCGTTTTCATGATCCAGTCATTACTAGAGAAAAAAGAAAAAAACAAAAGGTAATATGTGCACGTCGCGTGCGTTATGCAGGGATGTCGCAGATATTCCATGTCCTTAGCGACAAAATCTACGGATCGAGTTTTTCAGCAATCAGAGAATCACTTGAACATGATGAATCTAAGGTCTTTTAACTCTTTCTCGTTACCCGGATTATGGTCGAAATAAAAGTTTTATAGCCAGCTAGGTCTATAAACTTTGTTGAGGAATACTCACAAATGTCTGCTCTCCAGTTTCACAGCACCTACTGGGGCTGTTTAGCTAGCAGTTTACTCTCTATAATACTAAAACTAAATATAACATGCGATTTGATAGTGGCTGTGATATCGACTTTTTCCGTGTGGTCTGTCTGTGAAATGGCCCTACCTTTAAAGGAAAAGAGATGGAGCTCTGCAGCCGCGACTTCAAGAAGACGTTTCGCGTCAGACGACAGTATGAGATGTCGTCGGTGTGTGAAGGATAAACTGATAACTACTGCAAGGATTTTGATATTGCTTTTAAAAGCTGATGGACTGATTCACGAGGAAGGTATGTGTATATAAATTATTACTGCTATGTCTGGTCGTTGATACTTAGTGCTAACCGTTCGAAGCGGTTCGCTAGTTATTACCGAATGAGCGACCAGGCCCGACTTCAGGTGAGACTAAGTATTTACGGAGGGGAAAACTTGTAAAATGTGTGCACAAACCACATAAACCTTCCTCGTGTATCAGTCCAACAATTAGCGAAAGCTGTATCAAAACCCTTACACTAGTTCTTGAGATTGGTCCTTCAGACACAGACAAAAAAACGTGGTGATCTTTAATTCATCATAGTTCAGTTAGTTTGTAAGAAATATAAATTATAGACACAAACCCTCCTCGTGAATCAGTCAGTCTACTACTGAAAACCGATTCAATGTAAGCACCGAGATTACCGTTCACTAACGGACAGAAGTGCGTGTCGAGGAATTTAATTTATACTATGTAGTGACAATGAGTAATAAAGTAAGTATTCTATTCACTTCGATCCCACAACATCTATCTATACATTATCATCGATTTCAGCCTCTTGGTGTTTTTGATGGCCGGGGAGATTGCAGTATCTTTGAACACTTTTCATACTTTCGCCTCTAGCACCTGTAACAGAAGTTTAATATATTTTAATATTCTATTTTTAAATGATGACATCCACTTTTCATAAGCTGCAGTCGTTTTTTGAAATTACAAAAAATTTCTTCCGAAAATTAAGGTATTCCCAAATGTGAAAACATTCCAAGGTACAAAATGGTAATGTACCTAGTGACAAATATCTTACTGCAATTTAAAACAGTTGTAATAGAGAGAATGATGTCTATGATGTATTTAGTTATGTATTTGTTACATTATTACTCTACTACACACCGATTATCAGTAACTGAAATCAAATTAAGCAGAGGTACTATCAACAACCAGTCACAAACTAAATAAATTATGAAAGTGAATCTTTTGAATGCCAACACAAATTATCGTCTCCATGACAGGAAAGGCTGTAAAGACCATCACGAAATTCAATTAATTTGCAGGTATTACATGTTCCACGCTAAAAGTCCGTCTTCTGTTTCAAGGTACAAGACGGTGCATGAGCGACGAAGTATAGCTTCACCATTCACACGCTATATAACTGGTTTTAAAAATATACAGAATTTTGTTTGCCATAAGAGGCTGTAACTGTAGAAGTAACAATGTATTCCAAATAACTGTAATATGTTATACGGCACTAAAATACGTAGAATTCGAAACATTTAGTAATGTCGCACAAAACACAATCTCATGTCTAACAAAAACAAAAACAGTAGAAAATGGCGGTAACTGCTTATGGCGATTCTTACGGAACGTACTTTCACGTGATTGTAAAACCAGTAACTACATTCTAGTACCAACCAAAAGACATCACCTGTTCCTATGAACATTATCCTCCAGGTACAATACTCTCCCATGCAGGCTTGAGTGTTCTCGCACTAATTCGATGAGTTGTGATTGACTTATATATACCTGGAAAAGTACCAGAAAGAAGTTGAACTGCATTGACAATGCTACCGATTGCGCCACTGCTACAACTGGGATGCTAGACAGAACAGTACCAGGTGTAGTACTAAAATTTTAATTATCCCCTAAAAAAATCTCAGGCTGCGACTATGAAACGAACTTTGTGTTAGTATGTTTCTTGGCACTCACACATCGATGCGACACATTTTTCCCAACGATAACTGACTTTGTGCAGTCGTTGATTGTAGGGGTCTCAATTTCAATGTTATGAAATGTTCCATCTTGAAAGTCGCCTCGTCGGAAGAGGCAATGATGTCTATCACGCAATGATGTTTTCAGCCGAGGGACGAGTCGCTAGGTGTCGTGGCCGGAGAAGAACGGACAATGTAGGCAAAATTTCATAGCCCAAAGAATCAGCATGTGTAACTGTGCACTGTGTCGTATGCGAAAGCACCCTTTCGGATCACTTCCTGCAATGCTTCGTAGTGGCACTGTAGAGATCAGAAACGCGCTCCGTATACTCGCATGTGTGGTGTCTGTTCTTTGGGACATTTCTGAAAGAACGGACACCACACCTATATATGCCTTTGACAGCGAATAATGATGCAGATGCATACTACTTCTGAACTGTTACGGGACTCAGGTGAAGCTGCGAAAATGAGGACGTGGATAGTGGATGCTATATGCCTAGTGAGCGACAAATTGAGAATCTGGGCAGGACGAAAAGCGTGCTCGTATAGCCGAAGCGGTTAAGGCGACCGCTTACGTAAAGTGGGAAATCCGGGTTCGTGTCCCGGACCGGCACAAATTTTTACTTGTCACCACTGGACTTATTTCAGTCCCTGACTGTGGCTGAGATCCGAATTTCTCTTACATCCGTATATTCGCTTTAGACTTGCCAGTGGGTCCTATGACGTCAGTTCCGAACTCGCTGTCTCCGTATGCTAGGAGACTTGAATCGCGAGTCCCTGCCACTGGCTGTTTACAGCAGCAAACTCGTCAGTTGAGTCTTGTTGGATAGAAATGTCTACCAGCATAGAAAGGAGAGCGAGAACACAAGTTCGCGAGTGTCAACGAAGCCACATGGCACTGCCGCCACGTTAACAACCTTTAGGAATGAACACCATGATATACCAGTAAATGAGGGGTTAGCGGATATTGATCCTCTTATATAAAGTGTGTTTTTTCCACCATGTACAAACTCTAGGGATTGATCGACGTGAGGATTGTTATTATGTAGTGTTCTGCCAAATGGCAGGTCTGTGTCTTCGTACGGAGAATTTCTGATGCCAATGTTCCCTTTCTTTAGCTTCTTCCTTCAGTTTGCTGTATCTCTTTCCATCTTTCATGTCATCCGAAAGTTGATTTCCTCTTCTTCACCGTCCTAACGTTCCTTTAATTTTCCATTCAATTATTTCGTGTATGAGCCCTCCGTGTCTCTGTCCTATCCAGTTGGCCTTCCTCTGAAGAATTGTACTCAGAATGTCTCTCCAGCGCCACATTTCAAAGCTTTCAAAGTATTTTTTTTTCCTTTTTTCTCGGTGTCCGAGTCTCTGCTCCGTACGGTGCAATGCTCCAGATGTAGCACTTCATCAGTTTCTTCCTTAATTCTAAGCTTAGCTTGCTGGTTAGCAGATTCCTCTTATTATTTACTGCAGTTTTGGCCGTAGAGATTCTTGTCGAATTTCACTGGTGCATTGGACACTTTTCTCACCAAATTTCCCAAGTATTTGAACTGTTTCACATCCTCCTGCTCTCGATGGTCGATGGTTATCCTCAACGGCTTCTCCGTTTTTTGGTAATCGCATCACTTTTGATTTTTCGATGTTGATTTCCATGCCGCATTTCCTTCCAGTTTCAACCAGCTGATTCAGCATGTGTTGCAGTTCTCTTCGATTTTTAGCAAGCAGTACCAGGTCATCTGCAACGTTGATGGTATTTATGAGGCGTTCTCGTATCCTTTCAAAGCTTCTCTCGCCAGCCATTCCCGATACAGGTTGATGAGATTCGGCGATAGACGACACCCTTGTCTCACGTCTCCTCCTATTTCCGCCCTGCTTGTTTCTCCATATTTCAGCCGCACCTTTACTGTTTGTGTCAGGTACAAGTTAAGAATTAGTCTCCGGTCTCTCCAGTTCATTCTCCTTAAGAATGTTCATCCATTTTATCCAGTTGGCTCTAAAAAATGGTTCAAATGGCTCTGAGCACTATGGGACTTAACAGCTATGGTCATCAGTCCCCTAGAACTTAGAACTACTTAAACCTAACTAACCTAAGGACAGCACACAACACCCAGCCATCACGAGGCAGAGAAAATCCCTGACCCCGCCGGGAATCGAACCCGGGAACCCGGGCGTGGGAAGCGAGAACGCTACCGCACGACCAGTTGGCTCTATCAAAGGCCTTCTGCCACTCAATAAAACAAACACAAACATCTTCGTTAACAGGCAAAACTGTCTCCGATAATATCCTCACCATACCGATGGCGTCTCTGGTTCCTTTTCCCTTCCTAAATCCAAAATGGTCCTCTCCTATTACTTTATCAATTTGTATTCCAGCCGTCTGTTGAGTATGAGAGGATACGGAACAAAAAAGGTCTAATGAATTTATGAAATTATGACCGGAAATGCATGGTTTCCACTCTAGAGACCATTTATTCAATCATACAGGGCTATTACAAATGATTGAAGCGATTTCATAAATTTACTGTAGCTCCATTCATTGACATATGGTCACGACACACTACAGATACGTAGAAAAACTCATAAAGTTTTGTTCGGCTGAAGCAGCACTTCAGGTTTCTGCCGCCAGAGCGCTCGAGAGCGCAGTGAGACAAAATGGCGACAGGAGCCGAGAAAGCGTATGTCGTGCCTGAAATGCACTCACATCAGTCAGTCATAACAGTGCAACGACACTTCAGGACGAAGTTCAACAAAGATCCACCAACTGCTAATTCCATTCGGCGATGGTGTGCGCAGTTTAAAGCTTCTGGATGCCTCTGTAAGGGGAAATCAACGGGTCGGCCTGCAGTGAGCGAAGAAATGGTTGAACGCGTGCGGGCAAGTTTCACGCGTAGCCCGCGGAAGTCGACGAATAAAGCAAGCAGGGAGCTAAACGTACCACAGCCGACGGTTTGGAAAATCTTACGGAAAAGGCTAAAGCAGAAGCCTTACCGTTTACAATTGCTACAAGCCCTGACACCCGATGACAAAGTCAAACGCTTTGAATTTTCAGCGCGGTTGCAACAGCTCATGGAAGAGGATGCGTTCAGTGCGAAACTTGTTTTCAGTGATGAAGCAACATTTTTTCTTAATGGTGAAGTGAACAGACACAATGTGCGAATCTGGGCGGTAGAGAATCCTCACGCATTCGTGCAGCAAATTCGCAATTCACCAAAAGTTAACGTGTTTTGTGCAATCTCACGGTTTAAAGTTTATGGCCCCTTTTTCTTCTGCGAAAAAAACGTTACAGAACACGTGTATCTGGACATGCTGGAAAATTGGCTCATGCCACAACTGGAGACCGACAGCGCCGACTTCATCTTTCAACAGGATGGTGCTCCACCGCACTTCCATCATGATGTTCGGCATTTCTTAAACAGGAGATTGGAAAACCGATGGATCGGTCGTGGTGGAGATCATGATCAGCAATTCATGTCATGGCCTCCACGCTCTCCCGACTTAACCCCATGCGATTTCTTTCTGTGGGGTTATGTGAAAGATTCAGTGTTTAAACCTCCTCTACCAAGAAACGTGCCAGAACTGCGAGCTCGCATCAACGATGCTTTCGAACTCAGTACCAGGTTCGAATGGCTCTGAGCACTATGGGACTTAACAGCTGAGGTCATCAGTCCCCTAGAATTTAGAATTTCTTAAACCTAACTAACCTAAGGACATCACACACATCCATGCCCGAGGCAGGATTCGAACATGCGACCGTAGTCAGTACCAGGCAGTTAGGGTGAGCCAGAACAGTGTAAGCCAGATGACCTTGTGGAACAATCTCCTTGATAATTGTTACTACCCTTATCATTTACAGTGTCTGCAGGGCTTACTAGCGACAGACACTCCACAACGGGAGGAGTTTTGTCACTTGTTTCTTCGCCAGGCAACAACGATTCTGGGATTCGTATCATCCATCCTGTTCACAGGTGAGGCCACCTTTACGCGGAGTGGTATCTTCAACTTTCATAACAGTCATCTGTGGTATAGTATGCAGAATCCCCTGGTATGGTAAGAGCGAATCGTCAGCGTGGGTATGGCCTGGCATAATTGGCGACCGTATTTTGGGACCGGTCTTCCTTCCACGTCGCCAAACAGGCCGGAACTATCGGCGTTTCTTGCGGGTAACTTTGCCTCCCCTGCTGGAAGAAGTGCCACTGATGATTCGAAGGGTTATGTGCCTGCTATATGATGGTGCTCCAGCCCACTTCACCGTTAACGTCCGGACGCATCTCAATCGTGTCTTCCCTGGTCGAGGGATCGGACGAGGGTGTCCAATTGCATGGCCTGCTCGTTCACCCTTTCTCAACCTGTGCGGTTTCTGGTTATGGGGCAATCTTAGTACTATCGTGTATGCAGAGCCCATTCCATTCCAGATGTGGAGACACTGGAGCAGCGGTATTCATGCTGCCTTTGACCCTTTTAGGATGCAGCCTGGCCGATGTGAACGTGAGAGACAGAACATGCTGCGGAGCGCACACACATGCGTTGAGACACACGGGAAACATTTTCAACAATACATGCGTATTAGATCGCAGTCTCTGTAACAATGTATGACTGAATAAATGGTCTCTAGCATGGAAACCATGCATTTCCGGACATATTTTCATTAGAACCCTAGACTTTGTACGCAGTGGGAAAAATGAGGGTTGGAACTTTAATAGTGGCACCTATTTATTTACAGCTCGCACAAAATAGATACGTGTTTCGAAGTAATACTGACCTTCAAATTAGTCACCAGCATCGTGTATAACCCGTTGCTGGCGATATGGAAGTCGTAGGATACTCTTAGTAGTACCACTTGTGTTAACAGTTCGAGCGGACCGGTCAATTCCCCGACGAATAGCGAACGCCGTGAAGTGTTAGCTTCAATTTAGATATCGAGTTGAACTTAAGAGGGCTTAAGCCAGGGGAGTGCAGTAGGTGGTACAGCACTTAGCAGCCCCATCAGTCAAACAAATCAGTAACAGCTTGCTCTGTACGTGCTTGAGCACTGTCCTGCAAAATGATTGTCAGGTCCTGCAGAAAGTGTCATCACTTCTGCCTCTAAGCTGGTCGTAGGTTATGTTCCAAAAAGAACAGCATGTGTGTGTATGTGTATGTGTGTGTGTGTGTGTGTGTGTGTGTGTGTGTGTGTGTGTGTGTGTGTGATCGAAAGTAACCGGAAATCCCCAAAAACATACGTTTTTCATATTAGGTGCATTGTGCTGCCAACTACTGTCAGGTACTCCATAATGACGACCGCAGTAGTCATTAGACATCGTGAGAAAACAAAATGGGGCGCTCCCCAGAACTCACAGACTTCGAACATAGTCAGGTGATTGGTGTCACTTGTGTCACACTCCTAAAGATCCCTAGGCCCACTGTTTCTGAAGTGACCGTGAAGTGGAAACATGAAGGGACACGTACAGCACAAAAGCGTACAGGCCGACCTCGTCTGTTGACTGACAGAGACCGCCGACAGCTGAAGAGCCTCTAAGGTGTAATAGGCTGACATCTATCAAGACCATCACACAGGAATTCCAAACTGCATCAGGATCCACTGTGAGTACTATGACGGTTAGACGGGAGGTGAGGAAACTTGGATTCCATGGTCGAGCGGCTGCTCATAAGCCACACATCGCGCCGGTAAATGCCAAACGACCCTCTCTTGGTGTAAGGAGCGTAAACAATGGGCGACTGAACAGTGAAAATCGTTGTGTGGAGTGACAAATCACAGTACACATTGTGGTGATCCGATGGCAGGATGCAGGCATGGCGAATGCCCAGTGAACGTCATCTGCCGGCGTGTGTAGTGTCAACAGTAAAAGTCGGAGGCTTTGGTGTTATGGTGTGGTCGTGTTTTTCATGGAGTGGGCTTGCACCCCTTATTTGCGTGGCACTAACACAGCGCAGGCCTACATTGATGCTTTAAGCACCTTCTTGCTTTCCACTGTTGAAGAGCAATTTGGGGATGGCGTTTGCATCTTTCAGTACGTTCGAACACCTGTTCATATTGCACGGACTGTAGTGGAGTGGTTACACGACAATAACATCCCTGTAATGGACTGCCCTGCACAGAGTCCTGACCTGAATCCTATAGAACACCTTTGGGATGTTTTGGAACGCCGACTTCGTGCCAGGCCTCACCGACCGACATCGATACCTCTATTCAATGCAGCACTCCGTGAAGAATGGACTGCCATTCCCCAAGAAACCTTCCAACACCTGATTGAACGTATGCCAGCGAGAGTGGAAGCTGTCATCAAGGCTAAGGGTCGGCCAACGCCATACTGCATTCGAGCATTACCGTCATTTTGATCCAGATGTCCGGATACTTTTAATAACATAGTGTATAACATGTGTGGAGAGTGTGTATGCATGTATATGTAAGTATGTATTCATATTTTTACAGCTGATATTTATATATGTATATATAGTACATGTATACATCTATGTATTTGTATGTATGTATTTGTATGTATGTATTTGTATGTATAAAGCATTTTTGAAGACTGTTGTAAATTTATTTTAATATTTCTTCGCTACTGAGAGAACTTCTAACAATTATACTGATAGACTTTCAATATGTTACCACGTCAGCGACTGTAGAACCAGAAACAGCACATGAGAATGAAGTGTCTTCTCTAAATTCTGATTAATGATTATAAGAAATTTACAGCAGTCTTCGAAAAAGTTACAGAAATGAATGAAAAGCTGCACAACTCGCTACCAGCCCAAAAAGGCATGCTGATAAATCTAAAAGAATACACAAATGCTTTTTTTGCCATACGGGCGTAACAACGACGCTACTTTGAACCCTTTCTTGGTTTGGTATAGAGCGCGTATGTTTTCTGGTATTAGAGGAGGAATGAACAAGAATACGACCATACTGTTTGCGTTGCGCGAACTTTGTACGTATTTCGTCTGAAGGGTGTACTACAGCATCGATCTCTTTCCGCACATCACTCTTCCTGTAATAGAGCACATTTGCGATTGAATACGCTACATCACTTAATTTTCGTCTTGTACTGCCCAAAGGTTGATAAAACGTAGGTTCGTTAGAGGTCGTCCGATCCCGAACAAACGGTCATTTCGCCCTCTCAGCGCTTTATTACTGCAGCAAGAACGTGAACTCATCTTCCGCACCAAGTCACGATTTGCCTTACACCGCTGCACGTTTCAATAAGAGGGAGCAGTCAAAGAGTAAGAAGCGATAGTAGCGCCGCCGCCACATGTGCTCTGAATAATGATAAAGCCTCTCTCTTTTCATCATCTTTCAGACACAATGTCACTATTTCTACCACATAAAACAGTATTAGAAATTAGAAATTTATATGTTACATAGAGAGAAAAAATATTCATAGCTGGAAAATTGAGAAGCAGTTCATCCAGAATAAACGTACCTATTATTCGCCGTTAAAGTGCAACTGGAAAAATTCAATTTTTCTCCGAATTTTGTACCTATTCCAATGAAACGAACTACTGCTGGAGTCGACATAAAGCTCCTTCAGAACATGACATGTGTGTGTGAAGATTTTGTGATTCCTCAAAGCTATTTTTTACCGGGAACAACAAATGAGTTTCAGTTGATTTACACCACGTTCGGACAGTTCTATATCTACATCTACATCTAAATCCACACTCTTCACACCACTGTGGAGAGGATCACAGAGGGTACTTAACATTGTACTAGTCATTCGGACTTCTTCCCATTCCATTCAGGTATGGAGCACGGGGAGAATGACTGTTTAAATGCCTCTGTACGCGCTGTAATTAATCTAAACTTCATCTCACGATCCCTAGAGAGCTGTAGTATATCTGCACAGTCATTTATAGCTGGTTCTTGAAACTTTGTAAGTAGATTCTCTCGGAATAGTTTGCCTCTGTCTTCAGGTTTCTGTCAAAAAAAAAAAAAAAATGGTTCAAATGGCTCTGAGCACTATGGGACTTAACTACTGAGGTCATAAGTCCCCTAGAACTATATAACCTAACTAACCTAAGGACATCACACACAACCATGCCCGAGGCAGGATTCGAACCTGCGACCGTAGCGGTCGCGTGGTTCCAGACTGTAGCGCTTAGAACCGCTTGGTCAGGTTTCTGTCAGTACAGGTTCTTCAGCATCTCTGTCACACTCTCCCACGGGTCAGACAAACCTGTGATTATGCGTGCGGCCCTTCTCTGTATACGTTCAGTATGACATCTATATCCCCTGTAAGTCCTATTTATTACGGGTTCCACACACTTGAGCAATATTGAACGACTTGTGGCACTAGTGATTTATAAGCTATCTTCTTTGCAGACTGATTGCATTTCCCGATTGTTCGTCCAGTCAGCGGAAGTATGCCATCTCGTTCACCTACAACTAAGACTATATGGGTGCTCACATCAAACCTGTTGTTAGTTTTATAACGCAAACAACACCTCAGTACTGCATAATCCTCTTGATTTAGTAGCAAAGCTATCCTACGCTTACCGAGTGGGGTTTGGGCTCTTAAAGAATGCTGAACGTGCAGGGGAGCATCGGTTATTCACCGACAGTTATACAGGGTGTTACAAAAAGGTACGTCCAAACTTTCAGGAAACATTCCTCACACACAAATAAAGAAAAGATGTTATGTGCACATGTATCCGGAAACGCTTAATTTTCATGTTAGAGCTCATTTTAATTTCGTTAGTATGTACTGTACTTCCTCGATTCACAGCCAGTTGGCCCAATTGAAGGAAGGTAATGTTGACTTCGGTGTTTATGTTGACATGCGACTCATTGCTCTACAGTACTAGCATCAAGCACATCAGTACGTAGCATCAACAGGTTAGTGTTCATCACGAACGTGGTTTTGCAGTCAATGCAATGTTTACAAATGCGGAGTTGGCAGATGCCCATTTGATGTATGGATTAGCACGGGGCAATAGCTGTGGCGTGGTACCTTTGTATCGAGACAGATTTCCAGCACAAAGGTGTCCCGACAGGAAGACGTTCGAAGCAATTGATCGGCGTCTTAGGGAGCACGGAAAATTCCAGCCTATGACTCGTGACTGGGGAAGACCTAGAGCGACGAGGACACCTACAATGGACGAGACAATTCTTCGTGCAGTTGACGATAACCCTAATGTCAGCGTCAGAGAAGTTGCTGCTGTACAAGGTAACGTTGACCACGTCACTGTATGGAGAGTGCTACGGGAGAACCAGTTGTTTCCGTACCATGTACAGCGTGTGCAGGCACTATCAGCAGCTGATTGGCCTCCACGGGTACATTTCTGCGAATGGTTCACCCAACAATGTGTCAATCCTCATTTTAGTGCAAATGTTCTCTTTTTCGGATGAGGCTTCATTCCAACGTGATCAAATTGCAAAATTTTCACAATCATCATGTGTGGAATGACGAGAATCCGCACGCAATTGTGCAATCACGTCATCAACACAGATTTTTTGTGAACGTTTGGGCAGGCATTGTTGGTGATGTCTTGATTGGGCCCCATGTTCTCCCACCTACGCTCAATGGACCACGTTATCATGATTTCATACGGGATACTCTACCTGTGCTGCTAGAACATGTGCCTTTACAAGTACGACACAACATGTGGTTCATGCACGATGGAGCTCCTGCACATTTCAGTCGAAGTATTCGTACGCTTCTCAACAACATATTCGGTGACCGCTGGATTGGTAGAGGCGGACCAGTTCCATGGTCTCCACACTCTCCTGACCTCAACCCTCTTGACTTTCATTTATGGGGACATTTGAAAGCTCTTGTCTACGCAACCCCGGTACCAAATGTAAAGACTCTTCGTGCTCGTATTGTGGATGGCTGTGATACAATACGCCATTCTCCAGGGCTGCATCAGCGCATCAGGGATTCCATGCGACGGAGGGTGGATACATGTATCCTCGCTAGCGGAGGACATTTTGAACATTTCCTGTAACAAAGTGTTTGAAGTCACGCTGGTACGTTCTGTTACTGTGTGTTTCCATTCCATGATTAATGTGATTTGAAGAGAAGTAATAAAATGGGCTCTAACATGGAAAGTAAGGGTTTCCGTCCACGTAACATATTTTCTTTCTTTGTGTGTGAGGAATGTTTCCCGAAAGTTTGGCCGTACCTTTTTGTAACACTCTGTATGATATTAAACAGCTGGGTCGGAGAAATGGTGTTCATTTTAAGTAAACTAATGAGAGGCGACTTGATAATTGCAGCATCAAAGACTGGAAGATCAAATACTTTACACGTGTAGAAACCACCCACGTAAGAGGACAGTTTATTTTCTGTGCGTCGCTCAGAGTCTTCTTTCAGAGAGCACTATAATTTCGGGCACTCGAAGCACCACGAAACTCAGGAAAAAGTGTATTTCTATTTCAGAGCGTAATTAGAATATTTAATCCTGAGTGATGGTTGTTGGGGGTCGAAGTTTCGAGAGCAGGCGAAAGTTTTTTCATTAGACCCATGCGCTCTGTCAAGGGGCGCCTTTGGCTTACTGAGCCCTCCTTTCTGCAATTCTGCTGGCTTAGCGGGTCGTGTGGAAACCGCGCATCCCGCGAAGCGAAGCTTTCATTGCCAGTGCTTACTCCTGGCGACGTTCATCAGTTCGTGCGCTTCTGTCACTCGGAAGTCATTCCTGAACTCCAATTTACTGCAGTCGTGGCTCAAAATGATCACGTACCACCTCCGTTTCCAACGACGCCTTGAAAAATATCTATATCACATACCTGCTATGTTGTGATGAGGTGAAACTGTTTTCATCTGTCGCCGGCCGAGGTGGCCGAGCGGTTCTAGGCGCTTCAGTCTGGAACCGCGCGACCGCTACAGTCGCAGGTTTTAATCCTGCCTCGGGCATGGATGTGTGTGATGTCCTTAGGTTAGTTAGGTTTAAGTAGTTTTAAGTTCTAGGGAACTGATGACCTCAAATGTTAAGTCCTATAGCTCAGAGCCATTTGAACCATTTTTCCTGTCCGTCAACTTCGAACAGGTAGCGAAAAACCTTCTGATACCTCTTTCTTTCTCGGTCTGCTTCTTCCCATCTGGTAGCTTAAGGCGCTCCGGAACGCCCTATACTTGCAATGTTAAAATAACGCTTATAAATTACATCTTTCCTCACAAAGTATTTGAGGTAGGAAGTTGAACTTTTTACAGATTATTTATTGGAATATGGGCTACAACGTAACACAGGGATTTTACAAAATTTTAGTTCAGTTATTAAAGATGATTTTTTTTCAATTGTAATGAAAATTCACAACATTTTTTTGCAATTTTTTTATTTATATATTCAAAAATATACAGTTTTTTGGAAAAGGGCTGTGTTAAATTATGCAGAAGGTACTGTGTAACATTTACTGAAAGTTTGAAACAAATATGTTTGGAAGATCCTTAGAAAACATGTATTTAGTATGAGAAAATAAAAGTTTTGGGAATCGAGCGACAAAGATTGGATTAACTTTTTAGTGCATTCCAGGTCCATAGGATGGATTATCTTCATCCTCTGCAAACTCCTCCTCCAGCTTCCTCTTGTTCCTCCTCCTGTTTACTCTTGCTTGTATTTCTAGACTCTTTACAGCCCTGTCTGCAGCCCGAAGGCGTTCCTTGTCTAAAGCAAGTATCGCTCGTACCATGTTAGAACCTATCTTCATTCCCATATTTCTAAATACCTTGCACCTTACAATGTTGCCATCATTGAAAGTCGCAACAGCATCATACACACCAAAGTGAAGTGTTTCTATTCCAACAAATACAGTCTTGGTGATTCTCGACCATATAACACTATTTACACTTTCATTGGGGTTTTGAGTTTTTCCGTGAATACACTTTTTCAACAGTTCAGGTGCTGCCAAGTCTCTGAAAATAGGTTTTATCACCTCCATTATTGCATGAGGCAGACTATGCTTATGAGTGTACACTTCACCAGTTAGCAATCCTTTGTTATATTTACACCAACTGTCTTCTTCTTTGGGACACAAGCTATGTTGGGGATTTTCATCGTCTTTATTGTTTACAGTAATAACACATACCTTTGGCTTTCGAACATTTCTCCTTTTCTTAAAAGCCTTCAGAGGATTTATAATAACTTTACTTTTACTCATTATTATACTTCAACAAAACAGAGACTCAAGAAACAGAATTAATTACGAATATTTTCGAGATAACGACAGAGTAAATAAACATGAAACAATCGACAATCGCACCAGCGATATATATTGAACCATCACAGTTTAGCCACAACACATACTTTATCTCACATCACTAAAATGTACCTGATGAACACGGACGTTAATAATAACACCATTTGACAGCAGTTTAACAGCGCCACAGTGGGTCACGCCCATGTAGAACACATTTCAAAAAAAATTTAAAAATAGTTGTAGTCTTCGGAATTGAATAAATTATATATCTATTAAAAGGTAATAGCCTGCAGATTCAGAAAACGCAAAAAAGTAAAAATTGAACTTTTCATGATTTTGAGCCTTTCCGGAGCCCCTTAACTACTGTGAATCGCCCCTGTCCACGCCTCCCTCTTTCCTATGTAATCCATGACTACACTTGGACTTTGCACGCTGCCATTCTTGGAATTCACTGATTGAAATCTATCTTAATGGGAAGTGCCGGCCATCACGCCATCTCCCTATTTCATCATCTGCTTGTTTCGGTACGCCATAACGTATTCGCCCTTCTTCAATTTGTCATTTTTCATCCAGTCAGTATCGTGTCGAGAACATCGGTGTTCTAGCGGTTGTGGCGCTGCAGTCCGGAACCGCGGGACTGCTACGGTCGCAGGTTCGAATCCTGCCTCGGGCATGGGTGTGTGTGATGTCTTTAGGTTAGTTAGGTTTAAGTAGTTCTAAGTTCTAGGGGACTTATGACCTAAGATGTTGAGTCCCATAGTGCTCAGAGCCATTTGAACCATTTGAACATCGGTGTTCTCACTCTTTAGTCATCCGAATCTGTACTAGTGAACCAGTGTCGAGACAAATTATAAGCTACCTCCAAAAAAATTCGAAGAGCTATTTTTGCTCTGGTTCGTGAGTGCTGTAATTCGTGTCCTTCCTAGTATAAAGAATGAGAAATGCTGTACTTGGCCGAGAATACAGTTAATTGTGAGTTACGAGAGGCCCCACCTAGTGGAGGAAGCGTTAACTAATAGCACTATAACAACTTCCAACCTTAAACTTCTCTTTCAAGCTGCAGAATTCTGAGAACGCACGGATACTTGGACGGAGTTGTCAAAGTATTGCTTTGTTTATTCCACGACCTTTTGGGATGCAGCTAGATGACACCGTCTCCTTGCCACCATATTTCGGCTAACAACTATTCGGCCATCTTCATGTGAGTTTACAATGGAGATGACTGGTGCACGTCGCTGACTTCATACCGAAATTTGTGGTGACATATTCATGTATGTTTTCGTTGCGTAAACCGCCCTTTGTCGAGTTTTGCTGGCTCTGTGCAGTACTGCTTCCGCACAAGGTGACGCAATGGTTCGCGTACATGACATCCATTCAGAACAACGCACAGTGGACCAACACGCTTCAAATCCTATCCTTTTTAGATTGTTTGGGTCACTGTTTAGGTGTCCGATGTCGGAATTACAACATTCAAAATGGCGGATCCATTTGGGAAATGAAAAACATCAACATCTACTTGATTACTCTGCTAGTCACAATAAAGTGCCTGGCAGAGGGTTCAATGAACCACCTTCAAGCTGTCTCTCTACCGTTCCACTCTCGAACGGCGCGCGGGAAAAGTGAGCACTTAAATTTTTCTGTGCGAGCCCCGATTTCTCTTATTTTATCGTGATGATCATTTCTCCCTATATAGGTAGGTGCAAACAAAATGTTTTTGCAATCGGAGGAGAAAACTGGTGATTGAAATTTCATGAGAAGATCCCGTCGCAACGGAAAACGCCTTTGTTTTAATGATTGCCACTCTAATTCACGTATCATGTCTGTGGCACTATCTCCCCTATTGAACGATAATACAGAACGAGCCGCCCTTTTTTGAACTTTTCCGAAGTCATCCGTCAGTCCCACCTGATGCGGATCCCACACCGCACAGCGTTACTGCAGAATAGGGCGGACAAGCGTGGTGTAAGCAGTCTCTTTAGTAGACCTGTTGCACTTTTTAAGTGTTCTGCCGATGAATCGCAGTCTTTGATTTGCTCTACCCACAACATTATCTGTGTGATCGTTCCAATTTAGGTTATTTGTAATTGTAATCCCTAAATATTTAGTTGAATTTACAGCCTTCAGTTTTGTGTGACTTATGGTGTAATCGAAATTTAGTGGATTTGTTTTAGCAGTCATGCGAATAACTTAACACTTTTCTTTATTCGGTGTCAATTATCCCCATACAATTTCGCACCACACAGATATCTTATCTAAATCATTTTGCAATTGGTTTTGGTCATCTGATGACTTTGAAAGAGGGTAAATGACAGCCCAATCTGCAAACAATCTAAGACGGCTACTCAGACTGTCCCCTATGTCGTTAACATAGATCAGGAACAACAGAGGGCCTACAGCGTTTCCTTGAGGAACGCCGGATATTACTTATGTTTTGTTCAATGCGGATTCCAGTAAAACTTGGTGTATAAAGTATTGTGAGGTCATCGATAACGAATTAGAAGTCGACATTGCCGTATTGAAATTTTCTATTCGATATTTTACATTTTTCAATCGAAATCATTGTCCCATTCTGCTTTCAGAACGGTCGCTGTCGAATTGTCGACTCGGAGGTGATTCAAAAAGCAGATCTTTCATCTCAGGTGGCATCTGTTTATCTTCTACAATTGTCATTTTCTGGACTGTGAAAATGAATGGATCTGAAGATGCCAGATGCACGGCGAAATACAACATGCATCGCTTCCTCATGGGAATATTTGCGTGTAAAATCGTATTAGTAACGCCAAGTATCCTCATTGCTAGCTTCCTGCGCATCTTCAGCCAGCCGACTAATCGGCAACGGAGCAGCTTCGATATGGCATATCCGTGCGTCAAAAGTATGTGGACTGATGGCGGCATCGAGCATTATTGGAGAATATTATGAGCTAGATGAAATCAGCACCCGACTTAACAGAAATTCACATTTTTCCACAGTTCCTGATATGTATGTTTTAGTTCTAGAGTTATCTGTAGAAAATTTGAATAGTTCTACAGCATTTTAATGTTGTAAAATAGATATTTGCCAAATTACGCAAAAAAATAATGACCACAATTTCGAATAGCTCTCCAAGAATTCTACAGAAAACCGTGAAGATATTTTCTGTGCAGATAATAGGTTATGAAGTAATTGCAATAATGAGGGACCTATTTTTACCGCGTGGGACTGCAGCACAGTAGAAAAATATCATCGTCCACTAAAACGTGCAAACATGTGCAGGCAGATACATTTGAAATCGTTATCTGCACCATTAATGTGATAGGAGAGCCATCTCAAAAAGTGAAGCCACGCAGAGGAAATTTTTTAGCCAATTGTAGTATGGTTTTAAACCGATTTACGTCGTTACACCGATTAAAAATACCTTCTGGAGAGCTACCCATCTTATTTTATCCTCACATATGGGCAGGATCGCTGTTAAATATTTAACAGGCCACACGAAACAACATTTGAAAAAAATGTTTCATTGTCCGATTCACTGTTTGCCGTCAACTGTTACGGAGACAGTATGCACTAGTGTATTCTTTTCCTTTTTCTTATTCTATCCAGAGTTTGAAGTGAATTGTCCACTGTGCGACAGTTCAAATACCCGTCCAGCCATGCAGATTTACATTTTCCGTGATTTCCCTAAATCGCTCCAGGCAAATGCCGGGATGGTTCCTTTGAAAAGGGCGCAGCCGACGTCCTTCGCCGTCTTTTCGTAACGCGAGCTTGTGCTCCGTCTCTAATGACCGGACTGTTGACGGGAAGCTAAGCTCACACCTTCTTCTTCCACCGAATATTGCTCCATCCACTCGTCTGCCGCGCAGGTGCATGCCCAGTAGTGATAACATGTACGCCCTCTGTCGACTTGCGGACCTGCAGTGTTAAAATTGTCGAAAACGGTCGGCCACATGCTTCTCCTGACTTCGAGAGGGACTCCTGTTTTGATAGAAGCAATTACTCGTATAACGTCTCACGAAGTCAAGAACGTTTGACTCGGGCCGGTCGGTAGGAACGCTAGGCGGCAGAATTCGTCTGTGTTCCAGTGTGATTCGAAGCAGAAGGCACTGTTGTCTTGTCTTGTCTTGTCTTGTCTTGTCTTGTCCTCTGTCAGACCCAGCACTCGCTACCAGACAGTGTTTCACACATTTTTCGACCAGCAGTCTTCGGTGTAATGGTGAGACTGTAGTAAGACACGAGCGTTGCGATAGTTTTCATATCATTGGGAACTATAATAATACCAAATTTAGGTAAAGTTGAGTTTCTTTCACATTATCTTTCGCACCTGGATTTCGAGCGCAGGATACTTCGTATCTGTTCGCATTTTCAATTGATTCAGAACTCGTGGTGATCTGAACACATCTCTGCGCTAGGCCTCTGTAAATTCATGTTTTTCTCACTCATGTCTAATGCTATTTCTTTTGTGATTCTGGCATATCGTTCAGAAGGAATGTTAGATATTCCTGGCTCGGTGTTTATTCATCGCCACCATGACAGAATTACATGCGTAATGTACTTGTGAATCATACTGAACTTCAGGTACATTTCGATTTTCCAGTTCCGCCACTTATATTTGCCTCCGTCTTAGAATTCTTGAGTATTTTCATTGGGTAGTGGGTCTCCTATTCTTGTTCTGCATCTGATTAAGGGGTACGTGGCCTTTGAGCTCCCATCTAATATTTCTAGTATTCCTTCTTTTGTAAAAGATTTTCAGGAGACCAGGTAATTTGGCGCTGATGCAGTTTCTCCGAGATTTCTTGCGACTGTGACTAGGCAGTAGTGAATCATTCTATTCACCGCAGAGTCTGAAATTTTATAGGTCGTTAGACAATGTGGATAACATAGGACCAAAACATTTGTCCTTGCACAAATCGGAATTCGCCAATAAAGTACGATCTAATACACCTTGAAGATGTATAGCATGTGGTTAGCAGTTCACATACGTGTTCAGTAGCAAATTGTGATACTTCCAAGTAACTTCCCCTCCTCTTTCGTTGCGCTCTGAGAGAGCTTGCTGTCTCCTATATTACGAAAGAGTCAGATCGTTGTATGACTGGGTAACATTTACTGTCTGGTTATATTTTTCAGGACACAAAGGATGTTCATAACTTTGCATGAAGACTCGTGTATAGTTTTGATGGAGTGGCGACCTATAGACTTAGCGCCGATTTTGGTATATACGCACTACGTATGTCGCGGCAATTATATGCTTAGTTTGTGCCGGACAGTACAAAATTTGTCTTCGTAATAGTCAACGCAATCGTTTTTGGTGCAGAGTTCCTTTTCTGAAACTGGTACATTTATCGTATTCCAAAATCCCTGAAAGATGATATTAAATTCAAGAGAATAATTCCTACCAACGCCGCTACAAACTGTGTCCCGGCTCTGTTAGGACTGCGGTTGTCAAAAACAAAAGTTGTGGATTATGTTCACACAATCAATGTATTTATTTTAAACAGTCTTCCCCTGAATCAAAACACGGCTTAAACAATTTTAAAAGCGTTTTGAAACTGTCACTGTAGCAGAGCTACATATAATACTCACGTACAATTTTCTTGGATGTCTTCATTGTGTCATAAGGGTGTCCTTTCATTTCCAACTTCAATATGGGGAATCATCAGAAGTCGACTGGGGCCAAATTCGGGGAATACGGTGGGTGATCCATGACTGTGATCCGTTTGGTCGTCAAAAACTCGTGAGTTTCTACACAGCTGTTTTTGAAACCTCAAGGATCGTAATACCGCAACTATCGACGAAATAGCATTGCGGTTTGGAATTCGACACAAGCAGTCATAACGGGACTGAGACACACTGGGTATACGTGCTGATAGTGGGTTGGTTTAAAAGAGGGGGAATGGACAAAACTACGAGATCGTCGGTCCCTTGTTCCTAATAAAACAATGCCACAAGTGTGAGACTAAAACGGACGAGACATATAACACAAAACGAAAAGAAAGGAAAAATCACAAGAATGAAGGAAAGGCAACAACTCTAAAAGGAACAGAAGAGAACAAGAAAGCAACAGAGACGCTAGAAACAGAAAAGAGTAAAACAAAAATCAGATTACAGTGGCTGGCCGACCTCGAGAATAAAAAGGAGAAGCCAGCCACTCTGCAACACATTAAAACTTCCACCCTAAAAGCACTAGGGTTGAGGAGACAGAGGGACAAAGGACATGCTCTAAAACCTACATAGAAGTATAAAACCCACTCTCACGGATAAAAATTTAAAACTAAAGCTGCTGCTGAGGCATCGTCGCCAACCACCGAAGGTAGGGATCTGGGAAAGTTAAAAGTTCGCCGCAGAGCGGCTAAAAGTGGGCAGTCCAGCAAGAGGTGGACGACTGTCATTTGCGAGCCACAGCGACACTGAGATGGGTCCTCGCGACAGAGTAGGTGATCATGCGATAGCCATGTATGGCCAATGCGGAGCCGGCAGAGGACAACTGATTCCCTGCGAGAGGACCGCATGGAAGACTTCCACACATTCGACGTCTCCTTAATGATACGCAGCTTGTTGTGCGTGCTGTTACGCCATTCCGTCTCCCAAAGCCTGAAAACCCTGCGGCGTAAGACAGAACGCAGGTCAGCTTCGGAGATGCCCATCTCCAGAAGCGGTTTCCGCGTCGCCTGTTTGGCCAGCCTACCTGGGATTCTGACGTGACCTGGGGTTCACACAAACACCACTGATCGACGGGACCGTTCCAGGGCATAGATGGACTCCTGGATGGGCGCTACCAGAGGATGGTGAGGGTAGCACTGGTCGATAGCTTGTAGGCTGCCCAATGAGTCGGTACACAGCAGAAATGACGCACGAGGCATGAGCGGATGTGCTCAAGAGCACGAGATATGTCTGCCAGATCTGCAGTGAAAACATTGCTGTCATCTGGCAAGGAGTGCTGCTCAGTATGTCCTCCATGAACATATGCCAAGCCTACGTGACCATCAGCCTTCGAACCGTCGGCGTAAACCACTTCAGAACCTCGGAACACGCCAAGAATGGAGAGGAAGTGACACCGGAGAGCCGCAGAGTTAACGGAGTCTTTAGGGCCATGTGAAAGGTCCAGACGATACGTTGAAACGTCACAGGTTTACGACTCAGTTAACTGACTGATTAATTTCGACATGTTTAATAATTCATTTTACGCCGAGAGCGTCCTTTCAGTGTATCGTCTAGCTAATTACCCTCTGGATTCAGGAATGCTTCCATGTATATTTTTTCTTCTGTGGTGTCACACCTCCTCTCTCATCCTTTGTTCCCATGATGTATGTGGATGGATAAACGTAATTATGCATGGAATATACACTCCTGGAAACTGAAATAAGAACCACGTGAATTCATTGTCCCAGGAAGGGGAAACTTTATTGACACATTCCTGGGGTCAGATACATCACATCATCACACTGACAGAACCACAGGCACATAGACACAGGCAACAGAGCATGCACAATGTCGGCACTAGTACAGTGTATATCCACCTTTCGCAGCAATGCAGGCTGCTATTCTCCCATGGAGACGATCGTAGAGATGCTGGATGTAGTCCTGTGGAACGGCTTGCCATGCCATTTCCACCTGGCGCCTCAGTTGGACCAGCGTTCGTGCTGGACGTGCAGACCGCGTGAGACGACGCTTCATCCAGTCCCAAACATGCTCAATGGGGGACAGATCCGGAGATCTTGCTGGCCAGGGTAGTTGACTTACACGTTCTAGAGCACGTTGGGTGGCACGGGATACATGCGGACGTGCATTGTCCTGTTGGAGCAGCAAGTTCCCTTGCCGGTCTAGGAATGGTAGAACGATGGGTTCGATGACGGTTTGGATGTACCGTGCACTATTCAGTGTCCCCTCGACGATCACCAGTGGTGTACGGCCAGTGTAGGAGATCGCTCCCCACACCATGATGCCGGGTGTTGGCCCTGTGTGCCTCGGTCGTATGCAGTCCTGATTGTGGCGCTCACCTGCACGGCGCCAAACACGCATACGACCATCATTGGCACCAAGGCAGAAGCGACTCTCATCGCTGAAGACGACACGTCTCCATTCGTCCCTCCATTCACGCCTGTCGCGACACCACTGGAGGCGGGCTGCACGATGTTGGGGCGTGAGCGGAAGACGGCCTAACGGTGTGCGGGACCGTAGCCCAGCTTCATGGAGACGGTTGCGAATGGTCCTCGCCGATACCCCAGGAGCAACAGTGTCCCTAATTTGCTGGGAAGTGGCGGTGCGGTCCCCTACGGCACTGCGTAGGATCCTACGGTCTTGGCGTGCATCCGTGCGTCGCTGCGGTCCGGTCCCAGGTCGACGGGCACGTGCACCTTCCGCCGACCACTGGCGACAACATCGATGTACTGTGGAGACCTCACGCCCCACGTGTTGAGCAATTCGGCGGTACGTCCACCCGGCCTCCCGCATGCCCACTATACGCCCTCGCTCAAAGTCCGTCAACTGCACATACGGTTCACGTCCACGCTGTCGCGGCATGCTACCAGTGTTAAAGACTGCGATGGAGCTCCGTATGCCACGGCAAACTGGCTGACACTGACGGCGGCGGTGCACAAATGCTGCGCAGCTAGCGCCATTCGACGGCCAACACCGCGGTTCCTGGTGATTCCGCTGTGCCGTGCGTGTGATCATTGCTTGTACAGCCCTCTCGCAGTGTCCGGAGCAAGTATGGTGGGTCTGACACACCGGTGTCAATGTGTTCTTTTTTCCATTTCCAGGAGTGTATAATAATCTGGGTTAGTCAAAGATGGTAGCAATAGGGTAGTTTAGCACCAACATAACAACGCGAGCAGATTCGGCAGAGTGTTCGTGATTCCAAAGATAGTGGGGATGAGCAAGGCAGAGTTGGTGAGGTTGGTTCTCACTGAGGTCCTACCCCCACCACCAGTTTCCTTGAACGGTTGGCGGTTGGTCCTGGAACGCGCCATGTTAGGACACTCTGGGGCCGCCGATTGAACGAGACGGACGTAGAGGTGCTGCGCTCGTCATTGTTGGTGAAAAAAGTTATTCATAATGTAGGTTTTTTGGGATAACATTGACTATGAAGCATGTTCGGGTGTGAATTAATACCGGGAAACGTTCATCGATATCTTATTTGTAGAAATTTTTCTGATTAATGTGTTTCAACTAGCGGACTTAGGCGCGAGGTGATTGAGTGCATGAACCAACGGTTCTTGTTCTTAGGTCAATATCAGATAGGTTCATTAATGTTTCATTCGTTGCATAGTTTCGTTCTGGATATAAGTAATATAAATTTTTCGTGATTCAACGGTCTATTTTACTCGTTTCTTTGTTGTCGAACTTGGCCACGTGTTGCCAGCATTCATAACGGTAGTCACTGGATTTACTATTCGCTGATCATAGTATGAATAATGTGGAGTCATGAAACCTGGGCTGGTTTGCTAACGTTGCGTTGTGGCTGCATAATACGCGGTTTCAGCATGAACGTATTCGCATGGTACTGCATGAGTAGTAACACAAGTAATGTTTGAGAGAGTGAAAGGTAATATCCTTCTCTACTGTGCGCGTTAAATAGGTGTGACAATAACTAAATGGTGTTAAGAGGCCACCATTCAGTAACGTTCATTTTCACCCATTTTAATCATTAGTAGATGTAACTGGCGACGAAGTGTTGTCTATGTTTCCGGTATGACGAGATGCAAGAGATAGTGAATAGGTTTCATGTATGTTTGTCACAGAGAGTAATAGTTTTCTTAAATATTATTGAAATGAATCAGAATAATAACTGAAATTCTCTCTTAGCATTATTTAGTATCCTTTGTCCATACCACTGAGATAATGAATATATTCTATGAATTTTCAATCCAGGCATATCCATTGTATGCATTATGCACTTAATGCGACTAACTGAATTCAAAGTATCAGAAAAACAAAGTCTTACCGTCCCTAATGTGCACGTATTGTTCCATGGCCATTCACCGATGTTGCGTTATCCCTTGCTTCATTTTTAAATTAGAATACTATCTTTTCTAGCGGGTTTGATTACCCATATCTCCATTTATCTGGCCTAATTGAAAGAATTAGACACATAGCGGTAGAAATGGTAACCATGGAGCACTGCGTCCGCTTTTATTAAAGGGAGATACTTCTTACATGAAAATTAATCAGCTTAAGAAACAAGGGGTAGACTTTCAACGTGCTGATTTAGGAAAAAGTATGGTTGCAGTACAGCCTATACTGACAGCGGTAAGTAGGGAAAAGCAGTTGTAGAAGGACTCACGTCGTGTGTTATTACCCAAAAGTGACTCTATGTAATGGTAAGACGCTGTAATTTGTGTGAAAATTGATGTGTTGGCAGAAGAGCCAACACCGTGTTGCTAGAGGAGGCCGAAATGCACGCGTTTAAGCTCACGCAGACTGGCGTGAGGTCTGGAACAAGGTAACGTAATTATAGTAGCCAAAAATAGTACATAGCTTCTGGAATACTTAACTTTAATCCATAATTGGAGAACATCGCTCTTGATCATACATAATTACAATCTCAATATAAACTGGTAATGGCGCCTTGCTAGGTCGTAGCAAATGACGTAGCTGAAGGCTATGCTAACTATCGTCTCGGCAAATGAGAGCGTATTTCTCATTGATCCATCTCTGGCAAAGTCTGCTGTACAACTGGGGCGAGTGCTAGGACGTCTCTCTAGACCTGCCGTGTGGCGGCGCTCGGTCTGCAATCACTGACAGTGGCGACACGCGGGTCCGACGTATACTAATGGACCGCGGCCGATTTTAAAGGCTACCACCTAGCAAGTGTGGTGTCTGGCGGTGACACCACAAAAATTACTTTTTCGTCGCCATCGTCAGTGTTTTTCACACATCCCTTCACGATGAAATGCTCGAATTTTTGATGTACGATTATTTTTGTATTTGTTTGTTCTTGCAGAGAAGTATTCTGCTGCAGTTAGATTCAGGCAAGGGGCATCTCGTGCAGAATAATAAAAACGAAAATATGTCAGGGATTGGATGTACGGCCATTTCTCTGTGTGATTAAATACTGCGTAGGTGGAAAGGAAGCTGTAAGCAGCTTTTTATGATCTTCAATGGCGAGAACGCATCTGGAGCCCTGCAAAGGAACCGTACGGCCACAGTCACCGTTGGTGTTCAGCCTGCCGCCGCTCTGAAACTCTCTGCGCCGAGGGGAAGATTAAAGCTTTGCCGCTTTGTATCTGTCGCCACACTAACTCGCTCGCTCTCTAGCAAGCGCGCGCGCCCATACACTCTCTCTCTCTCTCTCTCTCTCTCTCTCTCTCTCTCTCTCACACACACACACACACACACACACACAAAAACACACACACACACACGCACTATAAGAAGAGCGCATTAAAAGGAGTTACATTGCGCCCACACACAAAGGCGCGCACTGCTTCAACCGCAGCCAGAAATTTTCGGTCTTATCATCCTATGTCGTATACTCTCGCAATTATAACGTCAAAATATGCAGTCATCACTCAGCGCTGGAAGATTGTAATTTTTCCTCCTATCTATGTAATTATGTAGTTCTCAATTCGTTCGAGCAATCAATCATTCATAATAGGAAACACAGTCATAACTCAGTCACTCAAAATGATTCAGAAATTTTACTTGTTAGAATGAAATCAGGCGATGATTCTTGTTCTCTGCAGGCTCGTGCTTTGCGGCAGTCTGCTAATCTGTACAAATAAAATGCCTCGTATTTTTGGGAGCGTTGTATAATCAGTCGGGAAACCTCAGATCAAGCGGATATTTGGCTTTGATGAAGTTTAACCTTCCGATGAAGTAATGGAGCTCTTGCATTATTAACTGCAGATTCGTATCCAGTCTTTCGGAAGTTCCCTTCTGATTAACAACTACGCAATATATCGATGAATATCATTAATTCTCAAATGTCAAATAATGGAAATTGTTACACATCTTTTGTATGAAGGAGCAATATATTATATATATATATATATATATCCCTTTTAATCGTACAATTTCGTATCAGTTATCTTTTGTCATTAATCTCAATATTCAGATTACAATTCTTCAAACAATGCTCAGGCTAATCGGCACGGCGGTGGTCTAGCGGTTCTGGCGCTGCAGTCCGGAACCGCGGGACTGCTACGGTCGCAGGTTCGAATCCTGCCTCGGGCGTGGGTGTGTGTGATGTCCTTAGGTTAGTTAGGTTTAAGTAGTTCTAAGTTCTAGGGGACTTATGACCTAAGATGTTGAGTCCCATAGTGCTCAGAGCCATTTGAACCATTTTTGAGCTAATCGGCACGAAGACAATCCCGGAAGCTTTTTTTTCTAACCACCACCAGAGAGAGTACTACAAAGAAAAATTATGCGCTCATGGCATAGCTATTGTATGAAACTACTTTGCGCATGAATTCTGAGAATATGAACATAGAAAGTTAGTAAACGTCATTCAAGGGTAGAATTGTATCAGAATAATTCATCGAATATAAAGAGATATTACAAGATTAATACTCTGATCTTCAGATACGTCTTTCCTTTATCAACAACTTTATTATTTACCTGAGCGGCGTTAGTGTGATTTTTGTAAGGTTGCTTCAAAATTACTTAATAACGCCAATAGACTTTTTAACATTGCGGTTGACGTGCATTATGAATGTCTACTACTGTACTTGTTTCATATTCGAAGGCAGACACACTATGATATCGATACAGATGTTTACTGTCATTACTGAGAACGGATGGTTCAAATGGCTCTGAGCACTATGGGACTTAACATCTGAGGTCATCAGTCCCCTAGAACTACTTAAACCTAACTAACATAAGGACATCAGACACATCCATGCCCGAGGCAGTATTCGAACCTGCGACCGTAGCGGTCACGCGGTTCCAGACTGTAGCGCCTAGAACCGCTCGGCCACTCCAGCCAGCCGAGAACGGATGTCTACAGCCATGAAATTGCTGAAGTTGTCACCCAATCCCAGTTGCGGGTAGTCAATATAACAACTTATAAGGGCAAAAAATTGATTTCCACTATTTCATTTAATTATTGACCGGACATAACAATTAAAAATGCCGTTATAATCTGTTCATTAATACGTAAACATTGAGGTGACAAAAGTCATGGGATACTTCCTATTTGCCGGCCGGTGTGGCCGAACGGTTCTAGGCGCTTCAGTCTGGAACCACGCGACCGCTACGGTCGCAGGTTCTAATCCTGCCTCGGGCATGGATATGGGTGATGTCCTTAGGTTAGTTAGGTTTTGGTAGTTCTAAGTTCTAGGGGACTGGTGACCTCAGATGTTAATTCCCATAGTGCTCAGAGCCATTTGAACCATTTTTTGAACTTCCTAATATCGAGTCGAAACTCCTTTAGCCCGACGTAGTGCAACAACTCGACGTGGTGTGAACTCAACAAGTCGTTGGAAGTATCCTGCATAAATATTCAGCCATGCTGCCTCTATAGCCATCCATAACTGCGAAAGTGCTGACCGTACAGGGTTTTGTGCACGAACTGACCTCTCGATCGTGTCCCATCCAAATCATTCGCTCGAATTGTCCATAATGTTCTTCAAACCAGTCCCGAGAGGTCGTGATCAGGTGACATGGCGCATTCTTGTTTTGGAGCATGAAGTCCATGAATGTCTGAAAATTGTAGCCAAACATAACCATTTCGAGTCAATGACCAGTTCAGTTGGACAAGAGCACCCAGACCATTCCAGGCAAACACATCCCACACCTTTATTGAGCCAACACCAGATTGCACAGTGCCTTGTTGACAACCTGGGACCATGGCTTCGTGGGGTTTGCGACAAACTCGAACCCTACCAACAACTCTTACCAAACGAAATCTGGACTCATCCGACCACCCATAGTTTTCCAGTCGTCTAGCGTCCGAATGTTATGGCCACGAGCCCAGGAGAAGCGCTCAGGCAATGTCGTGCTGTTATCAATGGCACCTGCGTAGGCCGTCTGTTGCCATACCCCATTAACATCAAATTTCGCCATACTGTCCTCACGGATACGTTCGTCGTACGTCCCACATTGATTCCTGCGGCTATCTCTCGGGACTCACAACACTACGCAAAGCCACTGGTTTCAGCGTTTAGTGAAGCCAGTCGGCTACTGTGTTGTCCGCGGTGAGAGGTAGTGCCAGAAATTCGGTGTTCTCCACACACTCTTGACACTGTGAATCTCGTGAAATTGAATTCTCGTACGATTTACGAAATGAAATGTCCTATGCGTCTAGCTCCAACTACCATTTCGGGTTCAAAGTCTGTTAAGTCCCGCCTTGCGGCCATAATCACGTCGGAAACATTTAACCTTTTCCCATGAAACACCTGAGTGCAAATGACAGCTCCGCGAATGCACTGCCTTTTTATTCCTTGTTTACGCGACGCTAAAGCCACCTGTGTATGTACATATCTCCATTCCTCGACTTTTGTCACTTCGTTGTAATCCTATGTTAAATATTGAACGCAATAAGTCGAACACTAAAGTTAATGAGCCATCTGAAGTTGTTTTATACGCTAGAGTTCGATTCCTTAAAGAATAGGTGTTGGAAGGGTGGGGGGGTTTGGACGGGGGTGGTGACTGACTAAATTGAAACTGAGACTGTGTGTGTTGTGGGTATAGAACAGTAGTAAAAGCAAAAAATAAATATTAGCTTTCCTACGCACAGAGGGATACACGTTGACAGTTTTACGCTCTGGAAATCCGGCTGCCCAAAAGCATATCGATGGTCACCAATGAAAACTTCGCAACTTCTGTCTGTGGAATCCTCGTAATTCCATTATCAGACAGAGATTTGACAGTTCGAAAACTTCTCTAATATGTTAATAGCTAGGCTCCTATTATATAGTTAGACATGTAGCAACTTTATATGTATCGCTTTATATTATTTTTTTAAAAAAATCGACGTTTGCTTCTCCTGTAAAATATTAGAAATGGACTTACGAGGTTTTCATTGCCTACCATCGACATTTGACAGGAACGCGATTTTAAATACTATAGCAAACAGATATCGGTCGTAATGGAATCTCAGAGTATGATCCAACGTAGACACTCTTTTTTTATTTGTTGATCATTATCACCTGTTACGCAACATTAATCCTTAGCTTTACAGTTTATTCAACGTGAGAAACAGCATGAAATGAAAAATACGAACACGAATACAACGGAAAGGCACTCTGTCACAGAGACATATCTGCTGTACTAAACAGTAAATTTCTCAGGAATGCTGTCGAAAATATTGTAACGAACAGATCTCGAGCGTAATGAGATTTGAGTGGGCTCTGAGCACTATGGGACTTAACTTCTGAGGTCATCAGTCCCCTAGAACTTAGAACTACTTAAACCTAACTAACCTAATGACATCACACACATCCATGCCCGACGCGACCGTAGCGGTCGCGCGGTTCCAGACTGTAGCGCCTAGAACAGCTTTTTTTTAAAATCACTGTTTTGTTCGCTTTTGTTCGTTGCATCTGCTCGCGGCGGACGTCGTAAGACATCCATTGAAGTTCGTTGTTGATCGATTAACTCAGTTTTTTTTATTACAGAGGTCATGTAACCCTCTGACCGAACACGCTGAGCTACCGTGCCGGCGTAACCACTCGGCCACAGCGGCCGGCGTGTCCAACTACATATTTTTGTTTATTTCTACTTGAAATTTCTACACGCCGAGTGACTTTGTTTCAGGAAAACCTTCGCCACACTTTCGTTCTGTCACTTATTGAACAAAATGCAATGTTAAGGAATGCCGGACGACTTCTGTAACCGTATTAACGGGTTGTTAGCACATAGAACTCAACAGGTCATCCTTAATAGAGTGCGATCGCCAAAGGAGACAGTACTTCGTGCAGTCGCCTGAACGGAATGCTTCGGAGCCGTTAGTGTTAACGATACACGATGACGGAAAAGATCGTATTCTACATTTGAAAGATATGCCTATTCAAAGTTAGCACCAGTCGCATAAGAGCGGCGCTAGTAGCGCCACAATTAGGATGGAAAACAGGTTGCTTTAAGTACACGCTGTAACGGTCATGAGCATTAGTTACCTTTGGGGTTGGATGTAGCGTGTTGATGTTAGTCAACAGTGCCATTAAGGCGACAAAGACGCCACTGTCAACACCCCACTGAGCTTGAACGACGTCGTGTAATAGGGCTACGAGAAGCTGAGAGTTTTGTCGTGTCCTGTCATAGGTGGGAGAGGGAAAAAGGGGCTGCTGGTCAGTCTGCGCTTCCGAGCGGTACAGAGCAGAAGGCAAAAGGGCAATTCACAGTGAAGGCATTTTATTGTTTTCTTCTATCTGAGCCAACACTGGTACAGACATTTACTAGAAATGCAGGTGGTGAGACTCGGTAGGGAACTCGTTGTGGAGACTCTTGGACAAACAGGGTTTTGAAATAGTTGTTTATTCGAGACAGGACTAACTAATACACTGGAGGCTCATTCTAGGGTTAGCAAAAGCATGAATAACACTGTTACAACAGAAGCCAGTGCAGAAGTCCCAGGAGTGGGTGCTAACCACAGTAGCAAACACTAGCAGCATCTTAAGGCAACAACTTAGTTGCAAAACAAAACATACTGAATGTGACACTGTGAAAGGTGGCTACACTGAGCCACAGCGCCAGAGATCGCGCTAGAGAGTATTGTTCTGCCACCTCAACTGGCAGTGATTATTGAGATGTAGCGGAGGGTAGTGCTTGTTAAGAACTCGTAGCAGAGAGTGTTTGTTGAGATGTGCTAGTAGAGAGTGCTTGCTGAGATGTGATACTGAAAAGTTCTTGTTGAGATGTGGTAATAGCGAGTCGGTGTGGAGATATATTGTAATGATTAGAGTGATTTTGGTCAATATATGAAGGTAACGAAACTTGATTTATTTTTCATTATTTCAATGTCCTGAATAATGCGTCATTACAGGTTCAGTCAACAAAGCATCTGGCTTGTGTTCTTGTATTAGAGTGTAATTCTGGTTTTCTTGAGTAATTATGGTATTTCTATTTTCTTTAATTAATTCAGTATAAATGATATTTAAAATTTCTTGTGTTGTTGAAGAAGAACCGTGCCAGATGCGTACGTTGAGTCATACTTCCACACACAGAACAGTTACACTTGTGCTTTGGTTTCGTAGGTTTTATAGTTGCTGGGGACTTAATTAATTAATTGTGTTAATGAAAATTTCCATTTCATTCTTTGTTGTTGTTCTATGCAGTCAGATAGCGTAATAATACTAGTCAGGGCCAACCGTTACGAGACTTCGTAGCCGAACAGACAGCTACTGACGCAAAAAATTAAAATTATTTGCATTTTCATTTAATTAAGCCCCCATGCAACTGTTCACTGAAGAGCTCCAAGAGAGAAAAAAGAGCAGACTTACGCGGAGCTGGACCGAGGCTGGAGTCGACTGACGTGGATTCGGCGCCCAGATCGTCTGACTGAGAATTCCTCCAAAATGAGGGATCTAGGGGTTTTAAAGAGTCGCGTGGAGGCACTGTTTTTCCCGCATAAAGCCACTCAGCCAATCCCGCAGGTCTCTTGCAGGTGCCTGCCAATCACGGTTTAGTTAGGTCCCCTCTGCTGCTCCTAAGGCGGGGATGTTAATGCAGCTGCACTAAGTCCGTATTTGGTATCAACATTGTTCAGCTGAAAGCTAAACGTACCTCCTCTGCCAAATAAGGCTTGCAACATTATTGTTATACGTCATTTAGCCCCGCCCCTCGGGCTCTCCGGAGCAGAGACTGCTAGGTGTAGTGTGCGCACTGTAAGACCTTCGGTACACACGCCATCAGATTATTTGACTTGTCGCTCTAACGAAGTAGGCGAGTGTCAGCAATATGTCTCGTGGTCTTATTGTGGCGTGTTTATCTTCTGCCGTTAGGTCGGACGATAGAAATGCCACTTGCACGCTTAGAATAGCAGATTGACGGTGACCAACTTTAAACAGAACTTGATTAATTTTCACACGCATTTATTAAAATAGTAACAAGCATAAACCTTACATAACTTGATTCTGGATGCTATTTACAATTGACAATCTGAAGTTCCTTTGGTCTTGGTACCTTAATCATATTCTCACATATCTCTGATACTTGACGAAAGTGTCTATACATTTATCTTAATGGCTATTTACAGGAATATGGTAATCTTATTAGGTGCAGACTGAAACTTGACTATAGACTGGTACAGACTAATGAGGACTGGTACAGACTGGTGCAGACAAATGCAGACTGACTAATCGGAGGTCTGTACACTCGTTTTAATACCTTGCGCGTTCAGGTATCACTGCGCGAGTGTGATCCGCTAGGAGAAAAGGTTCTACGTTATTGGCAATCTCATTGGCTGCGTTACATATTACTACGCAGATCGGCGGAAGCAGAATTTGGTCTGTCTCTAAGGCAGCGCCATCGCGTAGTGCGGAGACGGACGAGCGCTGCGCCTGCGCTGTTGTGCTTAGCGGGTCGCGCTCTAGTGGGAAAGTTGTGTACGCGCTGACTACGCGGAACTATGTACACAACACTAGGTAAACAGTTTTTTGGGTTTTCGATCTTTCTAGCCCTTGTGAGCCTACTGACGTTGCTGTTCTCAGGGCTGGTATCAAGCTGGCTTTATACGCTACTATGTGCCTGTTGGTTACAAAGCTCTACGGTTGCAACCTACTACAGCGTTTAGACGACATGTGTAGTTACATATTAATTCCTTGAAGAGTAACTAACGCCCTAGGACCGCTTCTGGGGGCGTCTGCATTTTCGCAATGCTCTCCCCTTACGGTTTACTTCACATAACAATATCTCTCCTAGTTTCGTCTGCCCTCAGCATCGTCTCTGCTTCAGCGCCTTCGAACGCCTGTCCTCCTTTCTCACAGCTTCAAGATAACACGACAATAGCAAGGAATAATCAGTATATTACATACTGCATAAAGACTTGGCAGGAATGAAGCCACTGTGCACGATTGCTGACAGCCGTAGTCACGAGACTGTGCATTCTCAAGCAGCCTGGCCATGTGCAATACCGAGAGGGCAGACCCTCGTGTTCGGCGTATGGTTCTGGAACATCGTGCTGCATCTGCAGCAGCAATCTGAGCAGCAGTTGCAGCCACAGAGACACAACGAACTGTTACAAATCGGTTACTTCAAGGATAGCTGCGAGCCGGGTCCCATGTAACATGCGTTCTACTGGTCACAAACTATCGCCATTTTCGACTTCTGCGAGATGTCATTTTAGGGCAGCGTGGAAGTCTTTTGTGTTTTCTGGTTCTGCCTCGGTGCCAGTGACGACTTTGTGTTGGTTAGGAGAAGGCCAGATGATGGCCTGCAACCAACCAGTCTGGGTGCTAGACAGGCTGGACCTATACCTGAGGTTATTTCGTTAACAGGAGGAGAACTCTCATGCTTATCCCACGCACCATGTCTGCAAATTGGGGCATGAATCTAATGATTCGACCTGTTGTGCTGCCATTCATGAACTGCATTGCAGGCAATGTTTTCCAATAGGATAACGGCCGCCCACATACCGCTGCTGTAAACCAACGTGTTCTATAGTGTGTCGACATGTTGCCTTGGCCTGCTCGATCACCAGATCTGTCTTCCATCCAGCACATATGAGACATCATCGGACAACTCCAGCGTCACCCACAACCAGCATTAACATTCCCTGTATTGACGGATCAAGTGCAACAGACACCGAGCCCCATCCCATAAACTGACATCTGGCACCTGTAAAATAATGCAGTGCATGCACGTTTGCATACTTCCATTCAACATTCTGACGGTTACAACGGTTATTAATGCACCAGCATTTTACATTTTCAATGGCTTATCTCGCAATGTGTTTCCTAAATGTTTCCAGAATGAAATGCGAAAAGACCCGCAGAACATCAACGCTTAGTAGAGTACTGACTCCTGACCCTAAATGAAATATATTTAACTTATTGTGCACAAATAGCCGGGATTAGCCGCTACAGTTCGATTATACACTCTTGGCCAAAAGTATTGAGCACCCTAGAAATTTTGCACGTCTGCGATATACTCGTACATAACAATAAATGAACCTTTTGGTTTAAGAAGTAGTTTGTCGGCATTGATAAAGACCAAAAACCATGGTCGATTTTAAAACCACCAATAAAACATCTGGTATAATAAAATTTGTCCTTTGAGTGTTTTTCTGTGTACTAGACAGTTTTCTACATTCGCTCGTTGTCGACACTTACCAATAATCTAGTACTCTTTTCCTGTTTGAATCTGTGACATCCATGATACTGCTAGATGATGACTAAAAGAAGCGAACGTAGTTTAGAAAAACAAGCGCAGATACAGTTTTTGCATGAGCAAGCGAAATCACATTCGAAAACTGTGAAATGTTCGCTCCGATCTGTACAACATGCTATTGAGCGATTCGCCATGACCAGGTCGCATGTTAATAGGCCCAGAACCGGGCGCAAGCGGATCTCAGCAGGCTGCTGAGTTGCATGAGAGTTTTAACTACACAATATCCGCTCGCTCCACTCGTAGACAACTTCAGGAACCTGACTAAAAGGCTGTAAAGACAGGAATTAGCCATCGGTCTTTGACAAAAATAGAAAGGCACGGTATGAGCAGGCTCTAGAACACCAAACATTCTAATATCGCGTGATCTGATGACGCAAACTTTCAGGCGGGTTTGTCAATTTGATTGTCTAACAACACGTATCAATTTGGATAGAAATCAAAATGTATTAATTTAAAAATTCATCGAACAATTCTCTACAATATTTATTCGTATTTCTGCTACGGTCGCAGGTTCTAATCGTGCCTCGGGCATGGATGTGTGTGATGGCTTTAGGTTAGTTAGGTTTACGTAGTTCTAAGTCCAGGGGACTGATGACCTCAGATGTTAAGTCCCATAGTGCTTAGAGCCATTTGAACCATTTTTGATTCATATTTCAGATTTTTGGTGCACTGGGTGTGATCTACGTCCGCCGTCGGATGGCCGAGGAACATAATCTAGAGTGTGTGGTATCTACCGTAAAACACGAAGGAGTGAGCGTCATGATCTGGGGCAGCTTGATCGCTGCAGGTGTCGGACAAATGGTCGGATGTGAAGGCCGTATGGATTACACAAAGTACATAGAAGTCCTAGAATCTGCTTTAATGTCCTCTTTTACCAACATTTTTGGCGATACAAATATGGACGGTCTTAAATTCCAGCAGGATAACACAACCTGCCATAAATCTCTCCGCACAATGACTTGGCTTCGGGAAAATAGTATCGAGCTTCAGGAATGGACTACCCAGTCGGCAGATCTGAACCTTTGGCTTCGGGAAAATAGTATCGAGCTTCAGGAATGGACTACTCAATCGGCAGATCTGAACCTCATGGAGCATTTACGGGGTTTATTGAAGTGAAAAGTCAGGCGAAATACAATTAAGAATTAAAAGACCACCAGCGCCTTGAGTGGAACACCGTAAGTGCTGAAGATTGCGAAAAGCCAGTGTGGTCCCAATCAAAACGAATTTCTACTGTAATCAGGGCAAAACAGGGGCTCACGAAATATTGATTTTAAACATTATAGCCTCGAAGAAATTGTTCCTCTTTATTTAATTTTCCTATTTTTTACATGATTCAAAGTTACCTAGACTGATCAATACTTCTGGCCAAGGGTGTATTATCGCAAATAAATCGTTGAGAACACTGACAATAAAGAAGTGGCTTAGAGAACACGCGCGACTGATTCTTGCGTAGTACTCGTCATCCTAGGATCATTACTGGGTAGGACTGTTAGAGCAGACAGAGAAGTTCCAAAGGAGGTGACCACATTTTTTCACGGCTTCACTTAATTAAAGCAACAGCGTTATGGAGACGCTCATCGAATTCCAGTGGCTGACTCTAATAAAGAGGCATAGTTAACTTATTATTTTATCCGACGTACTTCTCGCGAAATGACCACGACGACGAATTAACACAATTTGGGGTTCATGCGAATGTTTAGCGACAGACGATCTAACCAGCAACATTTCACATTGGAACAAGAGTGTGTGGAAACGACATTCATATCGGAAGTACCCGTCACTGCACACTGGAGGGATCTGTAACTAAAGGTTTGTGCTATCCTGCGTTATTCTAGTCTGTGGAAGGAAACCGTTGCTTGTCTGAACTGTAGTATGTGGTGTTCAAAAAGTCTCTCCGCAGTGCCGTATGATTATTAGCCGCGCGTGCCGTATGATTGTTCGCCTGCCTGGGTTACTTCCCTTCAAGTGGACTCTCCAACATACCATTGTTTCGTTTATCTCAGTAAAAATGAATATTCACTAAATTAATAACTTGTATTTCACTGAGATTCATTTCGGTATATTCACTGCGGCATACGGCACGCGCGTATAACAATCATACGGCACTGCGGAGAGACTTTTTGAACACCCCGTATAAAAGTCGAGTTGCACACAAATATGTTAAGGATCATTCAGTGTACTGACTCCCCTGCTTTTAGCAGTAAAATTGTAACAATAAAATTACTGTCGCCACGTCACATTTGCTCGCTGTTTATACTTTTTCTCTCTACTGTAAACGTTTCTTTCAAATTGACGTACCTGCATTTAGTAAAAATTCCCATTTTCCTTAGAAGATACCCTTTCACCGCTATACCTATACGTCTCACGTTGCATAGAAAATCGTAACTTGATTTTTCCGAACTGATGAGAAAGTTGTGAATCAAAACTATGAGGTATCAGGCTCGAAGCGGTGACCTTAATGTTATACATAATGAGTGCGGAATTTTGATGGTTTCCAACACTCGTTCGATTAATATTGAACTGGATACCGCTATCAGAAGGTGTACACTATGTTGGCAGCAATAGAAGCAGAGGCACAAGAAAACGTTGTGTGGGGGTATCATACCATCTCTTTCATACACTGATCAAAAGCGTCCAGAGAACTATTAGCGGATGTTAATATGGGGTGTGTCCACACGTCGCCTTTATGACGACTTGAACTCTACTGGGCACACTCTCATTGTGGTGTCTGTATGTCTATGGAGGACTGGCAGTTCTTCCTCAGGGGCCGAACCCATAGAAGGTAGTGATGTTGGACGATGAAGCGAAGTCAACAGTCCAACTCACTCCAAACGTGTTCCACTTTGTTCAGATTGGGACTCTGGGAAGGCCAATCCATTTCAGGAATGTTATTGTCCACAAACCATTGCCTCACAGATGCTGTTTTATGAAAGGATTCATAATCATCCTGATATAAACAGTCACCGTCTCCGAGCTGTTCCTCTTCTCTATTCAGTATGCTGTGCTGTTAAATATGTTTATATTATTCCGCATTTAGTGATTTATTAAGCGCAACAATGGGACAGCACCCTATCGATGAGAAACACCCGCATACCGTAACACCAACTCCTCCGTATTTCGCTGTTGGCACGACACATGATGGCATTCGCCAAACCAAAACTCTTTCATCGGATTGTCACAGGCTAAACGTGATACATCACCCCAAATCACTCATTTACAGACATCGGCAATCCAGTGACGTGCCTCTTTAGACCGCATCAAATAACTCTTAGCACTGGCTACAGAAACGCGTGGCGTATGATGAGCTGCTCGACCATCGTACCACATTCTTTTTAACTAAACAAGCACTACTTTTTGCCTTGTTCACAAATTTTATTATGGTTACTGCAAAACCTAGATTTCAAGTACATTATTAATTTCAATGATAATGATGCAAAGAAGATAAACATGATGATGAGGCAAAGATAGTCATCTCAACTTCTTGATGTATCGATCCTAAGGTTAACGTAAAATTACTTCAGTGAACATTTTTGACAAATTACATATGGAACAAACACAGTTTTTTGCCATGTTTTACAAATTTTATTAAGGTTACTGCAAAACCTAGGTTTCGAGTCATAAGCACATTTTCAAGTACATTACTAATTTCAGAGATAATGAGGCAAAGAAGATAAACATGATGACAAGGCAAAGATAGTCATCTCAACTTCTTGATGTATCGATCCTTGGGTTAACGTAAAATTACTTCAGGGACCATTTTTGTCAAATTACATGTGGAACAAACACTGTTTTTTGCCTTCTTTCACAGATTTTATTACGATTACTGGAAAACCTAGGTTTCGGGTCATAAGCCCATTTTAAAGTACATTACTAATTTCAAAGATAATGATGCAAAGAAGATAAACATGACAAGGCAAAGATAGTCATCTCAACTTCTTGATGTATCGATCCTTGGGTTAACGTAAAATTACTTCAGTGGCCATTTTTGACAAATTACATATGGAGTAAGACAATTCAGCAATCACTCTAACATGACTTAATGTACCTAGGAAAAACTTATGCATCAGTTATCACACTAACATTACTGAACATACCTAGGAATAAAGTTATGCATCAGTCCAGCATGTTTAGTCATGTTAGTGTAGTTGCTGAATTGTGTAATTCCATACGTTATTTGTCAAAAGTGGCCACTGAAGTCATTTTACGTTAACCCAAGGATCGATACATCAAGAAGTTGAGATGACTATCTTTGGCTTCTCATCATGTTTATCTTTGCATTATTATACTTGGAATCAGTAATGTACTTGAAACTGGCTAATAATCCGAAACCTAGGTTATGCAGTAACCAGAATAAAATTTGTGAAACAAGGCAAAGAACAGTGTTTGTATAACTAATTTACAACGTTTCACCAAGAACCCACAGTTGTTTCAATTAAAATGACATTTCTTTTAACTTATTCCGCCCAGTGATTGTGCCAGTTAGAGTGCTGGTAGCATTTTGGAAGTCACGAGGTTTTGCTTTTGGATTTTTCATGCTATATTTTACAATCACTGTCGGTAAGTGCATGAGGACTGCCTGATCTCGGTTTAACTGTGGTTGTTCGCGTTTCCACGTCAAGAATCACATCACCGAGCCGACTTGGTCAGCTATAGATGCGTTGAAATGCCCCCTATAGATCTACTATCACTAGTCCACGTTCGAAGTAACTGTGCGGTGCTGACCGACCTAATCTGCCGTTCTGCTGTGCTGATTTTCTGCTCACAACACGATACTCCCTGCCTCCTTTTATACTTATCAGTCCGCCTTTCTTGACATTCTGTCGTCAATCGCGCATGGTTTTGATCAGATAGTATAGGTCTGTAATTTGGCACTATGATAAAGTCGCCGGCCGCGGTGGTCTCGCGGTTCTAGGCGCGCAGTCCGGAGCCGTGCGACTGCTACGGTCGCAGGTTCGAATCCTGCCTCGGGCATTGATGTGTGTGATGTCCTTAGGTTAGTTAGGTTTAAGTAGTTCTAAGTTCTGGGGGACTGATAACCACAGCAGTTGAGTCCCATAGTGCTCAGAGGCATTTGAACCATTTTTTTGATAAAGTTGATTTGTTCAGAAATGGACGCTTCTTCTCTTCCATTGACAAAATAGCCCTGCGTCCATTTTCCTGCTCTCTGGTGATAGACCAATACTGCAATACATACCAGATGCAGGCATACTTAGCAGAGGGCAGGTAGGACTAGAGCATAACCACGTAGATTCCTCCTGTTTTATTTCCTCGAATCGTTGAGTTGTAGTTTTCAAACGTCTAGTTACCCACGGTTCTCCCAATGAGAGGAGCTCGCAATCGTCCAGTACTACGTGATACATCAGAAAGAATTTTCTAACTGCAGCGGATTATACACTAATGTAAAGTTTCCTAATAGGTTAAAACTGTGAGAGACTGTGATGAGAAAATCCTCCCTGCATGCAAAGGTTTGCGTTTGAGTCTCGGTCTAGCACACAGCTTTAATCTTCCAGGAAGCTGGACAATAGCGTACATCTCGCCGCAGAGTAAATGGATGTTCTGGGAATAGCGCCCATTCTGTGGCTAACGAGGAGAACGCAACAAGTGACACAATTCGATTTCCCAGAAACTTCAGCCAATAGAAGAGGAGTGAAAATAAGCGAATACTTGTTTCGTCGTAGCAGTTGATAGCGGACTGTTTCTGAGGAAATAACGCTCAAAGCGATGATGTAATTTAGTTGCCCGAAATCGTGGCACAGTGGCTAGGGTCGCGCTGTCTCACTTTTGCACCCCGTGTTCAAAATCTGATTATTGTCTTTATTTGTTTTACACTTTTATCTAACCATGTCCGTACTACGTTACTAAGCGAATCATAGGTGACACAAGAGCGTCACATTAATTTTAAAATTACACTAAAATAATTGTCATAGATTATTATACACTCCTGGAAATTGAAATAAGAACACCGTGAATTCATTGTCCCAGGAAGGGGAAACTTTATTGACACATTCCTGGGGTCAGATACATCACATGATCACACTGACAGAACCACAGGCACATAGACACAGGCAACAGAGCATGCACAATGTCGGCACTAGTACAGTGTATATCCACCTTTCGCAGCAATGCAGGCTGCTATTCTCCCATGGAGACGATCGTAGAGATGCTGGATGTAGTCCTGTGGAACGGCTTGCCATGCCATTTCCACCTGGCGCCTCAGTTGCACCAGCGTTCGTGCTGGACGTGCAGACCACGTGAGACGACGCTTCATCCAGTCTCAAACATGCTCAATGGGGGACAGATCCGGAGATCTTGCTGGCCAGGGTAGTTGACTTACACCTTCTAGAGCACGTTGGGTGGCACGGGATACATGCGGACGTGCATTGTCCTGTTGGAACAGCAAGTTCCCTTGCCGGTCTAGGAATGGTAGAACGATGGGTTCGATGACGGTTTGGATGTACCGTGCACTATTCAGTGTCCCCTCGACGATCACCAGTGGTGTACGGCCAGTGTAGGAGATCGCTCCCCACACCATGATGCCGGGTGTTGGCCCTGTGTGCCTCGGTCGTATGCAGTCCTGATTGTGGCGCTCACCTGCACGGCGCCAAACACGCATACGACCATCATTGGCACCAAGGCAGAAGCGACTCTCATCGCTGAAGACGACACGTCTCCATTCGTCCCTCCATTCACGCCTGTCGCGACACCACTGGAGGCGGGCTGCGGGCTGCACGATGTTGGGGCGTGAGCGGAAGACGGCCTAACGGTGTGCGGGACCGTAGCCCAGCTTCATGGAGACGGTTGCGAATGGTCCTCGCCGATACCCCAGGAGCAACAGTGTCCCTAATTTGCTGGGAAGTGGCGGTGCGGTCCCCTACGGCACTGCATAGGATCCTACGGTCTTGGCGTGCATCCGTGCGTCGCTGCGGTCCGGTCCCAGGTCGACGGGCACGTGCACCTTCCGCCGACCACTGGCGACAACATCGATGTACTGTGGAGACCTCACGCCCCACGTGTTGAGCAATTCGGCGGTACGTCCACCCGGCCTCCCGCATGCCCACTATACGCCCTCGCTCAAAGTCCGTCAACTGCACATACGGTTCACGTCCACGCTGTCGCGGCATGCTACCAGTGTTAAAGACTGCGATGGAGCTCCGTATGCCACGGCAAACTGGCTGACACTGACGGCGGTGGTGCACAAATGCTGCGCAGCTAGCGCCATTCGACGGCCAACACCGCGGTTCCTGGTGTGTCCGCTGTGCCGTGCGTATGATCATTGCTTGTACAGCCCTCTCGCAGTGTCCGGAGCAAGTATGGTGGGTCTGACACACCGGTGTCAATGTGTTCTTTTTTCCATTTCCAGGAGTGTATATTATATGTTGTATGCTATTTTCAGGGCTTACAATCGTTTTAATGTGTGTATGGTATTTTCAGGGGTTACAACATTTTTAAATTCTCATATTCTTATGTTAGTTGTTATATTTTATTCTTATGTTTATTCCTCAGGAAGATTTGGTGCATTCCCTTGGATGATATCTCTCGATGAAACACTCGAATCATAGAAATTACGAACACCAGGAGTATCATGGAAAGGAAAGTTTGCGACATTGATATTTCTTCGTATTAAATCCACGCGGGAAATTAACGACGTTAACATTGCCAAAGATTTCAAGGCTTGGCATTAATTTCGCGGAAAATCACCCATAATGGATTACTTCATCGAAAACTGGCTCTTTCAGTTGATTATGATGCAAGATACACTGCAGGAATTTCACAGAAAACAGTTTCAAATTATTTCCTCATTCAGTTATTCTTTTTATTTTTTTAATTCAATCACCAGAGATACAATTAGTAAACGAATAAGGACAACGTTCTTTCAATATACGTTGGAAAAAATTCGAGTAGTAATCTCCTACAGACATGGGTAGGTAACTGAAAAAGAAAAATAGTCATTATAATTCGAAAACGAGGCGCAAAAGTGTTTAGGCCGCGACGCTAGCCGATATACTACCGCTTCAGATGAACTAGTTATTGTCTAAAAGGAACATAAAGTACCACGAAAAATTTGTCCGACGTTTTCTCAGAAATCGTGGAGTATCTAGTGATAAGCCGAGAGACGTGTTAGCTTATTTTGATTCCTCTTCCACTGAGCGAAGTGTCTGGGAAATCGGGTTATGGCACTTGTCATGTTCTCCACGTAAGCCATTTCTTGGCTGTTTTCTTTGCTAATCCACAAATGTGTACAGACAGATTCCGTGAATTTCTAAAGTAAGATGGAAGTACTGACAAAATTGCAAAAATGGAGGATTAGTATCTAAAGCACCGTCGAAGTCGAGGTCATTACAATCGTAGTAAAAACTAGAAATGGGGAAGGATGAGGGGACAAATTGGCCGTATTTTTTTTCAAAGGAACCATGATGGTATTTGCCTTAAGCGATTTCGATTAGCTCGACTGTGATTTCAACCGCCTTCCTGCAACATGTGAGTCTAGTAAGTTAACCACCGCGGAAGGAGAGAAATTGCTGTATAGCTCTGTCGAAAAGAGCATTACCCGCAAATAGAAAGGATCCGACTCCTGGTCCAATTCAGTCTGCCAGAAAGTTTGTTAACTTACGAGTGATAGTCATGACCTTGTAATCATCACCTCGAAATAAATAACTAACGTAATCAACCTTCTGCTTGTTTCCAAGTACCTGTCTGCAATCCTTGTGAGCACTGAAATCGTTAACACTCCGCTTGAGAAGCTAAAACAAAATGGTTGAGCCTGTCGATAAAGTAGCGTATCGTGTGGTTATTCGCGTTCTCCATTTCATTGGGAACAACGCTGCGACAACCCGTTCTGAACTGGTGGACGCTTATAGGAGCAATGCTCCAACATATGACGCATTAGTTACGCGCAGCAGGCGCTTCCATTGTGGCCAATAAAGTTTAAATTACAAACAACGATGTGTTACAACATATTTCTGTGAAGAACTGGCAATCACAAGAGAAGTGAGGGCGCTGTTCCTCGTTATAACAATCGAGGTGATAGTAGTCAAAACCAGAATCACTGGTAGATTAGATTTTAACATCTTGCACTACATTTTGAATACTACTGCGCCCCCCCCCCTCCCCGGCTGCGCTATACACACACTCATACCCATTCAAATAGCAGGCCGAACGGTGGCAGCAGCGAGAGTGTTGCAGCTGAGTCAGACATATCGAAAAACACCGTAGCCATAACTTTTCCAGCAGAACGTGTGGTTTTGAATTTTTTTTTCTTGGGTGAATTTGCATGATGCCACTCCATTGACTAGCTCTTCGTCTCTGGTGAAAAATGATTGAGCCATGTTTCAACACCTGTCACAGTTCTTCCAAGAAATTCATCTCCACCATTCTCGTACTGTTCCAAAAGTTCTCTGCATACCGTTTTTCTTGTTTCTTTGTGAGCCACTGTCAACATCCTGGGATTCCACATGGCACAAACCATTTTTAACGCCAACACTTTCAGTATTCTGCAAACACTTCCTTCCCCTATCCCAATGTAGCGTGACAATTCGTTCACTGTGATGCGTCTGTCAGCAGTCACCAATTCGTTAACTCTCTGCGCAGTGTCTGGAGTGTGTGCAGTACGAGGCCTGCCGCTGCGAGGAAAATCCTCGATATTGCCGTGCCCGCTTTCATCACGTAACCTGCTTGCCCACCGACTAACTGTACTGCGATCGAGAGCAGCATCTCCATACAACTTTTTCAACCTCTAGTGGATGTTTCCCACTGTCTCGTTTTCACACCACAGTAATTCTATGACAGCACGTTGCTTCTGACGAACGTCAAGTGTAGCAGCCATCTTGAAGACATGCTGTGACGGCGCCACTCACGGGAACAGGTTGAACTAAGTTTGAAAACAAGCGGGAAGGATGTATCTACACACTGTAAAACTTTCACACATGCAGAATGAAAACTGTATTTTAACAAAAATAGTGTGCATTTCTTTTGGAGGGATCCTCGTACGTGAATAAGTGCTGGGCGTGTAACTATGACCCAGAGAGAATGAAGGAAAGCAAGTAGCGGAAACATTTTTTTGCGAGGGAGGGGGGAGTGGGGGGGGGGGGGGGGGACATGTGAGGGAGGGTCTGCCACGATGCGGGGCAAAACGTCGCAGGAACGTATTACTGCAACCTCGCGACGAGGTTTTTCAGAAGGATATCTAGACGGTGCGTCACGCGAAACTGTCCAAGGAGATGTTTTTAATATCACAGGTAAAGCCCCAGGTCATTCTGCACATGACAGTCACGAAAGCTGCCGCTGTGGTGTGTCAAATCTTGCATCATACTCTCTATTCTCCTAGTATGCCCCAAAGTGGCTCTTCTTTTTTCGGATAAAGAAATCATTGCGAGGCAGATATTTCCAGAATCACGACTAGTTGATTCATGAATAGCCAAAACGCAGACTTACAAAACCGACATCTCCACCAAGTAATCCATCGTTGCCGGCTGAGTGGCCTAGCGGTTCTAGGTGCTTCAGTCTGGACCCGCGCGACCGCTACGGTCGCAGGTTCGAATCCTGCCTCGGGCATGAACCTGTGTGATGCCCTTAGGTTAGTTAGGTTTAAGTACCTCTAAGTTCTAGGGGACTGATGACCTCAGAAGTTAAGTCCCATAGTGCTCAGAGCCATTTGAACCATTAATCCATAGTTCGGAAAAATGAGTCGCACCAAAGAGTTAATATATGGGAAATAATATCATCAGCAAGATTCACGACACATCTTTATCTTTTCGATGAGACAACTGAATTTTTATTGCTACCCCTCGTATATGTTTCTGTTGAAGGAGTTAACAAGTATGCGGACAGAACTATTAGAGATGAAAAGCTTCCGGGTGTTCAGGCGGGTTCCAGCGTTAAAATACCAGGACGTTTCGAAGAGTGTCATAGTCACAGTATAACACTCTTCGAAACGTCCTGGTATTTGAACGCTGGAACCGGCCTGAAAACCCGGAAGCTTTTCATCAATAGGGTATATTCACACAAAAACTATTGGATTTGAACGTCGAAGTGCTATGAAATTTCTATACAAAAATAATGTATTCTGGCAAGCAACGATGACTGACTGCTCCATTAAATTTCACGTGTGCAGCCTCATAAATTTCGCTTCATATTGTAACATTTCGGCTGTATATCGTTCAGCCATGTTCAGAGTGATCCGAAGTACTGACGCTCCCACACTCGGTCCGTCCTATTGAACTCGCGGACCGCGCCACTGAGCATGTGGCCACAGATACAAAGTCGCCAGGGATGTTGATCGGCAGCGCGAATTTAAGAGGACGGGGCAAATGCTGGAGTGTTAATCTTTCGGTCCACTCTGAAGATAGCTAAACGACCTACACCCGGAATATTAGAAGGAGAGAGGCTGCACACCTGAAATTTAATGGAGCAGTCACTGTGCAGCGAAAACATGAAGAAGCAACGATTACTGACTTTCGCCATCTCCGAACACACAATCACGCGACTGCCAATTTCAAAAACTGCACTTCCATAATCCAAATGGTTCAAATGGCTCTGAGCACTATGGGACTCAACTGCTGAGGTCATAAGTCCCCTAGAATTTAGAACTACTTAAACCTAACTAACCTAAGGACAACACACACATCCATGCCCGAGGCAGGATTCGAACCTGCGATCGTAGCGATCGCGCGGTTCCAGACTGTAGCGCCAGAACCGCTCGGCCACCAGCGGCCGGCCCATAATCCAAGCAGAAAGTGAATAGATTGTGGGAGACCCCGAGAGGTAGTTCAGCTGTATAATTGTAGAGAGTTAGTTATACCTTTCCAAATGGAATATCAGGTATATCTGTTAAGTGTAGATGAGTGGTATGTGTGTGTGTGTGTGTGTGTGTGTGTGTAGTGTCTTTGTTGTATGAGGAGGAGAACAAAAGGGTGAAACCGGCTGCTCGTATTCAGCTCTCACCAAGGGCACCGAAGGGCTAAATTCCTCATCCGACAGGAAAATAGGCATCAACAGTATCACGTACCCTCACTCATTGAGATACTTGTAGAGAGGTCTGGAATTAACCCTAGGAGGCCCAAGCCTTTTTTTCTAACTTGGTTGCCTAAGGGGGGAGGGGGTTCGACGAGCCCACAGGTATTAAATAAGTTTACTGACGAATAATCACAACTTTCAAAATGGTTCATGTATTTTAACTAAGGCATCGGTTTATAAATGTTGTTAATTGTTATAAATATTGGATTGAGTGAATAAAAAATTGACATATTACAATACAAAATACAGATGTGTTCATATACAATAGACTACATCAAGACAAGAGACACACTTCACAATTTTTTCTGAATGTGTGTTACACACATGTTTATGACACTATCCCCAATACTGTTTTGGTTTACATAGATTGTTGTACTTCTGCTTCTTTTTTTTAGCCTTTCTTACACAAACATGGCACCGACCTTTCCCTGCGTGACGTGCTGACGTGCTTCTGTTGTCACTTCTTTGATTTTATTTTGTAGAATAGTCTCCATTGATCGAACAATTTGGTTAGATAACCCTCTTGCATTGGCACTTCTTTCTTCTACCTGCAATTTCACTACTTCCATCCTAGAAAGCAGAAGATAGTTTCCGTTTGTTGTGTTTCTTTTCATTCCATCTTGGATGTCGCTGGATGAATATGGTGGTTGCATTGATAGCACAAATGTCGATGAGAGAGTAAAATACAGATAGAGGCCATCTCTTTGTTTCCCTCTTGCAGGTGTACATACGCGCCATTTGATAAATGGTATCAATTCCACCTTTAGTGGAATTATAATATGCATTTATCTCTGTTTTATTCTGCTCTCCTCCAACAGTGCCTTCATCTTGGTGGATTGTTGACATCAGTAAGTTTTTACTTGTTTCGTTTTTGCTGTGTAGGACACCAAAGTTACTGGAGGCCTACCTGTTGGGAACTGCACTAACTCACTGCAAGTTTACAAGATAAATAACAGCTGACTGACATCAACAATCACTTCCTCTGAAAGTAAACCGATTGTTGTGAATATCAAGAATACCAACCAACAAGAAACAAACTTGCATTGTTGTAGAGATGAGAAATACGAAATCCTACTAAGGGAAATTCTCTATAGCAGGGAAGCCTAAAGAGAGGGGGAGGGGTTTGTTGGACCCATAATAAGTTTATTTATTTTTTCTTTCAAAGCAGGAATTTTCTATAAAATATATTGACACAAACGTTTCATAAAATAACCAACAAACAATAACTCAAAGGGAATAAGTATAAAAGTTACTTGGGCAAAAGCAGGGGACATAAAAAAATTGTGAGTTCAACGAACCCCCCCCCCCCCCTTAGGCGTCCTAGGGTTAAAGGTGGCTGTTGATGCAATGTCTAGTGATCAGAAGCCGCGCGTGACAGCCGTGAGGTCTAAGGCGTCTTTTCACGGTTCGTGCGGCTCCCCCCGTCGGAGATTCGAGTCCACCCTCGGGCATGGGTGTGTGTGTTGTTTTTAGCGTAAGTTATTTTAAGCTAGATTAAGTAGTGTGTAAGTCTAGGGACCGATGACCTCAGCAGTTTGGTCCCATAGGAACGTACCACAAATTTCCAAATTTCTAGTGATCAGAAACTTTGCACCAACGTCGCTCCTCCAATTTCGGTCAGACACTGGTGGTGCAAATTTATTCCACCACCAGGATTCGAACGAGTTGTGTCAGAGCCTAGCGCCAGGCCACAAGCGTACGGTAGTGATGTCAACTGCGGAGTCTGTTTATAATTCAACTCTTTTTGGTTCTCAGTGAAATGAACGTCTCTGGCTATGGTTTACAGCGACGTTTGTCAGCATGACTTATCACCTATTTGCGTTACGTTAAACATCTTATTTTGCGACATGTAACGTTTTGATTGTAATAACGTTACTGGATGCTAACATAGTGCCACGTGTGCGTCAAACGCTCTGCAACAGGTGCTGTTTCTAGACGGAAGGTTTTGGTGAAACAGCAACAAAAAAATTGGTTCAAATACATGTAAGCATTATGCGACTTAACATCTGAAGTCATCAATTCCATAGACTTAGAACTACTTAAACCTAACTAACCTAAGGACATCACACACATCCATGCCCGAGGCAGGATTCGAACCTGCGACCGTAGCAGTACCGCGGTTCCGGACTGAAGCGCCTAGAACCGTTCGCTCACAGCAGCCAGTTAAACAGCAACAAATAAATAAAATAATAAATAAATCAAAATGTGTTCATCACATATCAGAAGAATCATCGATCCTTATCTGTGAATGTTTCTGGTTTTTCCGATCGAGATTTATAGCTTCCAGAGTGGTTTCATTACAGCAACACAACTCTCAATGTTAGTCATAACATTTGTAACTCGTCCCAAATCTCTGGGGTTCGAACTGTTGCCAACGGGAAGCACTCATGTGCCGATGTACATCCGTTTGGATTTATGCAGGTAATACACATTCCCGCTACTCATAAACAAGCTTATACAGTGTTGTGTACATAGTTCCGCATAGTCAGTGCGTACGCAACTTTCCCACTAGAGTGCGCCCCGCTAAGCACAACAGTGCAGGCGCAGTGCTCGTCCGTCTTCTCACTACGAGATGGCGCTGCCTTAGAGACGGACCAAATTCTGCTTCCGCCGATCCACGTATTAATATGTAACGCAGCCAATGAGATTGCTGCTAACATAGAACCTTTTCTCCTCGCGGATCACACTCACGCAGTGATACATGAACGCGCGAGGTATTATAACGAGTGTACAGACCTCCGGTTAGACCAACATCTCCGCATCCTTTACATTGTTCGCAGGCTTGATCCCCCCCACCCTCTGGTTTCCTCCTTCCTCTCCACCCCCTGCCCGTTGCCGCGCCTCTATCACTGTATCCCTCCCTCTCTCCATCTCCACACCCTCCATCTCCTTCATCGGGGCAATTTCCAACGCCTCCCCCTCCCGGATGACGAACTTCGCCGTGACATCTACCCTTCCTTCCAACTATAACCTGGCCTTGTTCCCCCCCCCCTCTCCCCGGGGCCCCCTTTTCCTCTTTCCTCCTTCTCCCAGAGCGGATTTTCCTCCGTCCCCCCCTCCCCTGAGACCCTGCACCCCATACTTGCCTCTCTCCTTCCCACATCCCTCCCTACCTGGCACTCTACCGCGCGCCCCCCGCTCACCTCCCCCATCTCTTCCCCTCCCTCCCTTCTTCAGGTCTCCCCCATCTCCTAGCGCCTGGCAGATCCTCTGTATTGCTCTTCATCAGTGTGCCACATCAGTGTTGTTTAGTGCTGTTTCTCGTGTGCGTCAAGAGGTGTGCTTTTAATTGTGTCCTGCCTTGAGGTTCGCCGTCAGTGTTACGTTATGTGCTATGCCATCCGTCGCTACCTTTATGCTCCAGTCATACTGTGCCTTGTGTTCTTTTAACCGTCGCAGTGTGTGGCTTTTTGTGTGTGCTACTTTTAGACAGTTGTTTTTTATCTCCATTTTACAGTCACCCCGTTTTTTGTCTATTGTCTTCCATTATGTTCCCCTTTTTTATATCTATGTTCACCTTATTCTCTCCTTTGCTGTTTTTAAATGTCTTCTATTGTTTTGTTCTATGTCTTTCGGCTGAAGAGCAGCGCCTATGCTGCTGCCAGCCCGCCCCGATGGGGAATTGAAATACAATAAAGGAAAAAAAAAACTCCGATTAGTCAGTCTGCATTTGTCTGCACCAGTCTGTACCAGTCTACATTTGTCTGTACCAGTCTATAGTCAAGTTTCAGTCTGCGCCTAATAAGATTATCATATTCCTGTACCTAGCCATGAAGACAAATGTATAGACACTTTAAGTATCAGAAATATGTGAAAATAAGATTAACATACCAAGACCAAAGGAGCTTCAGATCGTCAATTATAAACAGCATCCAGAATCAAGTTACGTAATGTCTATGCTTTTTACTATTTTAATAAATGTGTGTGAAAATTAATAAAGTTCTGTTTAAAGTTGGTCACCGTCAATCTGCTACTCTAAGCGTGCAAGTATCATTTCTATCGTCTGACCTAACGGCAGAAGATAAACACGCCACGATGAGACCACGAGACATATTGCTGACACTCGCCTACTTCGTTAGAGCGACAAGTCAAATAATCTGATGGTGTGTGTACGAAAGGTCTTACAGTACGCACACCACACACAGAACGTCCGATGAGAAAATATGAATATCCACTCATGTAACAAGACAATTATTCGAAATGAATAAGTTCACATGTGAATGCCCCGGACGTTTTCCGAGAACCGATCACCTTTTCTGCATATTCCAGAGATTGTAGTGCCTGGTTACTATCCTGCTCATCTGTCCTCTTTGTTGCGAATATTTATGCACCGAACAACACTGCTAACATTAAACTGCGCCGTTTAAATGCAGATGAATCTCACTATTTGCAGCTGTATGAGTGCCATCGCCAGCGAGTGTAGCAGGGTGAAAGCGTCAGGTGACGGTTACACCGCACAAGTGGTCGCTAAAAAAGTGCCACACGTTTTCACTAATGCAGCCTACGCAGGTATGGTGTATGATTACAGTTACTGCGGTGCTGGTGCTTCAAACCCCTGCTACTGTTCGAATACGTTTCGGTACTTTCCGACGACTATAATTTGTGTCCATCGAGTTTTTTGTACCGTCGTTTTTAACACACTGTTTTATAGTGGTATGGTCTCAACTACGATTTGGCCGGCCGCGGTGGTCTCGCGGTTCTAGGCGCGCAGTCCGGAACCGTGCGACTGCTACGGTCGCAGGTTCGAATCCTGCCTCGGGCATGGATGTGTGTGATGTCCTTAGGTTAGTTAGGTTTAAGTAGTTCTAAGTTCTAGGGGACTGATGACCACAGCAGTTGAGTCCCATAGTGCTCAGAACCATTTTTTGAACCAATCAACTACGATTTCAACTAAGCATGCTGAAAAAACAAAAAAAAAAAGATAATTAACACCGTTCTGTGTAGCTCTGTAGTTAACACACGACGGCACTTTTCTGTCGTATACGGTGAACATTACGTGGAGAAAACTAGTATTCATGTCACCTTAGCGCGTGCGAAATTTTCATATTTGAGAAATAGGTGCTCACCTTGAATTTACTAATATTAACTCCGTTTACTTCTGATACGTTACATTAGGGACATTCCATCGATCCGTCGCAGACAAGTATATGCATTTAATTAAATTTGAGTTTAATACTAATATTGTAGGATGTGAGGTCCGCCAGTTATGCAAAACACCGTTTTTTCTGTGTATCCAAACATGTTTCAGCATCACTGTGCCATCATCAGTGGGTTTCCGTGTTATTTATTCTGTAATGTCAACATTTTTGTTAAATGATTACAAAATTATCTGGATGTTTAGTTCAAACGATAGGTCGTTTATTTTTGTTAATACCTTTACACTTGGTGGGCATGAATTTCCGGATCACTTGTCTATTGTTTACTACAGGTAGCTTGTCATCTGCAACCGAACGATGTTGTTGACAAAATTTTGCTAAGAACCGTACAGAAAATACATACACACACACACAAACAAAGATAAAATGTAAACAAAATTCATATTTGGCACCGGAATCTTTGGTGAACAAATGAACACTGACGGCTGGGACACACAACAAACCACAATCACACTGTGTTTCGGTGAAGTGAAAAGTGTTTTACAACCTTATTTGTGGAAAATACCTGATATATTTACGTGTGCATCACGACACCTCACCATGATGCGGAGAATAAAAGGGCTTGTCACACGAAAACGTAAGTAAAAACGTATATAGGTTCGAAAACATCGCGACAAACCAAATTACATTCTAGATGATAGTTTAACTCCCAGCAAAATTTTGTCAACAACATCGTTCGGTTGCAGATGACAAGCTACCTGTAGTAAAAAATATACAAGTGATCCGGAAATTCATGCACACCAAGTGTAAAGGTATTAACAAAAAGGCAACGAACTACCGTTTGAACTAAACATCCACATAATTTTGTAATCATTTTACAAAAATGTTGACATTACAGAATAAATAAAACGAAAACCCTCTGATTATGGCACAGTGGTGCTGAAACATGTTTGGGTACACAGAAAAAACGGCGTTTTTTGCGTAACTGGCGGACCTCACATCTTACAATTTTAACTGCAAACACGGTCAGCACAAGGAGTTGCAAATCCAAATGATGAATATTAATACTAATAACTGAACATTACGGAAGATAATTTTACACTGCCTGACATTTGCTAAGGAACAGAGATATTGTTCGACAAGAATAATCACGGACAGTGATGGACGAAAGTGATACACAGTACTCACTTAACAGAGGCGGAGCGGCTTATTTGTAACGAAAAACTAAACAGATTTCACCTCATGGGAACGCAGGACAGCAGACATAGATAACGTTAATGTTTGATACAGGTCAGACTCGAAACATAAAGATCGATATCGGACGCTAAGTAAGGAACGTGCGCTCCTAGGACACTAATGTATAGTTTGTACGTATTATTCAAGTTGTCATAAAAATGGTTCAAATGGCTCTAAGCACTATAGGATCTAACGTCTGAGGTCATCAGTCCCCTAGACTTAGAACTACTTAAACGTAACTAACCTAAGGACATCACACACAGCCATGTCCGTGGCAGAATTCGAACCTGCGACCTTAGCACCAGCGAGGTTCCGGTCTGAAGCGCTTAGAACCGCTCGGCCACAGCGGCCGGCCTCATGCTGTCCTCAAACTGTTAAGGAGCCCATGGGGATGTTACTTCCCTCTCTGAAGGTGGTTTTCAGTTCCTGGGCGGTTCAGGGATGGGGTGTTCGTTGCGAAACACGTCTGAGAAGAGCATTTAGGCTATGCCCTATACGGTTTAGATCCGGGGCGCAAGCAGGCCATTCCATATGTCCAATATCTTCATTTTCCAGTGTGTCCGATAGCTCAGTGGTTCTGTGTGGGTGGCATTGTCGTTCACAAATTGAAAGTCAGGACCGACCGCACCCCTATACACACGGATACAATCCAGAACAAGTTCCCTGTAATACCGCTGTGCTGTAACTGGAATTCGGGCAAAGATAATGGTTCAAATAGCTCTGAGCACTATGGGACTTAACATCTGTGGTCATCAGTCCCCTAGAACTTAGAACTACTTAAACCTAACTAACCTAAGGACATCACACACATCCATGCCCGAGGCAGGATTCGAACCTGCGACCGTAGCGGTCGCGTGGTTCCAGACTGTAGCGCCTAGAACCGAAGACCACCCCGGCCGGCCGTCTGCATTACGGCATTTGCGATACGGGGACTCTGTTACCATGAAGCAACAGCACCCCTTGTTGCACGGAACTTGGTTCACCACTCCATAATAGTGATTTTCGACAGATTTGCTGCACCATAAAGATTCTTCAATATCCAGTGCATGTCTACTGGTGTTTGTCCTTCGACAGCCAAGAAAAGAATAACAGCAAGTTAGTTCTGTTTCATCTAAATCTACAAGGATACTCTACAAATCACATTTAAGTGCCTGGCAGAGGGTTCGTCGAACCATCTTCACAATTCTCTATTTTTCCAACCTCGTATCGCGCGAAAAAAACGAACACCTATATCTTTCCGTTCGAGCTCTAATTCCCTTTATTTTATCGTGCTGATCGTTTCTCCCTATGTAGGTCGGTGTCAACAAAATATTTTTGCATGCGGAGGAGAAAGTTGGTGATTGGAATTTCGCGAGAAGATTCCGTCGCAACGAAAACCGCCTTTCTTTTAATGATGTCCAGCCCAAATCCTGTATCATTTCAGTGACACTGTCTATCATAATTTCGCGATAATACAAAATTGCTGCCCTTCTTTGAACTTTGTCGATGTACTCCGTCAGTCCTATCTGGCAAGAACCCCACACCGCGCAGTAGTATTCTAAAAGAGGACGGACATGCGTAGTGTAGGCAGTCTCCTTAGTAGACCTGTTACATTTTCTAAGCGTCATGCCAGAAAACGTAGTCTTTGTTAGCCTTCCCGACAACATTTTCTATGTGTTCCTTCCAATTTAAGTACTTCGTAATAGTAATTCGTATGCTTTTAGTTGATTTTACGGCCTTTAGATTTGGGTGATTTATCGTGTAACCGAACTTCAACGAATTCCTTTTAGCACTCATCTGGATGACCTCACACTTTTCGCAATTTTGGGTCAACTGGCACTTTTCGCACCATTCCGATGTCTTCCCTAAATCGTTTTGCAATTTGTTTTGATCTTCTGACGATTTTATTAGTCTATAAATGACAACGTCATCTGCAAACAACCTAAGACGGCCGCTCAGATTGTCTCCCATATCGTTTATATAGGAAATGAACACCAAAGGGCCTTGGGGAACACCTTGGGGAACGCCAGCAATCACTTTTGTTTTACTCGATGACTTTCCGGCAGTTGCTACGAACTGTCACCTCTCTGACAGGAAATCACAGATCCCGTCACATAACTGAGACGATATTCCATAAGCACGCAATTTTACTACGTGCCGTTTGTGTGGTACAGTGTCAAAACCGCTCCGGAAATCCGTAAATACGGAATCGATCTGAGATCCCTTGTCAACAGCACTAAGCACTTAATGCGAATAAAGAGCTAGTTGTGTTTCACAAGAAAGGTGTTTTCTAGGCCCATGCTGACTGTGTCTCAATAGACCCTTTTCTCCGAGGTAATTCAGAATGTTCGAACACAATATATGTTCCAGAATCGTGCTGCATATCGACGTTAATGATACGGGCCTGTAGTTAAGTGGATTACTCCTACTACCTTTTTTGAACATTGGTGTGACCTGTCCAACGTTCCAGTCTTCGGGTACGCATCTTCTGTCGAGCGAACGGTTGTATATGATTGTTAAGTATGGAGCTAATGCATCAGTATACTCCGAAAGGAACCTAACTGGTATACAGTCTGGACCAGAAGACCTGCTTTTATTAAGTTATTTAAGTTGATACACTACTCAGAGGACATTTACTTCTACGTTACTCATGTTGGCAGCTGTTCTCGATTCGAATTCTGGAATACTTAGTTCGTCTTCTTTTGTGAAGGCATTTCGGAAGGCTGTGTTTATTAACCCTGCTTTGGCAGCACTGTCTTCGATACTATCTCCATTGCTATCGCGCAGAGAAGGCAATGATTGTTCCTTGCCGCTAACATACTTCACATACGACCAGAAACTCTTTGGATTTTCTGCCAGGTTTCGAGACAAAGGTTCATTGTGGAAACTGTTATAAGCTTTTCGCATTGAAGTCCGCGCTAAATTTCGAGCTTCTGTAAAATATTACCTACCTTGAGGATTTTGCGTCTGTTTGAATTTGGCATGTTTGTTTCGTTGTTTCTGCAACGGTTGCAACAGTATTCTGACCCGTTTTTTGTTCCAAAGAGGATCAGTTCCGCCGTTTGTTAATTTATTTGGTATAAGTCTCTCAATTGCTACCGATACTATTTCTTTGAATTCAAGCCACATCTGGTATGCACTTTTTTTATTAATTTGGAAGGAATCGAGATTGTCTCTCAGGAAGGCGTCAAGAGAATTTTTATCTGCTTTTTTGAACAGGTATATTTATCGTTTATTTTTGGAGGATTTGGGGGTTACAATATTCACTCTCGCTACTACAACGCTGTGTTCAGTAACCCCTATGTCGGTTTTGATGCTCGTTATTAACTCAGGATTATTTTTTGCTAAGAGGTCAGGTGTGTGTTCGCAACCGTTTACAATGCTCGCGGGCTCATGAACTAACTGCTCGAAATAATTTTCAGAGAATGCGTTTATCACGTTATTACCCAGTTTGTAATAACGTCGCCATAGTTCACATTACTGCGTTTAACTCATGCACGTCGGAAGGACACGAATGCCACACAAATTACTTGCCTGCATGTCGGTGCTTATATACTCGAATCGGAGTCGCGCTACGTTCTACGTTGCAGATTCGCTGTAACAACGCCTTCAGACTGAAACTTTCTTATTGCCCTTTATTTTGCAATGATAACTATCTAGAATAGATCTTTCATTCTGCAGTGGGTGCGAGCTGTTTTGAAACTTTCTGGTAAATTAAAACAATGTCTCCAACGAGGACTACAATGCTCCTACTGACTGGTCTTCAGACAGGACTGGGGACCCCCGCTAACTCCTTTCGTCCTCCCCCCCACGTTCAAAATTTTACTTGCACCAACACTTCTCTCCTAGGAAGATGAGTAGGAAAGTACCCTGAAATATATAATAGAATATTAGTTTTGAGCTGCTTGGCCTGATCACATCGATTAAATATTTAAACGTAACATCGTAAAGCGACATGAAATGGAACAAACAAATCAGATCGGTCGGAAGGAACGCGAGTGGTCGATTTCCGTTTACTAGAAAAGTTCTACGAAAGTGTAGCTCGTCTATAAAGGAGACCGAATACAGAACGCACTTACGACCAATTCTCCAGAAGTGATCGAGTGTTTGGGATGCCCACCAGGACGGATTAAAGGATAACATCGAAGCATAATAGGGGTGTGCTGCTAGACACCGGTAGATTCTATCAACACGCGAGTATTGCGAAGATTATCCGTGAACTCAAACAGGAACACCTGGAGTGAAGAAGACATTTTTTGCGAAGCACTACTGAAATCATATAGAGAACCGGTATTTGCGACAGACTGCAAAACAATTCTATTTTTACTAATGCAGAACTCGCGGAAGAACCGCAAAGACAAGATAAGACAAATCAGCATTCATATGGAGGGACAAACACAATCGTTTTCCCCTATCTCAATATTTACGGGAAGCGGTCAATAAGTATTGCGAAACTTTTTTCTCGACAAATTTAGGTTATAAAATGAGGAATTTGTTGCGGGAAACTGTGAAGTATTCTCGCTTCAGCCTCTATAGTCTCATGAAGCTCAGAAAGGTGTCAGCACCGTACTTAGCCTTCAAAACGGCGTCCGTAGGTCAGGTTCAGGAGGCGTATCCCTAGCAAAGAGCTGCAATTGAATTTCTTTTCGCGGCAAACCAGATTGCAGATATTCATAGGCGCTTGCAGAATGTCTGCGGAGACCTGGCAGCGAACGAAAGCACGGCGAGTCGTTGGGCGAGGCATCTGTCGCCATCGCAACGAGGTCGCACAAATCTGTCCATCTCCTGCGAGCCCGGCCGTCGACACACAGCTGTGACTCGTGCAATTTTGCAAAGTGAGGACACTTTCATTCGAGGTGATCGACGAATGGCACTCAAACACCTCGCTGCAAAACTGGGTATCTTGTTGGTAGTGCTGACACACTCGTCCACCAGTTGGCATACTCAAATGTGTGAGCCGGCTGGGGCCGTCTACGCATCTTCCGACATCCATCTGTTTGGCCCAGTGAAACATGCACTCTGCGGGAAGCAGTAAGTGGAGGATGGCTCCGACGTTGACCAGTAGAGTGGTAACATTCGGACAGGCAGACCCTCTCAGTAAGGTGGAGTTTATTTATTTATTTAATCGTATGGCTAGGACCCCCCGTCGGGCAGACCGTTCGCCGGGTGCCGGTCTTTCAATTTGAAGCCACTTCGGTGACCTTCAGTTGATGAGGATGATAGGATGATGATGAGGACAGCACAAAACCCAGTCCCTGCGCGGAGAAAATTCCCCGACACAGCCGAGAATCGAGTCCGGGCCCAGAGGATTAACAATCCGTCACGCTGACCATTCAGCTACCGGGGGCGGACAAGTAAGGTGGAGTAAGGCAGTCGCATTACACGGAGATGACATTGAAAAATGGGGTTTCGTAGCCAAAAGAGTGGAGAATAATATGGCGTATTGGATCCTGAATAAAACCAACGTAGTTTCAGAAAACAAGTGTCGCATTACTTATGGAACGCCCCTTGTATTTGCAGCAGGAATAGCATGGACAGGAACAGCACGACTTGCGGGGTTATTAGGTATCCTCCTCCAGGCACCGTACGATGACTTGTGGAGTATGTAAGTATATAGGTGTACATGATGGATGTGAATATGCCTTTTATCTACAGCGTTGTTCTTCCAGGAGTGCGGGTCCGGCTAGTTATGCGGGAGAACTTTTGTGATTTTCGGAAGTTAGGAGATGAAGGTACTGGCAGAAGCGTACCTGTGAGGGCGGTCATGAATCGTGCTTGGCTCGCTCAGTCAATATGAACTTTGCCAACGAAAATTTGATTTCGTATTCGGCGGGTCTTGAGTCGCACTTTGATTGCTCAGTCGGTTTCAGGTTCGAGACCCGGCCCAGCACAAGGTTCGAATCTGCCAGAAATTTTCACTGCTGATTATAATAATTATAAAACACCCTAAAATATTAAATTTAAGAGTTTCTGTTGAGATAATCGTAAATAAAGTAAAAGAAGTTGCACAAGAAATTTCCTTCATTCAGTCTAGAACCTTCACAGAGTTTCTAATAGGCCCTGACAAGTTACTGAATACAAAAACAGTGTGTTTCCAGAAATGCGGAACTCCTATCCTCTAATGTAACTACAAACGCAGAAAGGAAGGACAAGAGCTGCAGATCCAAGAGATGAATAGTTATGAGCAGTTCTAACGTGGACTCCAGACTACGATGCAACTTGGATTTTGTCACATACACAAATCATTTCGGGAAAGTGAAAGAGGTGACTCGTAACAGAAAAATACCGTCCTAGTAGCGAGTAAGAATTCAACCCTGAACCTTTGTCCTATGCAATCCGACGCTAACCCACCTTCATGTAAGAAGTAAAAGTATATCTCTCTGCGCTTTTATTCCCTTTCAGTTTCTCAGAAATACAGCTGTGGTACACCATCTGACCAGAAGTATCGAGACACTTACACTATGTGATCAAAAGTATCCGGACACCCGATAAAACATACGTTTCTCGTAATATGAGCACTGTGCTGCCATCTACTGTCAGGTGAGCAGAATGGAGCGCTCCGCGGAATTCACGGACTTCGAACGTGGTCAGGTGATTAGGCGTCACTTATGTCCTACGTCTGTAGGCGAAGTTTTCACACTCCTAAACATCCCTAGTTCCACTGCTTCCGATGTGATAGCGAAGTGGAAACGTGAAGGGACACGTACAGCACAAATGCGTACAGGCCTATCTAGTCTATTGACTGACAGAGACCGCCGACAGTTGAAGAGGGTCGTAATGTGTAATAGGCAGGCATCTATCCAGACCATCACTAGCAATTCCAAAGTGCATAATGATCCGCTGCAAGTACTATGACATTTAGGCGGGAGGTGAAAAAACTTGGATTTCATACTCGAGGGGCTGCTCATAAGCCACACATCACGGCGGTAAAAGCCAAACTAGGCCTCGCTTGGTGTAAGGAACATTTGACGATTGAACAGTGGAATAATGTTGTGTGGAGTGACGAATCACGGTATACAATGTGGCGATCCGATGGCAGGGTGTGGGTATGGCGAGTGTCCGGTGAACGTCATCTGCCAGCGTGTGTAGTGCCAACAGTAAAATTCCGAAGCGGTGGTGTTATGGTGTGGTCGTGTTTTTCATGGAGGGAACTTGCAGTTCTTGTTGTTTTGCGTGACACTATCACAGTACAGGACTACATTCATGTTTTAAGCATCTTTCTGCTTCCCACTGTCGAAGAGCAATTCGTGGATAGCGACTGCATCTTTCACCACGATCTAGCACCTGTTCATAATGCACAACCTGTGGCGGAGTGGTTACACGAGAATAACATCCCTGTAATGGATTGGCCTGCACAGGGTCCTGGCCTGAATCCTATACAACAACTTTGGGATGTTTTGGAACGCCGACTTCGTGCCAGGCCTCACCGACCGACATCGATACCTCTCCTGAGTGCAGGACTCTGTGAAGAATGGGCTGCCATTCCCCAAGAAACCGTCCAGCACCTGATTGAACGTACGCCTGCGAGAGTGGAAGCAGTCACCAAGGCCAAAGGTAGGCCAACACCATGTTGAATTCCAGGATTACCGGTGGAGAGCGCTACGAGCTTGTAAGTTATTTTCAGCCAGGTGTCCGGATACTTTTGATCACATAGTGTATATGATAAGCGGAACTGATCTCTAGAGGCCACAAGTGGCGGACCCGCTAGTATGGAAGGTCGTGGGGAGTACTGTGTCATCAGCAGAGAAATAATGACAGTAGAATATGCCGATCAAAGGAGCTCGGCGATTCCGAACGTGGACTAGACACTGAACGTTAGCTGGGTATCATTTCGACACTTCTAAAGCTGCCCAAGCAGAGTTTTTGTGATGCAACTGTGAAGTGGAAACGCGAAGGAAGACCACAGCTAATCCATGTACTGACGAACATGGACCATGGAGCGCAGCGGCGGTTAGTTGTAAAAAAAAAAAAAAAAAAAAAAAAAAAAAAAACCGCTCGCAGTGAGCGGAGGAAATCACTCTTGAGCTCCAAAGTGATACCATCAGTCCCACGACCACAGTGGCTGTGTGATGAGGGTTAAAAAGAACGGCACAAAATCGTCTAGGAGCTCCTTATAAGGGACACATTTCTGTGGTTATTGGTAAGCGATGCTTGAGGTACTGTAAAGAGCAACGCCACTGGAGAGTGGACTGCTAGAAACGAGTGATCTGGAGTGATGAACTACGCTATATCCTGCAGTAACCGTATGGAAGTGTTTACCTAACATCACGTGTAGTTCCAACAGCGAAGTCTGGTGTGGTCATGTTACGGAATGGGTGTGTTTTTTGGGGTTGAGTTACGATCCTCTTACTACGCTTAACGACGCTAAATGCGGAAAGATACGGACACATTTTAAAGCATTGCATACTGCGTACATTGGAAGGATGGTTCGTGCATGACGGCTGTTTGTATCAGCGTGACAATAACTTTAACTTTGTGTTCTGCCTTACGGCAGTTCTTGTCATGGAGGATGCCTCGTCAGAGAGGTGAACCGCATGAGCGTCTGGGGAAGTGATTCCAGTGGTGGTTTCCAGTTGCATTCCACTGATGATGATGAAATGATAATGAGGACAACACACATTCCCTGCCGGGAATCGAATCCGGGCCCCTTGGCGTGACAGACCGCCGCGCTGACAACTCAGCTATCGGGGCGGACAGCGTGACAATAGACCCTATCATAAAGCAGTATCTGTGAAAACTTCACTGAAGAATATACACATGCCACGTGAATCTGGTATGAAATAAACTTAATTCTAACGTCGTAGTTTGCAGCTGTTACATATATCAGGCTGACATCTTGTTTTAAAAGAATAACGAACTTCGCAATGTTCATTTGTGACAAGACTGCCCTTGCATTTTTTTTTTTTTTTTTTTTTTTTTTTGTGTGTGTGTGTGCTTTAGAAATATCAGGAAGAAAAACAAAGCGATACTCGCAACCACAATGTTTTGTGATTACGTCAGAAAGCGAAATAGAACTTTTCCCTTTGTGAACAAATAATCAGCATGCCTTATCCAGTTCTTTCAATTGGCGCTTAAAATAAATAATAATAATAATAATACATAACTCAAACGTTACGTAATTTTTTTCCATTTTCTCGACTAATTTTTAGTGTATCCATCATGTTCATTAACTTAGAATATGTTCACTGACATCACATTTCCAAGTTTAGTAATAATATGCGTCTTTTTACTGTTGGGCGCTTTATCCGTCTGACGTTTACCTGGATCAATCAGGCATGAGGTAGCCCTGTGATTATTTTCTGCTTTCGCTGGTTCTTTGCTGCCACTTGAAGTACCCTGTTTGTCGATAAATATTTCATCCTTCTGCAGCTCTCTACATTTTCTTCCTTCTTCTCAGTTACGGAGAATCTTGTGTCCACTCTAAAGGGCGAGCCGTAGAAGACAGAGGGTTCCGTTTGTCGAGCAGTTCCGCTTGAATATTCTCCTTCCTGCAGTAATGGAATGGAAACAGGTCAAAATGTTTCATTGATCTACAGTGCAAAAAGTGATATGCAGCAGAGCGTGATGTTTACGCTCGTTTGGACAGTTGCATGTAATGATAAGAGTTTATGGGAAACGTATGCAGTATGTGGATAAATTCGCAGGACCAAAGCTTTCAATCATTACTGAGTGCGGGTTCATTTATTAGCATTATGAAAAGCGAATCTGATTCCTGCGTATATTTGTTGGAAATATCTTACGAGTATTTCTTTAAAAAATCGTGTTTGACAAACATTACGCTTCTGTTCGATAACTACCTGTATAAAATGCTGAAAATTTCTTTTTTCAAAAAAATAGCATTGTAAGTATTTTTTTAATACAATCTGTTGTCGAATAAAGTAATCAACGACACAGAGATTGTGGTAGTAGATATGGTGGCGCCGGAGGTGAGCGATCAATTCTCCATCAGTTTCAGTTACGGGACGAAGATGTGTGAGGTAATATGTCGCCCGGACGAGAAGCTCAGCCCGTTGCAAGATAGGTAAGGACTTGAGGAAGTAAGTTATGCACATCCTCCCGTGCTAAGATCGTGGTGTAACAAGAAAGGCACCTTGTCAGAAGGGAGTTGTGTTCCGGCTTTCCTACAGACAGTTCTGCTGCGGTACGGGTAACAGGAGCGTCACAGCGTAGTGTGAAAGGGCGAGGCAACTGTAACCGTACTCCGAAGTTGAAGTACTTGGGACAGTACGATTCCTGAGGACAAAAACGTCTAAACTGCACATAGATTGATCGTAACGTGCTAGCGGTGTATGGACCAAATGCTATGTCGCATCCAGGCATAGTTAAATACACCCAATCATTTGACCAAGACCGCGCAAACGTGGATAGTGCCGATCGAGAAGTTCCTGATCTTGCAATGTACGGTTTCCATCTTTTTCCAATGCGGATGAATTTCTTGCGTGAAAGGGGATCTTCCATCGATTAGGAAGTTCACACAGCAGTTTTTGAATGGCTTCATGATCATCGTCGAGGTGCTGAATGGTTGTTAGAACGTTCCGACCGCTGTTTACAAAGACTTGGTGACCATATTGAAAAACAGGACCATTTACCTACGCCTCTTTGAATTGTAGTCGAACATTCAATGAAAGTTACTTGACCAGCTATAATAACATGTAATTTCCTATTTGAAGCCCCTTTGTTCAGCAGCCACCTGACATCGGGACCAGTAAATACGCGTGCAGCTCGGAGTAGCACGCCGTGAAACTAGGGATAGAAAAAACTGACCGATAAAGCCAGTGCCGGTATTTCAGTACTGAATAACCGGGACTTTTCAGTGTTTGTTATATCTTGTTTATAACACTTTTTTTCAATTTTTTACTAGCAAATGGGTAAAAATAATCGGCATATCAATTTTCCATTGCAGCAGAGCTAAAAGTTTTGGTTTTTAAAAAATAATTTTTTCCACCGTTTTGAAATTGTCGTTATTGTAGAAATAGGGAGAAGTGATCAGCTCCATTTTAATAATAACGCCTGCAGATAGAAACTAGCAACGGAGACATGACATAAGAATCGGTGCAACAACGCAGAGACGATAACGTATCTCTTTCCATGTGGCGTGGGCTATTAGACGGTACATGTGCAAGTTTTGTACATTGCACGGTACATGTGTACGTGCAATGTGCAAAACTTGCTCTCACCTGAGCTATACCGTAGTTTCTCGCTGTCGTCCTCGGACATCTGCTGTATTTCAGAGTGGTGCCACCCCTAGTCTGGAAGTGTTTTACGAACTGCGGTAGCAATGAAATACAGGGTGATTCAAAAAGAATACCACAACTTTAGGAATTTAAAACTCTGCAACGACAAAAGGCAGAGCTAAGCACTATCTGTCGGCGAATTAAGGGAGCTATAAAGTTTCATTTAGTTGTACATTTGTTCGCTTGAGGCGCTGTTGACTTAGGCGTCAGCGTCAGTTGATGCTACGATGGCGACCGCTCAACAGAAAGCTTTTTGTGTTATTGAGTACGGCAGAAGTGAATCGACGACAGTTGTTCAGCGTGCATTTCGAACGAAGTATGGTGTTAAACCTCCTGATAGGTGGTGTATTAAACGTTGGCATAAACAGTTTACAGAGGATGGGTGTTTGTGCAAAGGGAAAAGTTCTGGACGGCCGAGAACGAGTGATGAAAATGTAGCACGCATCCAGCAAGCATTTGTTCGCAGCCCAGGAAAATCGACTCGCAGAGCTAGCAGAGAGCTGCAAATTCCACAATCAACTGTATGGAGAGTCCTACGAAAAAGGTTAGTTATGAAACCTTATTGTCTGAAATTGGTTCAAGCACTGTCTGCAGCTGATAAGATTAAAAGAATCGATTTCTGTGATTTTATCCTTGCTCAAATGGAAACAGATGAATCTTTCGTTTCAAAGATTGTGTTTAGTGATGAAGCAACTTTCCACACTAACGGGAAAGTACACCGTCACAATGTCTGTATATTGGGCACTGAGAATCTGCGGGAAACAACTCAGTATGAACGTGACTCGCCTAAGGTGAACGTTTTCTGTACCATTTCAGCCAATAAATTTTTTGGTCCCTTTTTCTTCGAAGGTGCTACTGTAACTGGACTACAGTATCTGGAGATGTTAGAGAATTGGCTGTTCCCTCAGCTCGAACAAGAAGCACAACAATTCATATTTCAGCAGGATGGAGCGCCACCACATTGGCACTTATCTGTCCGTAACTACCTGAACGTCAACTACCCGAGGCGATGGATCGGCCGCCAGGCAGCCCGTGACAGAGCATTTCATCACTGGCCTCCAAGAAGCCCTGATCTTACCCCCTGCGATTTTTTCTTATGGCAGTATGTTAAGGATATGGTGTTTCGGCCACCTCTCCCAGCCACCATTGATGATTTGAAACGAGAAATAACAGCAGCTATCCAAACTGTTACGCCTGATATGCTACAGAGAGTGTGGAACGAGTTGGAGTATCGGGTTGATATTGCTCGAGTGTCTGGAGGGGGCCATATTGAACATCTCTGAACTTGTTTTTGAGTGAAAAAAAACCTTTTTAAATACTCTTTGTAATGATGTATAACAGAAGGTTATATTATGTTTCTTTCATTAAATACACATTTTTAAAGTTGTGGAATTCTTTTTGAATCACCCTGTATAATGCTCCACTGATTTAAGGGAATAGAAGCTGGAGGGATCAGAAGAAACCTGCGACATCATGTAAGGAAAAAAACAGTCACAATATTCCTTGGGAGAGAAGGTAAAGTTGATTCTCGTATCTATGACTTTATTGACGTGCTATAAACTTTAGACAGTAACTGAGTCCTTAATTTTGTGGTTGCTTCATGGTGAAAAATTGATACCATTCACATGTGACGTTCCACTCTTGCTGTCACCGGCCTGTCTCCTTCACTTTCGAAATCTTTGCTGGACACCCTACTTCTTCACATTCACTAAAATTTTTCAGTATTTATTTTAGGTCTACGTTTGTTACTGCAAGTAATAGTAATGTTGTTGTTGTTGTTGTGGTCTTCAGTCCTGAGACTGGTTTGATGCAGCTCTCAGTAATAACAATAAAAACCGAAAATCAGTTATTTCAGAAACCGGTTATTTTGAGCGGGTTTAACGATCAGTATAAATTTGTGACGCAAAGAACCGTTGCAACCGAAAACCGGTTGCTACAGTGACAATTACGTGAAACGCCAGAGGGCCATCACCCAGGCTGCATTTTATATCCGAACAGGCACTGGACCGGTCATTGTCTCAAATACATTTTGCCAGGCTAGAATAAGCATATGTTTGGGGATGTAAAGCCAGAGACGGCAAATGGACACGTCCGCAGGACATGGGATATCAGTACTTAGTGGGCGACAAATAATTTGCCAAGCGAAGGAATACCTTCCAGGAATAAGTTACGCGGCAGTTCTGGGAGGCCTTTGTGCTGTGGGAATTGGGGGAAGGTACGCAATAGTTAAGGAAAATGTTGCAAAATAACTTGATTCATCCGGGAATGAACATGAACTTGCCAACTGGATGCTCGGTCACACCAAGGGAGAGAAAGCTTTGCAAAACGGGGCGAGAAAGATCGTTCTGTTGTGTGTAAGACAGAAAAGTAGACACTACCCGAAGACAGTCGATACTGGAGACTTCAATAGAAGGCCTTGATGTCACTTGTCTTCTGGCCGCCTCTGCCGCCAACGGCGGACATCCGCCTCTGGCCTCAGACTAGCACAGTCCGCGGCATGCACGCCGCTGGTTGGAAATAATACTACCAGCCGTCTTCAGTGAACATTCAGCCTCGTCTCCATCAGCAGCACACTGGCGTCCAAGTCCGCTGACGTTTGTCTCTTAGCAAACACGCCGAAATATTGAGCTCGTTGTGCACTACGAACCGGGAGTGCACCTGTGGATCAACAAAAACGCCGGGAGAAACTGAAAAATCACACGATCAAAACCCTTTTAACGACCACGAGAGCTTTGTTTATTAATATTGAGCATAACAGTGAGCATCATTTATAAACGATAGTAATTTGTAAAGCATTTTATAGTCTTTGTCCGTAACATTTTTCTTTGTCAAAATAACAACGAAATTTTTCCTGGAAATTTGCCAGAAAATCCGAAGAGATTCTGGTCGTATGTAAAGTACACCACCGGCAAGAGATACCAATACCTTTAGTGCGCGATACCAATGGCAATATCAACGATGACAGCGTCACTAAAGCGGTATTATTAAACTTAGTTTTCCGAAATTCCTTCATCAAAATAGACGAATGAAGAACAGGTGCTAACATTAGTAACTCGTTGTAACGAAACAGCTCAAGTCTTCCAGTCCAGAAAGAGCACCCGTTAGGTTGCTTTCAGATATACTGATATAATAGCCCCATATTTAGCAAATCATTTTCAACTACTGACTCGACGAAACTTCAGTACAAATAGACTGCAAAGTTCCAAAGGCCACACCGATGCTCAAGAAGAGGAATTGAGACTAATCCGATAAATTATAGACCCGTACCACTGACGTAGATTTGTTGTAAGACTATGAAACATTTCATATGTTCGAACATTATGGATTACCTTGAAGAAAACGGTTTATCGACACACTGTCAGCACGGATCCCGAAAATATCGCTATTGTGAAACACAACTAGCTTATTATTCGCACCAAGTAATGAGTGCTGTCGACAAGGAATCTCAAACCGATTCCAAATTTCTAGATTTTAAGAAGGCTTTGGATACCATTCTTCACAAGATACTTCTCATCAAATTGTGTTCGTCTTCGACGCAAAATCATTGACTAAAACTTCGATATCTGGCGTTCCGAAAGCAAGTGTTATAGGCTCTCTGCTATTCCTAATCTACAGGGTGTTACAAAAAGGTACGGCCAAACTTTCAGGAAACATTCCTCACACACAAAGAAAGGAAATATGTTATGTGGACATGTGTCCGGAAACGCTTACTTTCCATGTTAGAGCTCATTTTATTACTTCTCTTCAAATCACATTAATCATGGAATGGAAACACACAGCAACAGAACGTACCAGCGTGACTTCAAACACTTTGTTACAGGAAATGTTCAAAATGTCGTCCGTTAGCGAGGATACGTGCATCCACCCCCCGTCGAATGGAATCCCTGATGCGCTGATGCAGCCCTGGAGAATGGCGTATTGTATCACAACCGTCCACAATACGAGCACGAAGAGTCACTACATTTGGTACCGGGGTTGCCTAGACAAGATCTTTCAAATGCCCCCATAAATGAAAGTCAAGAGGGTTGAGGTCAGGAGAGCGTGGAGGCCACGGAATTGGTCCGCCTCTACCAATCCATCGGTCACCGAATCTGTTGTTTAGAAGCGTACGAACACTTCGACTGAAATGTGCAGGACCTCCATCATGCATGAACCACATGTTGTGTCGTACTTGTAAATGCACATGTTCTAGCAGCACAGGTAGAGTATCCCGTATGAAATCATGATAACTTTCTCCATTGAACGTAGGTGGACGAAACTAAAGTGAGCTCTAACATGGAAATTAAGCGTTTCCGGACACATGTCCACATAACATCTTTTCTTTATTTGTGTGTGAGGAATGTTTCCTGAAAGTTTGGCCGTGCCTTTTTGTAACACCCTGTATATACACCACTTAGGAGGCGATCTGAGCAGCCCTTTTAGATTGTTTGCAGATGATACTATCGTTTACCGTATGGTAACGTGCCCAGAAGATCAAAACCAATTGCAAAATTACTTAGTGCAAAAAGTGGCAGTTGTCTCTAAAAAAAAGTACATGAGTACAAAAAGAAATCCTTTGAACTTCGGTTACACGACAAATGTTACAAATTTAAAGGCTATCAGTTCAACTAAATACCTATGAAAGAAAATTACGGGCAATTTAAACTGGAACAATCACATAGATAATGTTTGTTGTGGGGAAATCAAATCAAGTCTGCGTTTTATTGGCAGAACACAAACTTAGAGGGTGCAACTGGTGTGCCAAAGGGACTGCCTACACCACCACTTGTCAGTCCTCTGCTAGAATATTTCTTTGCGGTATGGGATCCTTACTAGATAGGACTGACCGAGGACATCGACGAAAAGCAGCAGTTCGTTTTGTGTTATCGAAAAATACTCGAGACAGTGTCACGGATATGATAGCGATTCGGAGGTGTCAGTCATTAAAACAAAGACTTTTTCGATGCACCGAGATCTTTTCACGAAATTTCAATCACCATCTTTCTGCTCTGAATGTGCAAATATTTTATTGTTGTCAATATACAATGGAAGGGTCATCGTAATCAAATAAGAGACTTGAGAGTTCGTACAGAAAGATTCATTTGTTTGTTTTTCTCACCCGCTGTTAGAGAGTCGAACAATAGACAAATAGTCTGGAGGTGGTTCGAAGAACCTTCTACCACGCACCTAAGAGTGAATTGCACAATAATCAAGTAGGTGTAGATGTAAATGTTTTTTACAGTCCAATTACATTCCTACAACTGGCGCTTGTAATCTCTTTACTTGGTACGTAATTGCCACACTCAAGTGCAAATAACATTACCGAGTTGCGATACAGTCGCAGTGAGGTTCTCCAGCGAGCTAAAAATTTATTTATTTTATTATAGATCCAGTCACGAACCACAAATGTTTTTCTATCTGGTTATTAATTTCCGTCAACGATAACGATTTCTAGAGCTGAGAAAATGCAGTATACTACACAATTCGTGTACTTGCGTATTTTGATTAGCCATACAAGCTTCGTCACAAAATCAAGAATTTTGAGTACCATGGACATCATTACGCCATACATGTTGACGCTTCCCGGAAACGAAGCATACAATGGCGTTTAGTATCACGCCAATCCCATCAGCGTCGTGAGTGCTATTGCCACAGTAATTAAATAATTAATGTTTCCGTCTGTCCGCTTAATTGTTTTTGTATTAGCAGTAGTTGATAAGGCAGATAAATTGCTGACGCTCGCTCCACCCTTTCGCCTAATACGTCGTTCGGAGCAGTTTAAGAACAAAAATGCGTGTGATATGCACTGACTGAAGAAAAATCCCAAAACACTGAAGGAACTGTGCGAGATAAACGAAAGCTGTTAGGAGCGTTTCTACATCTGGAAAATGACTGAAAGCAAGTCAAGGGAAGGCCGGATTCGTTTACTATTGTGGACGGGGCCCTAATCAGTTACTATTGGCTGCCTTTTACAGTTACACATGTTTATTTTTAAAACAGTAATTCCAGTCTCAACAATATATGAAAAATAACACACGATATTAATGAAGGAATAAACAACTGTGTAAATAATAGTGTTTTCAGTGAGTTACAATTTAGAAAATCACAATAAAATACAGATACAGATAATGTTCAAAAAACAAGCCACTGTGATCAAGGCTGAAGGCACAAGAATGGCAATAAATTAAGAATGTTTAAGAACTCGCTGCAATTATAACTTACAGCTATTGAAATATTAAACGTAAGTGGCCACAAACACAACAGAAGGTATCAGACGGCAGGAATGGCAGTAAATAAGGTTTTAAGGCTTACTGCTAAAATACAAATATCGAATTATTTGTTTCAAAGCAAATGACCACAATCACGGCTGAAGATCTTACCCACCAGAAACGACAATTATGTAAGAAAATTTAGAAACCTGCTGTAAAACAGCAAATACAAGCAAAGGTTAATTAAAAGAAACAAGCAACTGACCACCAAACGGGTGAAGTAAGATGATGGTAACCTTGTAACACAATCCTTACACTGTTAGAGTTATTCCAGAAGGCGACCGGAACTATTAACTTGACATTCATAACCTTTAATCTAGGCATTACAAGGTATGGTAACAAATAATACAATAATAAAACACAAGGACCAGTCACAGACGGTGCTCCAGGAATCGACCTCTGAGAAGGTCCGGCAACAAACACTTTCGCGAGCGATGAGAAAGGCAGCCAAGAGTTGCATTCACTTCACAAGATGGTAACTCAGACTAGTGGCAGTCTAACGAATGACTAATGATAATCTTGCTGAAGCTACCTGACGTCCAATAAACCAAATGCAAGAATGGAACAACACGCCAAAGCCGGAACCGGTGCTCTGCACTACGTTCCCTGAATACTGTGTTTAGAGCGCCTGAAACGAGAAAGGAACCACTACCAGATTTCCGTCCGATTCCACAAACCCGAAAATTTGAACAAACAAGTCATAGTACAGAACACCAAACAAACTAACAGTGACTGATACCCCACTCGATTTGCGTACGAGGCAAAACCGAAATGTAACCAACCAGAATCAGCAACCACTCACCATTGCGGAAACAATAGAAAAGCGAACCAAAACCAAGTACCAAATGAGTGACATCACATTCATTAGGCACACAAACGCATACTGAACTCACTGTGACAACTCTGACGACGATTGACAGAATGAAACAAATCTCTTCACTGCTTTATTAATTCACGGTTGAGTAGCCACACCGTCTAATCACTGAGCCAAGTGGTTTTAACACAGTAGGGTCTTCAAGTACAAAGCGGTACGCAGACCCACCAAACCGCACATGACGGCGCGATGACAATCTGTCACGTCATCACATACGTACTACGGGGCCCACACGGGAGACTGACTTTGCTCTACTTGAACTGAAATGCACTCATCTTAAAGCTTGCTGGATCCCGTTTACGACGAAGTCGTGCATCCTCGTGACCATAGCGCTTCCATCCAGCAGTCCATGTGTGCTGCCAGCGGTCCCGGCGTGTTCCAGCACTGCTTGGACCTGGCTCGTCCTGAGTCCCCAACCGAACTGGCACACTCACACGACCCGGAAAAACAACGACGTCACCAAAAAAATTGGGCAAAAGTTACGAAATATCGGTAACCGCCGCTGCTGCCACTAGCGGACAGAGCTTGCGAAACCGAATGGCGCCAGTCAACAACCGCTTCCATACTAACCAAACGATACCGTCTGGCCTGCAACAGAAGGCGGAAACCAACAAACAGCACCAACGCGTGCCGCAGCACGGCTCAATGACGTCTGTTCAAATCTTGCGCCAGTCGCATAAGAGTGGCGCTAGTAGCACTGTTATGATGATGGCTCAAATGGCTCTGAGCACTATGGGACTTAACATCTGAGGTCATCAGTCCCCTAGAACTACTTAAACCTAACTAACCTAAGGACATCACACAACACCCAGTCATCACGAGGCAGAGAAAGTTATGATGATGCAAACCAGCTTTGGTTCAAATACACTACGTAACCGTTACGAGCGATAGCTACCTTAGAGACTGGACGTCATAAGTTGACCTTAATCAAGAATGCTTTTTAAGACTACGAAGACGCCATTATCAACAGCTCACTGAGTTTGAACGAGGTGTTGTAACAGAGCAACAGGAAGCCGGTTGTCGGTTCTGCGATGCTGCAGAAAGACTTGGCAGGAGTGTAGACACTGTACATGATTTCTGGCAAGAGTGGTCACGAAAATGTACGGTCGCAGGAAGGTGGCCATGTGGCACTATCGAGAGGGAAGCCCATCGTGCTTTGTGTATGACTGACGCGTCGTACTACGTCTGCAACAGCATTTTGAACATCAGGAGGCGTCACAGTGACGAAGTCTTAGAAAGCGGATACTTTAAGGACAACTCCGAGCCAGATGTCCTGTAGCGCGCATTCCACTAGCCTCAAACCACCACCATTTGAGACTTCAGTGGTGTCAGGCGAGAGCTCAGGGAAGGGCGGTATGGAGGTCTGTTGTATCTTCTGATGAAAGTGGGTTCTGTCTCGGTACCAGTGGTGGACATGTGCTGGTTAGGAAGCCAGGGGAGCGCCTGCCGCCAACCTATCTGGGGACTAGACATACTAAACCTACACATAGAGTTGTGGCGTGGGGTGCGATTTGGTATGACTGGTGACTGGACCTGTTCGACAGAAATTCATGGACATCATTCAAGGGTGTGTTTTTCCAACAGGGTAACGCTCGCCCACAAACCACTGTTGCAGCCCAACATGTTGTCCAGAGTCTCCACATGTCACCCAGACGTGTTTGATCACCAATCGAGGACATATGGGACATCATTGGACAACAACTGCAGCGTCAACGACAAACAGTATTACTCGTACCTGCACAGACCGACCAAATGCAACAGGCATGGAACGCCATCCCACAGACAAACATCTGGCACCTGTACAACACAGTGCATGCACGGCTGGATGCTTGTATTCAACATTCTGGCTGGTACATCGGTTATTAATGTACCAGCATTTCACAATGGAAAAAGCTATCTCGTGCTTACGTTAACCTGTGATCATGAAACGTTAATTATTTAAATATTTTATCTAAATAAACGTATTCCCAAAATTTCGTTGCTCTATATTCACTATTTCTCGGAATTTTTTCCGGTCAGTGTAGGATATCAATGTCAGAGTCAAAATCTCACAGAACGCAGACACGCATGTCAGTAATGCCCGGCAGCGAATGCGAGATTGTTGTACGATAAACTCAGAAGTAATAGAGAGAGTAAATGGTGCTTTCTAATGTTACGTGCTGACTACGTGATTTAAAGTAACAAAGTACTATCCTTGTTATGGCAGATTCGCGCTTTTGAGTACATGGTATAGTATGGTATAGTACGCAGTTTAGTTATAAAGTTTTGCCTATTACCTCCAATTAATAAAGTTATTTCATTAAATTCTTGTTTGCTTGCAGATACACGTCTGCAGTCGTGGTACATTCTGAGAACTACTCGTCACACTACCACAGACGCCACTAGATGGGCAAAAACAAAACGGCACAGCCCACTCATAAAATGGTGTATACTGCAGTGATTAGCTTTCGGTAGCAGCGGAAATGGTACAGCTGTGTCAGGTCAACCCAGGTTACGTCTTTAGTCGTGCGCATTAGCCTAACACAGATACAACGTTTCAGCTGATACAGAAAACGAATACTTCGTTTTAGGAATGGGCTGCGCCATTTTGTTCTGGTCCCTCTAGCGGAATTTTATGGCACTGTGACGCGTCGTATCCAGCGTTTATCACGACGCCAGGCGTGCATATGCAAGTAAACAGAAAATTAATTACGTAACTTAATTTTTATATGCCATATTTATAACATTGTGATTACTCCTTGTAAAGCTGTAACCGCGTGCTGGCTACCAGGTGACTTAAAGGCGTGAATGGTTCTTTTCTACCCCGTTCACACGAAATGAGACTATGAAAATGGAAGTTCCAAAACCAACTCGATTAATGTAATATATTTAATATTTTTCCCGACAGCCTGTTTGGGCTTGATTGCCATTATCACGTGATCTGCATAGATAGCAGTGGTAAGATTATCTACATGCAAATTTTACTTTTACATTTGCGTTGGTACTTACGTCTAGTTGGAAGTGACAACCATATTGCAATTATAGTAAACTTTTGCTGTCAACTCGTGGTAAGTATAATATTTTTTGTACTTACAAAACATAAAAATACGTTTTTAACAGGTGTTTTGACAGTTCGATGTTATGACAGTTACTTACTTCGATTCTGTGTGTTTACAAAGTATATACAACTTACCGGAGATGATGTCACATGTCGTTGTTTTTATCTTCCTTTCAATTTTATCTGCAGTCTGTGTATGCTTTGTTTTTCATTTGACTATCCCTTTTCATATTCTATTCTGTGAATAAAGTTTTCGAAATAGTATTTGTGTTTAAAGTCTGTGTGTTCATTTAGAGTTTCATGTTGATATTTTCTTACATGAATACACATTTCCAGCTCCTCGAGACTGTTTATAGTTAGTCGTTGCGGTATTCTGTGTAATACTTCTAACGCACTTTCGATTTTGTCCGGTTCGTGGTGTTGAATTTTAGGATGTATACAGAAGCTTGACGGTTTACTATCACCGTTCTAATGTATTCCTTAAATCTGGTATTAAAATAACAAAACGTTCTCAGATAATAGATAAAATTGAAGGAAAATAAAAACAACGAAATGTATCACAATCTCTGGTAAGCTGCGTATACTTGTAAACATATAGTATCGTAGTAAAGAACTGTCAAAACGTCTTTCTTTCTACGTTTTGTAAATACAAAAGATGTTACACTTACCACGACTTAACACAAAAAAACTTACTTAACGTGTAATATCGTCGTCACTTCCATGTAGACGTAAGTACCAATGCAGATGTAAAAATAAAATTTACGTTTAGATAATTTTACCACTGTTGTTTTTGCTGGGCACTTGATAATGGAAATTAGGCCAAAACAAACCTATCGTGTAAAATATTAAATAAATTACCTCACTGCATATAGTTTTGGAGCTTTCATTTTCGTTGTGTCTTATAATGACATATAATATGCTGTGCACCGAACAGAACGTAAAACGACGTTATTTTACGCTGCATGTTTTGCAGAATGTATTTGCTGACATTATTTCCTGTTCTTCTCTCTAGGTGGATGTATCTCTGCTTCTTTGTCCTCTCCGCGACGTATGTAAATAGATACGGAACACTCCGAGGAACTCGAGAGCCTCGCAGCCCGTCCGCGCCGCAAACAAATTTCCGAGCAGTGAGAGTCCCTTTTCTTCCTTTTCCTGGGCACCGGTCTCCCATTGTCGGTGCAGACCTTGCAGGGGTCCTAGGTTAGGCAAGGTCGATATTCAAGGTGTTCGCCCTCTCTCGGCCTTGTTCGCCACTCGGCTGACCGACGACCATCGAAAAGCACGTTCTGCAACATTTGCACTAACATAAGGAGTACGGTGCTTTATCTAGCTGTGACGATTCATTATTCTACTAGGAGACTGCAACAGTAAGTTACACATTATTCTGACAACGCAAGAAACATTTACTGTTATGCTAAACTACACTTTAAATAGACACGAGTATATGGCACTATTTTTCAATATTGTCATTAAGTCTATGTCAACAACGGTCGGCAACCTCTACCCTCGACGATAGAAATCCGTTCTTTGGTCTAGATCCATGCAACAACCGCTGTCTGAACGTCTTCATCGTTCAGAAAGTTCTTCCTCCTCCCCCCCCCCCCCTCCCTTTCACCCTCAGCCGTACCTTTTGGAGAAGAGATGGAAATCACATAGTGCAAAATGTAGACTTACCGATGAGCACCTTTGCGGTATTGATAACATTACTGGCACCGTTTCGCTACGTCTGGAAGCAGCATTGAGTAAGATCCAGACCGAGCCGTCAGAAACATTCTGAAAAGCCTGTGAGGGTAATACAGGTTATGCTGCGCTGAGAAATAACAGTTAAGAAAAAAATTTAATACGTTGCACCATTTCGAGTTGTGCACGCAAATTCAAATTTCCTGCCGGAAACGGTGTAGCCAGCCGTGCTCTTTGTTTGGTTTCCTAAAACCGAACAAGCGAGCGAAAAAAAATTTTACTAGTGATGACAGTAAGGATCGAATCCGAGCCAAAGGCTGTGAAGTCTCATACGCTATCGTCTACGCTACGAGAACAACAATTTGGCACACCGCTTGAATACACACACGCAACGGTCTGATTCGCTAATTTTAATACTAATTTTAATTGAATAAACTTGGGTTCTTGGTGAAATACTGTAAATTAACCAAACAGACACTGTTTTTAGCCTTGTTTCACAATTTTTAATGTTATTGCACAACCTAGGTTTCGGGTTAGAAGCCCGTTTTCAAGTACATTAGTGATTCTGAAAGATGATAACAAATAGATAAACATGATGAGAAGGCAAAGATAATCTCAACTTCTTAGGTATCGATTCATAGGTTAATGTACACTTACATCAATGACCATTTTTTAAACAAATTGCATCAATTATTACACATTCACCAATTATACTACAATGACTGGACTAAAGTTATGCAACAGCTATGAGGTTTCTAACTACGATGGACTGGGGTCCAAAGCTTTGCTTCTATCGTGGGATTGTGATCTCATCTAAGAGAGGTGAGTAAGTGAATTAAGTTTGCTCATTTAATGATAGGTGTGGGGATGTACACATTTGTTTTTTAATTTCTAAAATTTCTAACATTGTCTGAGGAACATAGAAAAACACAGGGAAACCCTTTTCTACGTTCCTCAGCCAGTAGGTGGTTTCCTCTTCAGTGCAAAAGACAAACAACCAGCTATCACAACAGGTGGGTTGGCCAGAGTGATCGAGCGGTTCTAGGCGCTACAGTCTGAAACCGCGCGACCGCTACGGTCACAGGTTCGCATCCTGCTTCGGGTATGGATGTGTGTGATGTCCTTAGGTTAGCTAGGTTTAAGTAGTTCTAAGTTCTATGGGACTGATGACCTCAGAAGTTAAGTCCCATAGTACTCAGAGCCGTTTTAACCATTTGAACAAAAAGTGGGGTTTATAAAATCACATGCCGGGAGTGTCGATCTTGCTACATTGGACAAACGGGGAGATCAATCTGTACCAGCGTTAAGGAACACCACAGAAGCTGGAGATTGAGGAAGTCTGATTCAGCCTTTCCATAACATTGCTTGAACAATAATCACAAATACACGATAGATGTACAAGTCCTACACACAGAGGAAAAGGGGCCCAAACTAGACCAATTAGAAATTTTAGAAATTAAAAAACCGATGTGTATAACCTCACACCAATTAATAAACGAGCAAACCCAATTCAATTATTCACCTCTTTTAAATGTGATCAAATGGCTCTGAGCACTATGGGACTCAACTGCTGTGGTTATCAGTCCCCTAGAACTTAGAACTACTTAAACCTAACTAACCTAAGGACATCACACACATCCATGCCCGAGGCAGGATTCGAACCTGCGACCGTAGCAGTCGCACGGTTCCGGACTGCGCGCCTAAAACCGCGAGACCACCGCGGCCGGCTGATGTGATCACAACTCCAGGATAGAAGCTAACCTTTGGAACTCGGTCATTGTAGTATAATTGGTGAATGCGTAATAATGGACGCAGTTTGCTTAAAAAAAAGGTCGTTGATGTGAAAGTACATTAAGCTGGATCGATACCTAAGAAGTTGAGATTGCCTTGTCATCATATTTATCTATGTATATCATCTTTGTAATGTAGTTGAAAATCGGTTTATAACCCGAAACCTAGGTTCTGCAATAACATTAGTAATAAATTGTGAGACAAGGCTAAAAAAGTGTTTGTTTAGTCAGTTCTAATTAACTCGGAAACGGCGCAACGCATCCAGCTTTTTGCGTAACAGTTATTTCTCAGCACAGTCTCCCCTGCAATACCCTCAAAAGCTTTCCAGACTCTTTCTCACCACCCCGTATATAACAGGAATTTAACGGTGACTCTGTAAGTTAGACGTATTGCCTACAAGAATCGTAATGCGTGGCGGTTCTCCTACCTTTGGGGAGCTTCCTATGCTCTATCGGCCACTTTGCCTCCGGAGCCTAGACGCATAGGGTATTAGTTATGGGTCTAGGGAGCTGCCACACAGTGAAGGGACCTGGAGAAGTATCCTGTGTAATTGCCACCTAATACTAGCAAAGCAAGCCCTGTATTAATTAAAATCTGCGTACTCTGGGTCGAAGGGCGATAGCGCCTGTAGTTGTGACTTCCAAAAACAAAGAGGTATAATAAACGGAGTTGTCATGAATTCACAAACTTGAAAGCGACGTCCGTCATGTGAGTTATCCAAAAAATTAGCTTCACATGATCATAAGTGTCAGCTTGCCTCGTTCGGACATTCTAAGCATTTTGATTGTAGTCCAAAATGTAAAGTAATTAGATTTCATTCGTAACTGGACTCGTTCGGGTGTTTTCTTCCATATACATGAATTTTTGTTGCGCTGATTAATTTTACTGTAGTGATTGTATTTCTATCATTGGACTTCAGATTTACTATCATTCCAACTCTAGAAGCTCCGTGGATGAACGCTATGTGAAGGAAATCAACGACATATAGCAAAATATGTTCCCATTATTTTCGGCAAGAAGAAATAGACTGAACTACGGTTTCGTCACTCCGTTTTAAGGAAAATCCTGGATAACGCAGTCAGCCTTGTCACATTATACACATCTTTCCTTGTTTTCTCGACACATATAATAAAAAATACCTTAATGAAGCTAAATTTGTTGTATTACTGGATCAAATATGCATTTAAACCTGACAAACGCGTGAAAAACCGTTCCTGACCCTGTGGTATGCACGAAAGGCGTGTAACATTTACTATTTAAAACATCTATCGCGTACACACGCTCAAGCTGCGTACAAGAGGCAGTGGTAAACAGTTGTCTGCCAATTTTTGTGGCATGCAATATGGCGGCTCCGGCTTAAAGCCAACGTACAGTGTAAATATCGTCTTATTACACCTCCATGGTGCCCGCCCGGTTAGCCGAGTGGTCTAACGCACGGCTTTCCGGAGTGGGAAGGAGCGCCTGGTCTCCGGCACGAACCCGCCCGGCGGACTTGTGTCGAGGTCCGGTGAGCCGGCCGGTCTGTGGATGGTCTTTAGGCGGTTTTACATCTGCGAATGCAGACTGGTTCCCCTTATTCCGCCTCAGCTACACTATGTCGGCGATTGCTGCGCAAACAAGTTCTCCACGTACGCGTACACCACGATTACTCTGCCACGCAAACATAGGGGTAACACTCGTCTGGTGTGAGACGTTCCCTGGGGGGTCCACCGGGGGTCGAAACGCACAATAACCCTGGGTTCGGTGTGGGGCGGCGGAGGAGTGAGGTGGACTGCGGTAGTCGTCGTGGTGTTGTGGACCACTGCGGCTGCGGCGGGGACGGAGCCCCTCCGTCGTTTCTACGTCCCCAGTTAACATACAATACAATACAACATACCTCCAGGGTGAAAAGTCAAAAAGTCATCAAAACCACCGAACAACAATCTTCCATGGAATATACAAATTGTCACACACACACATATAAAATGGTTCAAATGGCTCTGAGCACTATGGGACTCAACTGCTGAGGTCATTAGTCGCCTAGAACTTAGAACTAGTTAAACCTAACTAACCTAAGGACATCACAAACATCCATGCCCGAGGCAGGATTCGAACCTGCGACCGTAGCGGTCTTGCGGTTCCAGACTGCAGCGCCTTTAACCGCATGGCCACTTCGCCCGGCACACACACACACACACACACACACACACACACATATATATATATATATATATATATATATATATATATATATATATATATATATATATATATATATATATGCCGGCCGCGGTGGTCTAGCGGTTCTGGCGCTGCAGTCCGGAACCGCGGGACTGCTACGGTCGCAGGTTCGAATCCTGCCTCGGGCATGGGTGTGTCTGATGTCCTTAGGTTAGTTAGGTTTAAGTAGTTCTAAGTTCTAGGGGACTTATGACCTAAGATGTTGAGTCCCATAGTGCTCAGAGCCATTTGAACCATTTTATATATATATATATATATATATATATATATATATATATATATATATTGTTGTTGTGGTCTTTAGTCCAGAGACTGGTTTGATGCAACTCTCCACGCTACTCTATCCTGTGCGAGCTTCTTCATCACCCAGTAACTACTGCAACCTACATCCTTCTGAATCTGCTTAGTGTATTGATCTCTTGGTCTCCCTCTACCATTTTTACCCTCCACGCTGCCCTCCAATACTAAATTGGTGATCCCTTGATGCCTCAAAAGATGGCCTACCAACGGACCCCTTCTTCTAGTCAAGTTGTGCCACAAACTTCTCTCCTCCCCAATCCTATTCAATACCTCCTCATTAGTTATGTGATCTACCCATCTACACACACACACACACACACACACACTCACACCCACACCCACACACACACCCACACTCGCATACATATATATATATATATATATATATATATATATACGGCATTATGTGAACAAAAGGTATAAAAATCAACCTTTAGAATAAATAAATTTAAATAGATATTTAAAAGCTAATCGTTAAACGTCCATAAACAGTTTAAAAAAAGTAACATCACCTTATATCTTGCTTACATGCCAGAACAAATAAAACGCAGACATTATTCGTTTTGTAAATAAAAACTGCCTGTTTCTTGCTGCAATGCATGTTACTTGTTCCAGACGGATATATTACAGTGTAAATATCGTCTTATTACACCTCCATGGTGCCCGCCCGGTTAGCCGAGTGGTCTAACGCACGGCTTTCCGGAGTGGGAAGGAGCGCCTGGTCCCCGGCACGAAACCGCCATATATATATAAGTGAAAAATGTCCAAATGTGTGTGAAATCCTAAGCTTACACACTACTTAATCTAAATTATCCTAAGGACAAACACACACACCCATGCCCCAGGGAGGACTCGAAACTCCACCGGGACCAGCCACACAGTCCATGACTGCAGCGCCCTGGACCGCTCGGCTAATCCCGCGCGGCAAAATACAAGTGACAGCCAAATTTGGTTTAAATGTTCATCACTTATTTTATCGTATTTATGCATCAGTGCAGCGTTGCTATCCTCTACGGAACCGCGTGACTGCTACGGTCGCAGGTTCGAATCCTGCCTCGGGCATGGATGTGTGTGATGTCCATAGGTTGGTTAGGATTAAGTAGTTCTAAGTTCTAGGGGACTGATAACCTCAGATGTTGAGTCCCATAGTGCTCAGAGGCATTTGAACCATTTTGCACTATTCTCTAACACGAATTGGCCCACGAGTTACAATTACATCCATTAGAAAACAGTTCAAGCTTGGCGCGTATATCTTTACGAGACCAAGTCCCACACAGGGGCGTTTAGTTTTAAATTTTTTAATAAAGTGTATTTAAAAAACTTATTTTGTTGGCTTTCGGAACGTGCCCATGCAGCCGTCTCAACATTGGAAATGTGCTGCTGCTTCAATCACACCGCGTCGACGGTTGCTCGCTGTTGGCGGCTTGTTGCCTGTTGCACTGGTCAGCGTGCAGACAAGAGGTGCCGAGTTATGGTATTTACATTGCTCTTCTGGCAACTTATTTTTTAACTACGATTAATCACAGAAATTCTCACTGTTACGGGCCGTTGTTGCCCATACATAACAATATTCCCAGACAACTAGACAGTTGGGTTGGCTGCTAAAGTAAATTAATACGGTCAGTAGGAAGCTGCAAATCACAAAGTCCCATATACTTCAACTTCGGAATACGTTTCAGGTACAATGCCATTTTATTCCCATACTATGGGCCACCTACTATCCGTAGCGCAGCATGACTCTGTATGCAGAAAACCAAAACAGTGGCCGGTACTCTCTTTTGACAATGCACCGCTCTTGTTGCACAATGGGACGATTTACTATCTAGAGGCCCTACGAACGTACGCCAGAGAAAATGAAGGGTCCTTGTAACTTTACGATCCATATTCATCTGTGTCATTCGAGATGGGACACTATTTTTTCGTTCGTGCCTGTAAGCTTCCTCGGCATCGCACAAAATCGAAATCGTGGCTGCGGCTATAATGCACCCACTATTGACGATGTGTGGCACACGAGACAAATTACACAACAAATTACTCCGCGGAGTTCCTCGGAAATGTTTATTGTCGAAATCGGATTAAATCTCTGCGCTGCTGCACTGTTACATAAGTCTAAATAATGGCCGCCAGTCCAACTTCAACAAGCGAGACGTGTCGAAATTGTCAATAATTAAGGCCCTGTAGTTGTCTGGCTGCTCTGTGCATGATTTTGGACTGGAAAATACCACTAACACCTAGCACCGGCTGCAGCTGGTTTTCAGCCGATATTCTTCACAACAAAGGCAGTTCAAAGCAACTGGTCAAAAGGTACAGAAAAAGTTGCACGGAAACTGATGAAATTTATCGCCTTAGATTAGACTTTTAAAAGTCTGTCATTAATATGAGACACCACCTCCAGCTAGCTAATACAAGCATGTCCTGCTATTAGGTTTAACCTTGCTGAGCAAGTATATTTACGCTATCAAGGTCGCAACACTCGCCAAGAAAATTGGAAAATGTCAAAAACTAAAAGCGAACACACTTAAAATTCTTCTTGTCGCTCCGTAGTTGAGAAACAGCTTGAATGATCAAGAAAGGTCACTGACTCCCGATTCCAGAAATACACTGCGAAAACACCGCCTTCTCTCCGGAGGGCACACGGCTTCTATACGTCACGAGAGCTAGCTGCCGACTACTCGATAGCGTGAGCTCCAAACTTCTACACGAAATTATTTACATGCAGGCCTTTCTGCCGGTCAGATTCAGTAGCCGAATGCATGCATTGTCGAACATCTTCCTCCCACTTAGAGCACTACGTGCCACTTGTTGCTATCTATATGTAGCATGTAATTTACTTTATGGTGTATATTTTTTGTTTTGTTTGAAATTTTTTGTACTTTACTGATTGCATTTGTATTTGACTTTGTAAGCATTTTGCCTCCTGCAAACGTAGTTTAATTTCTACATCTGGCATTGCAGTCTAAATATTTCCTTTTATGTTAAAGCACAAATTAAAGCAAAAAAAAAAAAATCTTGCGGCAGAGTCCACATCGATAATTTTCTTTTGATATTATCGTAGTATCGATATAATTTTAAGTATAGGTACCGATACAAATTATGGTATCGACTCTTGGACCTTGCATAAAGTTCGTCGTCGAAGATAGAACATGAGCTGTCAGAATTTTCTTCATTGGTTTACCTTTTCCACTTACTTCCACAAACAGTCTTGGTAATTTTATGGAGGAATGTACTGCATTTTCTGAGGCCAGAACTATTCTTTTCAGATGCTTGTTCATCGTTAGTAAAGAGATAGCTATGCCGTCACTGAATAATCAACAGCGGGTTAATTAAATTCAGGGTTCTCATTATAACCCGTACGACGGCAGTCCAACCAGTCTCCGCCCTCTGAAGCCAACAATAACAGCGAAAATGAAGGATTCTCGTACACAAGCTAAATCCGAAATTGCCTGCCCCAAGATTAATTTTCCTACGGCTTTTGTTCGCTTGACAAAGTCTAGAATTTCACGCCTGTTGCGTTAACTCTTACACTTACCATTCATTAAATGTTTTCTGTTAAGCTATATTTCATACAAAGATTACCGTAATTAACCATTTAATCTTTATTGGCTGTTCTCTCTCCTAGGAAAGTGTACATTTTACTAACTTTTTTCTGCCCGGCGGACTTGAAAGCCGATCCACCATCTAGAATCATAATACAACAAGGAGTTGAATTCATGCATCTGAGTCCTTTCTGGATGTCTGTGTACCTCAGCTATGCCACAGGAAATCCTCTGGCTGCGATTGTTCAATATCTGTGCCCACAGAGGAGAGGAAAAAGGACAGACCGGCATATAAACTTTTATGACGAGAAGAGACACTCTGAGAATATTTTTAAGTTTATAATTTGGTTTCACACTGATTTAGTTAACCTAAACCAGACTATCCAAAACTGTGTTCCGCAGAACACAGACGTTGCTTGGGAAATGATTATGTGCTCCTTGAAAAACTAGTAAAGATGTGTTTCCTCACAAAAATTGGTATTATTTCTGTGTTATTACTTATGATTTAAAATTAAAGTAGTTACTGAATAAAACAAGTTTTACTGATATTTCAAAATTTTATTATCCTTTAAAATTGAAAAGGTATTCCATCAGTGTATCAGGATTCTCAAAGTGTTCTATCAAAGGAAAAGTTTGGGTAGCCTGATCTAACCTGATATTACTTACGCAATAGTAGAAAACGCGATCAGACACAATGAATTTATCCTGACGAGACTCAGATATTCCACTTGCACTTCGTTCATATGTATTAGAGTGCTCTGCTCTGTTTATAGTGGCTTTGGCAATATTCTCCACAAATATGGCATCACTTGATGGAGTTTTTCATAGCTTATGCAGGAAAGTCTTAAGCGCGAAAACACAAGAGATTACTCATCAGTACGCGCCCTTCATTTACTTTCTTCGTCGTTGACCGTCAGTCATTTCCAAGTGTTCACTGATATCTGTTTTTCAACGAAATTAAAGATCGAATAATATGTTGTATAAACATAAAAGTTCCGATGCTGGTGATCCGTCGATTCCGTTTGTGGTAGTACAATGTTGATGATACTGCTGTAATGTATGTGTGGGGCTGAGTAAATGGAGTTCGTATTTCGCAATACACAAATCGCCACAGTGCACTCTTCAGTATCTTTATTGAGTCACAACACATAATTATGCGGCGCGTTTCACTTAAAATGTTTCTTACTGTAATATTCGATTATAAACAGTTTTAACACTGTCTAGCTTATGTTGTTGTTGTTGTGGTCTTCAGTCCTGAGACTGGTTTGATGCAGCTCTCCATGCTACTCTAGCCTGTGCAAGTTTCTTCATCTCCCAGTACCTACTGCGACCTACATCCTTCTGAATCTGCTTGGTGTATTCATCTCTTGGTCTCCCTCTACCATTTTTACCCTCCACGCTGCGTTCCAATACTAAATTGGTGATCCCTTGATGCCTCAGAACATGGCCTACCAACCGATCCCTTCTTCTAGTCACGTTGTGCCACAAACGTCTCTTCTCTCCAATTCTATTCAATACCTCCTCATTAGTTATGTGATCTACCCATCTAATCTTCAGCATTCTTCTGTAGCACCACATTTCGAAAGCTTCTATTCTCTTCTTGTCTAAACAATTTATCGTCCATGTATCACTTCCATACATGGCTACACTCCATACAAATACTTTCAGAAACGACTTCTGGACACTTAAATTTAAACTCGATGTTAACAAATTTCTCTTCTTCAGAAATGCTTTCCTTGCCATTGCCAGTCTGCATTTTATATCCTCTCTACTTCGACCATCATCAGTTATTTTGCTCCCCAAATAGCAAAACTCGTTTACTACTGTAAGTGTCTCATTTCCTAATCTAATTCCCTCACCATCACCCGACTTAATTCGACTACATTCCATTATCCTCGTTTTGCTTTTGTTGATGTTCATCTTATATCCTCCTTTCAAGACACTATCCATTCCGTTCAACTGCTTTTCCAAGTCCTTTGCTGTCTCTGACAGAATTACAATGTCATCGGCGAACATCAAAGTTTTTATTTCTTCTCCATGAATTTTAATACCTACTCCAAATTTTTCTTTTGTTTCCTTCACTGCTTGCTCAATATACAGATTGAATAACATCGGGGAGAGGCTACAACCCTGTCTCACTCCCTTCCCAACCACTGCTTCCCTTCCGTGCCCCTCGACTCTTATAACTGCCATCTGGTTTCTGTACAAATTGTAAATAGCTTTTCGGTCCCTGTATTTTACCCCTGCCACCTTTAGAATTTGAAAGAGAGTATTCCAGTCAACATTGTCAAAAGCTTTCTCTAAGTCTACAAATGTTAGAAACGTAGGTTTGCCTTTCCTTAATCTTTCTTCTAAGGTAAGTCGTAAGGTCAGTATTGCCTCACGTGTTCCAATATTTCTGCGGAATCCAAAGTGATCTACCCCTATGTCCGCTTCTACCAGTTTTTACATTCGTCTGTAAAGAATTCGCGTTAGTATTTTGCAGCCATGACTTATTAAACTGATAGTTCGGTAATTTTCACATCTGTCGACACCTGCTTTCTTTGGGATTGGAATTATTATATTCTTCTTGAAGTCTGAGGGTATTTCGCCTGTCTCGTACATCTTGCTCACCATATGGTAGAGTTTTGTCAGGACTGGCTCTCCCAAGCTTAATACATACTTTAATCATACTTTATAAAGTGTCCTTGGTTATGAACTGTTTATTTTGTTTTTGTCTCCTTAAATTCTGGCATCTGAAGTCAAGTATAACATGTGGGGCGAGTATGTTTGCATGATCATCAGCCGTAGCAAGCACAGAAATATTCGTTTTGTGAATAAAAACCACCTTTTTCTTTCTGCAATGTACTTTACTTGTTCCAGACGCGTTTCGCTTTTTTACTTTTAGGCATCTTCAGTGGAATCTAGAAGGGAACAGTTTTGTTTTCATATGCGATACCTGCGTGACTTCCAGAATGTGACCTAATGAGAGGAAACGCAGATGCCAGACAAAAACTCGGATATCTGTAAGTAATCACTTATTTCCGTAAAAAACACGACATGAAATGTTTAATAATCTACGAAGATCGTATATCACAACAAAACTGCATCAGCCTAGGGTCCGATGAAGATGCCATAAAGTAAAAGGCGAAACGCGTCTGGAATAAGTAACATACATTGCAGCAAGAAAAAGGCAGTATTTATTTACAAAACGAATGATGTCTGCGTTTTATTTGTTCAGGCATGTAAGCCAGATATGAGGTGATGTTACTTTTTTAAACTGTTTATGGACTTTTAAGGGTTACTTTTTAAATATCTATCTAAATTATTTATTCTAAAGGTTGATTTTTATACCTTTTGTTCACATAATGCCATCAGACCTTTATGCAGTCTCATTGAAAGAATCCGCTGTATGCAAACCTGTAATTATGAACACTTAAATTCCTTATTTTTCATGTCGGAAGAATTTTTCTGCTACAGATCTGTAAAATTTGTTCTGGTTCATGTTTATGAAGATCCATTAGCTTGAATGCATCGATTATTCTCGACGTTATTTTGTGTGGAAGTGATTAAATCAAATAATGGACCTACAGTTTTTTCTTTTTAGTTATCACTGGTCGTTTCCAGTTTGTTATTTTTGGCACCAACTGTTCTAATGCGCCCCCTAACGTTAACTGCACCATATTATCTCCCTCTGTTCACCACTCTCTAAAAAAATGTTGTTAGGTAATTTTTTTATTCCACAGTGACTCTTATCTCGTACCCTTAGCATACAGTTGAAAACTGTGTCTTAGTATTTCCACAGCACTCTCACGTCATCCACCGTCTTCAGTCTCACGTGCGATCATTTCGACGTCAGAGGTTGCTCTCTGTCCTGCTGTGATGGTACCAACGCTACCGTTGCGCCTCCTCCCTCGCGGTTTAAATTCCCTACGTCACACCTTCTGCTTTCCAACGATTGCACCGCATGGCTTCAGATGACGTTCTGATGAGTACAGCATTCTTCTAAACTATTTCCTTCCCTTAGAAGCACTTTTCCTGCTGAAACTTCTATATAGTAAAAACTGGTTAAGTGTGAATAGGACTCGTGCTCTGAGGGATCTGTACAAACTTAATTATATACCTAGTGTTCATCTACAGGATTTGATGAGTGAGTTTGCGAGTATCAAAATATGTGACATAAATGGTCGCATATTATTTTTTCTTTACAGACGAATGGAAAAACTAGTAGAAGCCGACCTCGGGGAAGATGAGTTTGGATTCCGTAGAAATATCGGAACACGTGAGGCAATACTGACCCTAAGACTTATCTTAGAAGCTAGATTAAGGAAAGGCAAACCTACGTTCCCAGCATTTGTAGACTTGGAGAAAGCTTTTGACAATGTTCACTGGAATACGCTTTTTCGAATTCTGAAGGTGGCAGGGGTAAAATACAGGGATCGAAAAGCTATTTACAATTTGTACAGAAACCAGATGGCAGTTATAAGAGTCGAGGGACATGAAAGGGAAGCAGTGGTTGGGAAGGGAGTGAGAAAGGGTTGTAGCCTCTCCCCGATGTTATTCAATCTCTATATTGAGCAAGCAGTGAAGGTAACAAAAGAAAAATTTGGAGTAGGTATTAAAAGCCATGGAAAAGAAATAAAAACTTTGAGGTTCGCCGATGACATTGTAATTATATCAGAGACAGCAAAGGACTTGGAAGAGCAGTTGAACGGAATGGATAGTGTCTTGAAAGGAGGATATAAGATGAACATCAACAAAAGCAAAACAAGGATAATGGAATGTAGCGAAATCAATCGGGTGATGCTGAGGGAATTAGATTAGGAAATGAGACACTTAAAGTAGTAAACGAGTTTCGCTATTTGGGAAGCAAAATAACTGATGATGGTCGAAGTAGAGAGGATATAAAATGTAGACTGGCAATGGCAAGGAAAGCATTTCTGAAGAAGAGAAATTTGTTAACATCGAGTTTAAATTTAAGTGTCCAGAAGTCGTTTCTGAAAGTATTTGTATGGAGTGTAGCAATGTATGGAAGTGAAACATGGACGACAAATAGTTTGGACAAGAAGAGAATAGAAGCTTTCGAAATGTGGTGCTACAGAAGAATGCTGAAGATTAGATGGGTAGATCACATAACTAATGAGGTATTGAATAGGATTGGGGAGAAGAGAAGTTTGTGGCACAACTTGACTAGAAGAAGGTATCGGTTGGCAGGACATGTTCTGAGGCATCAAAGGATCACCAGTTTAGTATTAGAGGGCAGCGTGGAGGGTAAAAATCGTAGAGAGAGTCCAAGAGATGAATACACTAAGCAGATTCAGAAGGATGTATGTTGCAGTAGGTACTGGGAGATGAAGAAGCTTGCACAGGCTAGAGTAGCATGGAGAGCTGCATCAAACCAGGCTGAGGACTGAAGACCACAACAACAACAACATTATTTTTGTTAACCTAGAAGCATAAATTTAATGTACACCGCTATGTCACCGTAGGCCTTACAAATCGACATAAATTCGAACATGATACATCTATCCATTCCTGAGAGAATGAGGTCTCAACAGATGGATGGACAAAGAGACAGATGGACAACAAAGTGATCCTGATTGAGGTATGGAACACTAAAAATGAGGATGAGTTGAAGGTAAATTTGTTTACCAACGTAACAGTTCTATTTACTTAGCTGCTAATGAAAATGTGAGATGAAATCTAGATTTACGAAGATATGTTTACTGTGCAACTTTATTAATTACAGTTAGCGTAGATCTTACAAGTGCGTGCATGTGTGTGTGTGTGTGTGTGTTTCTGTTTCATTGCTTATAGTGACTGATTAATATATTAACTTATTACTTATCAATTGGTTGCTGACTGATATTTGTCAGTTTTCTTTGATTGCATTACATTTGTGTGGTATGGTGATCTAAGTTACCAGGCAATGTGGAGGCACTGACTTCTTGCAGTGAGTGGTTAAAAGTCATGAGAAGCCGCTAGTTGTGATGTCGGTCGCTGGCCGCAGAAGCTGGCGGTAGTACTGATCTAACAACTGCGCCAGACACTTGTTGTCTCATATAGGCTTTTCCGACCGCAGCACCGTATTCTGCCTGTTTACATATCTCTGTATTTGAATACACATGCGTATATACAACGAAGTTACTGCTATTACAATGGCAGATTGTCAAGATTTAAATGACTTTGAGCGTGGTGTTATAGTCGGCGCACGAGCGATGGGACACAGCGTCTCCGAGGTAGCTATGAAGTTGGGGTTTTCCCGTACGACCATTTCACGAGTGTACTGTGAATATCAGGAATCCGGAAAAACATCAAATTTCCATCACTGCGGCTGGAAAAAGATCCTGGAGGAAAGGGAACAACGACGACTGAAGACAATGGTTCATCGTAACAGAAGCACAATCCTTCCTCAAATTTCTGCAGATTTCAATGCTGGGCTATCAACAAGTATCAGTGTACAAACCATTCAACGAAACATCATCGATATGAGATTTCGGAGCCGAAGGCCCACTCGTGTACTCTTGATGACTGCACGACACAAAGGTTTATTATTTATAAATTGTTCAGGAACCAGACTACAGTTACAAGAGTTGAAGTGTTTGAAAAGGAACCAGTAGCTGTTAACGTGTGACACAAGGTTGTAGCCTGTTCCCGATGTTATTCACTCTGCACATTAACCAATCAGTAAAAGAAACCAAGGAGATATTTGGAAAGGGAATTGAACTTCAGTGAAAAGAAATATGACATTGTAATTCAGTCAGAAGTAGTAAGGACTTGGAAAAGCAGTTGAACGAAATCGATAGTGTCCTGAAAAGAGATTATAAGATGAACACCAAAAAAAGTAAAGCCAGGGTAATAGAATGTGGTCGAGTTAAATCAAGCGATTAGAGGGAATTAGAATAGAAAATGTAACACTAAATGTTGTAGACGAGTTTTGCTGTTTGGGCAGCAAAATATCATGATGGCTGAGGGAGAGAGGATATAAAATCCAGACGCAAATAGAAGAAAAAAGTTTCTGGAAAAGAGAAATTTGTTAAAATGTAATACCAATTTGATTTAAGAACTCTTTTTCTGAAGGTATTTATCTGGAGTACAGCCTTATACATGTGTGAAAATAGATGAAAAGCAACTGAGACAAGAAAAGGATAAAATATTTTGAAATGTGGTACTACAGAGGAATGCACAATACTAGATGGTAGAGCAAGTGACTGATCAGGAGATACTGAGTAAAATTGTGGGGGGGTGGAGGGGGGGGAGAAGGAACCTTATGGTACAAACTGACTAAAAAGAGGGTTTGGTATAGGACACATGGTGAGGCTTCAAGCAATAGTCAGTTTGATATTGAAAGGATGTGTGGGGTGTAAGTTGTAGAAAGAGACTGAGGCATGAATGTAGTAAGCAGGTTGATTGTCGACTCTTTCATTGGCCGAATTGGGGCCATTATGAAATCTAGGGGCAGTTTACACGACATCAGCACGATTTTTTCTGCGTGTGACTTTTTTGTGCGGCTTGCTCACTTTAAATTACATTCAGTACGACACATTATTAGAGACGTAGCATCTAATATGGAATTCAGCATCTGAGCGTAGTGATAGCATTACAAGGAGATGGATTTAAATAACTTGTACTGGCAGCAATTGATGTGACGGATGTGGTACACTTGCAGGAAGAGAAAGAGGAATGTGATACAACAGAAGTATTAAAGACAGGTGGAGGGGGGGGGGCGAGTGTGGGGTAGCTGTAAACAGCGTGATTGACTGCCAAATGCAAAGGAAAAAAAATAGATAACTGGGAGAAGAACTGATTTTTACCGTTTGACATCGAAGAAGGTAGATGTTGATTTTTAAGGAAAAAGTTATGTGATATGTATGTGCTACAGAATTTTATGTAATATGGTTTTTAACTGTGGAGAGTGCAACCAGTTTGTCCCAGAGGCGGATAGCAGCCATTGAGAAAGAGTCCGCGGATGTTCATGTTTTATGAATGGGTAAGTTAGGATACTAAGAAAGAAGATATTATATTGCTACTGTGACCGGAACTTATGCTATAATGCGAGGTACTAGGATTTATTATGAAAAGGCGGAGTGGGAGGTGCGATTTCAAGCACGTGAAACAGCTTTTAAGCTAATTTTGTTTGTTTGTTTTATGTAGCATTAGGACTTAAGTTTCAGATTAATTTTGTAATTATCTGAATGCTGATGCTTCTGTATTGAAGTGTGAAATTCCACAATGGGACATAGGATGTTCTAAACGACATACAAATAAAGTACTTGGTAATTAGTACTCGTATGTCAGTCGAATGATCAGTTGCAGTTGTATATTAAATTCTGGCTAATGACTTCTACAACAACTGTGGTCTGTAAAACGGTTGCAATACTGACGCATGCCTTTCTGAGGAAACACGTAGCGCTCTGTAAATGGAGAAAACGAAGAATTTGTTCATAGCGTTTTCGATCTGGAGAGTCAGAGTAGTATAATATGATAAAATTATTCTATGAAGTTGCAAAACAGTGCTGCATAATTGTCCTGAAACCTAATGTTTATACGCTGTTTGCCACTTGCCTTTACAATCCGTATGTGACGTTCTTTTAGCTATTTCTTGTTTCTTCATGCTTCCGAAGGAGAACGATGAATAGGTTTAGTTCGAGGAGTTTCCCAGTAGCCTTCCGTTGTCCACTTTGCCGGTGATAAAATATGCATAAGTCACTCACCTGAAACAAAGAAATAAAAAAAAAACTGATGTTGGAAAATGTCTGATCTCTGAGGTTTCAATGGAGCAAGAGGTTTCAGTGTGCATAAGAGATAGTTCTAAATGTATAAAATATTCGTTCGTTGCACCTAGAAACTACAGAAGGGTATGTGACGCCCAATAGGGAGGCAGCATATTGAAGTTGTGTAGGGTATCAGTTTTAAATAACGAAAGATCAAAAACGAAATTGGCATCCACATTGACACACTGCAAACCAATGTGCAGTAGATGGAGAGGGTACTTAGCATCGTGTAATGTGTTATATTGTCTTCCCGTTTCAATCAACTATGGAGCGAGGGAAAAACAACTGCTTAAGTATCTCTTGTTCGTGCTGTAATTAATCTTGTCCAACCGTTCCCTACGGAAGCGATGCTGAGGGAGCTGAAGAATATCTCTCGATTCTTTACTTAATACTGGTCCTTAATAATTTGCAAGTAGCTTTTCGTGTGATAATTGGCGTCTATCTTTAAATGTACGTCAGTTTAAGATTTTTTCGACTTCTCAATGATGTTTTCCCTCCACCCTCTCCCCCCCCCCCCCCTTGCACGCGATTGATCAACCAAATCTGACCACCTTTCTTTGTATGCTTCATACTTTCAATATCTCCTGTTAATCTTATTTAGTATTGGTCCCACAGCTTGAACAACATTCTGCGATGAGTAGCACAGGTGTTTTGTAACCACTCTCCTTTGTAGACCTACTGCATTTTCCCAGTTTCCTACAAATGAATCAAAGTCTGCCACCTGCCTTACCTACGAGTGAACCCATGTGACCATTCCATTTCTTATCGCTGCAAATTGAAACACCCAGGCACTTTTACGATGCCACCGATTCAAATCCAAGCACATTGACGTTGCAGCAATGGGTTACAACTTTTATTCGTTTGTTGAGCGTAAAATTTTTCATTTATAAGCGTTTAAGACAAGTAGAAATCTTTACACCACATTGAAATGTAATCAAGATCTGACTGGATACTGGGGCGGTGTTTTTCATATAGTAATTCCTTATAAATAACTGAATCATGCATAAAAGTTGGAAGTTATAATTCATTGAAGTAAATATAAACACCACGAGTCACCACATACCTCCATGGGGGACGACATCTCACGATTAATCTCCATCCAAGATGTCATTCTTTGTTTCCCTACTAAAAAATCCTCAGCCCAGTCACAAATATGGTTTCAAATTCCATATAATAGTACTTCGTTATAGTCGATGACTTAGGGCCAAGTTCAATGCCTTTCAGAAGTCAAGCAATATGGTTTCTACCTGACTGCCTTCATCATGGCTTTCAATATGCCATGCGAGAAAGCGTAAGTTGGATTTCTCACGATCGATGTTCATCAGCCGGTCTGTTGGTGGGTATTAGGACAGCAGCTGCTTTATTTATCGGCAATAACGACAGTACCTTTAGCTGTATATATTAGTTTTTATTTATTTACGGCTGACTTCAATTCAGCAAACATATCATTCATCATACTATACAAAAAACAAAACCAATACATCTATATTTACTTTTTCAAACGATGACTATATTAGAATGGATCAGTTTTCATTATATGTGTATGTACCCAATATAGTACTAAAATGTATACATCAACTAAAAAATGGTCTTCACTGTTACAAAATTGTTATAACTGTAGGAAAACGAAATAGCTTACACTGAAGGCATATAGGGTTGTTGAGGACCGAATTCCTCTTGTCAGTCACAGAGAATTGTCAAATGCTGTGGTGAATAAATTGTGTCAACTGAAGATGTAAAATCTGTAAATGAATCCGCAGTCATATTGGGCACTTTATTTATAAAAGTCTATATTGATCACAAAAATTTATTACAATCAACTTTTATCGGTTTCGGCTACTGCCATTTTCAGATCATAAAATGTTCTGATGTGGGTATCAACGTCAAATTCTATACATGCAGGTACACTGTATATTTCATTGGTTATATAATGCAATTACATGTATCTGTATAGTGTATTGTGTTTATATGCATTATTTTATTTCATTAATATAACAAAAATTTGACATAATAAAGCAGTAAATAATTCAAAAACGGCGTCAATCCGAAAACGGATTCCATTTTGATAGACGCATATCATGTGGGTCACAAATACAGCGTGTGCCAATAGTTGTAATTTGGCGTGAACGTCAGTGTAGTTGGTTTACTATAAAAAGTAGAATATACATATCAGATAGGATGTCTTAGTTTATATGAAGGGCCAAAGAATACTCCACTGTACAACATAAGCTGATTACGTTTTCAATGGGAGAACACCATTATACTTCTAGCAAACGTCCACAACCATCTGTGTTGAATGTAAAATAATACATTAAAATCCAATCATAATTAGGATATTCTGTCATAAGTAATATGTAAAGTTCATCATAATATCTCCACATACATTTCGTGTGTGGTGTATACGGCTGTATCACACAAACCTAACTATTAGTAGGAAGTAATGTCTGAAGATATCAGAAGAAGATATTGTGAGACCTGAATTTCTCTTAGCGTATACAACTTTCAAATAACTTCCGGGAATTCAGCCAGGTAACACTTTCAGCGACCGCCGATATTTCGGCTGGAGAGCACCCCACAAGTTTCAAGTCAAACTGCAACGGACAGGCGACGTACATGCAAATTTAAAACCTCGGTTCTCGGACTGATGCAATAAAGATAACACACACACCGAACACTAGTGCCACCAAAGATGACCAAAGTCAGAGATATCGATGGTGAGACTACGAACTCGCAGGTGAGATAGCATTGGCTCTGTCCGTCTCTTTTTTGAGAAGGGAGAGATCCTGAATATGGTGAATAATACAAATGCGCTTCAAAAATTGTTGCTAATCAGGTAAATTCGAATAATTATCTAAGAAAGTGAAAATGTTAGGCCATTTTCCTTACCATCGTTTACGTGGATTTACATGACACAATGATGGTAGAAACACCCTTAAATTGTTTACATGCTGTAGTATAGTACTTACTAAGATTAATTTTATATTGTGCTGAATAATAGATTTATTTCTGAGGTTATTATATTTTAGTATTGCAAAAGCTGTTAATGGAAATTTTAATATCAACAACTGGAACAATTTGGGCCTTTTAAATTAGTATTTTTGAGAGGTTTCGCAGTGGTTTTTGGTTAATTCGCCCAGCAAGTGAACAGTGATACGTTAGTGCTAACCCATGTCAGATGTTTTTGTTTTGAAAGTAAACAATGTTAAACAGCAATTGACAATTTCCCATAAAACTTAAATTTTTAGAATGTGTCGGCCTTCACGCTTTCCCGCTGAGGCGTTGTCATTCTGGAAAATCAGATTTTCTGTTAGTAATCTGAGTCCTACTTTCACGATATTTCGATCGCGTGCAAGTACGACGCGGATTAGTGGCAAAAAACCCGATTTTCCAAGATAAAAATAACTCATTACTGTAAATATATTTGAAAACAATGACTTATCTGAATAAAATTCACATTGAATGTACTTGAAAATCGCATTTATGCGAGTTTGTTGAAACTTTACTGTGCAGTGTCTCTAAACATCCAACTTCTTCCCAGTCATATAGTTAACATATCATTTAAAAAGTCAATGTAGATGTCATCAATTGTTTGTTTGGTATGATTAATGACATGTTTGCCGTAGCTAGGGACTTGAAGAAGGTGAAATACACCACCGAAACCGATCGTAAAGAAGTAAAACCCAATACATACGCCTAAAGATATCATTGATGCACGTAATTCTGTCCGTCGAAATATTGTGCACACGTATCATAGTGATGCAACCAATTCGTCTGAGAACTTCCGAACATGCTTCCAGATACTGCATTTTGTTCAAAAAGCTCTGCATTTTAAGTTTAGAATCAAAATGAATGTTACATTATTATGAATCTCAGAGGCTGTTCAGTACACTCTCGTAATTAGGAATAATGAGGGCAGGCGAGTGTTATTTCATGTTTCGTGCTGCTTCGGCAATGTGAAAGCAAATATTAAACTGAAGACAGATGAAATAAATAAAATCATCAGGGAATCGTTAAGTAGAGTTTTCAAATATTTGTATGGTGAAATAATATCTCTTGTAACCAATAAACTTGCTCTTGAAGGAGAACTATTATATTTCAGCTGAGTCAAAGCATTTCAAATCATTACCAATAGTTTTCATAATTCATATTCAGAATTATTCCATATTTTTGTTGTTTACATATTTAAACGTGTAAGCACTTAATAACTGTGAATGAAGCCTCCGTCGTGGAGGAACTCATACTGAAATTCGCAGTTCAGTAGATCACGCTTCCATCTATCAGCTCAATCGGGGTCACGCATAATGGACAAAGAGAAACAAATGGATAGCTAGAGAGAGCACGGAATGAGATGTGGTCGGTGAAATAAGACTGACAGATTGACAATATTGCGAGTGAGTCCGTTCCTGTAATTGAACAGAGTACGCTCAAAGCACGGCCTACACTCAACAGCTAAAAGCGGGATTACGTTATTAAAAACGTTCTATTCCATTCTGCACCCTTTCCTGTGTTTGACTTTTGGATGAAGTGAATAATCCCTTCTTTTTTCACAGTGAACACATAAAACCGTCAGACCCATCGCTCTGAAAGCTGTGCCTCACATTTTACAGGACTGGCATTCCAGATATCGACTGCAAACTTTCTGTCTTAAACACGTGATCTCTGACAATGGAAAACTAAATTTAATTGGTATTGTGTTCACACAAGTCGTCTACATCTACATCTACTTCTACAATCAGCAGACCACTGTGAACTGCATGGCAGACGATATATCCTCTTATACAAGTTACTAGGATTTTTCTGCAGTTCCATGGACGCAAGCAGCGTGTGAAGAATGCTTCCTTAAATACGACCAAGCGAGGTGTAATTAATCTAATCCTGTCCTCACTATCCCGATGGGAACGATATGCAGCGAGTTTCATTATATTCCTAAAGACATGTACTGAACATGATTCGTGAAAGTTTATAAGTAGGCTTTCTCGGTATAGTTTACGTCTCTCTTCAAGAGTCTGCAAGTTCAGTTCCTTCAGAATTCATGTGACACTCTTCCAAGGGTCAAATAAACCTGTGACTTCGCGTGCTGCCTTCTTTGTAAACATTCAGTACACCTGTTGGTCCGATTTTGTACAGATCGTACACACTTCAGTAATATTCTAGGATCGGTCGCACGAGCGATTTTAAGCAGTCTCCTTTGTATACTGATTGCACTTCCCAAGTATTCTATCAATAAACCGAAGTCTGCCACCCTCTTTACCCACGACTGAGTCATTGTAATGGTTCCGTTTTATATACACACTCATCAAAAAAAGTTTTGCATAACCCCGGTTCCCAGAACTCCTGAAGATAGACGTTGACTGTGGGTATTGTATCACAGACACAGTCCCTTTATCTGTCAAGAGATGTCACTAAACCCGCCCAAAGATGTAAACAACCATGCTCGAGCAGCGCCTATTAGACGGAGGGGGTCCGACAGCCGATCATTTCCAATCATTCCACCAGGAAGGAGGTACACAGCTCGTGTTGTCTGTAGTCCAAGTATGCCTAGACGGTCAGTACCGCGGTTCGACGCGTCCGCATTGTTACTTTGTGCCAGGAAGGGCTCTCAACAAGGGAAGCCGGCCGAAGTGGCCGTGCGGTTAAAGGCGCTGCAGTCTGGAACCGCAAGACCGCTACGGTCGCAGGTTCGAATCCTGCCTCGGGCATGGATGTTTGTGATGTCCTTAGGTTAGTTAGGTTTAACTAGTTCTAAGTTCTAGGGGACTAATGACCTCAGCAGTTGAGTCCCATAGTGCTCAGAGCCATTTGAACCATTTGAACAAGGGAAGTGTTCATGCCTCTCTGAGTGAACCAAAGCGGTGTTGTTAGGACGTGGAGGAGATACAGAGAGACAGGAACTGTTGACGGCATGCCTCGCTCAGGCCGCCCAAGGGTTACTACTGCAGTGGATGACAGCTACCTACAGATTAAGGATCGGCCATCATGTTGAATAATGCTTTTCGTGCAGTCACAGAATTTCGTGTTACAACCCAAATGTGCCCACGTTCTCTTCACCGATGAGTGTCCCATATGCCTTGAACCAGGCAATCGTCGGAGACGTGATTGGAGGCAACCCGGTCAGGCTGAACGCCTTAGACACACTGTCCAGCGAGTGCAGCAAAGTGTAGGTTACGTGCTGGTTTGGGGTGGCATTATGTGGGGCCTACGTACGCAGCTGGTGGCCATGGAAGGCGCCGTAAAAGTTCTAAGATACGTGAATTCCATCCTCCGACCGATAGTGTAACAATGCCGGCAGCATATTGGCGAGGCATTCGTCTTCATGGACGACAATTCACGCAGCCGGTATAACGACGTCGCTCGACTAGAGTGGCCAGCATGTTCTCCAGATATAAACCTTGTCGAACATGCCTGGGGTAGATTGAAAAGGGCTTTTAATGGACGATGTGACCCACAAACCACTCTGAGGGATCTACGCCGAATCGCCGTTGAGGAGTGGGACAAGCTGGAACAATAGTGCCTTGATGAATTTGTGGATAGCATGCCACGACAAATACAGGTATGCATCAGTGCAAGAGGATGTGCTGCTGGGTATTAGAGATACCTGTTTGTACAGCAATCTGGACCACTACCTCTGAAGGTCTCGCTCTATGGTGGTACAAATTGCAATGTGTGGTTTTCATGAGCAATAAAAAGGGCGGAAGTGATGTTTATGTTGATATCCATTCCAATTTTTTGTACAGGTTCTGGAACTGTCGGAAGCGAGGTGATGCAAAACTTTTTATGATGTGTGTATATCTACAAAGCATACACCCAGGCATTTGTATGAATTGAGGCATTCCACCTATCACTCTTTGGTATTATAGTCATAGGCTTCATTTTTTTCGTTGTGTCAAGTGTACAATTTTATATTTGTGAACACTGAAAGCTAGTTGCCAATCTTTGAAACACTTTTAAGGCTGTGAAGACCTGAGTGAATATTTATGCTGGTTCTTTCAGATGGTACGTATAGATAACTGCATCATTTGCGAGAAGTCTGAGGTTACTATTAATGTCGTCCACATGATCATTCACATGAAACATGAACGGAAAGTTTCCTAAAACAGTTCCCCAATTCCCTGGGGCACACCCGAAATTATTTCTAGATCTGTCGAAGACTCTTTTCCAAGACAACTTGCTGCGTCCTCCCTACCAATAAACTCCTCAATCCAGTCAAAAAAGTCGCTTTCTTTTAAAGACTGAATTCGACCAAATGTATCTTCATTGCGGAGCATTATAATTTACGTTAAGTAAACAAAGACGGAGGATGGTTAAATAAAAAAGAACAGATTTCACTTGTTCATTACAGGCAAACTATGAAAGACAGAGACACATTGCGCATGTCACCGAGTAGAGAAAGATTCGAATTCTTATGTTCGCACAGGCACTATGTCACACATTCAAAATGAGTACCATGTGTTGCTCGATAAACATCGAAACGGTAGTCCATTTGATTCGACAAGCGAATCAACAGCTCAAATAATTCTATTTCTCAGCCTTTAAGAGTCGCTGCCGTAGGTTGGATAAAGACTCTGTACTTTATGTACGTCCACAGAAAAAAAAGTCTGGTGACCTGGGAGGCCAAGAGCAGTGAACAAGATCTTGTAGTCCACCTCTTACAATCAAGATTGTGGGGTGGTATTATTAAGATATCACCGCACCTCAGGTGAAAGTGAGGCTGGGTGCTGTCATGCATAAAAATGAAATCATTGGATTGTTCGTGGAGTTGAGGAAACAATCAATTTTGCAGCATGTCCAGATGTAGTATTCATGTTACAAGTAGTAAGAGTACGTCAATTGGTCGCGGATGTTGTTTATTTCATATCTAGATTCCCAACAGCGGCCTCAGTCTCTCACACATGAACAGTCTAGTTGGGATTACGTGCATATATAAGTGGTTTTTATGTTTTGATTTACATTTACTACACTGAAGACGGCCACACAGCGAGCAAAATCTATATATGGAATAAAAGTCATTTTCGACTGATTTCTATACCCTTTACTACTACAGTCATTCGGCGTAAGTGCTTCTCTATGGAATAAAACCTAATTCCGGTCACAGTTTCCTCAGCAAAAAAGAAAGATCCATACAGTTTACGAACAGAAAACACGTTCCATTTTGGTGAGTCTCTTTCATGTTTGACGACCACGCCACGATTTTGTGACGCCAAAATTCTTACAGTATGGCGGATTAGATTACCCGATAGGCGAAACGTCGATTTGCCCGAAAAGATTCATCTTTCGGAAGAAAATGTTCTCTGCCATATCCTGGAGAACTGAAACGTAAAATTCGTACCCTCCGTTATGATCGTCGGAACACAATGGCTGCAGTAACTGCTAGGCTTCATATGCAGGCGTTGTTTCAGAACACGCCACACCCTCGTTTCAGGACTCGTCCGACGCATCTCGGATACGCTCGAGATTTTCATCAGAGGCGTGTGTCTGACCAGTGCTATTCCGTCTGCATATGCAACCAACTCTCAATAATTTTGTACGCCAGTCATAAATCTGCTTGTGCCGAGTTGTCATCTTGTTGAATCGACGGCGGAATCCACGTTGTACTCACACAATGGATTGACTTCGCACAAATTCCAACATACAAAATGATATCTCTTGTGGTGTAGTCGCCACGTTGCTAAAAATGAATAACAGCGCAGCTGTGTCAAAACTCTGAACGTTCCTGTATCCACTCACATGCGCAATTTGTTTCCGTCTTTTATAGATTGCCTGTGATAATTGAAATTTGTTCTTTCTTTTTGAATTATCCTGTATTACGTTCTGCGCATCTGCAGCAGTATTAACGATACCGTAAGTGGTGTGAATAACTGCGTGTTTGATTTTGTGTACGTGTTCCAAAATCTCCAATGTTAATGAAGAGCGTGTCCAATGGAGCTCGTTTGCTCCTGAGGCTATATGAAAAACCAGCTTCCCGTTTTTTCTTTGTTTTTCTTCCTTTTACACCGAGGCGCCAAAGAAATTGGTATACGCAGGCATATTCAAATACAGGGATATGTGAACAGGCAGAATACGGCGCTACAGTCGGCAACGACGATGTAAGACAAACAATGTCTAGCGCAGTTGTTAGATCGGTTACTGCTGCTACACTGGCAGGCTATCAAGATTTAAGTGAGTTTGAATGTGGTGTTACAGTCGGCGCACTACGGTTGGGACAAAAAATGGCTCTGAGCACTGTGGGACTTACCTTCCGAGGTCATCAGCCCCCTAGAACTACTTAAACCTAACTAACCTAAGGACATCACAAACATCCATGCCCGAGGCAGGATTCGAACCTGCGACCGTAGCGGTCGCGCGGTTCCAGAATCTAGCGCCTAGAACCGCCAGGCCACCCCGGCCGGCCGGATGAGACACAATGGGTATTTTCCCGTAAGACCATTTCACGAGTGTTCCGTGAATATCAGGAGTCCGAAAAAACATCAAATCTCCGACATTGCTATGGCAGGAAGAAGATCCTGAAAGAAGGGGATCAACGACGACTGAAGAGACGCTATCAACGTGACGGAAGTGCAACCCTTCCGAAAATTGCTGCAGATTTCAATGCTGGGCATCAACAAGTGTCAGCGTGCGGAACATTCAACGAAACATCATCAATATGGGCTTTCGGAGCAGAAGGCCCAATCGTGTACCCTTAGTGACTGCATGACACAAACCGTTATGCATCGCCTGGGGCCGTCAACACCGACATTGGACTGTTGATGACTGGAAACCTGTTGCCTGGTCGGACGAGTCTCGTTTCAAATTGTATGGAGGCAACCTCAAGAATCCATGGACCGTGCTTGTCGGTAAGGGACTGTTCAAACTGGTGGAGGTTCTGTAATGGTGTGGGGCGTGTGCAGTTGGAGTGATATGGGACCTCAGATACGTCTAGATACGACTCTGACAGGTGACACGTACGTAAGCATCCAGTCTGATCACATGCATCCATTCATGTCCATCATGCATTCCGACGGACTTGGTAAATTCCAGCAGGACAATGCGACACCACAGACTTCCATAATTGCTACTGAGTGGCTCCAGGAACACTCTTCTGAGTTTAAACACTTCCACTGGCCAGCGAACTCCCCAGACATGAACATTATTGAGCGTATCTGGGATGCCTTGCAACGTGCTGTTCAGAAGAGATCTCCACCCCCTCGTACTCTTACGGATTTATGGACAGCCATACAGGATTCATGGCGTCAGTTGCCTCCAGAACTACTTCAGACATTAGTCGAGACCATGCCACGTCGTGTTGCGGCACTTCTGCGTGCTCGCGGGCACCCTGCACGATATTAAGGTGGTTTACCAGTTTCTTCGGCTCTTTAGAGTATGTAATAAACCTGTAAGTCAAAACATTATGGCAATCTGCTTGATAGCATGTTAGTCCGCCTCTAATACATTAGTGATTCTACACAGTATGACGTCCTTGGTATGTTTCCGGAGGTACAGGGTGGCGCACGAAATGTGTTACCAATTGTTTCTTTCACAATTTACGACGCACATTAGATATCCCTCTGGGATCTCTCTAGCAGTACAAGCAGAGCTTGGAAAAACAAATGAGTCACGAAATGACGTGTAATTCACGATACTGCTGCTAGGAGACTAGTAAGCAGCAATCACTGACAATGGAAGACTGACGACACAGCAACGATCTGCAATTGTGTTACTTTTTCATGAAACGAAAAGCCTTGTTGTGACTCAGAGGCATTTTCGACAACAGTTCAACACACGATGGGTCCCTTGCAAGAAGACCATCCACAGGCTGAACGATAAATCTGTACAGGAAGGAACAGTATTGGAAGCGAAGCGATCTCGGCCTAATCCTGTTTGTTCGCCGGAGAATATTGAAGCGGTACGAGTTGCTGTACAGAGAAGTCCCGGGAAATCGTGTAGAAAGGCAGCAGTGCAACTGGGAATATCCAGACGCTCCGTTCAACGCATTCTTAAAAGTGACCTCCATATGTACCCATACAAGATGACCTATGCACAGAAGCTCACTGAAGAACACAAGCAGCAGAGACTATTGTTTGCTCAGTGGGCGGAGGATAGGGAAGAAACTCAACAACGTTTGGTTTTCAGACGAGGCGCATTTCTTTTAGACGGTGTGGTTAACAAACAAAATGTATGCTTTTGGGCCACTGAAAACACACAAGTGCGTCATGAACGACAACATTATGCTCCGAGGATTACAGCGTGGGCAGAAATTTCCAGTCACGGACTTATTGAACCATTTTTCTTTGAAGAAACTGTGAACAGTGAGCGTTATTTGCGCATGCTTCGCAATAGCTTCATTCCACAGCTCCTTGCTACTGCCTTGCCCTCCACCACACAGTGGTTCATGCAAGATGGAGCAAGGCCACATACTGCAAACACTGTGTTGGAGTTTTTTCACGAGCATTTCGACATGCGGATCATTTCACTCAGGTTTCCAGGTAGCTTCAATGACGGACAAAATTGTCCACCCAATAGTCCAGACCTCAATCCATGCGACTTTTTTCTTTGGGGGGTACCTAAAGGAAAAAATTTTCCCGAAACGTCCACGTGATTTAATGGAGCTCAGAAGACTTATTCTTCAAGCTTGCAGAGAAATTACGGAAGACATGTGCCGTAGGGTAATCACTAACTTCAGTGTTCGTTTGAAGGACGTTAGGAAACGAAATGGTGGACATATTGAGCATGTGCTGACTTAGAACAAATCTCCATGGACGGCCCTTCATTGTAGCATATGTTCCTTTCAGTTTATATTCAAAAACAAAATGGTAACACATTTCGTGCGCCACCCTGTATGTGGCTACAGACACCTACCCACAGGTCTCGCAATACCCATAAATTTCGGGCTGGCTTTTAGTGAGGGTGGATCTGACGCCCGTAGTTTCCCTCTGATGTGCTCCTTCGGGTTGCAAATTCGGTGGCCAAAATGTCAACGTAAATTTGCTATCATGTTCTTCAAACCACGTTAGCACGAATTTGGCCTTGTAACACAGACAGTTATATTCCTGAAAGATGCCTTCTCTATTTCGGAAGACACGAAGCGTGGAGAAATACAGATAGTGTGCAGTATTATTCAATGGTCTACGAATGGCTCGATGAATTCTATTACTATAGCAGGCCGATGGAAGGCCAGTTGACTGTCACCTATATCTTAATACTGTCCCTACCCGCACGCATCCATAGCGCAGTGAATGTTCCGCAGAGCCTATCGCCAGGGTTTTAACAAGAATTATACACTATGTGATCAAAAGTATCCTTACATCCCATACGTTTTTCATATCAGGTGCATTCTGCTGCCACCTACTGCTGTGTACTCCAAATCAGTGACCTCAACAGTCAGTAGACATAGTGAGCGAGCAGAATGGGATGCTCCAGGGTACTCAAGGACTTCGAACGTGGTCAGGTGATTGGTTGTCACTTGTGTCATACGTCTGACGCGAGATTTCCTCACTCCTAAACATCCCTGTGTCCATTGTTTCCAATGTTATAGTGAAGAGGAAACGCGAAGGGATACGTACAGCACAAACGCGTACAGGCTGAACTCGTCTGTTGACTCACAGAGACCGCCGACAGTTGAGGAGGGCCGTAATGTGTAATAGGCAGACATATATCGAGACCATCACACAATAATTCCAAACTGCCTCGGGATCCACTGCAATTATTATGACAGTTAGGCAGAAGTTGAGGAAACTTGAATTTCATGGTCGAGCGGCTGCTCATAAGCCACACATTACGCCAGTAAATGCCAAACGACGCCTCGATTGGTGTAAACAGCGTAAACATTGGACGATTGAACAGTGGATAAACGTTGAGTGAAGTGACGAATCACGGTACACAGTGTGACGATCCAATGGCAGAGTGTGGGTATGGCGAATGCCCAGTGACGTGATCTGCCACCGTTTGTAGTGCCAACAGTTAAATTCGGAGGCGTTGGTGTTATGGTGGGGTCATGTTTTTTATGGAGGGGGCCTGCACCCCTTGTTTGCGTGGCACTATCACAGCACAGACCTACATTGATGGTTTAAGCACCTTCTCGGCTCCCACTGTTGAAGAACAGTTCGAGGATGGCGATTGTATCTTTCAACGCGATCGAGCACCTGCTCATAATGCACGGCCTGTAGCGGAGTGGTTACACGGCAGTAACATCCCTGTAATGGACTGGCCTGAATCCTATAGAACACATTTGGTATGTTTTGGAACGCCGACTTCGTGCCAGGCCTCACCGACCGACATCGATACCTCTCCTGAGTGCAGCAATCCGCGAAGAATGGGCTGCCATTCCCCAACCTGATTGAACGTATGCCTGCGAGAGTGGAAGCTGTCATGAAGGGTAAGGGTGGGCCAACACCATATTGAATGCCAGCATTACCGATGGAGGGAGCCGCGAACTTGTTTTTCAGCCAGGTGTCCGGAGAATTTTGATCACATATTGTAATTTATCTGAAGAAGCGACACTTCGTCATTGATTCATTCACCAATCTAGATGATACTGAAACTTCGTAGCAGATTAGATCCAGGTGTTGTACCGAGACTCGAACCCGGGAACTTAGCCTTCTGATTGAGCTACCCGGTCACGACTCACGACATGTCTTCATAGCTTTACTTCCGTCAGTCCTCATCTCCTACCTTACAAACTTCTCCCAGGCTGTGGTAAGCCATGTCTCTGAAATATACTTTCTTACAGGAGTGCTAGTCTTGAGAGTTTCGCAGGAGTGCTTTTGTGGAGTTTGCAGGGTAGGAGACGTGGTGCTGTTGGAAGTAAAGCTGTGAGGGTGGGTCATGAATCGTGCTTGGGTAGCTCAGTCGACAGAGAACTTCCCGCGAAAGGAAAATTCGCGAGTTCCACTCTCGGTCCGGCATAAAGTAATTTGTGAAGACGTTTTATACCCGCGTACACTCATCTGCAGAGTGAATTTAATTCTAGGTGATACTGTCCTCACGTCATTCGTAATTGGGGATGTGTCTATGTTAAGAACGTGAACTGACGTCTGCTATGGATCCCCATGTTAAACCATGCGAGCTTAACCGTTTTATTCGAAGCAATTGTCTCTGCACCAGCACTGTATTCTGTTGTCAGTTCTTCCATAGATCGCCGTCTATCCTGATTTATAAAGCAGGCAAGTCTCCGAGGTCAATGTTTTCTATAGGGGGTGATCAAAAAGTTTCCGTCTGAGTGCGTTTGGTGTAGTGTATTTGCAAGCCATGCTACTCCGATGCGGGTATGTAAGCACCAAGTTTTATACAAAGTGTTAATGTGGCCTTCGAGCGGGCACTTTTTGATTGCCCTTTATAATTAGGTGTGGGCGTCCAACATTTTGTCGTCTACTCGTGGTTTCACAGTCGTTCAACCGTCTTTCCATAAATGCTCATGACAGTAACACATAGAGTTGTGAAACTCTACCAAGCATAGACTGTGACCAGCTAAGATCGTAATCGAACTACGTGTACGTTAGGTGTGTTGCATATTTGTTGTGCGTTATCTCATTGCTACAGCTTTGCTTGCATATGCGAGTAGTGTCGTGCTATATTTCCCAAAAATCTGGAAGTGTTGAACTGACTAGAAAATCAGCGAGGATATATAAGCTACATACATAACTAACCTAAATAACTATAGGTGTGTAACCTACGTAATATTTTTGTTCTACATAGTTATGCTCTTATCTGTTACCTTAAAATAAACAGTATTTATAGCAAAACTGAAATTGTCAATATTTAACTCAGACTTTGTACGAAAATTATTGATTTGTTAGGTGAAAGAGGGGAGATGTATTAGTAAAAGCAAAAACAAAATACAGGTTTATCATATAGAGCTAGAAAACACGATTTACTTAAAAAAAGGTAAAATTATAACAATGCAAAACAAAAACATACCAAACATCGCTTCAGTAGTTACTCAAACTTACGTAAGAGATATTTCTGTTATTCATGAACAACTTTCATCCTTATCATCAATAACAGGAAACTCTTGCCTTTGATCATGATTAAGAACGTTCTATCAAGTGCAAAAAACAACAATAATAATACAGATTTTTTAATGTTTATGCTGTAAACTGTACTTTCATCAAAAGTAATTGCTTTGGTTGTATAAAAATGAAAAAGTTTGTCAACTAATATTTATTAGTTACAAAAAAAATGTTTTATAATGATATAGAACACACAATGGAAGAACACTGAATGGCTTGCTGTTATAATAATGTGCAAAAACAAACAAACGACGAAAAAATATAGAAGTCGTCTGTTCCCAGTTTCTTTCTCACACATTCATTTATGTTTCTCTCCCTATCAATGCTGTCAGTACTATTCATGTTTTGGATTTGCACTTCCTTCATTTTTTTCGTGTTTGCAGTGAAAATTATTGGGTATAGATTCCGCCTTTTATGTAAAAACATTATTTTGGTTGGCACCCAAACATATTTCGGCACCTCTGGGCCATCATCAGCGGCTTTTGTTTACTGAAAACTTGTCTCTGCTTGATGAGAATAACTCACAAGCTGCAAGAATATAACGAGAAAATTCCCAACTAGCAATAGGACTGACATTCATAAAAGAAAAATATGTTTACTTTCATATACATAGTCATTATTATTATTAATATTACTATTATTATTATTCTTGATTGTTATAATTAATTTTTGATTGTTATAATTATCATTGTACTACTTTATAATCTCTATTTTTTTCTTAACATTAATACTGTATAACATGTAATATGTCCTTAATGTTCTGTAGAAACTGAAATTTGTTGAATCTGAGTATGCCTGGTTAGGTGTAAGAGAGGGCCTGAAGGCCCTGATCTTGCCAGGTAAAATAAATGCATAAATAAATAAAATAAATAAATAAATAAAAAGTGGAAATATTTTAGATTGTAATTTATCTATCATAATGAGGCCTTTAGGCAGTTTTTGTTCGTTTTTGTTCTTACCATGATTTTACATTACATAGTCTTCCAGGACTATCTGTATAGTGTCCTGCACTGATAGCTTGTCTTCTACAAACCAAATGGTGTAAATGTGACTTATGTCAACGAGTTAACACATCGCTTGATTTCTAGGAAAAACGTGATTTGGTGTGACAAAATGTTTTGCGTATTTATTTGTTACTACTCACTTTTTATTGTGACTGATCCTTCTTTTTCTGCAGCCTGAGGGCACTGCACACACATATTATCGTACTTTGTGTAATTTCGGGCTTACAAAAGCCTTTTCACTTCGTAACACGTGATGTGTGCTATGTTGTCAAGTGTCTAACCCCGTCGGCGTTCGTTTGTTCCCGAGACAGTTTAGTGTCGAATTTGAATTTTGTTTACTTCTTTTATCTCTCTCTCTCTCTCTCTCTCTCTCTCTCTCTCTCTCTCTCTCTCTCTCTGTGTGTGTGTGTGTGTGTGTGTGTGTGACCTCATTTAGCCATTTGAGTTGCCTTTTCTGTAAAGTTCCTTTAATGTGTTAAAAAACGTGCCTTTACAGAGTGTAGTGTTTTTATTTAAGACTTTTTTTCCTTCTGCTATTGTCTTCTGTATGTGCAAGTTCTCTTCTATTGTTAGTTTGTGGTATAGGCAGTGGATGGACTTCAGTACTTTTAAAGCTGTTGCTATTGTGGTTGGGCGGTAGTTGCAGGCTATTAGGTGATCAGCAAATGTGCTATGGGTGGTGTTACTTTTTAAGGCTCTGAGGTGTTCTGCGTATTTTGTTTTAAAGTTCCTGCATGTTTCTCCGATGTATACCGACTGGCAAGCGATGCGTGTGAGTTCATATATTCCTCATCTGTTTATCTGTGGGTCTCTCCTGTGTTCTGAGGTTTTGCTGTGTAGTGTTGTCTGTCCTGTATCCTATTTGAAGTCCCTGTTTCTTCAGTCTACTGCCTATTCTGTGGATAATTTTATTATGTAGGTGCGTATGCGTCATTTTGTTTTGTGTGTATTGTTGCACCGTCGTGATTTGCATGTATTTGTGTTGTGTTGGTCTGTGTTTTGTAAAGTTTTGTGCATGTGTATTATGCTTTCTTTCAAATTTGTTGGTTTAATTTCTCCATCATACGAGGTTTGTAACCATTTATCTCTGCTATTCCTTTTATTGCATTTACCTCCTGCGTGAAGTACTATTTGCTTGTGGATATTCTGCAGAATATGAGGAGCATGAATCTGAAGCTTGTTTGTTGTGTGCCATTGGGTGGTTCGACAGGTTGTGAATGGTGACGCTCGTGGTTATCGGTTTCCTGAATATTGTGAAGTCATGGGTGTTGTTTGTTTATTGTGTGGCGAGATACAGAAAATTCAGTGTATGGTGTGTTTCTTACGTGAAGCGTGGTGCAAGTAGTTTATTTCGTTGTGTATCTGTTCGATGTGTTCCTAAATCAGGCATATTACATTGAAGAGCCAAAGAAACTGGTACACCTCCCTAATATCGTGTAGGGCCCCCGCTAGCATGCAAAGCTGCCTATACACGACGTAGCGTGGACTCGACTAATGTCTGAAGTAGGGCTGGAGGGAACTAACACCATGAATCCTGTAAGTATGTCCATACATCCGTTAGAGTACGAAGGGGGGGGGGGGAGGAGTTTTCTTCTGAACAGCAAGTTGCAAGGCATCCCAAATATGCCCAATAATGTTGCTGTCTGTGGAGTTCGCTGGCCAGTGGAAGTGTTTAAACTCAGAAGAGTGTTCCTGGAGCCACTTTGTAGCAATTATGGACGTGTGGGGTATCGCATTGACCTTCTGGATTTACCCATGTCCGTCGGAATGCACAGTGGACTTGAATGGATGCATGTGATCAGACAGGATGCTTACGTACGTGTCACCTGTCAGAGTCGTATCTAGACATCACTCCAAGTGCACATTCCCCACACAATTGCAGAGCCTCCACCAGCTTGAACAGCCCCTGCTGACATGCAGGCTCAACTAATTCATGAGGTTGTCTCCATTTCCGTACACTTCCATCAGCTCGATACAATTTGAAACGAAACTCGTCCGACCAGGCCACATGTTTCCAGTCATCAACAGTCCAAAGTGGTGTTCACGTGCCCAGGTGAGGCGTAACGTTTTGTGTCATGCAGTCATTAAGAGTTCATGACAGGACCGTCGGCTCCGAAAGCCCATATCGATTACGTTTCGTTGAATACTTCGCATCCTGATCGGCAGCACTGAAATCTGCTGCAATTTGCGGAAGGGTTGCACTTCTGTCACGTTGAACGTTTGTCTTCAGTAGTCGTTGGTCCCGTTCTCGCACGATCTCTTTCCAGACGCAGAAATGTTGGAGATTTGAGGTTTTACCGGATTCTTGATGTTCACGGTACACTCGTCAAATGATCATACGGGAAAATCCCCACTTCATCGCAACCTCGGAGATGCTGTTTCCCACCGGTCGTGTGAAAAATACACTACTGGCCATTAAAATTACTACACCACGAAGATGACGTGCTACAGACGCGAAATTGAACCGACAGGAAGAAGATGCTGTGATATGCAAATGATTAGCTTTTCAGAGTATTCACACAAGGTTGGCGCCGGTGGCGACACCTACAACGTGCTGACATGAGGAAAGTTTCCAACCGATTTCTCATACACAGACAGCAGTTGACCGGCGTTGTCTGGTGAAACGTTTTTGTGATACCTCGTGTAAAGAGGAGAAATGCGTACCATCACGTTTCCAACTTTGAGAAACGTCGGATTCTAGAACTATCGCAAGTGCGGTTTATCGTATCGCGACATTGCTGCTCGCGTTGATCGAGATCCAATGACTATTAGCACAATATGGATCGGTGGGTTCAGGAGGGTAATACGGAACGCCGTGCTGGACCCCAACGGCCTCGTATCACTAGCAGTTGAGATGACAGGCATCTTATCTGCATGGCTGTAACGGATCGTGCAGCCACGTCTCGATCCCTGAGTTAACAAATGGGGACGTTTGCAAGACAATAACCAACTGAACGAACAGTTCGACGACGTTTGCAGCAGCATGACTATCAGCTCGGAGACCGTGGCTGCGGTTACCTTTGACGCTGCATCACAGACAGGAGCGCCTGCGATGGTGTACTCAACGACGAACCTATTGCACGAATGGTAAAGCGTCATTTTTTCGGATGAATCCAGGTTCTGTTTACAGCATCATTATGGTCGTATCCGTGTTTGGCGACATCGCGGTGAACGCACATTAGAAGCTTGTATTCGTCATCGCCATACTGGCGTATCACCCGGCGTCATGCTATGGGCTGCCATTGGTTACACGTCTCGGTCACCTCTTGTTCGCATTGACGGCACTTTGAACAGTGGACGTTACATTTCAGATGTGTTACGACCCGTGGCTCTACTCTTCATTCGATCCCTGCGAAACCCTACATTTCAGCAGGATAATGCATGACCGCATGTTGCAGGTCCTGTACGAGCCTTTTTGGATACGGAAAATGTTCGACTGCTGCCCTGGCCAGCACATTCTCCAGATCTCTCGCAACTGAAAAAGTCTGGTCAACGGTGGCCGAGCAACTGGCTCGTCATAATACGCCAGTCACTATTCTTGATGAACTGTGGTATCGTGTTGAAGCTGCATGGGCAGCTGTACCTGTACACGCCATCCAAGCTTTGTTCCACTCAATGCCCCGGCGTATCAAGGCCGTTATTATGGCCAGAGGTGGTTGTTCTGGGCACTGATTTCTCAGGATCTATGCACCCAAATTGCGTGAAAATATAATCGCATGTCAGTTCTAGTATAATATATTTGTCAAATGAATACCCGTTTATCATCCGCATTTCTTCCTAGTGCAGCTATTTTAATGGTCAGTAGCGTATAACACGACGTTCAAACATACTTAAATCTTGATAATCTGCCATTGTAGCAGCAGTAACCGATCTAAAGAGTGCGCCTTTTTTTGTCTTATATAGACGTTGCCGACTGCACTGCCGTATTCTGCCTGTTTAGATATCTCTGAATACTCATTACTATACAAGTTTCTTTGGCGCTTCAGTGCAAAACCGGCCCTAGAAATATTTCATACGTCTGAAGATAGGCAACCAATCTTATGTCTTCCGCACATGGGGAGGATGACCTAAGTTGGACTGCCTATTGTAGGACGCATGGTGTATTTCCTGGACCAGTTTTCTTTTGCTTAACCAGTGCTCGTACGTGTAGTACAGTCAATTTTCATAGGTAGCAAGCGAATACCGCCAACTCTCTGAAGCAACCTTTTGTATCGTTTGACGAGACGCAGGCGTTAGAACCGCCCGCAAATGAAGCGACAGGGATCGTGGCAGGTGGGGAGGTACGCAGCGGCCGCCTTGGTGCTGTTCCATCAGCGATAACGCGATTTGCAGTCACACCGCCACACTGCCGCTTTAATCTCAGTTCAGTGCATTCAGAATTAAATTACGCCCCGTGAAGCGTAATGCGCGCTGCAAGTGCTGCCTGCAGTTCCGTCCACTTGCCCCCCCCCCCCTCCACGTCACCCCCCGCAAATCCTCGCCTTATTGCACAGGTGAACCACAGCGCACAAAAAATAAAAAATAAAAAGAGTTATCTCCCGGTCTTCCCCCATCGCGTGTGAGCGAGCCTTTAATCCGCGGCGCGTTATTTTGTTTCACGAGCTCGACGGAGTATCATTGACTGCGCAGTATTGCTGCACTTCACATTCCAAATCACTTCACTTCATGATAATAATCGGCATAAAATGCTGCCTGGGATTACTGTAAAAGCTATGCCGAAATTGAGTATTTTTCCGAAACTTGAACATTTTATTTTTTTTAAGTACGCTACTGGCCATTAAAATTGCCACACCGTAAAGAAATGCAGATGATAAACGGGTATTCATTGGACACATATATTATACTAAAACTGACATTTTATTACATTTTCACGCAATTAGGGTGCATAGATACTGAGAAATCAGTGCCCAGAACAACCACCTCTGGCCATAATAACGGCCTTGATACGCCGGGGCATTGAGTCAAACAGAGCTTGGATGGCGTGTACAGGTACAGCTGCCCATGCAGCTTCAACACGATACCACAGTTCATCAAGAATAGTGACTGGCGTATTGTGACGAGCCAGTTGCTCGGCCACCATTGACCACACGTTTTCAGTTGCTGAGAGATCTGCAGAATGTGCTGGCCAAAAAGACCCGTACAGGACCTGCAACATGCGGTCGTGCATTATCCTGCTGAAATGCACGGTTTCGCAGGGATCGAATGAAGGGTAGAGCCACGGGTCGTAACACATCTGAAATGTAACGTCCACTGTTCAAAGTGCCGTCAATACGAAGAAGAGGTGACCGAGACGTGTAACCAATGGCACCCCATACCATCACGCCGGGTGATACGCCAGTATGGAGATGACGAATACACGCTTCCAATGTGCGTTCACCGCGATGTCGTCAAACACGGATGCGACCATCATAATGCTGTAAGCAGAACCTGGACTCATCCGAAAAAATGACGTTTTGCTATTCGTGCACCCAGGTTCGTCGTTGAGTACACCATCGCAGGCGCTCCTGTCTGTGATGCAGCGTCAAGGTTAACTGCAGCCATGGTCTCCGAACTGATAGTCCATGCTGCTGCAAACGTCGTCGAACTGTTGGTGCAGATGGTTGTTGTCTTGCAAACGTCCCCATCTGTTGACTCAGGGATCGAGACGTGGCTGCACGATCCGTTACAGCGATGCGGATAAGATGCCTGTCATCTCGACTGCTAGTGATACGAGGCCCTTGGGATCCAGCACGGCGTTCCGTATTACCCTCCTGAACCCACCGATTCCATTTTCTGCTAACAGTCATTGGTACACGACCAACGCGAGCAGCAATCTTGCGATACGATAAACCGCAATCGTGATAGCCTACAATCAGACCTTTATCAAAGCCGGAAACGTGATGATAAGCAATTGTCCTCCTTACACGAGGCATCACAACAACGTTTCACCAGGCAAAGCCGGTCAACTGCTGTTTGTGTGTGAGAAATTGGTTGGAAACTTTCCTCATGTCAGGACGTTGTAGGTGTCGCCACCGGCGCCAACCTTGTGTAAATGCTCTGAAAAGCTAATCGCCGGCGGTTCTAGGCGCTGCAGTTTGGAACCGCGAGACCGGTACGGTCGCAGGTTTGAATCGTGTCTCGGGCATGGATGTGTGTGATGTCCTTAGGTTGGTTAGGTTTAACTAGTTCTAAGTTCTAGGGGACTGATGACCTCAGAAGTTGAGTCCCATAGTGCTCAGAGCCACCAAAAGCTAATCATTTGCATATCACAGCATCTTCTTCATGTCGGTTAAATTTCGCGTCTGTAGCACGTCATCTTTGTGGTGCAGCAATTTTAATGGCCAGTAGTATAAGTAAGTGAACTACCTACAAAGTCTTAGTGCTGCAGTGGATTACTGGAAATGACGGATCGTCTCAGTAAATTCGGAGCACTAACATAATGCAAGCAACATAGAGTGGTAGGTCCCGAAAACAGACCAGAAGAATGAAGATGTCGAAAATGTCATACCATGAATGCTCTACCACAAGCTGGAAGCGGTTTATTACGTCTATAGAGTGACGTAGCGCGATGGTTCAAAGACACTGGGCTTTTACTTGGGTCGCAAGGTGTTCAAATTGCTAGTCAACTAAGCAAATTTAAATTCTCCGTCCTTTCATTGTATCAATTTTGGGGGTGTAAGCATGGTTCCTTCGAATACACTTTCACTAATTTTCTTTGCCGTCCTTGTCCAGTCCTAGGCAATATTATTGCTCTAAACACATCTACATCTACATTTATACTCCGCAAGCCACCCAACGGTGTGTGGCGGAGGGCACTTATGTGCCACTGTCATTACCTCCCTTTCCTGTTCCAGTCGCGTATGGTTCGCGGGAAGAACGACTGTCTGAAAGCCTCCGTGCGCGCTCTAATCTCTCTAATTTTACATTCGTGATCTCCTCGGGAGGTACAAGTAGGGGGAAGCAATATATTCGATACCTCATCCAGAAACGCACCCTCTCGAAACCTGGCGAGCAAGCTACACCGCGATGCAGAGCGCCTCTCTTGCAGAGTCTGCCACATGAGTTTGTTAAACATCTCCGTAACGCTATCACGCTTACCAAATAACCCTGTGACGAAACGCGCCGCTCTTCTTTGGATCTTCTCTATCTCCTCCGTCAACCCGATCTGGTACGGATCCCACACTGATGAGCAATACTCAAGTATAGGTCGAACGAGTGTTTTGTAAGCCACCTCCTTTGTTGATGGACTACATTTTCTAAGGACTCTCCCAATGAATCTCAACCTGGTACCCGCCTTACCAACAATTAATTTTATATGATCATTCCACTTCAAATCGTTCCGCACGCATACTCCCAGATATTTTACAGAAGTAACTGCTACCAGTGTTTGTTCCGCTATCATACAATCATACAATAAAGGATCCTTGTTTCTATGTATTCGCAATACATTACATTTGTCTATGTTAAGGGTCAGTTGCCACTCCCTGCACCAAGTGCCTATCCGCTGCAGATCTTCCTGCAGCACATTGGTGCTGATGGACAATTACACTCGAAATTTTCTTTTGTTATTCCCTATTAAAGACAAACACTCTCTATAAAATATTGAAAACGTCTAAACGTCTGTAACCGGATCTTCGGTGGGACGTTTCTCGCCATATAACATGGACCTACTTCGTAGCCGTGAACTTCCTATAGAACAGAACAGTGTTTATCATTCTCTAAAATACACTGAATTCCAAACCGTCTGAAGTCACATGAACATTAACTGAATTTGGCCTTACGTTAAATCACAAGAAAATCTGGCAACGGAAATTTAAATACTGGAATTCAGATCGACTCATCAGGGAATGAACTTTGCTAAATGCTTCCTAGTACTTTTCCTTTACGGAATAAATGAGATTAGTGACCACAGCAGGTGAATAGCGTGCTGGTACGTACATCGCGGGAAGCTTAACGAACTAAGTTGTTTCCAAATTGAGATTTATTGACAAAACTGAGCGTACTCCTCAACTTCAGCGTACTCCTCAACTTCAGTCAACATTTAACACTTATAAAAAACCTAACAGTATTTTTCTATAAGGAAAACTGTTTATCATCATATGATGATTATTCAGAGAGGATTAGGTTAACTAAGGAATGTAACATAAACGCTCGTGCACTCACACAAAGATACAAATATTCAAAGACTAACTAAAGACAGTCAGTAATTAAATCACTGAAGACTGTAAGTAGGCTGTTTAGGTTCTTATATTGGTAACGCCGCCGCCACGTAGCGTTCTGTATGAAAATCACTGGCTGTGCTGTGTGCAGTCTGTGGCTGGTTGGCGTTGTTGTAATACTCGCCATTGTTGCGTTGGTCAGTTGGCTGTTAACAGCGTGTAGCGTTGTGCAGTTGGAGGTGAGCCGCCAGCAGTGGTGGATGTGGGGAGAGAAATGGCGGAGTTTTGAAATTTGTCATGAACTGCTATATTTATATATGATGATATCAAGGTAAATACATTGTTTGTTCTCTATTAATATCTTTCATTTGCTAACTATGCCTATCAGTAGTTAGTGCCTTCCGTAGTTTGAATCTTTTATTTAGCTGGCAGTAGTGGCGCTCGCTGTATTGCAGTAGTTCGAGTAACGAAGATTTTTGTGAGGTAAGTGATTTGTGAAAGGTATAGGTTAATGTTAGTCAGGGACTTTTTTTTTTGTAGGGTTTATTGAAAATCAGATTGCGTTGCGCTAAAAATATTGTGTGTCAGTTTAAGGACAGTCGTGTATAATTGTTCAAAGGGGACGTTTGAAGACTAAGGACTCACATGGGTATGACGGAGTGCCTAGGAGAATGTTAAATTACTGTGCTGCACATGTAAGCCCTGTATATAGCCATATTTGTAATTTTTCCTTTAGGCACGTTCAGTTTCTTGAACGATTAAAGTACTCAATAATAAAGACGCTTTATAAAAAGGGAGAAAGTGATAATGTAGACAATTTTAGACCTATTCAGCGTTTGCTAAAGTTATTGAGAAGGCCCTGTATGTAAGGATAATTGGCTATTTTATATCACCCTGTTCGGCTTTAGAAATCGTTTAACAACTGAAAATGCTATATTCTCTTTTCTCTGTGAGATACTGGATGGGTTAAACGAAAGGTTTCGAACGCCAGGCATATTTTTTGATTTAATGAAGTCCAGAAGTTGGACCATTACGGAATACGGGGAGCAGCTCACAATTGGTTCACCTCTTACTTTAGCAATAGACAGCAAAAGTTCCTTATTCACAATGTTGAGAATGTCTGTGATGTGGGGTCTGAGTGGGGTATGGTCAAGTGTGTGTGTGTGTGTGGGGAGGGGGGGGGGATGCCTTAGCGATCAGTGTTGGGGCCACTCCTGTTCCTTATTTATATACACTCCTGGAAATTGAAATAAGAACACCGTGAATTCATTGTCCCAGGAAGGGGAAACTTTATTGACACATTCCTGGGGTCAGATACATCACATGATCACACTGACAGAACCACAGGCACATAGACACAGGCAACAGAGCATGCACAATGTCGGCACTAGTACAGTGTATATCCACCTTTCGCAGCAATGCAGGCTGCTATTCTCCCATGGAGACGATCGTAGAGATGCTGGATGTAGTCCTGTGGAACGGCTTGCCATGCCATTTCCACCTGGCGCCTCAGTTGGACCAGCGTTCGTGCTGGACGTGCAGACCGCGTGAGACGACGCTTCATCCAGTCCCAAACATGCTCAATGGGGGACAGATCCGGAGATCTTGCTGGCCAGGGTAGTTGACTTACACCTTCTAGAGCACGTTGGGTGGCACGGGATACATGCGGACGTGCATTGTCCTGTTGGAACAGCAAGTTCCCTTGCCGGTCTAGGAATGGTAGAACGATGGGTTCGATGACGGTTTGGATGTACCGTGCACTATTCAGTGTCCCCTCGACGATCACCAGTGGTGTACGGCCAGTGTAGGAGATCGCTCCCCACACCATGATGCCGGGTGTTGGCCCTGTGTGCCTCGGTCGTATGCAGTCCTGATTGTGGCGCTCACCTGCACGGCGCCAAACACGCATACGACCATCATTGGCACCAAGGCAGAAGCGACTCTCATCGATGAAGACGACACGTCTCCATTCGTCCCTCCATTCACGCCTGTCGCGACACCACTGGAGGCGGGCTGCACGATGTTGGGGCGTGAGCGGAAGACGGCCTAACGGTGTGCGGGACCGTAGCCCAGCTTCATGGAGACGGTTGCGAATGGTCCTCGCCGATACCCCAGGAGCAACAGTGTCCCTAATTTGCTGGGAAGTGGCGGTGCGGTCCCCTACGGCACTGTGTAGGATCCTACGGTCTTGGCGTGCATCCGTGCGTCGCTGCGGTCCGGTCCCAGGTCGACGGGCACGTGCACCTTCCGCCGACCACTGGCGACAACTTCGATGTACTGTGGAGACCTCACGCCCCACGTGTTGAGCAATTCGGCGGTACGTCCACCCGGCCTCCCGCATGCCCACTATACGCCCTCGCTCAAAGTCCGTCAACTGCACATACGGTTCACGTCCACGCTGTCGCGGCATGCTACCAGCGTTAAAGACTGCGATGGAGCTCCGTATGCCACGGCAAACTGGCTGACACTGACGGCGGCGGTGCACAAATGCTGCGCAGCTAGCGCCATTCGACGGCCAACACCGCGGTTCCTGGTGTGTCCGCTGTGCCGTGCGTGTGATTATTGCTTGTACAGCCCTGTCGCAGTGTCCGGAGCAAGTATGGTGGGTCTGACACACCGGTGTCAATGTGTTCTTTTTTCCATTTCCAGGAGTGTAAATGGTATGTCCTTTGGTATTACGGGTAACTCTAAAATATTTCTGTTTTCTGATGACACTAGCTTGGTAGAAAATGATTTTGTGTGTAACATAGGCTCGGTTTCAAATAGTGCAGTTCATGACATAAGTTCATGGCTTGTAGAAAATAAACTAACGCATAACCACAGTAAGACTCAGTTTTTACAGTGTCTAACACACAATTCAACAAACCCTGACTTTTTAATTTCACAGAATGGGCATATGATTAGTCCAAATTTCTCGGTATTCAGATAGATAGTAAACTGTCGTGGAAAGCCAGCGTTCAGGCTCTTGTTCACAGACTTAATGCTGTAATTTTTACTATTCGAACGGTATCTGAAGTGAGTGACCGTTCGTCACGAATATTAGGCTACTTATATTCATTCGCTTATGTTGTATGGTTTTATATTCCGGGGTATCTCTTCCCATTCTAAAAGCATATTTTCGGCTAAGAATCTGGCGGCTCGGGCAATAAGTGGTGTAAGTTCACGATCTTCTTCTCGACCCCTGTTCACCAGTCTGAGTATTTTGACATTGGACTCTCAATATATGTATTCCTTATTGTCATTTCTTGTTAACAATATTAGACTATTCCCACGAATAAGCAGTTTTCACTCAGTTAATACTTGGCAGAAAACAAACCTGCATTTGGATCGGACTTCCTTAACTCTTGTGCAGAAAGGTGTGCAGTGTACTGCTGCATCCACTTTCAATAAGCTACCACTAGACTTCAAAAATCTTAGCAGTAATACACGCGCTTTCAAATCGAAATTGAAGAGTTTCCTCATGGGTCACTCCTATTCTGTCGAGGAGTTCCTTGAAAAATTGAGCTGATTCTTGTTGTATTGTTGATTGCGTTTACTTAAACTTACGGCTTGACTTCTTTCGTGTTCATAAACATTTTATTTTTACCTGTTATTACTTTTATATTGTAATTTCATGTACTGACACGTTTCATGACCTTGGATATTTGCACCTCAATTTGGTCCTACGGAATTTGACGTGTAAATAAATAAAAATAAATAAACAAAGTTCACCATTTATCAGTAAAGGCTTAGTTGTCAAAACTGGCTGGTAACTCGCAGCGATAGGAAGCCCGGAAGTTTATAGGAATGTCAGTGAATGAGGTGGTTCGTGGCTAGATAAGGAACAAAGTCGAGCCCATGTAAATAAAGTTAAACGGCAGCAAAGTTATCACCCGCAAGAACCCCACATGCTTCTCAGAAGTAACTTTAAATGCTACAGAAAGTTCCCGACATGAAAATCTGAAATAACCCTAGTGCAAAATCACCTTCAATGTGGGCACAAAAGCGGCACGTCATACTCACAAGACTTTTAATCTGTACAGATCCAATCTTCCTCGACTCTGTGGTCAGAAAGGAATTTTGACGAGGCGAATTGACCAATCGTCAAGACGATTATTCAGAGGTACCAGGTGTCCCTCCAGTCAGAAGAAAGAGACACAACACTTGGTTCCTTTGCTCAAAATTTTCCATCGGTCCAGCAACTAAAACCTGAACAAGCGCTTGCCTTGCAGGTTAAGTCAGAAGAAACCAATCGCTAGGCCTATGTTAAGAGCGTCCAGGTAGAGACACGCACAGCTCCTAGAGGCAGCTTCGAAAAACTGAACTCAAGAGCTATTCCCAGGCCTTGCTACAAAACTGAATCAAGAAAGCGCACCTGTGTTTGCTAGCCCGCATCTCGTGGTCGTGCGGTAGCGTTCTCGCTTCCCGCGCCCGGGTTCCCGGGTTCGATTCCCGGCGGGATCAGGGATTTTCTCTGCCTCGTGATGGCTGGGTGTTGTGTGATGTCCTTAGGTTAGTTAGGTTTAAGTAGTTCTAAGTTCTAGGGGACTGATTACCATAGATGTTAAGTCCCATAGTGCTCAGAGCCATTTGAACCATTTGTGTTTGCTATTATACCCACAGTCATACAGTCTAACAATCATCCATGCTGAAGAAAGGTGATTAAAGGTACATGGAATGATGAATATTAAACGTTATAAAATGAAGATAAAAAAATCAATAAATCAATTAGTTCGGTTCCCAGTGTGATCTCCCCTCCATCCCCCCCCCCCCCCCCTCGTGGCATGAAATGAGACTCTGCAAAATTTAATAAATATACCAGGGCACCTCAAAGGCGGATTGACAGCCATCTTTCACCCATATACTTTAAGACGTGCAACACATAGAAGAGTTAAAACATGGACCGAAGATATCAATAGATGAGGTGTCCTAGAATTGCCTCATGGTGGCTTTTCAGCAGGTTTTGTTAACTACATAAGTGACAGCTGCTAATTGAACAGAAATGACAACAAACACAAGGCAGCTCTTGGTACAATCCAAATAGATCGCATATGTAATTACGCGGTAAGCTGGAAGAGAGGCATGTCAGCATCTTTAGCCCTTGCAGATTTTAACGATGTATCCACCCTCTCGAGGGCAGTGAGCATTCCAATACAGTGGCACTTCGGCCCGAATTGAATATAATAGTGATTTAAAATAACGTTATACACTACAGTCTACTGCATTTAATCCAAATAGACGTTCAATCACAAAATAATTATTGGTGATGATATTTGGGGGTGTACTGTGGATACCTGCATCGACGTGGGCTTTTGTCTGTAAAGTATCCTCCAGTATATCCGTATCCGCCCAGACCTCTAGAAATAACGTTCACATACACTATGTGATGAAAAGTATCCGGACGCCTGGCTGAAAATGATGTACAAGTTCGTGGCGCCCTCCTTCTGTAACTCTGGAATTCAGTATGGTGTTGGCTCACGCTTAGCCTTGATGACAGCTTCCAACCTCGCAGGCATACATTCAGGTGCCGGAAGGTTTCTTGGGAAATAGCAGCCTTCTTCACGGATTGCTGCACTGAGAAGAGGTATCGATGTCGGTCGGTGAGGCCTGGCACGAAGTCGGCGTTCTAAAACATCCCAAATGTGTTCTATAGGATTCAGGCCAGTCCATTACAGGGACGTTACTGCCGTGTAAGCACTCCGCTACAGGCCGTGCATTATGAACAGGTGCTCGATCATGTTGAAAGATGTAATCGCCATCCCCGATTTGCTCTTCAACAGTGGGAAGCAAGAAGGTGCTTAAAACATCAATGTAGGCCTGTGCTGTGATAGTGCCACGCAAAACGACATAGGGTGCAAGCCCCAGTATGAAAAACATGACCACACCATAACACCGCCGCCTCCGAATTTTACTGTTGGCACTAGACACGCTGGCAGACGTTCACCTGGCATTCGCCATACCCACACCCTGCCATCGGATCGCGTCGCTGTGTACCGTGATTCGTCACTCCACTCAACGTTTATCCACTGTTTAATTGTCCAATGTTTACGCTCCTTACACCAAGCGAGGCGTCGTTTGGCATTTACCGGCGTGATGTGTGGCTTATGAGCAACGGCTCAAGTTTGCTCACCTCCTGTCCAACTCTCATAGTACTTGCAGTGGATCGTGACGCACTTAGGAATTCCTGTGTGATGGCCTGGATGGATGTCTGCCTATTACACATTACGTCCCTCTTCAACTGTCGGCAGTCTCTGTCAGTCAACAGACGAAGTCGGCCTGTACGCTTTTGTGCTGTACGTGTCCCTTCGCGTTTCCACTTCACTATCACATCGGAAACAGTGGAAATTGGGATCTTTAGGAGTGTGGAAATTTCGCTTACAGACGTATGACATAAGTAACACCCAATCACCTGACCACGTTCGAATTCCGTGATTTCCGCGGAGGGCCCCATTCTGCTCTCTCACTATGACTAATGATGTGAAGTACCTGGCAATAGGTGGCAGCACAATGCACCTGATATGAAAAACGTATGTTTATGGGGGTGTCGGGATACTTTTGATCACATATTGTTTCTGCACGTAATGGCTAATCCATAAAAGGTCGGGCGAGAGAAGCTTCTAATCTTCCCTCTGATATTCGGATCGCTTACTTTATGATATCACCGGAGTGAGTCCACTGACTGAAGCTATTTCGAGCGTTTCTACCTCAACGTCCACCTTAACTACAACAAAAAATGGTTCAGATGGCTCTGAGCACTCTGTGGTCATCAGTCCCCTAAAACTTAGAACTACTTAAACCTAATTAACCTAAGGACATCACACACATCCATGCCCGAGGCAGGATTCGAACCTGCGACCGTAGGAGTCGCGCGGTTCCGGACTGAGCGCCTAGAGCCGCTAGACCACACCTTTAGCGACTTACTAATAAGTTAGGTGATCGTGGGTGACCAGTCGTTGCCTTCCTTCTAAAACTCTTTATTTGTGTTGTGTTAGCAAGAGAGCCAACACCGTGTTACTAGTGAAGGCCGAAATGCACGCGTTTTAGCTCACGCAGGCTGACGTGAGGAGGGTAGGACTATACTGACGTGAGGTCTGGAACATGACAAGGAATTAGAATTCAGAAAGCGGACGTAGCTAGTTTGATACTTAACTTTAATCCATTATTGAAGAACGTCGCTCTTGACGGTACATGATTCACAATATTATCTGTTCAGAATACATTCTATGAAGAATATGGCGCCTTGCTAGCTCGTAGCAAATGAAGTAGCTGAAGGCTATGCTAAACTGTCGTCTCTGTAAATGAGAGCGTATGCAGACAGTGAACCATCGCTAGCAAAGTCGGCTGTACAACTGGGGCGAGTGCTAGGGAGTCTCTCTAGACTAGACCTGCCGTGTTGGGGCGCTCGGTCTGCAATCACTGATAGTGGCGACACGCGGGTGCGACGTATACTAACGCACCGCGGCCGATTTAAAAGCTACCACGTAGCAAGTGTGGTGTCTGGCGGTGACACCACAATTTGTATTGTTACTTCCTTTAGGTTATCCTTATCATTCATAATGTAATGTTTAAATCTATGATTTTGCAGCCTTAGGTACGTTCCTCAGAAAGAGGCTGAATCCTGTTCAGCTGTAATGTGTTTTGACCACATTAAAGATAGCAGCGGTTCTTCGTTTCTTCAAGGACAGATGAGAGATGCAGGACTGAATCTCAGGTTTAAATAGAGCAGTAACTTCAGTGGGTGGGCTTACTCCAAAAATTGCGGAATGATATATGGTCGAAATCCAAATTTAAATCTATAGCCCGCGGTGTGTGGTGGAGTACCTCTAGCATCACTATAATCACCGCCCCCCCCCCCTTTTCTCTCATCTTCCTTTTCTTGTTCCTCAACACTGGCGGGATGCCACCCTAACAACTGTAGTTCGACCAGTTCCGAGAAGATTTGATAATGTATTACTTCCATCACATACATCTCATGAAATGACCACAACGATAAAAATGGTTCAAATGGCTCTGAGCACTATGGGACTTAACATCTGAGGTCATCAGTCCCCTAGAACTTAGAACTACTTAAACCTAACTAACCTAAGGACATCACACACATCCATTCCCGAGGCAGGATTCGTACCCTGTCACCGTAGCTGTCGTCCAGTCCCATACTGAAGTGCCTAGAACCACTCGGCTACACCAGCCGGCCACAACGATAAAATCAGAACAATTAGACATCATTCGTAGATATATCGACAGGCCTTCTTCTTGTTCTGAGGTTCGGTATTACATGTAAAAATCAGTTCTTGACGAAACAAAGAACCGCTGCCGTCTTTATTGGAAACCAACACACTTTACTGTTAAATAAGACCCAACCGCTTTCTGGGGAAAGACTCAATGCCTATAGTACGGAAATCATAGAGTTAAACGCTACAGTATTAATCATAAGAGTAAGTTACAGGAAGAACCTATATAAATAAAGAGAAATTTCGAAGGATCAGCAGATTTTTTATGGTCCGTAGACTGTCAACGATTTGTCAGGCATGATCAGCACAACATATTATTAAGTCGCCATGGGTACAGCTTCAGGAACAATACATTGCGTTACTCGTTGAACGGTACAAAAGAAGGCGATTATAACAGCATGGCAGGTCTGAGATTGATTAGGGGAAACGGACTGCACGCAGGTAAACTCTAGAAGCTTCTTGGTCTCGTGTTTTACCTCTTATAAAGCAAAGTATTTGTACTTATACACTATCCCACATATGGGACACACCTGCATCTCTGGAATGCTTGCATGATAACAAAGATGATCCGCTGCTGTTTTCTGTTATGTTTACAATGTGTGATATAGCGATAGCCTCTGCTTAATATATTTATAGACAAAACGGTACCTATATAGTGTTCTGTAACAAAAATAATTTAGAAGAAAATTAATATTTCTGGAGCTCCAACATTTCTCGGTCTGTACAGTGTAATGAAACCTCCTGACAGATTAAAAACTGTGCTCTGGATTGGGAATCGACCCGTTTCATTGTGAGGCGCACAATGAAAGATTCAGTCCTGAAATGACTTCTAGGCCGTGGCTACATCATTCTGCACCACACGCCTCCTAGAAGAGACTTACTCATAGGCTGAATCTTTGCGTTGTGCCACGAGGCGCACTCACATAGCTGGCAATTTCAATGCGCCAAAGTCGGAGTACTGGGTTCGGGTACCGGACACACATGCATTTTTACTCTGTCTGAATTTAAGGACATTTTGTTACTGAAGCTCTTTTGTACACACTCGCAAATACAGAGGGGGTCAAGAAAAAGGTAGACACTTTTTGATAGTTGATATCTTTGGAACAAAATGACATATCGTTGCAATTTTGCGCCGTTTTGTTTTCTCGGTAGACATTGGAGCGCGTTTTCCAGCAGATGACAGCGCAGAAATCGTCGTTTGAGCAACGTAAGGCCGTACTGAAATGGTGTTGGAGGTATGAAAATATGATGGAGGTACAACGGCAATGGCGTAATGCGTAAGGGACTCAGCCACCAACACGTACAACAATTTATCGCATTCGGGATAACCCTTTCAAGGATAAAATTCATTTCTTACAGTGTTTTAATATATTAAGGTGGCAATGGTTTCTTTCCAATTTCATTATTACACTTTCACCACCAAAATATTTTTTAGTTCTCCATTTTCTTCACAATACAAAGTGGGGCAAGTATGTCCCACGAGCCAATACGAGAGAGCTTATCTGTTCACCGAGTGATTTTGTAATTTTCTTTTTTAGACATAAACAGGATTTTGCAGGGAATAAAATAACTACAAATTATACATGCATGCAATCAGAGGTAGGAGATCATTATGTAAGTGATTCTGACAGTGACTGGGGTTACCGTCAGAATCACTTACGTATTGATCTCCTACCTCTTCAATGTTTATAACAGATGCATTATGTTCAACCTTTTCAGCAGAGTCCTCAGCAGCGAAAATATCAAGAGTGACATTCGCAATTCTACTGTTACTGTTATTTGCTATTTGTGAAACGTCTGAACTATCACCTGCTGTTGTATCTGCGAAATGGGAATGATAATTCATTAATAGCAAGCTGTAACTGTATTATTTTCAATGCAAATTAATGAAAAGGATTTAAACAGCATCACGTTATATTTCAAACCGATAAATAATCTTACAAATAAGGTCTGCTGGGACAAATGTGTCCCGTTACTTTTATTTCGAGTGTAAAATAATACACTCGCTGATAAGTACATTCGACAGTGTATTTGTACTAAAAATATTACGTTAGTAATAGGACGACTGACTTACTTCAGACATCTCTATAAAGTGAGAAATGATGAAAACTGTGGTATGACACAAATCAGTGAAGTTTCAGTGGCCATATGCATGCGCCAATCAACGAAAGTAGTCATAGCCTCCTCTGGTGCCTGTGCAGTGCAGTCCAGATTTTTCCTTAGGTTCATTACAGTCCTCCCTAGATGGCAGCAACTTGCAGAGGAGGATAATGTATATCCCGACACTCTGATTTGTGCTCAAAGTTAGTGGGACATATATGACCCATCAACCACGAAAGGGATAAATTTCAAGCTGACAGTACTGTTCAGGATGTGCAGGACGAACGGTCTGGCAGACCGAAAACATCAACAGGTCGGGTGTTCCTTCGTTATTGGCACCTACGATTTTCGGTATCGGCTTCCGGAACACTGCTCAGCATTTACAACCGAGCTCGTCGCCCTGTATCAGGCCACTCAGTACATTCGGAGATAGAGGCTTTTCAATTGCGTCGCCTGCTCCGACTCTCTATGTGTGCTGTACACCGACCATCCTTTAGCACAACGGGTCCAGGAAAGCTGTCACCTGCTCACTCTTGATGGAGCCACTGTGATGTTTATGTGGGTTCCTGGTCACGTCGGTCTGGCGGGAAACGAGGCCGCTGACGTTGCTGCCATGGCTGTAGTCCTCGTACCTCAGCCCTCTAGTTCTCATATTTCCTCCGATGATCTCTGTGTTGACGTCTGTCAGGAGGCGGTGTCACTTTGGCGTCACCACTGGTCCTCCCTTCATGGGAACAAGCTCTGAGGAATTAAGCCTCTTATAGCGTCCCCCAGCGAAATAATAAGAAGAGACTTAAAAAAACAGTATTTATAAAGAAGAGACATTTAAAAATTGAATAATATACATTTGTCTCATGTATCCGTATTATAATAATTTCTCTGTGTAAGTTTCGAGGGCAAAGAAATATAACAAAATGATCTAAAGAGACGACAAGATACGCTCTTTTGTTAATTTTTTAGTCGTCTTCACTTCTTCTCTTGTCTTGGTTGCGTGTAGACGGACATCTTGCGAGTGCTGGCCAATGTAAGCATATTTGTACTAATTAAGCAGATAATATATTGAATAATATCATCGTTCACTTTGAATTTTTATCAGGTGATCCCGATTTCATGTCCGCCTTCTTTGAATTAACCTGCATTCGAGTAATTTACAGTTGAACAATCGCAGCGGCCGATGCAGCCAACGACGCCATTACGTGGCGATATTAACATATAAAAAATTAACGGAAGCGAAAAACTCGCCCGCTATTAACATAATATACATTTTTCTCCACAGCCGCCCGACGTTGCAGAAAATACAAAGCTTTAAGTATTTTATTTTCAGTACCATAGCCGAGAGCCAGAGCCAGGACTCCGACTACAATGCAATGGTTAACGGAGGTAAGAAAAAATACTCTCGCGCGTGTGTGGGCCGCAATTGTAGTTAATAACTAAAGATTTTTTGCTTTAAAGTGAACTGACTAGCCGAGGAAATTAATGTGAAAAGTTTATTCCATTATTCAACTTATATGTTCATGCTTTAAGATTCAGTGAGTCCGACGTTCATTAACGTAAAAAATAATTTCCACTCAAGTTTAATATTGTTAAAAAAAAGGAGAACTTCACAAAAGCATTTAATTGTAAATCAAAATTAAATGAAATATTTTGATTAAGGCCCACCAAGCAAGTCGGCAACAATCAACATTGTTGTTGTGGTCTTCAGTCCTGAGACTGGTTTGATGCAGCTCTCCATGCTACTCTATCCTGTGCAAGCTTCTTCATCTCCCAGTAACTACTGCAACCTACATCCTTCTGAATCTGCTTAGTGTATTCATCTCTTGGTCTCCCTCTACAATTTTTACCCTCCACGCTGCCCTCCAATACTACATTGGTAATCCCTTGATGCCTCAGAACATGTCCTACCAACCGATCCCTTCTTCTGGTCAAGTTGTGCCACAAACTTCTCTTCTCCCCAATCCTATTCAATACCTCCTCATTAGTTATGTGATCTACCCATCTAATCTTCAGCATTCTTCTGTAGCACCACATTTCAAAAGCTTCTATTCTCTTCTTGTCCAAACTATTTGTCTTCCATGTTTCACTTCCATACATGGCTGCGCTCCATACAAATACTTTCAGAAATGACTTCCTGACCCTTAACAAATTTCTCTTTTTCAGAAACGCGTTCCTTGCCATTGCCAGTCTAAATTTTATATCCTCTCTACTTCGACCATCATCATTTATTTTGCTCCCCAAATAGCAAAACTCCTTTACTACTTTAAGTGTCTCATTTCCTAATCTAATTCCTCAGCATCATCCGACTTAATTCGACTACCTTCCATTATCCTTATTTAATCCATCAACATTACCAATAAATAATATTTAAATTACGACGGCCGACGGACGCGACACTCTCCCAGCGACTTGGACGACCTCCTCTCTGCCCTCTCACCGTGAGGAGTTCATTTTAGCTAGGTTGTGTATTAGGAAATGTCTTTTTAACCATCGCCATTTGTTAAGTGGTGCTCCGCCACTTTTTGCTCGTGTCCTGAACCTTTGATGGTTCGCCATTTCCTGGCAGAATGCCCTTTATTTAACCACTTACGTTCTCATTTACGTTTTCCGTCTAATTTATTGGCCGTTTTAGCGAATAACGAACGAACTGTCGACCGTGTTTTACTTTTTATCCGTCGTACCAATATGGCGAAGGACATTTAATCTTTAGTTCAGGGCCCCCGTTGTCTCCATGGCGTATTTTATGGACTCTCTTCAAATCCCTATTCATAGCTGTCTTTCCTTCCATCAACACGTCCAGATTCCAGTACTGCTGTTTTGCAACATTTTACTAGGTCGCCTCAAAAATACGTGAAGCAGGGTGCGCGTGAAAGCAGGGTAAGCCGATCAAGCGTACGACGAGTTCTGAAGGCTGCAAAGTTGAAAGCGTACATTCGAAGATTCACTATGACCCGGATCGATATATGGAGTACTGCGAGTGGTTTAAAGGGGTGCTTCGCCAGGATGAACTGTTTTCAGGGATGGTTATCTAGTCTGACGAGGCACAATTCAAACTGAACGTTACTCTAAACCGCCACTGCTGCGTGTACTGGGCTCCTGAAAATCCTCACGTTCACGTGCACAAACATGTTAATCTATGGGCCGTTAATGTGTCGTGTGGTGTGGTCTGTCATCGCGCTGTTTGATTGACCCATTCTTCTTCCAATGTACCGTAACTGGTGAGTTGTACCCTCCTTATGCTGCAGACATCGATTTTACCTGCCATCGGAGAGGTGCTCAGAAGTGAAATGTGTGTGAAATTTTATGGGACTTAACTGCTAAGGTCATCAGCCCCTAAGCTTACACATTACTTAACCTAAATTATCCTAAGGACAAACACACACACCCATGCCCGCGGGAGGACTCGAACCTCCGCCGGGACCAGCCGCATGGAAATGAAAGAGTTTACCTATAACATGATGGCGCTCCGCCTCACTAGTATAGAGATGTCAGAGCCCACTTGGAGGAAAATCTGGATGATGGAAAGGTCTAAGAGGAGCTGTTGAGTACTCACCACGGTCTCCAGACCTTACACCTCTTGACTTCTACCTACGGGGAAACTTTAAGAATGAAGATTATCTACAGAAGCCAGCTACACTGAACGAGCTACGCGAAACCACCATCGTTGTCTTCAGCAATCACACAGGCAACACTGGCAGCCGTATTTCGGTCAACAGTTCAGCGGCATTGACGTTGTTTCGCTTCTTGTTCTATTAATACTGACTGTCAACACTCTCTCTCTCTCTCTCTCTCTCTCTCTCTCTCTCTCTCTGTGTGTGTGTGTGTGTGTGTGTGTGTGTGTGTGTGTGTGTGTGTGTGGTTCAGAAAGACCAGCTCTGTCATGATTACACTATTTACGCGGTTCCTGTTGTGTTGTTATTGTTTACGCAATGTTTCCGAGATTAGCGCTGCTGCAGACACTTTCGTGATCTGCTCTTTTTTGTAGGAGCAACAATGCTTTTCAGAGTCATCTTGTTCCGAGTCTGAGGAGAACATTAATTTTTATTCTTCAACTCTCCCTCAAGAATGACATAATATCGCATTCCTCAGTGGTGCTGGTACCCGTCGGGACTCGCTTGAACTTTCGTGAGGCGCGCCATTTAAACGGGCGCAATAACAGCACAAATATCCCCGTATTTAATCTCTTTTATTCCGTTGTTTCTTGTCAGACCAACGAAAAGCGCTATTTTTTAAATTCGCCTTACACAGTGCTGTGACAGTCGTCATGATGAGCTGTATTAAATACAAAATTAAATTGCTCAGTTTATCAAGGTGACTGCACGGAGTGACAGAATTAATCAAAGTCACAACACTTATTACAATTACGGCACACATCTAATGTATACATGCAGACTGAAGCGACGAAGGAAAATTTGTACCAAAGCTGCTCACTAGGCAGATGCGCTGACCACTACGCCATTCTGACGCAGCGCCTTTGCATATCAGCATGGACTGCCCAGCACGCCTGCCTACTTAGTCCAAATACCCACTCGTGCCTCAGTCCACGTGGTATTCCTCAAACACTCCAACAGCGTTTCAGAAGTCCTCCAACTGTACTGGAGTAGCATCTCAGCATTGAAGGAAAGGGGACCTTGCCTGAAACCCAGTCATGGATGCTTTAATCAAATTAAACTATATGGTTCTAGGTACCTTTCCACGTCTCAAACATCTATGATGTATACATGCGCATTGAAGCGACGAATGAAAATTTCAACCAAGGCAGATTTTTTTTTTTTTTTTTGCGTTTTGTTCGGTATTGTTTGTTGCGTTTGGTCTGGACGGACATCACAACACATCCGTTCAAGTTAATCGTTCCTTTACTCAGTTATTTTTATTACAGAGTGTATGTAGGCTGTTTAGGTTTTTATATTGATAACGCCACGTAGCACTCTGTATAAAAATCACTGGCTGTGCTGTGTGCAGTCTGTGGCTGGTTTGCATTGTTGTTGGCTATTGTAGTGTTGGGCAGTTGGCTGTTAAAAGCGCGTAGCGTTGCGCAGTTGGAGGTGAGCCGCCAGCAGTGGTGGATGTGGGGAAGTGAGATGGCGGATTTTTGAGAGCGGATGATCAGGACGTGTGTCCATCAGAAACAGTACATTTGTAAGAATGGATGTCATGAACTGCTATATACGTGGGACTGCTACGGTCGTAGGTTCGAATCCTGCCTCGGGCATGGATGTGTGTGATGGCCTTAGGTTAGTTAAGTTTAAGTAGTTCTAAGTTCTAGGGGACTGATGACCTAAGATGTTAAGTCCCATAGTGCTCAGAGCCATTTTTTGAACTGCTATATATATTATGACTTTTGAACACTATTAAGGTAAATACATTGTTTGTTTTCTATCAAAATCTTTCATTTGCTAACTATGCCTATCAGTAGTTAGTGCCTTCAGTAGTTTGAATCTTTTATTTAGCTGGCAGTAGTGGCGCTCGCTGTATTGCAGTAGTTCGAGTAACGAAGATTTTCTGAGGTAAGTGATTTGTGAAAGGTATAGGTTAATGTTAGTCAGGGCCATTCTTTTGTAGGGATTTTTGAAAGTCAGATTGCGTTGCGCTAAAAATATTGTGTGTCAGTTTAGTGTTGATCAGAATAGGTAAAGAGCGAAATGTCTGAGTACGTTCAGTTCTGCTCAGCTGTTTGAAAATCAAATAACGTAAGGGATTTACCAGCACAGTAATTCAATAATATTTCTAAGGGGACGTTGGAGGAGGGCGAGCAGCCCTCTGACCGAACACGCTGAGCTACCGTGCATTATAAATAGGTGCTCGATCCTGCTGAAAGATCCAATCGCCATCGCCGAATTGCGCTTCAACAATAGGAAGCAAGAAGGTGATTAAAACATCAGTGTAGGCCTGTGCTGTGATAGTGTCACGCAAAACAACAAGGGATGCCAGCCCCCTCCATGAAAAACACGACCACACCGTAACACCACCGCCTGGATTCGAAAACCCAGTCTCCTGCTCACTAGGCAGATGCGCTGACCACTACACCACTCCCTCACAGTAACTACCACGACTGCCTCCTCAGTCCGAACTCCCATTCATGCCTCAGCCCATGTTTTGCTGTTGCAAACACGTCCTGCACGTCGCGGTCTTCCTTCTGCCAGTGACCAGGAAAAGCATACCCTGAGTTGGTACTGCACTTTCTATCACCGCCGGGAACCTGTGTTTCGTAAGTTTTGATGCAATTCCTCATACGGTATGATGGGATTTGTTCTTTCTCGTGTCTTATACAAGCTGGCAGCCACAAATCAGCTCACTGGTGTATCATCTGATGCATCTCTGGGTGAATAATATGTCGTGATCATGATGTCTGTCGCTTTCTCGTTAAATGGTTAACCGTTTCTTTTGCTTTACGTAATGAATGCAACCTGAAGAACAAAATCAACAACTGTCCGTCACTTTTTGGACTTAGCAGTATGCGATCCTTGGAATCTTTTGCCTCATTACGACTCTCATCAGTCAGCAGTCGTGGCACTGATACGGCAGCTGCCCTTTTCATTCCGAAATCTTCTGTTACAATTCACTGCACTGACTTCAAAGTCAGTCCTGACAGCTCGACAATATCTTTCTACATCTACATCTACATGGTTGCTCTGCAATTCACACTTAAGTGCCTGGTGAGGGTTCAACGAACCATTATCATGCTACTTCTCTACCATTCCACTCTCTTTCCGTTTGTAATGGTACTCAAATTACGCAACCATTACGGCACCTCAACTCAACCTCTCGATACCAGCAATATTCTACTGTGTTTCTGTAAAGTAGTTCACATATTTCTGAGACAACATTCAGATTTGATTTCATTAATATAGACATACTTTGATGCATCGATATGCTTATGTTGCAATGATATTATTCTTATGCGTATTCTTTCTTTTGTCACTATGATCTTTGACGTACTTGTAACTCTTGATTTTTGGGCGCGTAAGCAATAGTTAGAGTCGGACCTTGAAAAAGTCAAGTCTTGGACGTCATGTTGGAAAGACGCATAACGTAGTCAGCTTATAAAATGTGAACTTTAAGAGTGAGGAAGATGTTTTCAAGTATGTTTTGTATTATGAAGTGATGTTTTGTGTGTTACGTGATATTGCAATAAAAGCAATTAAAAGGAAGTGTAACTTAAATTCGGAATGCTGATTATTTTTTTTACATCACTATTGTGCTAACTTTGAAAGGTTTAATCTTCAAGAATGGTTTGTGAAGCGCATCTACAAAACTTTTGAATATAGCAGAATAAAACCTTGGCCTCTTTGCATCCGAGCTTGGAATCATCACCACCTAGATTTTCGACGATTGAGCCATAATTTTACAACGAGACCAGCGCGGGAAACACGAAAAGATGAGTGCCTAGTTTATTCATTATTACATGAAATGACTTTATTAACTGTGCTCTAATGACACCTGCCACATAATAACTTTGTTGTTGCCCGAAAATGCAGTATTTAGCAGCGTGAGCAACACCACAATCATTAAATTTTGACTCTGTTGTGGTAGGATTGTTAGACGTTTGACCTCTGATTTCTCTTATTTTATTATGATGATCATTTCTCCATAGTAGGTGGATGTCATCAAAACATTTTCAAATTCGGAAGAGAAAGTTGGTGATTGAAATTTCGTAAATACATCTCGCCGCAAAGGAAGCCGCCTTTGTTACAGTGACTGCCACCCCAACTCGCGTATCATATCAGTGACACTTTCACCCCTATTGCTGGATAACACGAAACGAGCTGCCCTTCTTTGCACTTTTTCGATGTCCTCCGTCAATCCTACCTGGTAAGGATCCCATACCGCGCAGCAATATTCCAGCAGAGGACGGAGAATTGTTTGTTGCGTCTTCCAAGTGTTCTGCCAACAAAGCGCGTTCTTTGTTTCGCCTTCACCACAATGTTATCTATGTGGTCTTTCCAATTTAAGTTGCTCGTAATTGTAATTCCTAGGTATTTAGTCGAATTGACAGCACTTAGATTTGTGCAATTTATCGTATAACCAAAATTTATCGGATTTCTTTTAGTACCCATGTGGATGACCTCGGACTTTTCTTTGTTTAGTGCTAATTTAATGATCGATCGTCAATCTTCGTTGATGGCTGCATGAATGTTTTCAACATTGTCATGTGTCTGAGCCTTGGAAGCACTACCAGGACGAGGTTTGTCATCAACTGACATTTCACCATATTTGAAACGTGGAAACCACTCAAAGTGTTGAGTTTTCCCCATAGCGACGTTCCTGTACGCTGTTTCCAACATTTCAAGAGCTTCTGCTCCACTTTTCCCGAGCAAACAGCAGTATTTCACCAGCGCACACTGTTCACAAAAACCAGTCATTGCAAAAACGACAATCACACAAAACAAGTGTCACCATACATTTTTCATATTAGGTGCACTGTGCTGCCACCTGCTGAGAGGTACTCAATATCAGCGACCTCAGTAGTCATTAGACATCGTGAGAGAGCGGAATGGGGCGCTCCGCGGAACTCACGGAATTCGAACGTGGTCCGGTGATCGGGTGTCACTTGTGTCATACGTGTGTACGCGAGATTCCCGCACTCCTAAACATCCCTAGGGCCACTGTTTCCGATGTGATAGTGAAGTGGAAACGTGAAGGGACACGTGCAGGACAAAAGCGTACAGGTCGACCTTGTCTGTTAACTGACAAAGACTACCGACAGTTGAAGAGGGTCGTAACGTGTAATAAGCAGACATCTATCCAGACTATCACACAGGAATTCCAAACTGCATCAGGATCCACTGCAAGTACTATGACAGTTAGGCGGGAATGAGAAAACTTGGATTATATTGTCGAGTGGCTGCTCATAAGCTACACATCACGCCGGTAAATACCAAACGACGCCTCGCTTGGTGTAAGGGGCGTAAACATTGGACGATTGAACAGTGGAAAAACGTTGTATGGAGAGACGAATCACGGTACACAACATGGTGATCCGATGGTAGGGTGTGTGTATGGCGAATGCCCGGTGAATGTCATCTTCCAGCGTGTGTAGTGCCAAAAGTAAAATTCGGAGGCGATGGTGTTATGGTGTGGTCGTGTTTTTCATGATGGGGGCTTGCACCCCTTGTTGTTTTGCGTGGTACTACCACAGCACGGGACTACATTGATGTTTTAAGCACCTTCTTCCTTTCCACTGTTGAATAGCAATTCGGAGATGGCGATTGCGACTTTCAACCTTATGGAGCACCTACTCATAATGCACAGCCTGTAGCGGAGTGGTTACACGGCAGTAACATCCCTGTAATGGAGTGGCCTAGACAGTGTCCTGACCTGAATCCCACAGAACACCTTTGATATGTTTTGGAACGCCGACTTCGTGTCAGGCCTCACTGACCGACATCGATATCTCTCCTGAGTACAGCACTCTGTGAAGAATAGGCTGTCATTGCCCAAGAAACCTTCCAGCACCAGACTGAACGTATGCCTGCGAGAGTAGACTCTGTCATCAAGGCTAAGGGTTGGTCAACACCATACTGAATTGCGGCATTACCGATGGAGGGCGCCACGAACTTGTAAGTCATTTTCAGCCAGGTGTCCGCATACGCGATATATATATTTGTGCCTCCCCCATGAACCATGGCCCTTGCCGTTGGTGGGGAGGCTTGCGTGCCTCAGCGATACAGATGGCCGTACCAAAGGTGCAACCACAACGGAGGGGTATCTGTCGCAAGGCCAGACAAACGTGTGGTGGCAGCAGCCTTTTCAGTAGATTCAGGGGCAACAGTCTGGATGATTGACTGATCTGGCCTTGTAACAGTAACCAAAACATCCTTGCTGTGCTGGTACTGCGAACGGCTGAAAGCAAGTGTAAACTACAGCCGTAATTTTTCCCGAGGGCATGCAGCTTTACTGTATGATTAAATGCTGATGGCGTCCTCTTGGGTAAAATATTCCGGAGGTAAAATAGTCCCCCATTCGGATCTCCGGGCGGGGACTACTCAGGAGGACATCGTTATCAGGAGCAAGAAAACTGGCGTTCTACGGATCGGAACGTGGAATGTCAGATCCCTTAATCGGGCAGATAGGGTAGAAAATTTAAAAAGGGAAATGGATAGGCTAAAGTTAGATATAGTGGGAGGTGGCAGGATAAACAAGACTTATGGTCAGGTGAATACAGGGTTATAAATACAAAATCAAATAGGGGTAATGCAGGAGTAGGTTTAATAATGAATTAAAAAATAGGAATGCGGGTAAGCTACTACAAACAGCATAGTGAACGCATTATTGTGGCCAAGATAGACACGAAGCCCACGCCTACTACAGTAGTACAAGTTTATATGCCAACTAGCTCTGCATACGACGAAGAAACTGAAGAAATGTATGAGGAAATAAAAGAAATTATTCAATAGTGAAGGGAGACGAAAATTTAATAGTCATGGGTGACTGGGATGCGGTAGTAGGAAAAGGGAGAGAAGGAAACGTAGTAGCTGACACTTTGTTCAAGAATCATAAAAGAAGGTTGTACACATGGAAGAATCCTGGAGATACTAGAAGGTATCAGATAGATTATGTAATGGTAAGACAGAGATTTAAGAACCAGGTTTTAAATTGTAAGACATTTCCAGGGGCAGATGTGGACTCTGACCACAATCTATTGGTTATGAACTGTAGATTAAAACTGAAGAAACTGCAAAAAGTTGGGAATTTAAGGAGATGGGACCTGGATAAACTGACTAAACCAGAGGTTTTACAGAGTTTCAGGGAGCGTATAAGGGAAAAAATTGACGGGAATGGGGGAAAGAAATACAGTTGAAGAAGAATGGGTAGCTTTGCGGGATGAAGTAGTGAAGGCAGCAGAGGATCAAGTAGGTAAAAGATGAGGGCAGGTACAAATCCTTGGGTAACAGAAGAAATATTGAATTTAATAGATGAAAGGAGAAAATAAAAAAATGCAATAAATGGAGTAGGCAAAAGAAAGGAATACAAACGTCTCAAAAATGAGATCGACAGGAAGTGCAAAATGGCTAAGCAAGGATGGTTAGAGGACAAATGTAAGGATGTAGAGGCTTATCTCACCAGGGGTAAGATAGATACCGCCTACAGGAAAATTAAAGAGACCTTTGTAGAAAAGAAAACCACTTGTATGAATATCAAGAGCTCAGATGGAAACCCAGTTATAAGCAAAGAAGGGAAATCAGAAAGGTGGGAGGAGTATATAGAGGGTTTATACAAGGTCGGTGTACTTGAGCACAGTATTATGGAAATGGAAGAGGATGTAGATGAAGATGAAATGGGAGATATGATACTGCGTGAAGTTTGACGGAGCACTGAAAGACCTGAGTCTAAACAAGGCTCCAGGAGTAGACAACATTCCATTAGAACTACTGATAGCCTTGGGAGAGCCAGCCCTGGGAAAACTCTACCATCTGGTGAACAAGATATATGAGACGGGTGAAATACCCTCATAGGTCAAGAAGAATATAATAATTCCAATCCCAAAGAAAGCAGGGGTCGACAGATGTGAAAATTACCAAACTATCAGTTTAATAAGCCACGGCTGCAAAATACTAACACAAATTCTTTACAGAAGAATGGAAAAACTGGTAGAAGCCGAACTCGGGGAATATCAGTTTGGATTCCGTCGAAATACTAGAATCGCGAGGCAATACTGACCTTACGACTCACCTTAGAAGAAAGAACAAGGACAGGCAAACCTACGTTTCTAGCATTTGTAGACTTAGAGAAAGCTTTTGACAACGTTAACTGGAATACTCTCTTTCAAATTCTGAAGGTGGCAGGGGTAAAATTCAGGGAGCGAAAGGCTATTTACAATTTGTACAGAAACCAGATGGCAGTTATAAGAGTCGAGGGACATGAAAGGGAAGCAGTGGTTGGGAATGGAGTGAGACAGGGTTGTAGCCTATCCCCGATGTTATTCAATCTGTATGTTGAGCAAGCAGTGAACGAAACAACAGAAAAATTCGGAGTAGGTATTAAAATCCATGGAGAAGAAATAAAAACGTTGAGGTTCGCCGATGACATTGTAATTCTGCCAGAGACAGCAAAGGACTTGGAAGAGCAGTTGAACGGAATGGACAGTGTGTTGAAAGAGGGATATAAGATGAACATCAACAAAAGCAAAACGAGAATAATGGAATGTTGTCGAATTACATCGGGTGATGCTGAGGGAATTAGATTAGGAAATGAGACACTTAAAGTAGTAAAGGAGTTTTGCTATTTGGGGAGCAAAATAACTGATGATGGTCGAAGTAGAGAGTATATAACATGTAGACTGGCAATGACAAGGAAAGCGTTTCTGAAGAAAAGGAATTTGTTAACATCGAGTAGAGATTTAAGTGTCAGGAAGCCGTTTCTGAAAGTATTTGTATGGAGTGTAGCCATGTATGGAAGTGAAACGTGGACGGTAAGTAGTTTGGACAAGAAGAGAATAGAAGCTTTCGAATGTGGTGCTACAGAAGAATGCTGAAGATTAGATGGGTAGATCACATAACTAATGAGGAGGTATTGAATAGGATTGGGGAGAAGACAAGTTTATGGCACAACTTGACTAGAAGAAGGGATCGGTTGGTAGGACATGTTCTGAGGCATCAAGGGATCACCAATTTAGTTTACGAGTGCAGCGTGGAGGGTAAAAATCGTAGAAGGAGCCCAAGAGATGAATACACTAAGCAGATCCACAAGGATGTAGGTTGCAGTAGGTACGGGGCGACGAGGAAGCTTGCACAGGATAGAGTAGCATGGTGAGCTGCCTCAAACCAGTCTCAGGACTGAAGACCAGAACAACAACAACATATTTTTGTGTGTTGCGTCTCATGCTATGTACACTGACGAGCCAAAACATTATGAGTCCTGCCCACTGCGCGAGTGAATAACGCCTGTTGACGTTGTAGGCACGTGAGACGGTAAGTGATGTGTGTAAGCAGACAAAAGTCAAATGGGGAATCATTCTTGCAACGATGCATGTTGCAAATGGAAAAATCCACTCACACCATCGACCTTGAAAAAAAATTGTTCAAATCGCTCTGAGCACTATGGGACTTAATATCTAAGGTAATCAGTCCCCTAGAACTTAGAACTACTTAAACCTAACCAACCGAAGGACATCACGCACATCAATGCCCGAGGCTGGATTCGATCCTGCGACCGTAGACTGAAGTGCCTACAACCGCTCGGTCACACCGGCCGGCTTGAACATGGGGCTGCACAGCATTTGAACCCTTCCACAGTCATGTTAGCTGGGGCCTACAAGAACAGTGTTGCGAACCACCTGCATCCCCTCATGTTTCACGTCTTTTCCGACAGCGATGCCATCTTCCAGCACGATCGATCGAGTCACATAGCCAGAATCGTTCTACAGATGTTTTAGTAGTACGACAGTGAACTCACGTTGATGTCCTGAGCATTAAATCCACCTAATTTGAACCAGATGGGAAAATGTGGGATGCTACTTGGTGCCCGCTACGCGGCCACAAACTACTGACTCTTCATTTACGGGAACCGCGTAACTTGTGCGTGGACATCTGGTGTAACATTCTGCGGGAAACCTCCAAGGGTTTGCCGACTCCATGCAACCCACAGTCACTGCCGTATTACGGGACAAACTATGCCAACACACATGTTAGCAGACGAAACTTCCTGCCAGATTAAAACTGTATGCTGGACTGAGACTCGAACTCGGAACCTTTGTCTTTCGTGGGCAAGTGCTCTACCATCTGAGCTACCCAAGCACAAGTCACGCCCCGTCCTCACAACTTTACTTCCGCCAGTGCCTCGTCCCCTACCCTCCAGACTTCACAGTAGCTCTCCTGAGAAACTTGCAGAACTAGCACTCCTGGAAAAAGGTATATTGCGGAGACATGGCTTTGCCACAGCCTGGGGGAAGTTTCCAGAATGAAAGTTTTCACTCTGCAGCGGAGTGTGCACTGATATGAAACTTCCTGGCAAATTAAAACTGTGTTCCGGACCGAGACTCGAACTCGGGACCTTTGCCTTATTTCTCGTATGGCACATTCCTTTCAGAACACAAATACCGTATTTTACGAACTATAAAGCGCACGTTTTTCTCGAAAACTTGCACCCAAATTTCAGGGTCGTCTTATAATCGAAATTAATATTAATTACTTAGATAGCGCTGGTAGCGCAACCTCACCGAGGGATGGTTGGAGTTCGTTGTGGAGAGCAGTGAGGTCATTTTGAGTTGTCCTCGAAGTTCTTCATGTTAGTAGTGAAGTTGAGAGTTTACAGTACTGCTGACTGTATTTGGGACTTTGTGATCGTTCATTTACTTTCGGTTGGTTGTTGGTTGGTTGTTTTGGGGAAGGAGACCAGACAGCGAGGTCATCGGTCTCATCGGATTAGGGAAGGACGGGGAAGGAAGTCGGCCGTGCCCTTTGAAAGGAACCATCCTGGCATTTGCCTGGAGTGATTTAGGGAAATCACGGGAAACCTAAATCAGGATGGCCGGACGCGGGATTGAACAATCGTCCTCCCGAATGCGAGTCCAGTGTCTAACCACTGCGCCACCTCGCTCGGTATTTACTTTCGGGATTGGTGCTATGTGATCCTGGTATATCATAAAACTCGTGATCTCTTTTCATACTGATGAAGTAATTTGAATAATCAGGGCGTCTATACCACATCAAGATCTTAAATTTGATTTCAACTGGTTTCGTATATCAAATGTTCAAATGTGTGTGTGAGTTCCTAAGGGACCAAACTGCTGAGGTCATCGGTCCTTAGACTTACACACTACTTAAACTAACTTACGCTAAGGACAACACACACACACACACACACACACACACACACACACACACACACACACACACACACACGCCCACACACGCCCACACACGCCCGAGGAAGGACTCGAACCTCCGGTGAGAGGGGTCGTGCAATCCGTTATATGACGCCTCAAACTACGCGGCCACTGCGCGCGGTATTCCGTATATCATGTAGTTAAATGTCTGCATAAAATGGTTCAAATGGCTCTGAGCGCTATGGGACTTAACATCTGAGGTCATCAGTCCCCTAGAACTTAGAACTACTTAAACCTAACTAACCTAAGGACATCACACACATCCATGCCCGAGGCAGGATTCGAACCTGCGACCGTAGCGGTCTCGCGGTTCCAGACTGAAGCGCCTAGAACCGCTCGGCCACACCGGCCGGCTAAATGTCTGCATAAATTACCACCATAGCAATATAAAATATTTCAGTGTTTGATTTAAAATTCCAGCCAGTCTTAAAAATGTGCATATATTCGATAAGGCGGACAAAACTATATTTGGCAACATTGGATTCACGGGCAGCAGCAGTGCACCGATGCGTCGAACATGAGATGCGGGAACTCACAAGCTTGCTAACACTGTCTGCCTCCCACCCTGCCATTACAAACCCAAAACTCTGTCTAACCCGTGATGCGTCATTGAAGTTTACGGTGCCAGTGGACATGAATTATGAGAGATTTGTGTTACTGGTAACAATACAATATTTTTGTTAAGAGCTAGTCTCGTAATGGAAAAAATAACACGTATTCATACTGTATAATGCAAGCTATAAATAGAAAGTAGTAACACATGCAGAAGAACAAGGAAACAGCGCAGTAGAGCTGCATTTCGTCCACCAACAGAAAAAAAAACCACTCGTGATTGGCGGGCTAGTTAAGAAGAACTGAAAAAAAATGAGGACCACTAGCTGTGTAAATAGAGGACTGAATGCAAAATTGCCAAAATGTATGAAGTATTGAAATGGATTCGAGGATATCGTCAAATCAACTTTGGAATTAATAGAAAAACGATTCAGATACACGCTCGTATGCTAGCACTACACTGGAATTTAACAGACTTTACGGGTGGAGTTGATGCTATAGCTTTATGAAGCGGAGTGGACTCAGCATGTGAACCGATACCAAAATATCTCAGAAAATGCCACAAGAGTAAAATGAGAAAATATTATCTTTCCATCGTTTTATTATTCTACATGGAACGAAAAACAGTGTGCCGAGCAGTATAAGGCGCTGCAGTCATAGACTGTGCGGCTGGACCTGGCGGAGATTCGAGTCCTCCCTCGGGCATGGGTGTGTGTGTGTTTGTCCTTAGGATAATTCAGGTTAAGTTGTGTGTAAGCTTAGGGACTGATGACCTTAGCAGTTAAGTCCCATAAGATTTCACACACATTGTTTTGAAAAACAGTGTGAAACTAAGCCAAAGCTAGTGAATATGGACGAAACTCCTCTGACATTTGATGTGCCGAGTAATAGAACCGTTATCATGAAAGATGCTAAAACTAAGTATAAAAACAAGCTGACATGAAAAAATGAGCCACACTGTGGTCCTTTTATGTTGTGCTGATGGTACTGAACTTAATACGATGATCATTTTCGAGCGCAAACAATGCCAAACCAGTTTGAAATACCGCGACGTGTTTTCGTTCACGTACATGACAAGGGTTGGATCGGCGAGGCTGGTATGAAATAATGGATCAAAAGAGTTCGGGAGAGAAGGAAAGCTATTATATCAAAGAAGAGTTCTCTTCTTGTGCTAGATCAGTTCAGTAGTCATTTGAAAAATTGTGTGAAATAGAAATTGGGACAGGGAAATACAGAGCTTGCTGTTATTCTGGGAGGATTTACTTCACAACTGCAACCTCTTGATGTCTCGATAAATAAACGATTTGAAGTGTATATGAGAGAGGAGTCGAAAAAATGGATGATGGATGAAACCTAACATGCAATAACGCCGAATGGAGCTTTAAGACGAAATACAGTCAAACAAGTGTGTCAGTGGATAAAATAGTCGTGGTCAAACAAGAGTGAGAGAAGACATTATTGTTAAATCTTTCTAGAAGTGCGGCGTACGTAACGCTCTCGATGGCAGTGAAAACCATGTTATACATGAAGAGGAGAACAATGACGACGAAGAGAAAGAAGAAGATGATATGAAATCAGATGACAATTTTCAGGCATTCAATGTTAGATCGGCTTCATAAACTAAGAATATTTTTTAGTTTGGCTTTGCAATCTAATAATGAAAAAGGTGACAATGTTATTTTTGAAACAAATTGCTTAAAAATTAAAATACGTCTTGCATTCCGCAGCGTTTTATGGTCTCTAAAATACGGTAACATTGAAAAGACCTGGCGTCGTCGTTATGAAGAACATCGCAGTTATTGTGGTGCCAAATGGCAATCAGAATAATAAAAATGAGAAGTGAACGGCAGATAAGAGAAATCTGTAATGCATAATTCATGAAGGCTGTTTGTCCAAACACAAACAATAGAGCTATTTCCCAAGTCCTTGGAAATATCGAGCGAGCAGTTCCAGCGGAGAACAGAAACACTTTCATGAAACACCTGCGCCTTAGTCTCAGTACACTTGCTACCTTTAACAAACTTGAAAGTAGCTTACTGTTACATAGTCAATTGTATAAACGTGTCGCGTAAGACAGCACAAAAATACCTCTGCCCAAGTAAAGATTTCGCGCTAGTAATATACCACGCTATATCAGTGAATGAAATCCTGTTCCTGCGTATGGACAGCGATTACTTTTTAAACAGCATTGAAAATTTGTCTATCAAATATTGTAATTTTTATTAGCCTGGTGAAAGGTGTACGTAAATGTGTAAAGCTCTAGTTTTGACAAAATTATCATTACCTATACTTTTTCTATAAAACTGCAAGGCAATCTAGTGAAATTTTGTTATCGTTGTCATAAAATCTGATACGCAGCCGTATAAATTGTGTTATGAAAACCCTTATACTCCAATTCCCCTGCACGCAACAGACAACTTACCTCGTCTTGCCGCTGCAACTGCATAAATGTATTGTATCTGGGAAGATGAAAAAAAAATTCAAAAGCAGTACTGCGATCCATGCAGAGTGCAACGCGTGGTTACAACTAATTTGATTTACTTTTATAGAAATTAAACGATCAGAAGGGATTTAGTCAACAAGCCTTAAAGTTGGGTAAAACCTAAAGAGAACCAATAAAAACTTTTAATTTATTATATTCTGCAAACTGAAGCTTCACACACTGACAAACTTTACTTAGATCTTTTATTTACCTTGGGGAGTTTGATTAGCAAAACTTCAATTATTCTAAAATGTCTTTAATCAATAATCACATATCTGGTTTACAACATAGATACGAATACACACACTTAAAAAAATGCATCAGCTCGGTTCCGAGAGCTCCGGAATCTGTACAGAAAATTATAATAGAGATCAATATAAACATCATTTCCGCCCTTTTTATTGTTCATGAAAACCACACATTGCATGTTGTACCACCTTACAGCGAGACCTTTTGAGGTGGTGGTCCAGACTGCTGTACATACCGGTATCTCTAATACCCAGTAGCACGTCCTCTTGCACTGATGGATGCCTGTATTCGTCGTGGCATATTATCCACAAGTTCATCAAGGCACTGTTGGTCAAGATTGTTCCACTCCTCAACGACGATTCGGCGTAGATCCCTCAGAGTAGTTGGTGGGTCACATCGTCCATAAACAGCCTTTTCAATCTATTCCAGGTACGCTCGATAGGATTCATTTCTGGAGAACATACTGACCACTCTAATCGAGCGATGTCGTTATCCTGAAGGCAGTCATTCACAAGATGTGAAAAATTTGGGCGTGAATTGTCGTCCATGAAGACGAATGCCTCGTCAATATGCTGCCGAAATGGTTGCACTATCGGTCGGAGGGTGGCATTCGCGTATCGTAAAGCGCTTATGTCGCTTCGATTCCTTCACGAAAAACACATTGTTGTTGTTGATGTTGAGGTCTTCAGTCCTGAGACTGGTTTGATGCAGCTCTCCATGCTACTCTATCCTGTGCAAGCTTCTTCATCTCCCAGTACCTACTGCAACCTACATCCTTCTGAATCTGCTTAGTGTATTCATCTCTTGGTCTCCCTCTACGATTTTTACCCTCCACGCTGCCATCCAATACTAAACTGGTGATCCGTTGATGCCTCAGAACATGTCCTACCAACCGATCCCTTCTTCTAGTCAAGTTGTGCCACAAACTTCTCTTCTCCCAAACTCTATTCAATACTTCCTCATTAATTATGTGATCTACCCATCTAATCTTCAGCATTCTTCTGTAGCACCACATTTCGAAAGATTCTATTCTCTTCTTGTCCAAACTATTTATCGGCCATGTTTCACTTCCATACAGGGCTACACTCCATACAAATACTTTCAGAAACGACTTCCTGACACTTTAATCAATACTCGATGTTAACAAATTTCTCTTCATCAGAAATGCTTTCCTTGCCATTGCCAGTCTACATTTTATATCCTCTCTACTTCGACCATCAACAGTTATTTTGCTCCCCAAATAGCAAAACTCCTTTACTACTTTAAGTGTCTCATTTCCTAAACTAATTCCCTCAGCATCTCCCGACTGAATTCGACTACATTCCATTATCCTTGTTTTGCTTTTGTTGATGTTCATCTTATATCCTCCTTTCAAGACACTATCCATTCCGTTCAACTGCTCTTCCAAGTCCTTTGCTGTCTCTGACAGAATTACAATGTCATCGGCGAACCTCAACGTTTTTATTTCTTCTCCATGGATTTTAATACGAACTCCGAATTTTTCTTTTGTTTCCTTTACTGCTTGCTCAATATACAAATTGAACAACATCGGGGAGAGGTTACAACCCTGTCTCACTCCCTTCCCAACCACTGCTTCCCTTTGATGTGTCCGCAGCTCGTGGTCTCGCGGTAGCGTTCTCGCTTCCCGAGCACGGGGTCCCGGGTTCGATTCCCGGCGGGGTCAAGGATTTTCTCTGCCTCGTGATGACTAGGTGTTGTGTGTTGTCCTTAGGTTAGTTAGGATTAAGTAGTTCTAAGTTCTAGGGGACTGATGACCATAGCTGTTAAGTCCCGTAGTGTTCAGAGCCATTTGAACCCTTTGATGTCCCTGGACTCTTATAACTGCCATCTGGTTTCTGTACAAATTGTAAATAGCTTTTCGCTCCCTGTATTTTACCCCTGCCACCTTCAGAATTTGAAAGGGAGTATTCCAGTCAACATTGTCAAAAGCTTTCTCTAAGTCTACAAATGCTAGCAACGTAGGTTTACATTTCCTTAATCTAGCTTCTAAGATAAGTCGTAGGGTCAGTATTGCCTCACGTGTTCCAATATTTCTACGGAATCCAAACTGATCTTCCCCGAGGTCGCCTTCTAATAGTTTTTCCATTCGTCTGTAAAGAATTCGTGTTAGTATTTTTCAGCCGTGACTTACTAAACTGATAGTTCGATAATTTTCACATCTGTCAACACCTGCTTTCTTTAGGATTGGAATTACTATATTCTTCTTGAAGTCTGAGGGTATATCGCCTGTCTCATACATCTTGCTCACCAGATGGTAGAGTTTTGTCAGGACTGGCTCTCCCAAGGCTGTCAGTAGTTCTGATGGAATGTTGTCTACTCCCAGAGCTTTGTTGTAAATCTGTACGACAACAGTGCCGTTCACACGTAAGTGCCTGGCAGGGTGTTCATTGAACCACCTTCAGGCTATTTCTCTAGCATTCCACTCTAGACGAAGTGCGCGGGAAGAACGAACACCTAAATCTTTGATGCAAGTTATAATTTATCTCATTTTATTACGATGATCATTTTTCGCAATATAGTTGGGTGTCAAACTATCTTCGCATCCGAAGGAGAAAGTTGGTGACTGAAATTTCGTTAAAGGATCACGCCTCAACGAAACTGTTTTTCTTTTAATGATTGCCATCCCAACTCGCGTTTCACATATCAACTATTTCGCGATAATAAAAACGAGCTCCTCTTCTTTGAACCACTCGTCCACTACTGGGTGATGGCAACGGCGATCGACGGCGACGGACACCGGCCAATTGCACTGACGTTTTCAAAACACGTGACGTCACGCCGCGGCGCGGGGGCGCGCGGACACGGAATTTAGCGGCAGTCAGTAGCGAGCCAGTGTGTGTGTTGGACCATCAAGCTACGGACCCCCTTGAAGATGTCTCCCGCAGTCGGAGACGAAACGTTGGGAATCACCTCAGAATTCATCAACCGACCACGGCATAACAGCCCGGATAATTATAATGGACATGATTTTGCAACTGGTTTGATCTGCTGATTACTTTACTAGTATCATCTGTAATCAATCATTATTGATCGTAGGACCTTGTGGTGCTCTTTGTCGTTGAAGTCAAAGAACACAGTGAGCGCAGCCATAAGTTTTGACTGCAGCTGTCAAGTTTTTTCCTGTCTTGGTGATCCATAACGCTTACCATGGGACGACAGAGGCTTGGATTTGATGTCATACCCGCAATCCATCGCCGCTTGTGACACGTTTCAGTAGTTCTGCGTCGTTGTTTCTAAGACTGTATAGTTACTTTTCATGCATATTTAACAATAAAAGTAAAAAGTACCTTGAATCGAATGTAACGAAAGAAATTACAAAATTGCCGTTACTTATTCAACAAAACTTTTACTGCCGGCCCGTAATCACCAGAGGGCGACATGTCTGAAAATGGTCGTATCCTGGGGAATAAAGGAGTTTCCCGGCTTACAGACCGGACATTCACCGAGATTGATTGTTTTCAAATAAGGCCTCCGGATGTGCTGATGACCTATGTAGCAGTCCAGGACAGCAAACTTGTGCTGATGCTTTTGGTAAAAGTGCAACCTACTAGGATCCAGAGAAAGGAATCCACATTCCTGGATTGTGGCTCCAGCTCACGGTTCGGAAACTTTCCGATGGTCAAGCAGAACCATCCATAGGCGTTATTCCTTTCTCAGTGCCGCCACCAGTGTCCACGGCGGAAATAAATGAAACACTCTCACCTCGCAATTTCCTTCTTTCCTCTTCCCGTAAAAACCTCTTCAGCACTGCAGTCTTTTTTTTTTTAAAAAAAAAGTCATTGCCGCTACCTTTCGGACATTGCCTCTGCCACTCGGAGGGCGACTTCAAAGCTAGAGAGCCGCCTTTGTGCAGCAAACGAGATTTGAAAGTGGAACTGGTACGCACCGCGCGTACTGACCCCGTGACCCCAAAAAACAATCAACGGAATCCATTTAAAAGAAATGTCCCACTGACGAACATTCTCGTAGAGAACGGTTCTGAAGTAGCAAAAAAGGATATCACAGCAGATTCACGGGATACCGACCTTTTTGAATACCGAAGGAAAATAAGAATATTCTCGATGTTCAAGTTGGGATATACAAGTTCTTTCAGTAATTATCGAGGAATAACTTTGTTTAAATGAATAGGAATAAATATACTCGAAAATAATAAGTAACGGACTCAATACAACAAGAAAAGCTCTTTCATCTGACGAATAGTACGGATGTAGAAAAAGTACTCATTATTCTGTACTGATAATGCATAATCAGACAGATACTGCAAAATGGAGTTTAACTTAAGAACGTACATCGCCTTTATTGACTATGAGAACGCTTCTGATAAAAGTATCGGGAGCAGCAGTGGAGCATAACGCAAAAGAATGGATGTCTGAAACATTTTATTTGCGTAATACGAAACATAAATAAAATGTCGAATATTGTATTAGGTCCGGGATATAAACTAACAGAAAAATTTTAAGAACTCAAGCGGTACAGGAAAGTTGCAGCCTGTCTCCAACTCTGTTCGTCATGTACGTGGATGAAGTGGTCAGGAAAAGGAAAGAAAATTTTAGCGTGGAATGAAGGTGGAGCATCTGTTATGGTGCTGGTGAACAATTTATTCTACAGGAGTATGAAGACCAACCGCAAAGATCGGTATATATGTTAAACTTATTAATGGAAACTACACTCTATAAATACCCAAGAAGGAAGGCATAGTTATGGCATTTGGGAAGGAACTAAAAAATGTTGTAATTTAATCTCAAAGATAGAAGAAGAAAATTTGGTCGACTGTCATACCAGAGTAACACTCTAAAAAACTTTTTAATCATTGAGAGACAACGGACTAATTTCGAGATTCTTTTATTACTTCTGGTATTAACTACCTTTTTTGTTCTGATGTGCTGGCGTAAAGACTTACTGTATAGTTTCATGTCTACGTGTGTGTTAAATGAAGGTGTTAAATGATGAAAAATGTGTTTTATAATTTCTGTCAAGATCAAGCCTAAATCCCATACCAATGGAGTACAAAATATTCTGTTAATTCGAGAAGGCGAATTTTAGATGGAGGCGACGATCTTTACGACGGCGCTGCTCAACAATAGAGGTACGTGATTGTGCTCACTACTTTCCTTTGGTGGCCACTAAGATTAATTTCGATGTGTTTTTTGCCGAGACATTCCGAACCTGCAATCTACCTTTTCGCATAAAAATAGGAGTCCGATTGAAAAAGACATATTCTTAAATTTAAATAATTGCAATTCTTTTACCCAGGCCACGGGGAATGATAGAAAGTACGTGCCTCTACCTTGATTGTACGTTCGCAATCTCCGAGTGTGTTACGACGTAATTATTTTACACAAAAAAAAATTAAGATAGATCTTTCTCACCATATCGCAACAACTCGTACGCGAATGTAAGTACCCTCTGACTGTGTCTAGTCAGTCATGCGCAGTGTTCTAACGCTTTTCTGTTAATATTCTGTGGATTGCATCTCCGCAATTAATTTTTTTGTTTAAGCCGCTAATCGCACTTCACGCAAGTTTCAGGCTCCATTTAATGTCAAAAAATTCCGAAGTACGGCTGACTAAGCAAACCGCTACAATAATTTCATATCTCTACAACTACAATAACAAAAACAACAATAACAAAAAAAACAATAAAAGAGAGAGTACATTACACATTCCCAAAGAAATATCCTATTACGGCTAAGATAAGAATGGGCATTCGATCTATAGAATAAGTTTCCTGTTTTAATAACCTAATCTGGAAAATATCTTTTGATGATGACGATGAAATGTAAAAGAAACTTTACCGGTCTCAATTTATGTGCGAAACAATTCGATGATAACAGAAAGGTAAGTTCTCAGATTGTAATCTATAAAATTATGATTGTATTGATTCCACTGTATGGGAGTAATAGGAAAAAGAGTGAAAACATTAGATGGCAAAAAAAAACAAACTTCGAATGACAAAAATCTCAGGACGTAGTAAACTGGAGGAACCACCTTCTAATATCAACAACAAAATATTCCCTAAAGTTAATCTCGAATATCGTCCTGCTAGGAGAGACGTTGGTCGTCCCATAAAAAGATTGAGGTTCGTGACTGGACCAGAGGAAGCGAGGAATGATATGACACATCAAGCACGAAGGGCATACGGCACAGCTGCCGTAACTTTGCAATCTAATGAAAAATGTGGATGATATTTTCGAAAGTTTCATAATGATGGTGCAAAAAGCTCCAAGAGAGGGGAGTAGTAACGCAGGTTTTGGACTTACCCTCGTCAGGTTCAGGCTTCAAATCCACGTCAGGCTATTCCAACCTGGCCGGACGCGGTGGTCTAGCGGTTCTAGGCGCTCAGTCAGGGACCGCGCGACTGCTACGGTCGCAGGTTCGAATCCTGCCTCGGGCATGGATGTGTGTGATGTCCTTAGGTTAGTTAGGGTTAAGTAGTTCTAAGTTCTAGGGGACTTATGACCACAGATATTGAGTCCCATAGTGCTCAGAGCCATTTGAACCATTTTTTTTATTCCAACCTGGTTTTACTTTGGAGTCCGTAAAAAATATTACGTGGCTCCTCTGAACAGACAACTACTGAATTCTTCATCCAAGCCGGCCGCGGTGGTCTCGCGGTTCTAGGCGCGCAGTCCGGAACCGCGCGACTGCTACGGTCGCAGGTTCGAATCCTGCCTCGGGCATGGATGTGTGTGATGTCCTTAGGTTAGTTAGGTTTAACTAGTTCTAAGTTCTAGGGGACTGATGTCCTAAGATGTTAAGTCCCATAGCGCTCAGAGCCATTTGAACCATCTTCATCCAAATTTCACCAATCTGTCGCTAAAAGATAAAAGAATTTAATTTCGTACTTGTAAAACTTCTGCTGTAACTATTTATCGATTATGATAAAATGCATGTTGAATTATAGTATAATCAAATAATAATATAGTTATTTTTCTGTAGTTTTAAAATGTGCTAACAACATGTCTCTTCTTATTTCGCGCAACGTTAGTGAGTCACGTACTGAATTCACAAGCTATAAAAGAAAGAAAACTACAAAAACATATTCTGCGTTGATTGCGACACTGTTGACTTTCGTTCAAAGACGATGGAATTTCATTGATAATAGACGATTCATTCGACAGCAAAAAGCAGAGTTTTAAAAATATTTTGTTAGCTACAGCAGTGGTATTTTAAGGAATGACGAAAATTACAGTGTTTCGATGGGCATTCAATAAGTAATAAAACATTTTTTTCTGAAAGCAGGTCGGTTTTATTCAGGATAGCGACACACCACATTGTTCTCCACCCTTTTGGCTACAAAATCCTGTTTTTAAACATGTTATCCATTCATCGCAACTGCTTTACGCCACCTTACTGGGAGAGTCTATGGTACCACTCTACTTGTTGCATCAGTAACCTGCCCGTCACCCGTGTAATGCGGACTATATTCTTCATTGGGACAAACAGGTGGAAGTAGCAAGTCGGATCCTGGCTGTAGGGTTGATGAGGAAGAACATTCCTGATTTGTTTGAAACCTTGCGTTGTCATTGAGAAAAAGTTCGTTTGCACTCTTGTTGTGACGAACACGCTGAAGCCATTTCTTCAATTTCCTGAAGATAGTACAATAAATTTTACTTCAGAGTTGATCGTACCCCATGAGGATAATCGCAAATAGAATAACCCCTTCCAACTCCTGGAAGACCGTCGTCAGGACTTAACCAGCTGAGGGTGCGGGTTTGGAATTTTTCTTCCGACGAGAGATGGTGTGGTGCCACTCCATGGATTGCCGTTTTGTTTCCGGTTCGAAATGATGAACCCACGTTCCATTGCCTGTAACGATTTTCGACATGAAATTGTCACGACCATCCTCGTGACGCAAGTAATTCCGCACTATTGGTCCTTCGTTGTTCTTTACGGTCTTCTGTTAGGCTGCGAGGAACCTAGTGGGCTCTCACATCTCGTTACCCCAACTGGTGGACGAGTGTGTCAGGATTACCAACAGAGACGTCCAGATGTACAGCGAAGTGTTTGACTGTGATCCGTCGATCACCTCGAATGAGGGTGTCCGCACGTTCCAACATTGCAGGAGTCACAGCTGTGTGCGGCCGGTCGGCCAGTGAGAGATGGGATAGGTTTGCGCGACCTTGTTGTGATGATGACAGACGCCTCGCTCTGCGACTCACCGTGCTCTTGTTCAGTGCCAGGTCTCTGTAGACATTCCGTAAGCGCCTATGAATGTCTGTAATGTTTTGGTTTTTCGCCAAAAGAAACTGAATGACAGCTCTTTGCCTGGAAGGCGTCTCCATTACAGATACCATTTTGAAGGCTGTATGTTGCACCGCCACCTATCGAAACTTCATGAAACTATAAAGGGTCAAGAGGGAATATTCCGCGATGTTCCACAACAAATTCCGTATTTTTTCAAGCGAAACTGGCCGAGAAAATATTTTATTGCCTTACTTATTGAACGCCCCTCGTAATGATTTCACTAAATCGCTTAAGGCGAAAACCGGGATGGTTCCTTTGAAAGGGCACTGCCGATTTCTTTCCCCATCCTTCCTTAATGTGAGCCTCCGATCCGTCTCTGGTGAGCCGGCCGAAGTGGCCGTGCGGTTAAAGGCGCTGCAGTCTGGAAACGCAAGACCGCTACGGTCGCAGGTTCGAATCCTGCCTTGGGCATGGATGTTTGTGATGTCCTTAGGTTAGTTAGGTTTAACTAGTTCTAAGTTCTAGGGGACTAATAACCTCAGCAGTTGAGTCCCATAGTGCTCAGAGTCATTTGAACCATCATTTTCGTCTCTGGTGACCTCGAAATCGACGGGTGATAATGCACTAATGCTCCCCCTTTCCTTCTTCTGCCTGTGTTCAGTGTAGCCGGCCGCGGTGGCCGAGCGGTTCTAGGCGATTCAGGCCGTAACCGCGAGACTGCTACGGTCGCAGGTTCGAATCCTGCCTCGGGCATGGATGTGTGTGATGTCCTTAGGTTAGTTAGGTTTAAGTAGTTCTAAGTTCTAGGGGACTGATGACCTCAGATGTTAAGTCCCATAGTGCTCAGAGCCATTTGAACCATTTTTGTTCAGTGTAATCGCAAGGTCAAATGTGACACGTTATGTAAATTGAAGGTGGAGGGGGAGGGAGGAAGGAAAGGAAAGGGAAGAGAAGGAACTATTTATGTTAGCTGAATCGGAACTTTGTATGGAATCTGCAGCGACGAGTGGAAACGTCTGCCAGACCGGGACTCGAACCAGGGATTTCCTGCTTACGAGGCAGTTGCGTTACCCGGACACAGTGCTGGTTGCAACTGCCTGGACTATTCCGATACGCGTCCCGGCCGACCCACATTCCCACCTAGAGTCACCTATCCACAGTCACTATCCATGTCCTCAATACTCGCTACTTTTCGATTCCCGATGGAGGCCGTACGTAAATACGCATCCCCACTGAAGGTGGTGGATTTATTGCCCGTCGAGAGGAATCAGTTATATGAATGCTTGGTGTCTGTTCTTTCAGACATATCCGAAACAACAGACACCACGCAATCATGCAATTCATATAAATCTGACATCGTTTTTGCACACGTTTACGCGTCGTATATCTGAGGCGGAACATCGATGTGGGAAATCGCCTAGAAACCATATCCAGGCTTGCTAGTACACCGGTTTCCGTCGTTAAACCTCCACGTGGATTCCATATGATGTTGCCTTCCCGTGCGCCGGAAGTCAGTACTTCACCGCGCTCGGTTATCCGTGGCCTGCGTGAGTATTAATGTGTAAATCTTGTGCCACTTGAATCCGACAGATCTACTTTAATTAGTTTTAATTAAATTACCTGAATTCTTTAATTAGCTTTTTTTGCTGTCGCACTTACTACTCACCTTAACTTCCGTCGACATTTATCTCACTGTTAATAAGCACAATATGGCAAGCTTCGAATTATACAGGTGTGTATTATTCGACTGCAAAATTATATTTATTTGCTCACGAACCGGCTTTCGACCTTTTTTTTTTAATTTGTGGTAAAGTCTTAAGGGCCCAAACTGCTGAGATCATCGCTCCCTAAGCCTACACACTACTTAATTTGACTTACAGTATGGACAACACACATACCCATTCCCGAGGGAGGCCTCGAACCTCCAACGGGGGGAGCCGCGCGGACCGTGACAAGGCGCCATAGACCGCGTGGATACCCCGCACGGCCACGACTTCTTTGGTCATCGCCAGGACATCATTAACTTAATTTCGCAAACACTGATATAGTGACGTGCTACTTACATAGATTTTATTTATACAGGAGATACAGAATGTTAGAGTAAAAAAATTATGACATGCTAAGTGTTGAGACAGTAGTAGTTACATTAACTAAAAAAGGAAAGAAATATCCATCATTTTCATTTGCAGCTCCTTGTATTGGCCGTGTTTGCCGTTAAAACTGTTGCATGGGAGGTCCGTCAGTAACGCAAAACACCGTTTTTCTCAGTACCCAAACATGTTTCGGCACCACTGTGACATCAGTGGGTTTTCGTTTTTATTTATTCTGCAATGTGAACATTTTTGTTAAATGTTTATAAAATTATGTGCATTTTTAGTTCAAACAACAGATAGTTTCTTTTTGCAAATACCTTTACATTTGGTGTGCATGAATTTTTTGGATCACTTGTGTGGTAATTACTACAGGTAACTTGTCATCTGCAAAGTCTTTCACTTGTAAATACGTTTGACAACTGATGAAAAATAAAGTGAAATTTACAATTTTAAACCAGTATTTGTAAAACTGGAGCTTAATTTAACAGAGAGGGAAAATGAAATTAAGCTTGCACGTTTAATTGTAAGCTGGAATTCTGTGTGACTTGTTTGGTAACTTCCAGTACTTCCAGTGGGGTTAACCTTCTGTTTCTCTTGAAGTACGTTAAACTTCACATTCTACATCATACAGAGTGGCGCAAAATAGGCATTAAAAATATTTTTCTACTGCGGTGTAATTATGTGCCGTAAATAATTCTCTTTGCAATATTGTTGAATTGTAGATCTGAAAATTGTGTATCTCAGTTCACATTTCAGAATAGAAGCACCAACATTGGAACAACGTTTGTTGTTCGTAAAGATATTTTACTCAAATTCTGGACATATCCTTGTAATGAGACGCACGTTCAAAACCACATTTGGTACAACAACAGTTTCATTCGCGATGACCATTGTACATGAGAGCTGGCGGCAGTGGTCGCGAGAATGTACAATAGCGAGAAGATCGGGCTCCAGATGGTGACGTGGCACAACCGAGAGGGAAGACCATGTGCTCGGCGTATGGCTGTGGCGCATCGCACTGCATCTGCAGCACCAATCTGTGCAGCAGTTGGTACATCAGAAACACAACGAACTGTCACATATCTGTTACTTCAAGGACAGCTGCGAACCATAGCGGTGTAGTGTGCATTTCACCAACCCCAAACCAGCAACATTTGTAACTTCATTGTTGACAAACAAGAGCTCACTGGACGGCAGGGTGTAGTTCTGTAGTGTTTTCTAACGTAAGCTGATTCTGCCTCACTGTCACTGATGGCAGTCTGCTGGTTATAAGAAGGCCAGAGGCTAGTTGAACACCTCCAACCAACCCGTCTGTATGCTAGACACATACCTGGGGTTATGGTCTGGGGTGTGATTTCGTACGAGAGCAAGAACACTCTCGTGGCTATCCCGCGTACTCTGATTGCAAATTTGTACGTCAATATGGCGATGCGACAGTTGCGCTGGCATTATGAGCGGCATTCAGGAGGGTGTTTTACAACAGGGTAACGCTCGCCAACATACCGCTCTTGTAACGTAAGATGTTTTATAGCGTGTACACTTGCTGCCTTGTCTTGCTCGGTCACCGTATCTGTCTCCCATGGAGCACATGTGGAATATCATCGGACGACAACTTCAGCGTCATCCACAACCCGCTTTAATCGTCCCTGTATTGACCGACCAAGTGGAACAGGCATGGAACTCTATCTCACGAACCGAAATCCGGTAGCTATACAAAACAATGTAAGTACGTTTATATGCCTGCATTCAACATTCTGGCGGTTACACCGGTTAATAATGTACCAGAATTTTGCATTTGCTGTGGCTTATTTCGCGCTTACATTAACCTGTGAACTTGCAACATTAATCGCTTAAATTCGTTAACTAGACAAATTTCTTCCCGAAATTTCAATATTCTGCATTAATTATTTTTGGCGTTTCGATTTTTTTCCGTCAGTGTATGATAACAAGAATCACTCTCCCGATATTACGCCGTAGTAGACAAAAACTTCCTAAACCCCTTTTTGCCCCATTGAACTCGGATTTGAACAAATAAGGGACACAGACATAGTAAACAAACCGTATTTAGTAGAGGACGGGAGTAAAGACAAGGCGTCCGAGGAACCAATTATCAAGCATGCTGTGGAACTGAAATGCATTGCTATCTCATCGTAGTATGCCGGACGGAAATTGTTTGGCTTTGCCAATGATTTTACTTCTGGAAAAATGAAGACCCTCGTCGGGTAAAATCGACTGCAAAACAAGTGTAGAAATAATTGGAGGATTATTTCCAGAAAGTAGACGGAATGCAAGTGATACTAATTACAGTGTGTATTGCAGGGCCTCCACTATGTTTTGGGTGTTACTGCGGAAATAAGAGGCTTAGCTGCAGCAACTGAAGGAGCCATAAGCCGCCGGCATACCTAAGGTATGAGCATGCCGCCTGCGGCAACAGACCTGTTTATGGATTGCGATGCAATCCTCCCGACATTTGCAGAACGCTTCAAATGCTTCAAATGGTTCTGAGCACTATGGGACTTAACTTCTGAGGTCATAATTCCCCTAGAACGTAGAACTACTTAAACCTAACTAACCTAAGGACATCACACACATCCGTGACCGAGGCAGGATTCGAACCTGCGGCGGTAGCGGTCGCGCGGTTCCAGACTGAAGCGCCTAGAACCGCTTGGCCACATCGGCCGGCTTTCATGTCTGCTGCATTATTTTGTGAACAGGTCTGTAGGCGTGCAATGCATTATTTCGACGGTGAGCGTGTTTGCAGAGTCTTTTACATGCATTATTTTGACAATTTACGAGTTCTTTGCGTCTCTGCACATCAGTGTACTGCATTATTTCGATGGTTTATGAGCAGTTTGCGCCTCGATTCTGTTATCGCCGACCGTCCGTAAAGGGGCAAACGCCGTCGGCCTCCGCTTCGGAACAAACAAATGGACTCGTTCAGCACTTCTGACGAAAACTGGTTACTGCAATAGGAATCTACATTACTAATCCACTATCCCAGAATTCGGTGCCTGTTGTAGGTTGCGTATCTAACAGCTTCCAGGGGCAACGTAAATTTATTTTCAATATTTCGAGTAATTATTGACAGTGGCCGGCTACAAAACGGGTCAAGTAGCTTCTACAGGGGGCATTCAGAAAGTAGTGGCCAATTTCAGTTGAAAAAGGGAGGAATTTGTTCTGCACATCGTGGAATACTCCCGCTTCAACACCTATAGTTTCATGCAGTTCCGATAGGTAGCGAATTTATACGCAGTCTTGGCGTCTGTAATAGAGGTGCGTTCCAAGTAGAGAGCTGTTATTGAGTTTCCTATGGCGGAAAACCAGAGCATATCAGATATTCATAGGCGCTTGCAAAATGTCTACCGAAATATGTCACTGAATTGAAGCACGGTGTGTCGTTGGGCGAAGCGTCAGTCATCGCGCAACTAGGTCGCGCAAACCTGTCCGATCTCCCGTGCGCCGGCCAGCCGAACACAGCTGTGAATCCGGCAATGTTGGAATGTCCACACTCTCTCATTCCAAGTGATCGAAGAATCTCAATCAAACGTCTCGCTGCTCAACTGGATGTCTCTGTAGGTAGAGCTGACACACACGACCACCAGTTGGGACTTCCATCTGTTTGGCTCAATGACGGATGCACTCTGTGGGAAGCATTACATGGATGTTGGGTAAGTTATTGATGCAGCCAAACGTTAGCTCCAACGCTGGCTTCACAACATACGTGCTCGCGGAGCAAGCTGTGAGCAGCAAGGCGCGAGCACGGAGCAACGCGAGCACGCTACCCCCACTACCGGACCAGAGCGGAGAGTGGGGAAAGTCATGTGGGGCACACAACAGCTGCCGCCAGTCAATGTAAATCCGCGGCCACCTGCAGGGATATCACTCACGAATTATTACTGCGACAAATGAAACAAATAAAGGAGAATGTACACATGCCACATAATTTTATTAGCTTCGCATTAATTTGTGAACTGTTACACAATAAAAGGTGTCACTGAAGTCTGTGATTCTCGGTTATCTTGTACTTTTTGCCCTTTACAATTGCGTCTATGTTCGGAGTAATTGTTCTTGTGCATTTTAGGTGCAGCGTGCAGTTTAAATTTCGATCAGACAATGCGTTTCTCAGGTGTGTCTTGTTACATTTCATTGCAGAGAACAGTTGTTCACAAACATATGTGGAACCGAACATTGATATTATTGTAGCCGCCAGTTTGTGCAAACGAGGAAATCTATCCTGAGGGAAGTGTCTGTAGAATTCCAAAATGTTTTTCATGTTCTGAAATTTGTCTCTGTATTCTTTGTCACACTACAGGTCAATAATTTCTTGCTGCAGTTCAGGACGAATCTCTTCAATATTCGGTGAATATAGAGAGGAGAACAGATCAAAATCACTGTCTAGTGGTGTCAGATCTTGAAAGCGCTGATCAACTAAACTACGTGAATAACGTCCACAGTCTTTGTGAACATCTTGCATGGATGATAATTTAGGAAAATGAGCTAGGTTTCCTGTTTCCAGCTGACTCACCCAAAGTGTCAATTTCATTTTAAAAGCTCGTATTCGATCTATGAAATGAGTAATCAGCAGATCTTCACCTTGTAGTGAAATGTTCAAAGCATTCAGATGGCTAGTTAAATGTGCTAAGAACGCGAGATGACATTCAAACGTGCGCGCGCATTTCCCCTCCCTCCCTACTCCGTGACCTTGCAGCTGCTCGCGAGCACGTGCCTGAGCAGACGCGAGTACTCGCGCTCAAAACCGGCCAGTTGTTAAGCCCTGATGTAGACTTATGGGCCCTCTCAGTATAGCATAAGGCTGTCGCATTGAATGGAGACTATATTCAAAAACGGGATTTTGTAGCCAAAATAGTGGGGAATAATGTAGTGTATTGTACTCCTGTAGAAGACCAACCTGCTTTCGCAGAAAAAAAACGTAGACGTGTTGCATTACTCATTGAACCCCTCTTGTGCATCGCCAGGCCACGGATTTGTTGTTCTGAACATGGCTGGAAGCAGCACTTCGGCACAAGTCCCCCACGCTGGACTTGGTGCCTCTCCACTCGTGGGTTTCCTCCAGGTCACTCCACCAGCAACCAGACTCCTACTCTGGTGGGCAGCAGTTCTAGACTGGTACAGTACAGCTGCTCCCCCTTCTGCACTGGAAATGGAGCCCTGGTGCCATATGCTGTCACTCACAGGACCGAGATCAACACCGGAGGCTGTCATCCCTGCTATGATTCTGAGCGCCTTCCACGTCACTGGCGCCTCTCTCGAGCACCCATAGAGCGTTTAACTGGGGCACACCACTGAGCAAGCTGCTGACGTCAGCAGTCGTGGGAGTAGGACGTCACAGACTTCTGACAGACAGCTGGCCGTGCACTACATGCCATCTCACCACGCACTGAGAGGCGATGTGACCGCCACACAATGATACAGTACTTTCTTTCTTTCTTTCTTTCTTTCTTTTGCTTGTGCCATTTTCCCGCTATGACGCAGGGTCGGCATGGTTAATCGTATTTGGCAAGGTTAATTTAGGGGGTCGCCGGATGCCCTTCCTGCCGCCACCCCCAGGACGGAATTAGTGTACCCCAACTGTCTGTATCAAGTGTAATCCATGGAATAGTGCGAATGTGTTTAGATGTCTGCGAGCCGTGTAACTGAGGCGGGACGTGGGGACCAGCCCTGTATTCACCTAGTGGGATGTCGAAAACCGCCTAAAAACCACATCCAGGCTGGCCGGCACACCGGCCTCCGTCGTTAAGTCACCAGGCGGATTCGAACCGGGGCCGGCGCGCCTACCCGAGTCCAGGAAGCAGCGCATTAGCGCTCTCGGCTAACTTGGCGGGTTCAATGATACAGTACTATGGGTTTTAAATGTGTGATGATGTTTACTGAACTTTCACTGGCGACCACACTCGCCACGATCCACCACTGCAACCCAACCCTGCACGGAAGTGGCCCCTTCACGCCAGATCCATTTTCAGTATTTTGTGTAATTTTTTAAATACGTTGTAAGTTGGGTTTTAAAATGTGACCTGTGCCATGTTCTGCAAATACGCGAAACTGCCGTGTCCAGTAACGACACGTATATTTTAGATTGTAGGTGCAGTATTAGTCCTCCATTGACCCTGATAATAGAGAGGTTTGCCGTGTTCAGTATCACTTTGCTTCACCTCCTCTCGCGCCGTGCTTCCGTACCTGACTCTCGACCACTACTAACACAGTCGACGCGACAACACTCAACGAATTTGTCTCCCAAAGAACTTGGTACCCCTGCTGATATGGTACCTTTCATTTGTTTGATGGCCTTCCTCGGTTGGGAACCACAGTCGTAATATACGGTTTGAATGAAATCATTGCCGCCATTTCAGTGTAAGATTTTATTATTTAATTGTTTCACTATCGAAATTTCGGCTGTAGAGTCATTTTGAAGTGGAATGGTAAAAACTGAAAATAGTAAAGCGTGCGGATAACAAAGTGCATCGCATAACGTGATAACATTTGATAGACACAGTTTTAAGCTGCAGTAAAAAGCCAGTAAATATCAGACATGTCTGAATGACATTTTGTTCGAAATATAAACAAACACACGTGGACATATATACCAGTTGTCCCTCCATATGATGCGCATTAAATATAGGGATTGCAGCTAACATTACGCACGGTATAGACACACTTGAAAATACTGTGCTGTGATAATGCTGGCCAACACAGTGCAGTAATAAGTACTTACCATATCCAAACATGAACTAACATTCATATTCGTCTGTAGTACTTCAAAGATTATTTCAGATGTCTTTAGAGTACAAACGCCGTATTAAGAAAGGGGAGCAGGTTGTTTTCTCCGCTCTGCATTCTACACACACTTATAAATTCATAATTATCCCAGCATCTCATAGAAACTTAACCTAGAAAAGGCGTCCTTAATGTTTGAACATAACCTTTTTGAAATTAAGTTTTTATTTAAACTGGCAAAATTAGACTCACCAAGCCTTCTATTATAACTAACGAGGCATTCTACATATCGAAACGAACATTATAATTTGCATCCTATATATGCACCATTACACAATATTTATAAATTACTATAGTTCAGAAAGGAAAAAAGAAAAACAGTGTACGTTCGATCATGAGACGTACAGCCATAAATGCAAATTATAGATGATGATTTTAAGTGAGGGGTGCTCAACATTAAGGTCATCAGAGCCCTTAGAAATTATAGGAAGGCAGATTTAAACTTTGAGAGCTAGCAAAAACAGGAAAGTGATAACCCACAGTTAATGAAGATCGTGAAAATAAAATGACATGATTACAAAATGAAAAAAAAAGGAAGCGTAACTAAGAGAAGAAGGAGCATTTTATTTACTTTTAGACAGAGAAATATTGGCCATATACATCAATTTTCGTGGTGAAATGTTATGAGGGTGACAGAAGGAAGTGAATTAATATTTCCTAAAAAGCAGCAAGGCATAGAATCGTGCCCAGAATGTAGGGTAGCTTCATCCAGAGGCGGGCGGCAGCAACAAATGGGCAGAGATAGGACATCATATAAGTAAGACCCTGTGTTTAGATTATGGCATGACAGGTACTTAATCTGTGATGTGAGGTACTGGGTACATATGCACTGAGGACCCAGTGAAGTAGATACACAGTACCTGATCAAAAGTAATGGACATTGACATGCGGTGTGTTCAGCCTTCACCATAAACGCAACCTGAACTGTGCTGCGGACAGTTCCAATGAACAGTAGGTGTAATATACAGCCAAGCAGTTGCAATAGATGGAGGTTTTCAAATAACCTTTACCATTGTTTCAACGGATTTAGTCCCGTTTTCCTCAGAAGGACAAACGTGCATACAACGCGATAACGTAACTTACAATCAAAACTTCATGGACCAATATTACGTGTCAAACAGAAATTACTCTCTACAAGTGTAGGAATGTCACCAACAACATGATATATACCGACATAGGACAAGTAGTACTTACAAACTTCACATTAGCAATCAGTCAGTAAAAGGATCTCTACATGACCTTTGTATGTTATGCTATCGCATTGTATGCACGTTTGTCCTTCTGAGGAAGACATGTTTAAATCCGTCGAAACTGTGGTAAATATTATCTGAAATACATCACTTATTCAAGCTGGTTGACTGTCTATTACACGTGCTGTTCTGTAACCTTTGCTGTAGTCCATCTAGGTTCAAAATATTGACTTTCAATCTAGTGTCTGAGTGACTGTGGAGGAATGACAACCCATTCTCACACACGAGCCGAAACCACGGAATATAATGATATTGGACAGTGGGGTCTGGAGCGAGATCTACGTTCTAACACACCCCAAAGGTGTTCCATTGGCTTCAGGTCGGGACTCTAAGCAGATCAGTCGATATCAAGAATGTTATTGTACACAAACCGCTGCCAACACATGCTGCTTTACAACAGGGTGCATTAATGCTGACACAACCCTCGTCTCCGAACTGTTTCCATAATATACGCACCGTACAGGGCTGTAAAATGTTTTCATATCTTTCAGCATTTAATGTTTTCTGAAGCACAATAGAGGAAACGCACCCTAACCACGGTAAACACTACCGTATCACCAAACACTTCGTACACACGATGGCAAGCAATGTTCTACAGACGTCCGCGAACCCAAACCCGTCGTTCGAATAGCCACAGGGTAGACAGTAATTCATCACTCCATATGACTGGTTTCCACTCGTCAACTGTCCAATGGCGCCGCTGTTTACACCACCATTGACGACAGAAGGGCGTGACTTTTGAGGAACTGCTCGATCATTGTAACGACATTGTAATCATCGTGATAACTGGACTTCTCATAGAAGTTTGGAACTGAGGAGCGATTTTTTTCCACGACCATCCTGTGCAATGCCTGACAGTCCCTATCCACCAGTACACGAGGTCTGCCTTGTCTTGCTTCACCTGTGATATGTCTTTTCTCGGTTTCACTTCACCAAGAGTCGATTTAAGCAGCCATAGAAGGGTTGAAATGTCCCTAATGGATTTATTACTCAGATGACACCCCCTGCTACACCATATTCGAAGTCACTGACCTTTCCTGAACGACCCACTCTGTTGTACTGCTTCTGTACTGGCAACAATATACTCTCCGTCTTCTTTTATCCCTGCAGGTCGATCTCTCGTGACATCCAGTGGTCAATTCAGCGTATGTAGAGCTGTCTTTATACTTTTTGATCAGATAATATAGTGAATGATACTCATGTAAACTGTATGGCTGCAACCAACCGAACTCATATCCTTATAAGACTCATTGTGCTGTAAATCACTAGGTGCTGTTTTCCTGGGAATGAAAACCTATCTAATCAGATGTCTAGACTACAGCATGTCACGGGAGACGTTTTGTTACTGCGTTCCCTCAGAAAGGGAGCAGCGGTTCTATTTCCGCGGAAATCTACCTGCCGCTGTCCTGCATATTAGGTGGACTGCTCCGACGCGCCTCCGTAGAGCGGGAGCAACGGCCGCGCGACATTTGGGAGCGGCGCTGATCCGCCTGCAGCCTGCAGCGGCGCGACGCTCTGGTATTTGGCAGACTGGCGGCGGCGGCGGAGCGCCCAAGTGGGGCCACTGAAGCTCGCACGAAGTCTGCACTCGCCTTTCAGACGACCCGCATTCACAGCAGGTGCGGTGTTCGCTCTGCGCTCAAAAATAACAGAAGCCGGAGGACAATAACACGTGGGAAAGCGTGCTAGATTCTCCAGCTGCCTCGCGCCAGCGAATTTCGAGCTTGACTTTGCAAACAACGGCTGTGAACCTCGAGTGAAGCGTACAGGAAGGAAGATCAGGGTTTAACGCCCCATAAACGATGAAGTAGTTACAGAATGAGCAGCAGATCGGATTTTAGAAGGATGAGGAAGAAACTTGGCTGTGCCATTTCAGAACAATCATCTTGGGTTATTCCTTAACCCTTCCATGTATGAGTCCAACGATGGTTAACAGGATTAACAAGAAAAAAAAAGAAAAGGTTCAAATGGCTATGAGTACTATGGGACTCAACATCTGATGTCATCAGTCCCCTAGAACTTAGAACTACTTAAGCCTAACCAACCTAAGGACATCACACACATCCATGCCCGAGGCAGGATTCGAACCTGCGACCGTAGCGGTCACGCGGTTCCAGACTGAAGCGCCTAGAACCGCTCGGCCACACCGGCCGGCTAGGATTTCATGAGACGACTATTAAACACATCTAAAACTGTACAAATCAGTAGCGTCGACCCTGTGATCACGTGAAAAGCACGCAAGGGTCGACAGTAACAAACGAGCGCCTCCCAAGTGAACGTCGGAGAACTGGTCAAACCATTTTGTTTACGGCACTTTTTTAGTGCAACAGCGCTGACCACCTCTATCGGCATGTTCGCGCCATGGATCCTCGACTGAGAAGTTAGGCGCAGCTGGCCACGGACAAGGCTCGTGGACAAGGCTCCACATCGCTGTTAGTACCTTCCAGAACCTCTTCCTGCACGTCTCGCAGTGATCCGTGCCAAGAAAGGCTTTTGACACGCGGTAACTTAAATGTGACTGTTTATAATCATCGTCATTATTAGTGGCAGAAGCAGCAGTAGTAGAAATACTAGCAGAAGAGAAGAGTTTTGTACTATAGTAAACTTTTCAAGTATTCGCCTCTATCCAGAATGTAACAGAAGTTTAAATACACACATCAAAAAAAGTTATGCATCACCTCAGTTCCGAGAGTTCCGGAGCCTGTACAGGAAACTGGAATAGAGATAAACACAAACATCATTTCCGCCCTTTTTATTGCTCATGAAAACCACACACTGCATGTTGTACCACCTCCAGAGGTGGTGGTCCAGATTTCTGCACACACTGGTACCTCTAATAACCGGTTCCACATCCTCTTGCATTGATGCATGCCTGTTTTCGTCGTGGCCTACTATCCACAAGTTCATCAAGGCACTGTTGGTCTAGATTGTCCCACTCCACAACGACGATTCGGCGTAGATTTCTCAGAGTGGTTGGTGGGTCACGTCGCCCATAAACAGCCCTTTTCAGTCTAACCCAGGCATGTTCGATAGCGTTCGTGTCTGGAGAACAAGCTGGCCACTCTAGTCGAGCGATGTCGTTATGCTGAAGGAAGTCATTCGCAAGATGTGCACGATGGGGGCGCAGTTGTCGTCCATGAAGACGAATCCCTCGTAATATGCTGTCGATATGGTTACACTATCGGTCGGAGGATGACATTTACGTATCATACAGCCGTTACGGCGACTTTCATGACCACCAGCGGCGTACGTCGGCCTCACATAATATTACCCCAAAACAGCAGGGAACCTCCACCTAGCTGCGCTCGCTGGACAGTCTAAGGCGTTCAGCCTGACCGAGTTGCCTACAAACACGTCTCATACGATTGTCTGGTTGAAGGCATATGCAACACTTATCGGTGATGCCAATCCTGAGCGGTCCATTCGGCATGTTGGGCCCATGTGTACCACACTGCATGCTGTCGTGGTTGCAAATGCAGCCTATTGCGCATAGTATGAGACATAACACGTCGTCCTGTAGCTGCACGAAAAGCATTATTCGTCATGGTGGCGTTACTGTCAGGGTTCCTCCGAGCGATAATCCGTAGGTAGCGGTCATTAATTGCAGGCCTGAGTGAGGCATGTCATCGACAGTTCCTCTCTCTCTGCATCTCCTCCATGTCCGAACAACATCGTTTTTGTTCACTCCGAGACGCCTGGACACTTCCCGTGTTGAGAGCTCTTCCTGGCACAAAGTAACAATGCGGACGGGATCGAACCGCGGTATTGCCCATCGAGACATTGTTGAACTACAGACAACACGAGCTGTGTACCTCCTTCCTGGTGGAATGACTGGAACTTATCGGCTGTCGGATGTACTCCGTCTAATAGATGCTGTTCATCCATGGTTGTTTCCATCTTTGGGCGGGTTTAGTGACATCTCTGAACAGTCAAAAGGACTGTGTCTGTGATACAATATCCACAATAGACGTGTATCTCCAGGAGTTCTGGGAACCAGGGTGATGCAAAACGTGTGTATTTTCTTATTCCATCTTTAAATGTCATTCACATCATGATTACTGCAGTCTTCTTATGAAAGAACAGAAATTGCTCCGGAAAACTGGGTTCTTCCAAAAGTGAAAGCATGTTCCAACGTACAACGTGGTCATATACCTAGGAACAAATTTTCGTTTGAAACTTAAAAGCGTATAACCAATACAATGTTGTCAATACTGTTTTTAGTCGTCTTTCTGTTACATTATTCCTCTATTACACAGCAACAATCAATCACTGTAATTAAGTAGAAGATAGAAACCAGTGGCAAGTTAATACAGTGTGTAACTTAAGCTATTGCCAACTGCAACAACTTTCCGTTTTCAGGACACGTAAAACTGACATTGAAGAAACTCAGTTTGCAAGTATCACATGTTCCATGGCAAAAGAACTTCATGTGTTCAAGGTACAAGATGGTGCACGACTGGCTAAGTATTGTTTAACTATTCATATGTTATAAAAATAGTTCTAAAATACATAGCATTTTACTTATCACAAGTTATGTATCTGAATAATTAACAATATGCTCACTAAGACAAACAAAATAAACCGAAAAAAATTTGAAAAATGAACGACGCACCACCAATAATTTAGTCAAATAGGTGATATACTTGTACAGTCCAACAAATGAATACAATTTCATAACAATTGAATGATTTATTCAAGAGAAAGAGCTACACAAATTGAAAGACAATAGATGTTGGTCAACAACTGCAAGATTCATTAGGCTTGATATTGACTGCTAGAGTTATTGGATGTGCTCCAGTAGAATATCGTGCCAAATTCTATCAAACTGGGGCGTCGGACCGTCAAAATCCTGAGGTGGTTCACGTGTCCTGCCCATAATGCTCCAAACGTTCTCAATTGGTGAGAGATCTGGTAGCCTTGCTGGCTATGTTATGGTTTGGCAAGCACGGTGACAAGCAGTAGAAACTCTCGCCGTTTGGCATCGATAGCTACGATGCTGCAGCGTAGGTGCCCGTTCTTAGGTTGGCACTACGAGAGCGGAAGATCGTTGCCGACGACAGCGCACTCTAGCCGGCGCTGTGTAGCTGTACGAGCGCCGCCCCAGATTCAGCCATATGATCAGGAGCAGACGACGTAGCAACATTGTTTCATTTTCATAGTGGGCGAGTCACTACAGATTTTGACTTTGTAACTTCTAGTCGATGTTAGCTTTGATTGATGTACGGCTTCGCACCTACGTGCTCATCTCAGCCATAGTTAAGAAACTATTTATGTTTTCTTATTCTTCGTATAGTAAAGGTGCCTTAAGTTTACACGCAGTACCGAAGTACTTCACCTTTTCCTGCTCCTACTAGCGTTATTCACTCTCGGCCTATTTTGCAGAAGCAGTTCCCAGGAGCAGATCCACGCGCCGCATATCCAGGCGGGATACAAGACTCCCTGTGCAGGCGGGATTATCTTGCTGAAATGTAAACCCAGGATGGCTTGCCATGAAGGGCAACAAATCGGGGCGTAGAATATCGCCGACGTACCACTGCCCTGTAGGGTGCCGCGGATGACTACCAAAAATGTCCTGCTATGAGAAGAAATGCCACCCCAGATGGTCACTTCCGGTTGTCGGACCCTATGGCGGGCGACACCGATGTCCAGTTGTCCAGGGCATCTCCAAACAAGTCTTCGCTGGTCATTAGGGGTGAATTCGATGCGGGACTTATCAATGGAGACAATTCTACTCCAGTCAATGAGATTCCAGACCGAAGAGTACTCTTAAGAAGGCCCAGATAATGTGTTCGTCTATAGAAGTACACTACTGGCCAGTAAAATTGCTACACCAAGAAGAAATGCAGATGATAAACGGGTATTCATTGGACAAATATATTATACTAGAACTGACATGTGATTACATTTTCACGCAGTTTGAGTGCATAGATCCTGAGGAATCGTACCCAGAACAACCAACTCTGGCCGTAATAACGGCCTTGATACGCCTGGGCATTGAGTCAAACAGAGCTTGGATGGCGTGTACAGGTACAGCTGCTCATGCAGCTTCAACACGATACCACAGTTCATCAAAGGTAGTGACTGGCGTATTGTGACGAGCCAGTTGCTTGGCCACCATTGACCAGACGTTTTCAATGGGTGAGAGATCTGGAGAATGTGCTGGCCAGGGCAGCACTCGAACATTTTCTGTACCCAGAAAGGCCCGTAAAGGAACCGCAAGATGCGGTCGTGCATTATCCTGCTGAAATGTAGGGTTTCACAGGGATCGAATGAACGGTAGAGCCACGGGTCGTAACACATCTGAAATGCAACGTCCACTGTTCAAAGTGCCGTAAATGAGAACAAGAGATGACTGAGACGTGTAACAAATGGCACCCCATAGCATGACGCCGGGTGGTACGCCAGTATGGAGATAACGAATACACGCTTCCAATGTGCGTTCACCACGATGTCGCCAAACACGGATGCGACCATCATGATGCTGTAAACAAAACCTGGATTCATCCGAAAAAATGACGTTTTGCCATTCGTGCACCCAGGTTCGTCGTTGAGTACACCATCGCAAGCACTCCTGTAATGCAGCGTCAAGGGTAACCGCAGCCATGGTCTCCGAGCTGATAGTCCGTGCTGCTGCAAACGTCGTCGAACTGTTCGGGCAGATGGTTATTGTCTTACAAACGTCCCCATCTGTTGACTCAGGGCCGGCCGGTGTGGTCGTGCGGTTCTAGGCGCTTCAGTCTGGAACCGCGTGACCGCTACGGTCGCAGGTTTGAACCTGCCTCGGACTTGGATGTGTGTGACGTCTTTAGGTTGCTCAGAGCCATCTGAACGATTTTGTTGACTCAGGGATCGAGACGTGGCGGCACGATCCGTTACAGCCATGCGGATAAGATGCCTGTCATCTCGACTGTTAGTGATACGAGGCCGTTGGGATCTAGCACGGCGTTCCGTATTACCCTCCTGAACCCACCGATTCCATATTCTGCTAACAGTCATTGGATCTCGACCAACGCGAGCACCAATGTCGCGATACGATAAACCGCAATCGCGATAGCCTACAATCCGACCTTTATCAAGTCGGAACGTGATGATACGCATTTCTCCTCCTTATACGAGGCATCACAACAACGTTTCTCCAGGCAACGCCGGTCAACTGCTGTTTGTGTATGAGAAATCGGTTGTAAATTTTCCTCGTGTGAGCACGTTGTAGGTGTCGCCACCTGCGCCAATCTTGTGTGAATGCCCTGAAAAGCTAATCATTTGCATATCACAGTATCTTCTTCCTGTCGGTTAAATTTTGCCTTTGTAGCCCGTCATCTTCGTGGTGCAGCAATTTTAATGGCCAGTAGCGTTTATCACATCTACCGATTTCCGCTTCATTCGGATAATCCCTTCACGGTGCACCCGTTTCGTGCGTATTCCAAATAGATTTTATGTGTTATGCAGCATTTGACGCAACCTCATGTCTAAAAGCAAAAAAAACTGTTAAAATGCCGGAAACTGCTTATGGTGATCTCTAGCTAACGTTCCTACAAGTGATTCTAAAGTGATTTAGAATATTGCTTTAAACTTTTAACGTAAGACTATAACTTTTAATGACAGATTATGACGGCGTTTCAAATTTTTAAATTTAGTCAATAATTATGTTAAATACTGAAAATTTATATTGCCATGGGAGCCGTTATATAGGCATCCCGCAACGCAGATTTCTGCCGCTTACAAGGCGACAGGGCCTACTCGTCATCACGGATTTCGATCAAATTTACGGCTTATGCAGGGCTTCGCCAGATTTGAAAGCGTCAGTAATGGGACCTCTAGATGGCCAAGCATTAAGACAAAATAGCATTTCCGACACGGGTCGAGCGAAACATGAAGCGTTAATGTTAGTATAGCTTCATGACAACTGTTTGCGTTTCGAAAAGAGTACGGAACGATAGTCCAAAGCTCGTAGGTTCGAGTCCCTATTAGAAAGTTTTTTTTGTTTTTACCTTACTTACACTGCAAACGAACCGCAACAATGCCCAATAAATTGTGTTTATTAATATTTTCATTAAAGGTTTTGAAAATAAAGGCAAAGGAAAATTTTAGATTGGAAATAAATTTCCAAGAAAGGGTTGTACTTACAGCATCCGCGAGGACTCTGCAAACAACTGTCCATGAAGGAACTGCAAGAAACGTGTCCGAACAAAGAGGTAAGACGCGAATTCTCATCAGTCGACATCAATCAAAATACTCTTTTTAACGTCCCGTATAACAAAGTATTTACGTTAGTATGTTCGCTTACCAGATGTCCAGTATCATTTTTACTTATAACCGAACCGTGAATCATCAGGGAAAAGGGCGAGGGAAAAGTAATTTTCGCGAAAGGATGGGATATAAGCAAAGTAGCTCACTCGTGCACATCGTGAATTGCTGTAACTCTGGAAAATCAGGCCAACAGTCGGTTCATTTGGACCGAGGATTCAAAAATACGGTGGATAAATACGCCGAAAAATACAGGAATGCTGTCATTATTCATCATAGCCTCTGAAACTTAACAACAGCCTTCTACAAAAACATTTTGACTGAAGTGATGAAGCCGTACGTGCAGGAGAAGAAATTTCTTCTGTGAATTAGTTCGTGGGGAGACCGAACAAATCCACATGTACTCCGCTAATGCAGTAGTGTGACGTCTTTTTTTATCGTCAGTTACAGAATTTAATCATAAAGATACAAAACGGTTCTCATCTGATCGATGTTGTTGTTGTGGTCTTCAGTCCAAAGACTGGTTTGATGCAGCTCTCCGTGCTACTCGATCCTGCGCAAGGCTCTTCAATTCCGAGTAACTACTGCAACCTACATCCCTCTGAATCTTCATACTGCGTTTATCCCTTGGTCTTCCTCTAAGATTTTTACCTCTATCCCCCCCCTCCCCACGCTTCCCTCCAGTACTAAATTGGTGATCCCTTGACGCCTCAGGATGTGTCCTACCAATTGATCCCTCCTTTCAGTCAGATTGCACCACAAATTTCTCTTCACCATTTGATTGATAGAGAAAAGGGAATTACAACCAGACAAGACTGCATCATCGTACATCACCGACAACCATCGCCAACGTGTGGCCAAATGATGCGCTATACGAGGTTTGGTGCAAACTATGCTGTAAGGAATGTAGATAGCTTTTAATTTTCTCATGAATCTTTAAAACAACAACATAATTGTAAAAATGCGGCATTTATGAGGGGTGCAGGATAACGGGAAAATTATTGCCCACCTATTGTTACGATGAATATCATCACAGCAAGTATTTTAATCAATTCTACAATAAAAGAGCATCTAAGTTTTTACAAGAAGGTCTGGTCTACGCCCTACAATTCCTTCTTGGAAATTATTTGAAAACCACAAATTATCATTTGCCTTTTCTTTTCATTCCGTTTATGAAAGTATTAACAATACTAAAAACTGGGGATTATTACTGTTTTGCAATGTAAGTTACGACCCCTCTTCCCTCTTTCCACTACGCCAACCGCTGACTGGAAAATATGTCATCATAAATGGCTCATACGTCGCCCGATCCACGCCAAAAATGCTATTTTTTTCTAAATCCTTGGTTATCTGGAGCTCCCACTTTCGTAACTGACCCAGCACTGCATATATCACCAATGTGAGAGAAGTCGGTGATGAAAAGTAGGCACTGTTCCACTTTTTCTTAACGTGTACATCTGCTTGCAATGGGACCAAATGATTTACAATGTAACGTTCAGTTCTGTCAAGGGATTATACGTGCTGAGAGGACAGCTGTCACTTTGAACTGTCTCTACTCGCTAAATTGTTACTATAAGCTTTAAGGTGTTCACGCTACTAAAAATACTAAATGCCCATTGTAGCGTATCTGTAACATATTCCAAAGTAATCTGTTTAGGCTTCTCCACCATCTGTATAATTTTGATCTTAAAAGTCCAACAGACGACATAGAGAATCGAACCTTCTGTGCGCTTACACTTCCCATGCGGTCTTATGGTAAACAAATTTGTGACGTTGTTCACAGCTGGTAGGAATAATTAACATGTTTACGTGAATCACATGCTTATTACTGTTTCATTAAGTTTCTCTGATAACGACCCTGTTTCGCTGCAAGCGGCCGCAACTGCCACGTTAACGTCAGCTGCATTGTGTTATGTAACTGTATGGCTTCCGTTAACAGCCACTTAGAAAACCCCGGTGTCCTAATTATCGCCACTGGTATATTTCTATTTTTCCTTCATATTATAGACTCCTAACACAAAAATACAAAAATTCACGGTATATTGAATTTTTCTGACAGAGTGTGTGGAATTGGGAAGCAATGGAATCGATGTAACGGCAAAGCTGAAATTCTGAAGCGGTCAGTGAGACGTGATAAAATGTTCCATTGCATTAATGAATAGCCTGTAACAGACAGGTCTGCACGCTGGAGGGCGATCGAAACATATTGTTATTTTATAACTTCGAAGTCTTTCGCGACGGGTTGATGTATTATGTGTTATTGGCGGGCTTGTCGCGTTAATTCTCGAAAATAGTTCGAGCTTTCGACAATATCCAGCACTGTCTTCATCGGGAAAGCCCAGACGTAACTGATGCATGAGAGGTCGGCTAATGATGACCTCTTCAGCTTTATAAATTGTTAAGTAGCCATAGAATCGAATTTTTGAAACACATTATTCATGCATAATGAATCAGCAAATCACTGACACAATTCCAGTGCAAATTAATCTCTCTTGAGAACTGTTCATTCAAAAAACTAGTAGGGTGAACCAGCCGTTACTTCAACACAGGCAAATGTCACATTCGTACGTCTCAGTTGTCTCCGAAATGTAAGCACATGACTTATGTGCACACAGTTTGCGTAATGAACGCTGGATACAGTCTACATCATGGATTTTCCTGCAAAAAATACAAATAACTTTCACTTCTTGGTCTCTTGCTGTTATTTTCATTACTTTCTCAATCCTTTTTTAGAAATTTCCCTGACATCAAGAATCGCCAGCTTCGTTATAAGTGGTTTCAGAAAGATGTGGTCCAGAGACTGAAGCTAGTGGGTCATATGTTGTGGAGTACCGGTTATATGAAAGTTGTACTTCGAGCATAGTTGACAGCCTCCAAGTCTTTACAACTTATACGACCGTATAATACTCACAGAACAAAAGTTTTACAGTAGGATGTGCAAATTATACAGGGTGCTGTTTCCATTTCAAATACAGCTGGGATGTCGCCCAGCGTTTTAGTTGATCTATTCTAAACTGTCTTCAAGAACGCCAATTAAGGTTCTTTCGTTGCTACACAACCAGGGAAGAACAAAGAATGGTGTCATGGATTGACCCCCAGCCTTCATACCGAAGAATGTGGCCACACTTCTTCCTTCTTCGGCTGAATTCATTTTAGCAAACTGACTGTGCTGTTTTAATGGAACAACTTTGACACGTTTTGTACAGTCGTGACACTGGATTCGTTGCAATTACAGATTTTATAAGCACTAAAGAAATCAACTGACTTGCACCCAACTGCTCTCACGATACTGGTCGATTCTGAAACTCCGAGAGAAATATTACGGTGCTTTTTTTGAACTGTAATAGAAGTCTTTACCAGTTGTTTTCTGTTTCTTCCGTCTGAACTGGTGCGGTATTTTTATTGGCTAAACAAGATGAAATGTTAATTTTAAAAGCTGTTTGTTTGTCGGTCGTAATAACCCATCAGACAAAAATTTTGCGTAATGTAGTAAAGTAACTTGGAATTACACATTGAAACCCAGCATCAAGTGGCCAAGTTCAATAGTGAATTAAATTTTCTTGCCTGGTTTTGTAACAGAAATGCAATTAATCAAAGTGCTCTTAGGTATAGCGGTCTAAGGATAACGTCTTTGGCTGTTAATCAAAGCCGGCCGCAGTGGCCGAGCGGTTCTAGGCGCTTCAGTCTGAAACGGCGTGACCGCTACGGTCTTGGTTCGAATCCTGCCTCGGGCATGGATATGTGTGAAGTCCTTAGGTTAGTTAGGTTTAAGTAGTTCTAAGTTCTAGGGGACTGATGACCTCAGATGTTAAGGCTCATAGTGCTCAGAGCCATTTGAACCATTTTTTGTTAATCAAAACGTTTCAGGTCCTAGGTCCGATCCGAAGCACTGCCTAAAATTTGAACAAGAATTATCGGGAAAGGCGCCCGCAGACTTCTTGCATAAGTAGTCACTCTCGTTCCACTAAGAACCTTGCCAAAAATGACCGAGGTGCAGGGCACTCTCTTGCTCTTGGAGTAAGAAACTGCTTCTACGAGGCCTGTTCGGAAAGTAAGGTCCGATTAGTCGCAAAATGGAAACCACTGTGAAAATCAAAAATGTTTTATTTGCAACAGTTAGCTACACATTCCAGCTATTCCTCTACATAGCCACCGCCCCGATTTAGACATTTTTCTTAGCGTTCTACCAACTTTCCAATACCCTCCTCGTAGAAACTCGCCACCTGTGCTTCCTGAAAATTTTCTACGCTTGTCTACAGCTCGTTGTCTGTGCCAGAACGTTATCTTCATAGCTAGCTGTTCATGTGAGCAAAGGCGAAACTCAGGGAGAGTCAGTTACGGAATCTATTGTGAGTGTTCAAACACTTCCATCGAAAACGCTGCAGCAGCATCTTCATTGCCCCTTCAGAGTGCAGCCGAGAATTGTCACGCAGAAGAAAACGTATGACAGTTATGTTTTGTGGGTTGCATGAATTCAGGTGAAATATGACACCAGGCCCTCGTATTTGGCGGGAAACACTCTTCTTCTAAGCATCTTTACGTGCTCACTGTGTGCTCAGAACTGAAAAGAACAATGTGACGCGATCGACGGGCATACTAGAGATACTGCCTAACACACCTGTGAGAAGCTTCATAGGATTTTGTACTGTGCTTTCCATTTCCACCCAATCGGACGTTACATTCCGATTAGCCCTCGTAGAAACGGAACAATTACCAATGATCAACGGCATGGGGATGCTGAAGGCAATGGGAGCCTCTGCATCAAATACGCACACTGTATGTCCAAAGGACATGTGGCCTAAAACCAAAATTAAAGTGTCATGATGATCTCTCATTTGGAGAAAGATTCCATATTGGTCCCCTGAGAAAAAAATAATAATTAACTAATGACAGGACAGTTCTATCCAAGACACGAGTGACAGAGGAAGACTGCACTGTAGTTCCGCCTCTAGATTGTCGTTCAGATGACAAAATGGTAGATATCGAAATAGATGACAGAGGGATAGAGAAACAATTAAAATCGCTCAAAAGAGGAAATGCCGCTGGATCTGATGGGATACCAGTTCGATTTTACACAGAGTACGCGAAGAAACTTGCTCCCCTTCTTGCAACGGTGTACCCTCGGTCTCTAGAAGAGCGTAGCGTTCCAAAGGATTGGAAAAGGGCACAGGTCATCCCCGTCTTCAAGAAGGGACGTCGAACAGATGTGCAGAACTACAAACCTATATCTCTAACGTCGATCAGTTGTAGAATTTTGGAACACGTATTATGTTCGACTTCCCCCATGAACCATGGACCTAGCCGTTGGTGTGGAGGCTTGCGTGCCTCAGCGATACAGATGGCCGTACCGTAGGTGCAACCACAATGGAGGGGTATCTGTTGAGAGGCCAGACAAACATGTGGTTCCTGAAGAGGGGCAGCAGCCTTTTCAGTAGTTGCAGGGGCAACAGTCTGGATGATTGACTGATCGGGCCTTGTAACATTAACCAAAACGGCCTTGCTGTGCTGGTACTGCGAACGGCTGAAAGCAAGGGGAAACTACAGCCGTAATTTTTTCCGAGGACGTGCAGCTTTACTGTATGATTAAATGATGATGGCGTTCTCTTGAGTAAAGTATTCCGGAGGTAAAATAGTCCCCCATTCGGATCTCCGGGCGGGGACTACTCAAGAGGACGTCGTTATCAGGAGAAAGAAAACTGGCATTCTACGGATCGGAGCGTGGAATGTCAGATCCCTTAATCGGGCAGGTAGGTTAGAAAATTTAAAAAGGGAAATGGATAGGTTAAAGTTAGATATAGTGGGAATTAGTGAAGTTCGGTGGCAGGAGGAACAAGACTTTTGGTCAGGTGATTACAGGGTTATAAATACAAAATCAAATAGGGGTAATGCTGGAGTAGGTTTAATGATGAATAAAAAAATAGGAGTGCGGGTTAGCTACTACAAACAGCATAGTGAACGCATTATTGTGGCCAACATAGACACAAAGCCCATGCCTACTACAGTAGTACAAGCTTATATGCCAACTAGCTCTGCAGATGATGATGAAATTGATGAAATGTATGACGAGATAAAAGAAATTATTCAGGTAGTGAAGGGAGACGAAAATTTAATAGTCATGGGTGACTGGAATTCGTCAGTAGGAAAAGGGAGAGCAGGAAACATAGTAGGTGAATATGGATTGGGGGGAAGAAATGAAAGAGGAAGCCGCCTTGTAGAATTTTGCACAGAGCATAACTTAATCACAGCTAACACTTGGTTCAAGGATAATAAAAGAAGGTTGTATACCTGGAAGCATCCTGGAGATACTAATAGGTATCAGATAGATTATATAATGGTAAGACAGAGATTTAGGAACCAGGTTTTAAATTGTAAGACATTTCCAGGGGCAGTTGTAGATTCTGACGACAATCTATTGGTTATGAACTGCAGATTGAAGCTGAAGAAACTGCAAAAAGGTGGGAATTTAAGGAGATGGGACCTGGATAAACTGAAAGAACCAGACGTTGTAGAGAGTTTCAGGGAGAGCATAAGGGAACAATTGACAGGAATGGGGGAAAGAAATACAGTAGAAGAAGAATGGGTAGCTCTGAGGGATGAAGTAGTGAAGGCAGCAGAGGATCAAGCAGGTAAAAAGACGAGGGCTAATAGAAATCCTTGGGTAACAGAAATATTGAATTTAATTGATGAAAGGAGAAAATATAAAAATGCAGTAAATGAAGCAGGCAAAAGGGAATACAAACGTCTCAAAAATGTGATCGACAGAAAGTGCAAAATGGCTAAGCAGGGATGGCTAGAGGACAAATGTAAGGATGTAGAGGCTTATCTCACTAGGGGTAAGATAGATACTGCCTATAGGAAAATTGAAGAGACCTTTGGAGAGAAGAGAACCACTTGTATCACTATCAAGAGCTCAGATGGCAACCCAGTTCTAAGCAAAGAAGGGAGGACAGAAAGGTGGAAGGAGTATATAGAGGGTTTATACAAGGGCGATGTACTTGAGGACAATATTATGGAAATGGAAGAGGATGTAGATGAAGATGAAATGAGAGATAAGATACTGCGTGAAGAGTTTGACAGAGCACTGAAAGACCTGAGTCGAAACAAGGCCCTGGGAGTAGACAACATTCCATTAGAACTACTGATGGCCTTGGGAGAGCCAGTCATGACAAAACTCTACTATCTGGTGAGCAAGACGTATGAGAGAGGCGAAATACCCACAGACTTCAAGAAGAATATAATAATTCCAATCCCAAAGAAAGAAGGTGTTGACAGATGTGAAAATTACCGAACTATCAGTTTAATAAGTCACAGCTGCAAAATACTAACGCGAATTCTTTACAGAAGAATGGAAAAACTGGTAGAAGCGGACCTCGGGGAAGATCAGTTTGGATTCCGTAGAAATGTTGGAACACGTGAGGCAATACTAACCTTACGACTTATTTTAGAAGAAAGATTAAGAAAAGGCAAACCTACGTTTCTAGCATTTGTAGACTTAGAGAAAGCTTTTGACAACGTTAACTGGAATACTCTCTTTCAAATTCTGAAGGTGGCAGGGGTAAAATACATGGAGCGAAAGGCTATTTACAATTTGTACAGAAACCAGATAGCAGTTATAAGAGTCGAGGGGCATGAAAGGGAAGCAGTGGTTGGGAAAGGAGTGAGACAGGGTTGTAGCCTCTCCCCGATGTTATTCAATCTGTATATTGAGCAAGCAGTAAAGGAAACAAAAGAAAAATTCGGAGTAGGTATTAAAATTCATGGAGAAGAAGTAAAAACTTTGAGGTTCGCCGATGACATTGTAATTCTGTCAGAGACAGCAAAGGACTTGGAAGAGCAGTTGAACGGAATGGACAGTGTCTTGAAAGGAGGATATAAGATGAACATCAACAAAAGCAAAACGAGGATAATTGAATGTAGTCAAATTAAATCGGGTGATGCTGAGGGAATTAGATTAGGAAAGGAGACACTTAAAGTAGTAAAGGAGTTTTGCTATTTCGGGAGTAAAATAACTGATGATGGTCGAAGTAGAGAGGATATAAAATGTAGACTGGCAATGGCAAGGAAATCGTTTCTGAAGAAGAGAAATTTGTTAACATCGAGTATAGATTTAAGTGTCAGGAAGTCGTTTCTGAAAGTATTTGTATGGAGTGTAGCCATGTATGGAAGTGAAACATGGACGATAACCAGTTTGGACAAGAAGAGAATAGAAGCTTTCGAAATGTGGTGCTACAGAAGAATGCTGAAAATAAGGTGGGTAGATCACGTAACTAATGAGGAGGTATTGAATAGGATTGGGGAGAAGAGAAGTTTGTGGCACAACTTGACTAGAAGAAGGGATCGGTTGGTAGGACATGTTTTGAGGCATCAAGGGATCACAAATTTAGCATTGGAGGGCAGCGTGGAGGTAAAAATCGTAGAGGGAGACCAAGAGATGAATACACTAAGCAGATTCAGAAGGATGTAGGTTGCGGTAGGTACTGGGAGATGAAGAAGCTTGCACAGGATAAAGTAGCATGGAGAGCTGCATCAAACCAGTCTCAGGACTGAAGACCACAACAACAACATTATGTTCGAGTATAATGACGTTCCTGGAGACTAGAAATCTACTCTGTAGGAATCAGCATGGGTTTCGCGCTATTCGTCCACGAGACTCAGAGGGCCATAGACACGGGTGCCCAGGTAGATGCCGTGTTTCTTGACTTCCGCAAGGCGTTCGATACAGTTCCCCACAGTCGTTTAATGAACAAAGTAAGAGCATATGGACTATCAGACCAATTGTGTGTTTGGATTGAGGAGTTCCTAGATAACAGAATTCAGCATGTCATTCTCAATGGAGAGAAGTCTTCCGAAGTAAGAGTGATTCCATGTGTGCCGCTGGGGAGTGTCACAGGGCCGTTGCTATTCACAATATACATAAATGACCTTGTGGATGACATCGGAAGTTCACTGAGGTTTTTTGCGGATGATGCTGCAGTATATCGAGAGGTTGTAACAATGGAAAATTGTACTGAAATGCAGGAGGATACGCAACGAATTGACGCATGGTGTAGGGAATGGCAATTGAATCACAATGTAGACAAGTGTAATGTGCTGTGAATACATTTTTTTTGGTCATCAGTCTACTGACTGGTTTGATGCGGCCCGCCACGAATTCCTTTCCTGTGCTAACCTCTTCATCTCAGAGTAGCACTTGGAACCTACGTCCTCAATTATTTGCTTGACGTATTCCAATCTCTGTCTTCCTCTACAGTTTTTGCCCCCTACAGCTCCCTCTAGTACCATTGAAGTCATTCCCTCATGTCTTAGCACATGTCCTATCATCCTGTTGTTTCTCCTTACCAGTGTTTTCCACATATCCTTTCCTCTCCGATTCTGCGTAGAACCTCCTCATTCCTTACCTTATCAGTCCACCTAATTTTCAACATTCGTCTATAGCACCACATCTCAAATGCTTCGATTCTCTTCTGTTCCGGTTTTCCCACAGTCCATGTTTCACTACCATACAATGCTGTACTCCAGACGTACATCCTCAGAAATTTCTTCCTCAAATTAAGGCCGGTATTTGATATTAGTAGACTTCTCTTGGCCAGAAATGCCTTTTTTGCCATAGCGAGTCTGCTTTTGATGTCCTCCTTGCTCCGTCCGTCATTGGTTATTTTACTGCCTAGGTAGCAGAATTCTTTAACTTCATTGACTTCATGACCATCAATCCTGATGTTAAGTTTCTCGCTGTTCTCATTTCTACTACTTCTCATTACCTTCGTCTTTCTCCGATTTACTCTCAAAGCATACTGTGTACTCATTAGACTGTTCATTCCGTTCAGCAGATCATTTAATTCTTTTTCACTTTCACTCAGGATAGCAATGTCATCAGCGAATCGTATCATTGATATCCTTCCACTCCTGAACCTTTCTTTTATTTCCATCATTGCTTCCTTGATGTACAGATTGAAGAGTAGGGGCGAAAGGCTACAGCCTTGTCTTATACCCTTCTTAATACGAGCACTTCGTTCTTGATCGTCCACTCTTATTATTCCCTCTTGGTTGTTGTACATATTGTATATGACCCGTCCCTCCCTATAGCTTACCCCTACTTTTTTCAGAATCTCGAACAGCTTGCACCATTTTATATTGTCGAACGCTTTTTCCAGGTCGACAAATCCTATGAAAGTGTCTTGATTTTTCTTTAGCCTTGCTTCCATTATTAGTCGTAACGTCAGATTGCCTCTCTCGTCGCTTTACTTTTCCTAAAGCCAAACTGATCGTCACCTAGCGCATTCTCAGTTTTCTTTTCCATTCTTCTGTATATTATTCTTGTAAGCAGCTTCGATGCATGAGCTGTTAAGCTGATTGTGCGATAATTCTCGCACTTGTCAGCTCTTGCCGTCTTCGGAACTGTGTGGATGATGCTTTTCCGGAAGTCAGATGGTATATCGCGAGACTCATATATTCTACACACCAACGTGAATAGTCGTTTTGTTGCTACTTCCCCCAATGATTTTAGAAATTCTGATGGAATGTTATCCATCCCTCCTGCCTTATTTGCCCGTAAGTCCTCCAAAGCTCTTTTAAATTCCGATTCTAATACTGGATCCCCTATCTCTTCTAAATCGACTCCTGTTTCTTCTTATATCACATCGGACAAATCTTCACCCTCATAGAGGCTTTCAATGTATTCTTTCCGCCTATCTGCTCCCTCCTCTGCATTTAACAGTGGAAGTCCCTTTGCACTCTTAATGTTACCACCGTTGGTTTTAATGTCACCAAAGGTTGTTTTGACTTTCCTGTATGCTGAGTCTGTCCTTCCGACAATCATATCTTTTTCGATGTCTTCACATTTTTCCTGCAGCCATTTCGTCTTAGCTTCGCTGCACACGTAACGTGTATCCACAGGATATGTGGCCTGTAATTGAAGAAGTGTCATGATGATCTCTCCTTTGGCAAAAGATTCCGGAATAGTCCCCCATTCGGATCTCCGGGAGGGGACTGCCAAGGAGGAGGTTACCATGAGAAAAAGATTGAATAATCAACGAAAGGCTAACGTTCTACGAGTCGGGGCGTGGAACGTCAGAAGCTTGAACGTGGTAGGGAAACTAGCAAATCTGAAAAGGGAAATGCAAAGGCTCAATCTAGATATAGTAGGGGTCAGTGAAGTGAATACATAGATGAAAAATCCTTTATCATTTAGCTACAATATAGCAGGTCAGAAACTGGACGTGGTTAATTCCATAAATTATGTGGGAGTAGGCATTAGGTGTGATTTAAAATGAAATTACCATACCGCAGACTGGAATGTTGCATTCGCGAATCCTGTTACCACAAAAATAACACTGATGGAGGCCCATAGGCAGCGAATTGCAAGGCGAGCTGGGATACCAAAATCACTCATCAGTGACAGTAATGCGCGTAACACTAAAATGTGGTGTCGAAGCCGTAAAATCTGAACTGTGGAGCAGGGCAAGATAATCATATGGTTAAGTGAGGCTTGTTTCACATCGTTTCCAACTTCTAGGCGAGTTTACCTCCCAAGATTGAAACATAGCTGGGGTACGGTGATGATTTGGCTAGCCCTATCGTGGTACTCCATGGTCTCCATAGTTTCTCAGCAAGGCCGCATTAGTGCCAAGGACTCTGTGACCAAACTCGATGAACAGGTCCATCCAATGTGCAACGTTCGTTCCCCAATGGTGATGCTACGTTCCAAGACGATAAGGCACCTGCTGACACAGCTCACATTTCGAGGGCTGATTTTGTGAGCCCGAGGATGAATTGTCGTTATCTGAACTTGCCAGTATTCTGCAGCAAGAATGTTACAGGATTCCACTGAAAACAATGCAGGATCTCTATATATCCATTCCAAGGAGACTGGAAGTTGTTTTGAACGGCCGAGAAAAAAAAAATCGGTGCATTGCTTTCTGGGCGACCCTCATGTAAGGGGACGTGAACAGCGTCAGATGTTGAGTGATCACTGTGAAATATCATTGTCAGCGACTCACAGAGTTTGAAATTGGCCTCACTGTAGGCCTCCATTTGGCCGGCTAGTCGAATTTTACATCAAAATTTGTGGGTGATTCGCATGTGACAGTGGATCGATGTTCAACTGTATCAGAACGTCAGGATAGGCATCCTTCCGATCGACTATGTCCCATCATCATAAACGAGGATCGCCATATGTTGCACAGGTACACCGTGACCCCTTGACATCCGTGCACATCATCCGAAAACCATCAATGGACTACCTACAACATTCTGTGTCATCTTGCGCCATTGATTAGTGACTAGCAAGATCTGGACTAAGAAATTACTGCCCCATGAGTAGGCAGCCGTCAACACCACAACACAAACGGCTTATGTATCTATATCTAACACCTTGCGGTGTGTGGTGGAGGGTACATTTTTGGTACGAATGTCACTTCCCTCCTTTCTTGTTCCAATCGCGAATAGCTCACGGAAACAAGATTGTCAGTAAGCGCCTATGTAGGCTCGAATTTCTCTGATTTTATCTTCGTGGTCTTTTCGTAAGATATACGTAGGAGGAAGCAACATACTTGGTGGCTCTTCTAGAAACGTACGCTCTCAGAACTTTAATAATAAACCACACCGGGATGCAGAACGCCTCTCTTATAACGTCTGTATACTGTAAGGTGTTCATTACTCCAACTACATGGCCAACAACGAACAAATTTCAACATTAAAAATAATACTTGCAGTGTGTCTTAGCAGCTAAAATTTTGACATTGTTTTTTTCAGTGTATTCTTCCCGTATAAAATAATTTAGCACTGGCATTGACACGTTGGAGTGGACTTTTTTCTTGTAAGTGGCTACACCAGAGAGTAGAGACTAAACGATTTGCGAAATAATAAACATTAATCGCTCTCTCTTATCACATGTACCACCTAAAAGTATACTACTTCTAACAGCTTTAATTATTATCGGTGATGTTTTCGCGCTTACTAAATGAACACGTTACGGAACGCGCTGCTCTTCTTTGGATCTTCTCTATTTCTTCTATCAGTCCTATCTGGTACGGAATATTGACAAACAGTATAGGTCGAACAAGTGTTTGTAAGTTACTTCCTTTGTTGACGGGACTACTTTTCCTGAGAATTCTTCGAATGATTCTCAATCTGACATCTGCCTCATGAGCGATTCATTTTATGCAATCGCTCCATTTCGAATCACTACATACTGCGTTTTGTGGGACGCCGTGGACTGTTGTGAATGGCATTCAGAGACGAATCACGATTATGCACTCTCCTGGACGACGATAATTTGCGAGTACGGCTCTGAAAGGGACAGACTTCTCGCTCTTCAAAAGATTTGCAGAGCTGCATCCGTTTTACTTCTGGTCTCATGCTACTGAAAGTAATTGGGTATGACTTCGTATCATGGCTGGTAGTGATTGAGGGAAATCTACACGACACAACGATATGTCACTAACATACTCCGCGCTCATATCTTACCTCTAACACGATAGAGCTGTGGTGCCATTTTTCAACAGGACAATGCACACCCACACATGGCTACGAACGGTCTGCGTGACGATGAGGTACTTCCGTGGCCAGCAATATCCATAAATCTGTCCCTGATAGAAGATGTGTGGGACCAGCTCGGACGTCAAATCCGTATGTTTCATTTCGTTTCTTCCTTTTCTTCTGATTGCTTCACTTTTTTTGTCAGGTAGTGTACGTCACAGCAGGATAAATATGTAACTATATCACACCTGCCAATCAAACTGCCATTTGACAAAAACCATTCCGTTTAACAGACAAGGAATATTTACATCACGAATTTGAAAAACATTTCAATATAAAAGGTGTGACTATGGCTACTTATTTATTTCATTCCTCAGCGACTTGTATTTCTGTATTCCTGATTTTCCCGGAACATGTTTGTACTTCCTCCTTTCATCAATCAACTGAAGTATTTCTTCTGTTACCCATGGTTTCTTCGCAGCTGCCTTCTTTGTACCTATGTTTTCCTTCCCAACTTCTGTGATGGCCCTTTTTAGAGATGTCCATTCCTCTTCAACTGTACTGCCTACTGCGCTATTCCTTATTGCTGTATCTATAGCGTTAGAGAACTTCAAACGTACCTCGTCATTCCTTAGTACTTCCGTATCCCACATCTTTGCGTATTGATTCTTCCTGACTGATGTCAGGAACTTCAGCCTACTCTTCATCACTACTATATTGTGATCTGAGTCTATATCTGCTCCTGGGTACGCCTTACAATCCAGTATCTGATTTCGGACTCTCTGTCTGACCATGATGTAATCTAATTGAAATCTTCCCGTATCTCCCGGCCTTTTCCAAGTATACCTCCTCCTCTTGTGATTCTTGAACAGGGTATTCGCTATTACTAGCTGAAACTTGTTACAGAACTCAATTAGTCTTTCTCCTCTTTCATTCCTTGTCCCAAGCCCATATTCTCATGTAACCTTTTCTTCTACTCCTTCCCCTACAACTGCATTCCAGTCGCCCATGACTATTAGATTTTCGTCCCCCTTTACATACTGCATTACCCTTTCAATATCCTCATACACTTTCTCTATCTGTTCATCTTCAGCTTGCGACGTCGGCATGTATACCTGAACTATCGCTGTCGATTCTGATTAGAACAACCTGGTCACTGAACTGTTCACAGTAACACACCCTCTGCCCTACCTTCCTATTCATAACGAATCCTACACCTGTTATACCATTTTCGCTGCTGTTGATATTACCCGATACTCATCTGACCAGAAATCCTTGACTTCCTTCCACTTCACTTAACTGACCCCTACTATATCTAGTTGAGCCTTTGCATTTCCCTTTTCAGATTTTCTAGTTTCCCTACCACGTTCAAGCTTCTGACATTCCACGCGAACGTTATCCTTTCGTTGATTATTCAATCTTTTCCTCATGGTAACCTCCCCCTTGGCAGTCCCCTCCCGGAGATCCGAATGGGGGACTATTCCGGAATCTTTTGCCAATGGAGAGATCATCATGACACTTCTTCAATTACAGGCCACATGTCCTGTGGATACACGTTACGTGTCTTTAATGCAGTTTTTCCATTTCATTCTGCATCCTCATGTCGTTGATCATTGCTGATCTTCCGCCTTTAGGGGCAATTTCCACCCCTAGGACAAGAGAGTGCCCTGAACCTCTATCCGCTCCTCCGCCCTCTTTGACAAGGCCGTTGGCAGAATGAGGCTGACTTCTTATGCCGGAAGTCTTCGGCCGCCAATGCTGATTATTTATCAAAATTTAGGCAGTGGCGGGGATCGAACCCGGGACCGAAGACGTTTGGGTTATGAATCAAAGACGCTACCCCTAGGCCACGGGTCTAGGAAGTGCAGGGAAGCTAAGACGAAATGGCTGCAGGAAAAATGTGAAGACATCGAAAAAGATATGATTGTCGGAAGGACAGACTCAGCATACAGGAAAGTCAAAACAACCTTTGGTGACTTTAAAACCAACGGTGGTAACATTAAGAGTGCAACGGGACTTCCACTGTTAAATGCAGAGGAGAGAGCAGATAGGTGGAAAGAATACATTGAAAGCCTCTATGAAGGTGAAGATTTGTCCGATGTGATATAAGAAGAAACAGGAGTCGATTTAGAAGAGATAGGGGATCCAGTATTAGAATCGGAATTTAAGAGAGCTTTGGAGGACTTACGGTCAAATAAGGCAGAAGGGATAGATAACATTCCATCAGAATTTCTAAAATCATTGGGGGAAGTGGCAACAAAACGACTATTCACGTTGGTGTGTAGAATATATGAGTCTCGCGATATACCATCTGACTTCCGGAAAAGCATCATCCACACAGTTCCGAAGACGGCAAGAGCTGACAAGTGCGAGAATTATCGCACAATCAGCTTAACAGCTCATGCATCGAAGCTGCTTACAAGAATAATATACAGAAGAATGGAAAAGAAAATTGAGAATGCGCTAGGTGACGATCAGTTTGGCTTTAGGAAAAGTAAAGCGACGAGAGAGGCAATCTGACGTTACGGCTAATAATGGAAGCAAGGCTAAAGAAAAATCAAGACACTTTCATAGGATTTGTCGACCTGGAAAAAGCGTTCGACAATACAAAATGGTGCACGAGATTCTGAAAAAAGTAGGGGTAAGCTATAGGGAGGGACGGGTCATATACAATATGTACAACAACCAAGAGGGAATAATAAGAGTGGACGATCAAGAACGAATTGCTCGTATTAAGAAGGGTGTAAGACAAGGTTGTAGCCTTTCGCCCCTACTCTTCAATCTGTACATCAAGGAAGCAATGATGGAAATAAAAGAAAGGTTCAGGAGTGGAAGGATATCAATGATACGATTCGCTGATGACATTGCTATCCTGAATGAAAGTGAAGAAGAATTAAATGATCTGCTGAACGGAATGAACAGTCTAATGAGTACACAATATGGTTTGAGAGTAAATCGGAGAAAGACGAAGGTGATGAGAAGTAGTAGAAATGAGAACAGCGAGAAACTCAACATCAGGATTAATGGTCACGAAGTCAATGAAGTTAAAGAATTCTGCTTCCTAGGCAGTAAAATAACCAATGGCGGACGGAGCAAGGAGGACATTAAAAGCAGACTCGCTTTGGCAAAAAAGGCATTTCTGGCCAAGAGAAGTCTACTAATATCAAATACCGGCCTTAATCTGAGGAAGAAATTTCTGAGGATGTACGTCTGGAGTACAGCATTGTATGGTAGTGAAACATGGACTGTGGGAAAACCGGAACAGAAGAGAATCGAAGCATTTGAGATGTGGTGCTATAGACGAATGTTGAAAATTAGGTGGACTGATAAGGTAAGGAATGAGGAAGTTCTATGCAGAATCGGAGAGGAAAGGAGTATGTGGAAAACACTGATAAGGAGAAGGGACAGGATGATAGGACATCTGCAAAGACATGAGGGAATGACTTCCATGGTACTAGAGGGAGCTGTAGAGGGCAAACACTGTAGAGGAAGACAGAGATTGGAATACGTCAAGCAAATAATTGAGGACGTACTTTGCAAGCGCTACTCTGAGATGAAGAGTTTAGTACAGGAAAGGAATTCGTGGCGGGCCGCATCAAACCAGCCAGTAGGGGGAAAAAAAAATGCTACTTTGCGACCTAGACAGTGACTGTGCTGCGAGTTCTAGTAAAAAACTGTTTCTGTTGCCGCCGCGTCTGCTGCCTCTATGACACTGTGTGTGACCTGTTGCGGTCGGCTGTACACTCCACCGGCAGCCGCCACCGCACATAATGTAGCAGCCACTACTTCGGAAAGTACCTGTCAAGCAGCGTCGCACTTAGAGCGTCTGACTGCAGATTTCCCACAGCGGTACCGACGCTTGCAAGCTAGATTTGAAGGATTATTCGGTAACCGATCACTTAGCGAATGCACCTCTGGATTGAAAGGTGAGGCCAGTATCATAAATCTGAGCACTTGTTGGTATACGCATCACATGAGATAATTTATTATCCTCTGCTGAGTGCTGAAATGTGCTGTTACCAATTGACATCCGTTACCCTCGAATAGCATACTCGCTGGAACCCATTCTCACAGTAATACTGTTAAAATTTCGAGCCAGTCCTCCTCAGCTGATGGTTCAACGTTGTTTATCTTTTACATTTACTTCGTGATTTACCTTAACCCTTTGTTTAAATTTATCTTTTATTGTTGTTTTAACCAAACACATGTCACTAAATTGTTTAGGCGTCATCAGTGCTCGGCCAAGAAATAAATGAATTAATTGTTTACTTAACAAAAGGCAGTCGTGATCAGAGATGTTTAATGGTTCACAAAACATATGAGACACAAAACTAAGTGCTCAAGCCATTTCACTTTCATATAAATTCTTCCATTACTATGTTAATATAAAAGTGATGCTACGAAACACTACGTATCTCAAAATAAAATATCTATGGTAAAGCGACCAATCATTTCTTTTGTTTATTTAGAAGCCGCTGAAAATGCCTACAACAATTACTTGAAACATATTTGGTTAAATAAGGAGGTGACATCGACACTGAGACGTAGTTCCCGCAATACTGTTAGGAATAAAGTATGAATAAAAATAATTTAAAAATCTGTCTCCCGCGCAAGGTATTTTTATTAAGATACGACGGGTTGCAATTACTAATGCACAATCAACAGATATAAAATGTTTGGCCACGAATAGGATGATAATGCGAACTGCAGTGCCGTAAGATCACTCTGCTGTTTATGATACTGCAGTTCACACTGACGTGCTATTCGTAGACAAACATTTTATATCTTTTGATGGTGCAGTAGGTATTGTAACTAGTCATAAGTTAATAAAATATTTTGCGCGAGAGGCAGATAATTTTGGTCTTAGGAAACGTTTGGTTATAACGAAAATAATAAAAAATCTACTGCAAAAGGCGAGTAATATTTCTCCTTTTCTTCAAGACAGATAGCACTTTTCCCGTAAGTTCTCCGTCATCGCAGAGTAATATTTTGGCTCAAGACATCTTTGCTGAACACTCCTGAAAAGAAAGGGAATTTATTTATGTCAATTTTGGTAATTACTTCCTTCTGTAAACGAACGTCGAATCTAAGCTGTCCCTAATTAATGTTCACTTCCCCGTCCAGAGGATCACGTGACGCCGACAGCCCATCGCCTTACCCTCTGGTAACGGCGTAATTTCAGTGTGGTATGGTGGGGCATGCTGTCTCTACTTCGCTTTCGCAGCCGTACGAGGACCACTATTTTTAACTCAATTACTTTCATAGTTGACTCCAAGTCATGTTACTGTAATGCTTCACCAAGGAAAGAAGTGTCTGTCATTACCGGGAAATGAACACAAGTCCTCCGCATGACGATCATATTCACTGATAGCACTGCTACGAAGGAAAGAAGTATTTCTTCATAATTTGTTTTAGGAACACATGCACAACAGTCTTGTTTGTTATGTAAATATTGAATGTTTTTAGGATTCTTCCCAATATAATTTTCTATGCATCTAAAGTTTTAAGGTGCACATCGCGAGATTTACAAGCTCGCTGCTTTCGATTTTATGTCTGTTTTTAACGGTATTGCAGTTTTTATTAGAAATTAAGAAAAACACACATTGAACTGAACTGTACTGACGTAAAAATACGGAGAATGGGCTCAAATTGAAGACTTTGAAATTTTCGTAAAAATTAATGTCAGAATGTTTTTTCGTCTCTAAAGTGCAAATAAAGTAACTGAAGGTGCAACAATGTCTCGCTGAAATGTGTACGTCAACTTGACTTGAACAGTGTGTCACTAATTTTCAATAAAAATGTTCATTTAGCTTCTGTGAAATTCAACAATATTATGCAAACTTCTCTGAATTACATATACTAACATACACTGCAGCAGTTCTCTCCATTTCCGAAGCTATTGTGACAGCATTTACGTACGTTGAGTGATGTACAACATTTATCGTCTATATACACAATCTATCAATCAACTCAGGTGCTGTGGGAATTGGTAACATAATCGATTGCCCACAGTTGAGCATAAAAAAATATGGTCATCAAAGAAAAATTCTCATTTATTCTCTTGCATTTTTCTTCAGCTAGAAAACAATCGAAGTTTCTTTTTCACAACAATACCAGGAGTAAAGGATCTTTATAACACATCGATGCGCTGGAATGAGCGGGGACGCTGCGACAGCCTTCTAGTAAAATTTTTGCCATTAAAGAAACGCACTGTTTTCGAACTGTAGCTTGCGTACTTCGAATAGATATCACAGATTGAAATGAATTGTGTAAGTAATTAAGAGGGGTACTCTCACCGTTGGTACGGAAATTCGCCCTAATGAGGGAACTAACACAACAGTTCACCTGCATGTCTGGCGGGAAGCGGAAAACAGTAGACTCCACTGTTGACGAAGAGCGGGGTTCCTCCTCCTCCGGCATTCGCCTACAGTCCAACTTGGCGCACTGTCGGGAACGCGCGTTTGCTCGTTAGCGGGCGGCGGTTCATTATCGACGCACTTAATCGACTCTCCGGCGGTCGACGCGACACGTCGCCTGCGAGGCGGGCAGACCCGCGGCACGGACGGCGCCTGGCTCCGGCTGCGTCTGCGGCTGCGGCCGGGTAGGCGTGGCGCACGCGAGACACTGTGCATCCGCCGCCGCCGCCGCCCCCTCTGCCTGCCTCTGAAATCGTCTCCGGGTCAGTGGGCAGGCCTGACGAGGGCGAGCAAGGCGCCAGCGCCAGGTGGAAAGGGGGAGGGGAGGGGGCGGCAGGGCCGGACGCCCCTCCACCAGCCCCCCCCCCCCTCAAACCCCCCTCCAGCACCGCCTTGTACGCGCGCCTCTCCTCGCCTCGTTGCAGCCTGCCGCGATGAGAAAAGATCGATTCCTGCCGCCAACGACGGCTTTCGCACTTCCAAAATATGCGAGGATCAGAAAGCAGACGAACTCTCGGCGTACTTGCATTATCACAACGCATCCAGTTAAATAGTAGAAGTTTTGATATTATTATTTAGGCATGGTGTAATTTTTTGGGCAGTACATTCTGCAAACATGGCCACTACATACATTTCGAACAGAGGTGTCAATTGACAATCGTGTCGAAGCCCTTTGTTTGATATGACATTTCTCTGGTAGCACACTACGAACTATCATATACTATAATAGAATTGGAAGAAAAATCAGTATTGGCCATATTTTGTTGTTTATTGTCAGCAAAATCGATTTTCGCTCACTTAGTGACCATCCTCAGTGCTAGAAGTTAAACGATCAGAGAGTGTAAAACCGAAAATCATAACTACACCTGTGTATGAACATAACAATTGGTAGGAACATACCTGTAATATACAATTCAAATTGGTAGGAATTGGTATCAAACCATAACCGCAAGCTTAGAGCGATCACATAAACTGAGGCCGCTGTTTACATGCACCTGTACAGCAGACCTCGGTGTGACAGTCCTTGGAACGCCCTCTATGTGACATGCGTCACATGAAGACTTAATATTAGTGGTTTTGCAAGATGTTAATATGAAATACCTCTTGTGAATTTGTGACTCATGAAGTAATTCAAATTTAAAATGCACATAAAAAACATAGCAGGCGAAGGGGGAAGGAAACATCTAAAATACAGTGGCGTATTATTTTCTTTTTTTAAAAAAAAAATACTTTCAAAACACAAAACATATCGATAATAAGTAGTCAGAGTGCAGGACAAGTAAAAGAGAGAAGGAAAGGAGAAAGAATAACACATAAATAACATGAAATGAGGTATAACACAGGTTTTTTTTTTAAAAAAAAAACATAGTACCCACCATCTGGCGTGGGAAGTTAGAAGTACAACGTTCTTGATTTACGTAAACTGTTACGTTAAGACTAAGGAGTCAAATATATAAAAATAGTAATAGCACGAAAATGCAATTACGTAATAAATAAAATGCCGTGAAACCCAATATTCATTACAAAAAAGTTTTGAAGGTGTAGACAAACAATTTTGTTATCATATTTAACCGACATGATGATGTGCATCTCGTTTGTTCCTCTGGACAAGCTAACATATTATAACAATGGTTATACGCTTCCGCATAAGCACTGGGTCAGAACCCATACATACATGACATCAAACATACACGGTTGCTCAATGTAAAACATAGCACCCACAATTTGGCGTGGGAAGTCAGAAGTATATCGTTCTTGATTTACGTAAAATTTTACGTTAAAACTGAGGAGTCAAATCAATAACGATATACTTCTATCTTCGCACACCAAATTGTAGGTGCTATGTTTTACATTGAGCAACTGTGTATGTTTGATGTCATGTATGTATGAGTTCTGACCCAGTGCTTATGCAGAAGCGGGTTGGGGGTTGGGTTGTTTGGGAGAAGAGACCAAACTGCGAGGTCATCGGTCTCATGGGGTTAGGGAAGGACGGGGAAGGAAGTCGGCCGTGCCCTTTCAAAGGAACCATCCCGGCATTTGCCTGGAGCGATTTAGGGAAATAACGGAAAATCTAAATCGGGATGGCTGGACGCGGGATTGAACCGTCGTCCTCCCGAATGCGAGTCCAGTGTTCTATTATGCGGAAGCGTATAACCATTGTTATAATATGTTAGCTTGTCCAGAGGGACAAACGAGATGTACATCATCATGTCGGTTAAATATGATAACAAAATTGTTTGTCTACACCTTCAAAACTTTTTTGTAATGAATATTGGGTTTCACGGCATTTTAATTATTACGTAATGGCATTTTCGTACTATTACTATTTTATATATTCTACTCCTCAGTCTTATCGTAACAGTTTACGTAAATCACGAACGTTGTACTTCTAACTTCCCACGCCAGATTGTGGGTACTATGTTTTTTAAAAAACTGTGTTTTACCTCATTTCATGTTATTCATATATTATTCTTTTCCCTTTCCTTTTCTCTATTGCTTTTCCTGCACTCTGACAACTTATTATCGATCTGTTTTATGTTTTGTAAGTTGTTTTTTTAAAAAAACAATAGGCCAGTGTATTTTAGGTGTTTCCTTCCCCCTTCGCCTGCTATGTTTTTTACGTACATTTTAAAATTGAATTACTTCATGAGTCAGAAATGCACAAGAGATTTTTTGTGTTAATATCTTACAAAACCAGTAATATTAAGTCTTCATGTGACGCATGTCACATAGAGGGCGTTCCAAGGACTGTCACACCGGGGTCTGCTGTACAGGTGCATGTAAACAGCGGCCTCAGTTTATGTGATCGCTCTAAGCTTGTGGTTATGGCTTGATACCAGTGCCTACCAATTTTAATTGTATATTACATGTAGGTTCGTACTAATTATGTTCATACGCAAGTGGAGTTGTGATTTTCGGTTTTATACTCTCTGATCGTTAAGTGAAGATTTTTTACTTCTAGCACTGAGGATGGTCACTAAGTGACCGAAAATCGATTTTGCTGACAATAAACAACAAAATATGGCCAATACTGATTTTCCTTCCAATTCTATCCAGTATTTGGTCGTGGTGCACACAACACGCCATGGAGCCGCCTATTATATACTAATTCCAAAAAAAGTATTGATGTGAAGTGTTGATCAGCACACTTTTCCTATCCACTTTCATATTTCTCCCCCAGTGTATTTACAGATAGATATGCAAAACAAAAAACGTTTAATATTTCCATTATCTAAGTCTTACTGTTCGTCACTACCCACTGTCGTATACTTAGTTTTTTTTTAATTTTTGTTTTTAAATCCCACTTATTTTTTTACATAGCTTCCTAATCATACAGTTAGTCTATCTTAAGCCATATCCACCTGGTCATCAACGAATAGAATTGGTTGGTTGATCTGGGGCAGGAGACCTAACAGCGATGTCATTGGTCCCATAGGATTAGGGCAGAATGGGGAAGGATATCGACCGTGCCCTTTGAAAGGAACCATCCCAGCATTTGCCTAAAGTGATTTAGGAAAATCACAGAAACTCTAAATAGGATGGCTGGACGCAGGTTTGAACTGTCGTCCTCCCGAATGCGACTCCAGTATGCTAACCATTGCCAACCTCACTCGGTAGTGAATAGGAGAGAGTATAGATTATCATCTCCCACTGCCATCGCATCGATACTTTTATTTCCACGCGTTTAGAATTTATTCTACATAAATTAGGCATTAAACAAGCGAGAATAAACTGTAATCGGAGACGTTTAAATTATCGTAAAAATTTATGACAGATAGAACATTTTTGTACATCTGGCTACATCTAGCTACTGTTTGAAAAATGCGGCAAGTTCGGTTTGAAAACGAAACATAAATAAATCTGAGTGTATGACAGTTGGTAGTGACGAACAGCCTGATTTACAGTCTGGAAATTTAAATGCCAATTTTTGTTGTTTTACATATCTTTGTGTAACTATACGTGTCAATGGTAAGAAACTGGGTAAGAAGACGTTATATTCTACTTTTAAACTCACTGACTCTGCGTGATAAGACAACAAATTAAAATGAAATTTTTACACACAGTGATTCAATTGTCCCTACTGCTGTCGTTTTATGGATCCCGCAATGTTATAGCTGGCGTTCATTAACCACGAGCGAGATTCTCTCGCTCGTTATATACCTATTACTCAAATGGCTCTGAGCACTATGGGACTTAACTTCTAAGGTCATCAGTCCCCTAGAACTTAGAACTACTTAAACCTAACTAACCTAAGGACATCACACACATCCATGCCCGAGGCAGGATTCGAACCTGCGACCGTAGCGGTCACGCGGTTCCAGACTGTAGCGCCTTTAACCGCTTGGCCACCCCGGCCGGCTACCTATTACTCCTACAGAAAGAAGTGAGCAGGACCTTTTTGCAGGAAATGTAATGTAGTTAAATTTTGTACTGTGATACGTTCTCGCTGGAGGCTACCGTTGTCGAGCAATTAAAAAAATAAAAAATAACGTACGAAAGTGACCTTCGAAAACCTCCACCCCACTTACCCTCACTAGTCTGGACTTCTCTTATGTTGTTCGTGGCACTCCCTCCCACAACTGTAAAAAAAATTTCCGACTACACGAACTATTCCCAATATTCGACCATTTTTATCTCTATTGATTGGACTATTACGCCAGTAGCGAGAAACGACTTTTGCAAACGTTACGTTAAAACTACTTACACTGTTAATTCGTTCCAAAAGCAACCCTTGGCAGTACAATAGTTTCATAGTGAAAAGGCCTTATGATTATAATGCTGAAATTGTTTGTTTTACGCTGTTAAAATTCACGAAAATGTTACGTGAAGTTTTACAAATTGTAAGTGCTTGACCAAGCCACTGGCGTAATAAGGCCAGTCAATAAAAATAAAAAAAGTTCGAATTTCGGAGGTAATTCGGGCAGCCGGAAATACTTGTACAGTGCTAAGAGGGAGTGTCATGAACAACATACTAGAAATCCTGAACGATGGGGGCTGAATATAGGAGTGAGGGTGCATTTGAAGGGCACTTTTGTACGTTTTTCTTGAATAGCTCTAAAAGCAGGGTCTCTAGCGAAAACGCATCCCAGTATAAAATTTAACTAAAATAAGTTTTCTACAAACAGGATATATTCTTTTCTCTGTCAGGCTAATAGCTCGCCGGTAGCGAATTAGGGTATATTACAATCTCGCGCGTGGCTTATGAAAGCCAGTGTTAACATTGCGGGTTGCATAGAATGACAGTGGTAGGTGGAACGACTCATGCTGTATATACAGGGTGGTCACATGCGTGACCGGGCCAAATATCTCACGAAATAAGCGTCAAACTAAAAAACTAGAAAGAACGAAACTTGTCTAGCTTGAAGGGGGAAACCAGATAGCACTACGGTTGGCCCGCTAGATGGCGCTGCCATAGGTCAAACGGATCAATTGTGGTTTTTTTTTATTTTTTAAGATAGACACCCCCATTTTTATTACATATTCGTGTAGTACGTAAAGATATCAATGTTTTAGTTGGACCACTTTTTTCGCTTTGTGATAGATGGCGCTGTAATAGTCACAAACATATGGCTCACAATTTTAGACGAACAGTTGGTAACAGGTAGGTTTTTTAAAAATTAAAATACAGAACGCAGGTACGTTTGAACATTTTATTTCGGTTGTGATACATGTACCTTTGTGAATTTAGCATTTCTGAGAACGGATGCTGTTGCACAGTGATTACCTGTAAATACCACATTAATGCAATAAATTCTCAAAATAATGTCCGTCAACCTCAATGCATTTGGCAATACGTGTAACGACATGCCTCTCAACAGCGAGTAGTTCGCTTTCAGTAATGTTCGCACATGCATTGACAATGCGCTGACGCATGTTGTCAAGCCTTGTCGGTGGATCACGATAGCAAATATCGTTCAACTTTCCCCACAGAAAGAAATCCGTGGACGTCAGATCCGGTGAACGTGCGGAACAATCCACCTGTCATGTAATATGCTATTCAATACCGCTTCAACCGCAGCCGAGCTGTGTACCGAACATCCATCATGTTGGAAGTACATCGCCATTCTGTCATGCATTCTGTCATCTTGTAGTATCATCGGTAGAACAGTACGTAGGAAATCAGCATGCATTACACCATTTAGATTGCCATCGATAAAATGGAGGCCAATTATCCTTCCTCCTATAATGCCGCACCACACATTAATCCGCCAAGGTCGCTGATGTTCAACTTGTCGCAGCCATCGTGGATTTTCCGTTGCCCAATAAATGCCGGTTTACGTTACCGCTGTTGATAAATGACGCTTCGTCGCTAAATAGAACGCATGCAAATAATCTGTCACCGTCCCGTAATTTCTCTTGTGCCCAGTGGCAGAACTGTACACTGTGGTGTCACCGCCAGACACCACACTTGCTAAGTGCTAGCTTTAAATCGGACGCGGTCCATTAGTACATGTCGGACCCGCGTGTCGCCACTGTCAGTAATCGCAGACCGAGCGCCACCACACGGCAGGTCTCGAGAGACGGACTAGCACTCGTCCCAGTTGTACGGACGACTTAGCTAGCGATGCACACTGACGAAGCCTCGCTCATTTGCAGAGCAGACAGAATAGCCTTCAGCTAAGTCAATGGCTACGACCTAGCAAGGCGCCATTAGCATTACATAGCTTGTATCTAAAGAGTCTCACTTGTATCGTCAAGAGCGATGTACCACAAGGATGGATTAAAGTTAAGTATTCCAGGAGCTACGTACTTTTCTTTATAGCATTCATTACGTATCCTGTTTCAGACCTATCTACTAGCCTGCGTGATTTAACGCGTGCCTTTCGGCTACTTCCGAGTGGCGTGGCTGTCTTGTTACGCCACAACATACACGACGTTCAAAGTCGTCGTCATGCAATTCCTGGTGCATAGAAATAAGCAGTCGATGTTGATGTAGCATTCTCAACACCGACGTTCTTGAGATTCCCGATTCTCGCGCAATTTGTCCGCTACTGATGTGCGGATTAGCCACGACAGCAGCTAAAACCCCTACTTACCCATCATCATTTGTTGCAGGTCGTGGTTGACGTTTAACATGTTGCTGAACGCTTCCTGTTTCCTTAAATAACGTAACTATCCGGCGAACGGTCCGGACACTTGGATGATGTCGTCCAGGATACCGAGCAGCATACATAGCACACGCCCGTTGGGTATTTTGATCGAAATAGCCATACATCAACACGATATCGACCTTTTCCGCAATTGGTAAACGGTCCATTTTAACACGGGTAATGTATCACGAAGCAAATACCGTCCGCACTGGCGGAATGTTACGTGATACCACGTATTTATACGTTTGCGACTACTATAGCGCAATCTATCACAAAGCGAAAAAAGTGGTCCAACTAAAACATTCATATTTCTTTACGTACTACAGAATATTTAATAAAAAAATGGGGTTTTCTATTTAAAATAACGCAGTTGATATCCGTTTGACCTATGGCAGCGCCATCTAGCGGGCCAACCATGGCTACATCTGGTTTCCCCCTGCAAGCTAGACGAGTTTCGTTCTTTGTAGTTTTTTCGTTTGATGCTTATTTCGTGAGATATTTGGCCTGATCACTATCAATGGACCACCCTGTGTGCACATCTCACGAAATTAGCATCAAACGAAAAAATAAGAACAAAAATCTGTTCGAGCGTGAAGGAGGATGGCACTATTGATCGCCCATTAGACGGCGCTGCCATAGGTTAAATTGATATAAATGGCATTTTAAAAAAATATGTACTCCCACTTTTACTGCATATTCGTATAGTATGTAAATAAATAGCAAGTTTGATTTGGGACATTTGTTTCGCTTTGCGATGGGTGGCGCTGTAATATTCAAACACTTATAATATGCCTTACCCATTTAGATGAACAGTTGGTAACAATATGGTTTTTTTAAATTAAAACACAAAATGTAGTTACATTTGGACTTTGTTGCTGTTGTTCCAATTTGATACATTTACTTTTGTGACTTTATCATAAATTATGGGAACGCATGCTGTGACTGCGTGAGCAACCATAAATAACCTCATTAATGTAATAAATGCTCAAAATGATGTCCTTCATCTTCAATGCATTTGGCAATACGCGTAACGAAATACCTCTCAACAAAGAGTAGATAGTAGTAATTGTCGCACATGCGTTGACAATGCGCTGATGCATGTTTTAGGCGTTGTCGTGGATTACGATAGCAAATATCTTTCAATTTTCCCCAAAGAAAGGAGTCCAGAGATGTAAGGTTCGGTGAACGTGCAGGCCATGGTACGACCAATACACCTGACATTAAATATTCTATGTAATTACACTTCAATTGAACACGTGCTACGTGCTGGACATCTATCATGTTGAAAGTACATCGCCATTCTGTCATGAAGTGAAACATCTGGTCGTATAATAGGTAAAACATTAATTAAGACATCGGCTTACACTGCATCATTTAGTTTGACATCGATTAAATAAGGACCAATTAGATGTCCTCCCATAATTCCACACCATACATTAACCCGCCAAGGTCGCTGCTCTTCCACCTGTCGCAGCCATCGTGGATTTTCCGTTGCCCAGCAGTGCATATTATGCCGGTTTACGTTACCTCTGTTTGTGAATGATGCTTCGTCACTAAATAGAACTCTTGAAAAAAACCTGTTATCGTCTCGTAATTTGTTTGTGCCCAGCGGCAAAACTTTACACGACCTTAAAAATCATCGCCATGTAATTCCTGATGCATAGAAATATGGTAAGGGTGAAATGTATGATGGTGCAGAAATCTCAAAATCGACGTTCTTGTAATTCGCGAGTCCCGCTCAACTTGTCAGCTACTGATGTGTGGATTAGCCTCAACTGAAGTTAAAACTCTTATTTGGGCATCTTCATTTGTTGCAGTTCCTGGTTGTGTCTTCTTCTTTGGCTGAACACTTCCGGTTTCTTTAAATACATTAACTATCCGACGAAATGTCCGGACACTTGGATGCTGTCTGTCAGGACAACGATCAACATACATAGCACAAGCTTGTTGGGCATTTTGATCACAATAGCTATAAATAAACACCATATCTACTTTTTTGCGACAGTTAAACGTTCCTTTTTAACAAGTTATGTCTTCCGCGTGATTATTATGACAAGACAAGCTTATTATCATTCCTATTTTAAGTAATGAATTGCACACAGTCCTATCGGGTGCGTTGTTACATTTGTGAGAATATTATAGCGCCATCCATCACAAAGCGAAACAAATGTTCCAAATTATTCATCTTTATTTACGTTCTATACGAATATGTAATAAAAATGGGGTACCTGTTTAAAAAATGCAGATTCTATCAACTTGACCTATGACGTATACAGGGTGATTATAATTAAAAGTAAACTTTCAAAACGCCGTTGAAATAACACCACTGGTCAGAATGACGTCAAATTGCAACGGAATATTATCGGAGAAGGGGGAAAACGTATGGCAGAAGAAAAAAAATAGTGTATCAGAATACGTAAATGAAAACACTTGTCATGCGCGCGACCCATTGAAGTTAGTATAAATAGGCTGGGTACACGGCTTTTCCTACTTTCTGGTCTGCGACGTTCGCCGTGACTGTCCCTATGCAGGATCGCGCTGTGATTCTAAAGCTGTATTACAAGAATGATGACTGTGCGCACGTCGCTACGTAGAAGTTCCGGACACTGAAGGGTTTGAAAAAAGGCGTTGGTCCGATGACTGCCATGGGTCTAGAGAAAATGATTCGGAAATTCGGAAAGACGGGTTCGTTTGGTGTGCAGCCTGGTAGAGGGAGGAAACGAACTGATTCGACGTCAGTGGAAGCAGTGGCCACAGCAATGCAGGAGGAGACGACTGGTGGTGTGCATACGTCTAGTGCACGGAGAATTGCCCGAACATTGGACATAACCGTCAGCACAGTGCGTAAAATCCCACGAAACTGCTTTATTTGCTATCCATTCAAAATTACCCATGTGCACGGGTTGCTTGCTGTTTGCCTGCCAGGACAATGATCGGACGTGGAAGATTTTGTGGACAGACGAAGCCCAATTCCACCTGAGAGGATATGTCAATACACAGAATTGTCGAATATGGGCAACGGAAAATCCACACGCAAATCAACCAGTACCACTTCATCCTGAAAAGGTCACTGTGCGATGTGGGTTTACGGTATCATTTACCATACGGCCATATTTTTTCGAAGAGACAGCTGCTTCCGGTCCTGTTACCTGTACCGTCACTGGTAAGTGCTGTGAGTGTCTTTTGCGCAACCACGTTATTCCACCTCTTCAATAGCGTGGATGTGTGGATGGGATCATTTTTATCCAAGATGGCGCACCTCCGTACATTGCAAATCCAGTTAAGCGGCTGCTGAAGCTCCATTTCGGAAATTTTAGAATTATCAGCCGCCATTTCCCTACAGCCTGGCCGTCCCGATCATCCGTGGGGCTTCTGGCTGTAAGGTTATCTGAAAGATGTTGTGTTCAGTGCTCCGATTGAAAACTTTCTGAACACATTCTGAACGTGACCCCAGAAACACTGCGATCAGTTGTGGAACATGCTGTTTCTCGATTTCAACTTGTTGCAGAAAACGGTGGACAGCATGTTGTTTCGCACCAGTCACAAGTAAGTAAATAATCCGATTTGATTTTGATTGATGATTTTTAGGCGGTTTCTGGCCTCAGGACAATAGGACGATTAAAAACCGATGTGGGTAATGCTTTTTATGCGGTTTTTGGCCTCAGGACAACTGAAAACCGCTTTTTCGTATCCGATGTGATATGACCTTGCCGTGGTGGATGATCTTACGTAACTAACAGTATCACCCCTGTACACCCATGCACACTGAGTAGTACAGTTTTCTTAACGTCAGACGTACACCTTAGGCATTGTTGTATGATTCATTTGCCAAATGTAGTCGACCACTATTAAATTATGATGCTTACAGCACCATCTATTGCCACATTTTGTAACTATTTATTGCTATTCTGCGATATTTTTTCCCCCTTCTCCGATAATATTCCGTTCCATTTGCAATTTGACGTCATTCTGACCAGTGGTGGTTTTTCTAGAGCGGTTTGAAGAAAGTTTAACTTAAATTGTGTGTGTGTGTGTGTGTGTGTGTGTGTGTATGAAATTATTTTCACATATTTGTCAGCACTTATAGGAATAAGAAAGAGAGAAGAACATCATAAATTCTACATTGACAGGGATTACTGGATACCAAGTCATCAGAGATGAAGAATTCTGAAAAATTGTGCAAATTGTACGGATCATCATGGAAATTATTAACACGAAACAGCTGCTATGTTATGGCCACGTAGAACCTGTGGATGGCAATGCTCATAAAACGTATGTAGGTGGGTGTCAGAAGGAAAACGTAAACAACTTCGACCGTCTAGAGGATGACTGACAGATGTCAAGGAAATTATGCAGTGAGAATCTCCAAGATTGGTATTTGGTGGAGAGTAAACTATTCAGGCTGAGAAGTCAGAAATGGCGTTACTGTAAACGTAGAGGATGAATCATGTCGAACACTGCTTGACGGCCAGCCTGTTCCACGAACAGTGATCGCAGCCTGCAAGCAACGAATACTGTAACCCCTCCACAGCAACAGGGCACAGGGTGGGGCGCCGTGTGGAGATTTGTGTAAAAGTTGAAATCGATCCTGAGGTATATGCTTGAAGAAAGCTAGAAAGTCTACATATTCCCTGTCGCATTTCAGTTCAAAATCTTAGCTACAGAACGCCAGGAATTCATTACTGTAAGCGTTTTCATTTTCCCATTCAGCTGCACTACGAATTCTGATTTATTTTCCAACATGGTTTTCACTCCGTCTGTAGACATATAAACTAATAAATTCCATGGCAAACCTACATTTTCTACACCTTCTTCAACGCTTCTAAGAATGTCACATCCAGCTGTGTGCCTATGATAGCTTTCCTTCACAGAGCGCAAAAGAATACGCAAAAAAAGTCTAGAAAGATTTTGCAAGCTGACTCTAAACGTCATCTGCCGTGATTTGTGTGAGAAGCATAGTTGTCATGTTTGGTAATTGCAACACATGAAACTGTCAGTTGGGCTCTACCTGAGAATACGGAAGGAAAGTAAAGAACAAAGCTTGTAGTAACTTTCGCCTCCTCAGGGGCCAACATCTTAATTTTCTGGAAAAACTTCGCTCCACGAAGAATATTACTCGCCAAGAACGCCGATTTTTATCATTGTAGCTTATCTCAGACTTATAGTGAGAGGATTTATCACTATGTTAAAGACATGGGCTGTCGTAATTTTGAAACGTATATGCATAACGCTAACGCTCAATCGCGTTATACTCTATGGTTATTTAAATGTCTCACTAAGTTTGTGAGACACTGAAGGCCCATTGGTCCACAGATAAAAGAAAATAATATGATACATGAGAATTTCATAATTATACCAGTGTCAGACAAACACCACGTCTGAAATTTTGCGTCTCCTTTCATGTAATACCTAACGAAAAGTCGATAATTACATAGCATTAATATATAAGGATAATATCTTACTTTCAAATAAATCGACCGAGAAGCAGTTAAATGAGTTCAGTGTAGTATTCACTAATAACTGATTGATACTTACACTGTGGTAGCTGGAACAAGAAAGATAACACGAAAGAGCAAGGCATCTCCTCGCTGCTCGCAGAAAAAAAAAGTGAAAGCTATGCCTTCCTCTATTTATAAGCGATATTATAAGTTAAATATTACTACTGGACTCTTTGGTAGTCATTCTCATGACATATATTTTAGACTTAACATGCAGACGACGCACAAAGAAAACTAGATATGTGGTTCTTACAAGTTCTACCTGAAGTGGACATCAGTATTCTGCCGCAACTACCAAGTACTGTTTAATTGCAGTATCATCAGTAGAAGACTGCTAGAACGTTGCTGAAAGTAGTGCAGTTTTGTGGGCCACGCTTTTTATTTATTTATTTATTCTTCTGTGGGACCAAATTAAGGAGAAGTCTCCATGGTCATGGAACGAGTCAATACATGAAATTATAACACGATAGTAGAAACAGATAAAATGAAATATAAAAAACATATTCAGGCGACAAGTCGTAAGTTTAAATAAGGAAAATCAACAATGTAACACTGGAATTTGCTTAATTTTTTAGCACTTCCAGGAGCTCCTTGACAGAATAGCAGGATGAGCCATGAGGAAACTCTTCAGTTTAGACTTAAATGAGTTTGGGCTACTGCTAAGATTTTTTGAGTTCTTGTGGTAGCTTATTGAAAATGGATGAAGCAGAATACTGCACTCCTTGCTGCACAAGAGTCAAGGAAGTGCATTCCACATGCAGATTTGATTTCTGCCTAGTATTAACTGAGTGAAAGCTGCTAACTCTTGGGAGTAGGCTAATATTGCTAACAACAAACGACATTAAAGAAAATATATACTGTGAGGGCAATGTCAGAATTCTCAGACTACTGAATAGAGGTCGACAAGAGATTCTCGAACTTACACCACAGATAGCTCGAACAGCCCGATTTTGAGCCAAAAATACCCTTTTTGAATCAGAAGAATTACCCCAAAAATAATACCATACGACATAAGCGTATGAAAATATACGAAGTAGACTACTTTTAGTGTTGAAGTGTCATTTATTTCTGATACTGTTCTAATGGTAAATAAAGCAGCATTTAGTTTCTGAACAAGATCCTAGACATGGGCTTTCCACAATAGCTTACTATCTATCAGAAGGCCTAGGAACTTGTACTGTTCCGTCTCGCTTATAATGCGCCCATTCTGTCTGATCAAAATATCGGTTCTTGCTGAATTGTGAGTTAGAAACTGTAAAAAATGAGACTTACTGTGATTTAGCATCAAATTATTTTCCACAAGCCACGAACGTATTTCATGAACTACATTATTTGATACTATTTCAATATTACACAGAAGATCCTTCACTACTAAGCTGGTGTCATCAGCAAACAGAAATATTTTTGAATCACCTGTAATACTAGAATGCATATCATTTATATAAATAAGAAACAGCAGTGGCCCCAGCACCGACCCTTGGGGAACGCCCCACTTAACAGTGCCCCATTGGGACTGAACATCACTACCACTCTCAATACTGCGAAGAATTACCTTCTGCTTTCTGTTCTTAAAGCAAGAGGCGAACCAATTGTAACCTACTCACCTTACTCAATAATGATCCAACTTCTGCAGTAATATTTTGTGGTTAACACAGTCAAAAGCCTTCGTTAAACCAAAGTAAACACCTAGCGTTCGCAACCTTTTATTTAATCCGTCCAAAACCTCACAGAGAAAAGAGAATATAACATTTTCAGTTGTTAAACCATTTCTAAAACCAAACTGTACATTTGACAGCAAATTATGTGGATTTAAATGCTCCAGTAACCTTGTACATACAACCTTCTCGATAACTTTAGCAAACACAGATGGCATAGAAATAGGTCTAAAATTGTCAACATTATCCCTGTCTCCCTTTTTATAAAGTGGCTTCACTACCTAGTACTTTAATCGGTCAGGAAACCGATCACTCCTAAAGGAAAGGTTACAGATATGGCTAAGTACTGCGCTAACATACATAGAATAATACTTCAGTATTCTGCTAGATACTCCGTCATATCCATGAAAGTTCTTGGTCTTTAGTGATTTAATTATTAACTCAATCTCCCTCTTGTCAGTATCATGGAGGAGCATTTCAGGTAACAGTCTCAGAACACTTTTTCTCAGAGCGCTATATAATTCCCTGTTGGGACTAGGTTTCTATTTACTTCACCTGCTATATTCAGAAAGTGATTATTAAATATTGTACATATATGCGACTTATCAGTAACACGGACATTCCCCCTACGCACTGATTCTATATTCTCGACCTGTCTCTGCAGACCAGCCACTTCCTTTATGACTGACCATATGGTTTTAATTTTATCCTGAGACTTAGCTATTCTATCTGAATACCACATACTTTTTGCCTTCCTAATAACATTTTTAAGCACCTTACAATACTGTTTGTAATGGGCTGCTGCATTTATATTTTGACTGTTTCTAACGTTTTGATATAATTGCCACTTTATTCTACAAGATATTCTTATCCCTCTAGTCAGCCACCCAGGCTGATTGTTTGTGCTAGTACCCTGTTTTGAACGTTCTAACGGAAAGCAACTGTCAAAGAGCACGAGAAAAGTCTTGAGGAAAGTATAATATTTATCGTCTTCTGTATCAGCACTATAAACATCTTGCCACTCTTGTTCCTTGATAAGGTTTGCAAAGGTCTCTACAGCAACTGGATTAGCTTTCCTAAATAGTTGATGACTATATTTAACACGTGTTACAGCACAAAAATCTTTTAGAGTTAAAATTTGTGCATCAGGATCTGAAAGGCCATTCAACTTTTTGCTAACAGAATGCCCTTCTAGTAATGAGGAATGAACAAAAATGTTGTCTATGGTTGTTCTACTGTTCCCTTGCACTCTCGTTGGAAAGAATACGGTCTGCATAAGATTATATGAATTAAGGAGGTCTACCAGCATCCTTTTCCTTGCACAATCACTTATACAATTAATATTGAAGTCACCACATACAACTAACCTTTTGTATTTCCTATAAAGTGAACCAAGAACCTCCTCTAGCTTTAGCAAGAATGTTGTGAAATCGGAGTCTGGGGATCTATAAATAACAACAGTTAGAAGTCTAGCTCCATTAAATTTAACCACACCTGCACAACATTCAAACACCTTTTCACTGCAGTACATTGAAACATCAATTGACTCAAATGGGATGCCGTTTTTCACATACATGGCTACTCCCCCACACCGCAAAGAGCTCCTAGAAAAGCTGCCAGCCAACCTGTACACTGGTAAAGTAACCCTTTGAATTATCTCCTTGTTTAAGAAGTGTTCAGATATACCAATAATTTCAGAGTCAACATCTATAAGCAGTTCACTAACATTATCTCTAATACCTTGTATATTTTGATGAAATAGACTAAATCCCTCATTACTCGGATACCTAAGCTTTGTCAAAAGTGGTTCCTTTGTTAGAGAGACTTCCCTTAAGCAGGAATATCAGCTGACTTCAATCTAAAAAAGGTGCAGCCCTAACACCCACTACTGCAGGAATTTTCCCATGAGTGATTCCACCACCCCCCCACCTATGCTGTCACCTATAAGGTTTGCCAACCTCCCCTTCCCATACCTGTTGAGGTGCAGGTCATGTCTAGTGAAACCCGTCCTGCTGACAGACTCCACCGACACCACTGAAATGTGACCCATGCTTTCTGTCATCAGCGCACCCTCAAGTCCCATGTTATTACGCCTGACGGCTCTATTCAGATGAGGCCTACCGTGACTCTGAAACAGTTCGACGAAATGCACATTTGTGTTGCCAGTCTGAGTGGCTATCTTTTCCAGGTCACCATCTATGGCATACTCCCCATCCCTGTCAATACTATTACCAGCCCCACCCACAATCACTACCTGATCCTCTTTAGTAAAATCCCTACATAACCCCCCTATAAGTCACCTGAGCCAATCCTGCATTAGGCTTCACAATGCTGGTGACCTGGTACTCACTCCCCAACAATTTCTGCAACTGCTGGTCTACACCTCTGCCATGAGAACTACCTAACAGCAGAACCTCCTTCTTCCTCTTCGACTTTGCAACTGTCCTGGCCACCGTAACTGCTGAGGTCCGCTGCATACTTCCTACATCTACAGCTACTAGAGATTCCTCTCCACTAGACTAACAGTTGGCCATATCTATTGTAAACACTAATAGTAAAACTATCTGAAAATCTTCTTCTAGCAGATCTCTTGCCAACAGCCAGCTCCCATTCCCCAACCCCCTTCTCCCTCCTCATCCTATCTAGCTCCTCCTGTGCGTTTTTCAACTGCACTTGAAGGGCACAGATCTTACGCTCTTGCCCCTCTATCAACTTACTCTTGCTACATAACCTGCAATTCCAGGAGAGGATCTCACCAGAATGCCCACTGGCTTCCCCACTACATTCCCCCCAGTGAAAATACTTCGTACAAGTCTCACACCGCAATCCACCACTCACGAACCTACGGCAAAGCCCACACTTCTCACTCATGGTAAAATTTTACAAAATGGTTCAAATGGCTCTGAGCACTATGGGACTTAACTGCTGAGGTCATCAGTCCCCTAGAACTTAGAACTACTTAAACCTAACTAACCTGAGGACATAACACACATCCATACCTGAGGCAGGATTCGAACCTGCGACCGTAGCGGTCGCGCGGTTCCAGACTGTAGCGCCTAGAACCGCTCGGCCACTCTGGCAGGCTAAAGTTTTACAGTTATTGAAACAAGAAAATTACTTTATCTAACTTCCGCTACTACAATAAGAGGGTGTTAAAAACCTGACTACAATAATCACAAACTTACTCTACAAGGGAGGTAACTACTATTATTAACAGCATTAATCAACAACAAATGAGAATATAACAAAAGACTAATACAGAAAGGGAATCAAACATCTAATGGCACAATAACGAAACTGAAAACAGCTCCCAAAAGGTTCTTCTGAAATTATTTCACCAGAAAACACCAAGAACACCGGTTGAAGACTACTAAAGTTCCTAAATAAAACACTATACACAAACAATTAATTAGTACTTAGCTTTCGATGCGCCGCTACAGCTGCAACTGGTCAGCGCGGAATGTAAACACAGGTAAGTTGCTCGATACGAAACACTCACAAATATCAGGTCACAACACAAGATAGCAGAGGTGAATGAAGAAACCACTAATAAGTCACTTATATAGTAAATATTATCACAAAAACCGTTAAAATATGTATCTGAAACCTAAAAATACATTAAAACTTAGAGAGCGATCTCACACGCAGTCACTCGCTTATGACGTCACACCAAAGTCACATTTACTTGTTTTTCTTCCTCTTCTGCCTCCTCCTCAAAGAAATTAATTCGAAGTTGTAAAAACTCTCATATACGCCCAGGCCCTTCATATTTTCCGTCCTGTATTCATTCACGATCGTTATAAACTGAACTTCCCGAAAGCAATCAGTGTCTTATGATACACTGAACATTTTGCTAACCCATCTTTCTTGGACTACAATACGAAGACAGAGTCGGTGTTACACTTACCGACTCGCCATCCCTGCTATTAGCCGTTACCGCTGTCAAACTGATCCTCCCAAATTTCACAGTTGGCGCTTCTCCCGTCTTGTTGCGAGCACATGGTGCGCACGCAATGCCTTCACTGCCAGTCACACCGCCACTCCACTGCTCGCGTGCAACAGCCTGAGCAGGCGCTAGTACTCACACTCAAAATCACCGAGTTCTTCACACCTCATCTGGGATTGCACTCCAAACACTTGTGAAATGAAAGGCACTATTGACGTTCTGTTTTCATGGAAATGAAGTGCAACCAAGAGCCAACAATTACAGAATATAAACAAGTTTCGAAAACCACAAAAACACGTATTTTTTTAAAGTCACATTCTTAATGGAACAGTCCATGATATAACTGCATATATTGCTGTCGTGCAAACGTACAACCTTAGAATTTTCTACCCTCAGGTCAAATGCCCTGTGAGCACACGATACGTGCCTCAAATGCAGTGGTGCAGGACGTACTACAACACTAGTTTCCAATATCGGGGTAATTTCACCCTGGCGGGGCGCAGGGGGGGGGGGGGGGGGTAAAATGAAATTTTTCCTGAGGGATAAAACCGAAAAGGATTTGGTTATGTTTCAATCATGGAAATAAATAAATATTAATTTTAAAATTTTCAATAAGGTTTCTTACTCTATTACCAGCACTGTGACATGAGGCTGTCGTGGTTAAAACCTGTCACAAAAACGTATGCTCATCATCTTCCTCATGTAGTCCACTCATTACACAAACACTTCGAGGTTTGTACCATATCTCTATGACATTAGAAGTAAGAGATATTGGTAATAAAGACTAAATATCTCACGAGAGTGTAATCTCCAAGTTGTATATAGTTCCTGCTATGCATCATAATTTGTCCTATTAATCACTCTGAAACAGACGAAAGAATTACGAGGACTGTCCAGAAAGCGACATCCGATCGGTCGCGAAATGGAAAGGGAAAATCAAAAATGTTTTATTTGCAACAGATAACCACACCATCCAACTACTTCTCTGCACAGTCGCTGCTCTGATTGAGACATTTGTTGTAGCATTGTACCAGCTTTCCAATAACCTCGTCATACAAGGCAGCCGCCTGTGCTTGCCACCAATTCTCTACGCTGATCTGCAGTTTGTTGTGTGCGCAAAAATGTTATCTTCATATCCAGAGGTTCAATGTCCAGAGAAGGAACACTCAGGGAGCCATGTCTGGGCTGAATGGTGGGTGACAGAGCACTTCCAGTCGAGAAAGCTACAGCACCATCCTCATTGCCCCCGGAGTGTGAGGCTGAGGAATGTCATGAAGAAGGAAATTCATGACAGTTACGTTGTGCGGGCTGCATGAAATCAGGCGAAACCTCTCACAGGTCCTCATATGCGGCGGGACACATCGTTTTCCAGGCTTCTTTACGAGCTTACTGTGCGCTCTTAATTGAAAAGAGTGACGTGACGCGATCGATGGTCATACTAGAGACACTGTCCAACACAGCTGTGCAAAGCTTCATCAGATTTTCACTGTGGTTTCCATTTCGCGATCGGACATTACTTTCTGAACAGCCCTCGGAAGTGACAGTACGACATAACATTAACTGTATAAGGACTCTATAGTATTGCAAACAGTACTGTTGCTGCTGTTGCTGCTCTACTACTACTACTACTACTACTATTATTATTATTATTAATATCATTTCTTTTAATGACAGTGATCAGACACAAAGCATTGGTAGCATGAACTGTTCCAGTATCTGCAAGTTCAGAAGTAGGCAGTCGAGTAATCAAGTGATCTACAAACAATAAGTATAGTGCACGAATTTTAACTTCACTGATTTTAAATAGGTGTACAGGGAGTGGTTGAAGCAAGTGTTGCCAGGGCGAAGAGTGGTGCAGGAGGAATATGTTTTGTAACAAGTGTCTGCCCTCGCATGCGTGTAATAAACTTTTAATTCTCAGAAGAGTTCCAGTTGGCACTAGCGATGCACTGGGAATTATTTCATCATTTTGTCTACTGTGCACGAGAGCACACAGACAGAAAGACAGACTCACACACACACACACACACACACACACACACACACACACACTATGACATGCATGCACGCACGCACGCACTATTGTGACACAGCACATGGAAAAGGCATGTGGCGTTCAAGATTTATATAAGGTGAACCTGAACGCCACCGGAAAACTTTCAGAGACGTTTTTATGGACCAAAATACCGAAAAAAATATATGAGCTAAAATGCACAGTTTAAGAGGTAAGAGCACTTGTTCACCTTTGATACTGTGAAACACATCTCTTCCACAGAAAGCTCCTTGTTTTCCATATTTCTGGAGGAGTCAGTATGGACCAAAACAAGAAAAACATGTCCAGTAAACATGAGCTCTAAAGCCCATACCTTAAGAGCTATGAACGCATATTCACTAGAAATGAGGTGTTTGACAGTAACGAAGATGCACAAGTGCTCATTGCTCTTCGGACACAGCGTTCAATTAGTACCTACTTCACTGTTGAAAATTGTGACACCAGAATGGATGGAAAATAACGAAACTATATTTATTGTGCGTATACAGCATCGTAGGAAAAATATGACTAAATATCTAAATTATTTTTGGGTATACAAAGTCTGGCATGTAGCATACACATGTGGCATCTATGGCAGTAACAAAGATTCTAACACAGATGGGGACAGAGTGGCTCTGAGCACGATGGGACTCAACTGCTGTGGTTATCAGTCTGGACAGAGTGGAACTGGGTTTGGGGTGCAGATAAGCATACGTCATACCACAGTCCTTGAACACTACGCCAAAGTTAATAAGTCGTAGTGGCTTTCCTTGCCATTGCCAGTCTACATTTTATATCCTCTCTACTTCGACCATCGTCAGTTATTTTGCTCCCCAAATAGCAAAACTCCTTTACTACTTTAAGTGTATCCTTTCCTAATCTAATCCCCTCAGCATCACCCGACTTAATTCGACTACATTCCATTATCCTCGTTTTGCTTTTGTTGATGTTCATCTTATACAGTCCTTTCAAGACACTATCCATTCCGTTCAACTGCTCTTCCAAGTCCTTTGCTGTCTCTGACAGAATTACAATGTCATCGGCGAACCTCAAAGTTTTTATTTCTTCTCCATGGATTTTAATACCTACTCCGAATTTTTCTTTTGTTTCGTTCACTGCTTGCTCAACATACAGATTGAATAACATCGGGGATAGGCTACAAACCTGTCTCACTCCATTCCCAACCACTGTTTCCCTTTCATGCCCCTCGACTCTTATAACTGCCATCTGGTTTCTGTGCAAATTGTAAATAGCCTTTCGCTCCCTGTATTTTACCCCTGCCACCTTCAAAATTTGAAAGAATATTCCAGTCAACGTTGTCAAAAGCTTTCTCTAAGTCTACAAATGCTAGAAACGTAGGTTTGCCTTTCCTTATTCTTTCTTCTAAAATAAGTAGTAGGGTCAGTATTGCCTCACGTGTTCCAACATTTCTACGGAATCCAAACTGATCTTCCCCGATGTCAGCTTCTACCAGTTTTTCCATTCGTCTGTAAAGAATTTGCTTTATTATTTTGCAGCTGTGAATTATTAAACTGATAGTTCGGTAATTTTCACATCTGTCAACACCTGCTTACTTTGGGATTGGAATTACTACACTCCTGGAAATGGGAAAAAGAACACATTGACACCGGTGTGTCAGACCCACCATACTTGCTCCGGACACTGCGAGAGGGCTGTACAAGCAATGATCAAACGCACGGCACAGCGGACACACCAGGAACCGCGGTGTTGGCCGTCGAATGGCGCTAGCTGCGCAGCATTTGTGCACCGCCGCCGTTAGTGTCAGCCAGTTTGCCGTGGCATACGGAGCTCCATCGCAGTCTTTAACACTGGTAGCATGCCGCGACAGCGTGGACGTGAACCGTATGTGCAGTTGACGGACTTTGAGCGAGGGCGTACAGTGGGCATGCGGGAGGCCGGGTGGACGTACCGCCGAATTGCTCAACACGTGGGGCGTGAGGTCTCCACAGTACATCGATGTTGTCGCCAGTGGTCGGCGGAAGGTGCACGTGCCCGTCGACCTGGGACCGGACCGCAGCGACGCACGGATGCCCGCCAAGACCGTAGGATCCTACGCAGTGCCGTAGGGGACCGCACCGCCACTTCCCAGCAAATTAGGGACACTGTTGCTCCTGGGGTATCGGCGAGGACCATTCGCAACCGTCTCCATGAAGCTGGGCTACGGTCCCGCACACCGTTAGGCCGTCTTCCGCTCACGCCCCAACATCGTGCAGCCCGCCTCCAGTGGTGTCGCGACAGGCGTGAATGGAGGGACGAATGGAGACGTGTCGTCTTCAACGATGAGAGTCGCTTCTGCCTTGGTGCCAATGATGGTCGTATGCGTGTTTGGCGCCGTGCAGGTGAGCGCCACAATCAGGACTGCAAACGACCGAGGCACACAGGGCCAACACCCGGCATCATGGTGTGGGGAGCGTTCTCCTTCACTGGCCGTACACCACTGGTGATCGTCGAGGGGACACTGAATAGTGCACGGTACATCCAAACCGTCATCGAACCCATCGTTCTACCATTCCTAGACCGGCAAGGGAACTTGCTGTTCCAACAGGACAATGCACGTCCGCATGTATCCCGTGCCACCCAACGTGCTCTAGAAGGTGTAAGTCAACTACCTTGGCCAGCAAGATCTCCGGATCTGTCCCCCATTGAGCATGTTCGGGACTGGATGAAGCGTCGTCTCACGCGGTCTGCACGTCCAGCACGAACGCTGGTCCAACTGAGGCGCCAGGTGGAAATGGCATGGCAAGCCGTTCCACAGGACTACATCCAGCATCTCTACGATCGTCTCCATGGGAGAATAGCAGCCTGCATTGCTGCGAAAGGTGGATATACACTGTACTAGTGCCGACATTGTGCATGCTCTGTTGCCTGTGTCTATGTGCCTGTGGTTCTGTCAGTGTGATCATGTGATGTATCTGACCCCAGGAATGTGTCAATAAAGTTTCCCCTTCCTGGGACAATGAATTCACGGTGTTCTTATTTCAATTTCCAGGAGTGTATATTCTTCTTGAAGTCTGAGGGAATTTCGCCTGTCTCATACATCTTGCTCACCAGATGGTAGAGTTTTGTTAGGCCTGGCTCTCCCAAGGCTTTCAGTAGTTCTAATGGAATGTTGTCTACTCCCAGGGCCTTGTTTCGACTTAGGTCTTTCAGTGCTCTGTCAAACTCTTCACGCAGTATCATATCTCGCATTTCATCTTCATCTACCTCTTCAATTTCCATAATATTGTCCTCAAGATCATCGCCCCTGTATAGACCCTCTATATACTCCTTCCACCTTTCTGCTTTCCCTTCTTTGGTTAGAACAGGGTTTCCATCTGAGCTCTTGATATTCATGCAAGAGGTTCTCTTTTCTCCAAAGATCTCTCTAATTTTCCTGTAGGCAGTATCTATCTTACCCCTAGTGAGACAAGCCTCTACATCCTTACATTTGTCCTCTAGCCATCCCTGCTTAGTCATTTTGTACTTCCTGTCGATCTTATTTTTGAGACGTTTGTATTCCTTTTGCCTGCTTCACTTACTGAATTTTTTATTTTCTCCTTTCATCAATTAATTTGATTATCTCTTCTGTTACCCAAGGATTTCTACTAGCCCTCATCTTTTTACCTACTTGATCGTCTGCTGCCTTCACTACTTCATCCCTCATAGCTACCCATTCTTCTTCTACTGTATTTCTTTCCCCCATTCTTGTCAATTGTTCCCTTATGCTCTCCCTTAAACTCTGTACAACCTCTGGTTCTTTCAGTTTATCCAGGTCCCATCTCCTTAAATTCCCACCTTTTTGCAGTTTCTTCAGTTTTAATCTACTGTTCAAACGAATAGATTGTGGTCAGACTCCACATCTGCCCATGGAAATGTCTTACAATTTAAATCTGGTTCGTAAGTCTCTGTCTTACCATTATATTTAACCTTCATTTACCAGTATTATCCTTAATTTATGACCATTAGTGTAGATGACTGATAGCGAAATGGTAGTAGGACCTATATGCATGAGACATTTCATTTCGGGAATTAGGGAATTCAGTATTCTGAGATCCACAGTGTTAGAGTGTGGCAAGAATACCAAATTTCAGTCATTGCCACTCACCACAGACAATGCTGTGGCCGACGGCCTTCACTTAACGACCCAGAGAAGCGGTATTTGCGTAGAGTTGTCAATATAACTGACAAGGAGCACTGCGTGAAATTACCGCAGCAATCAATGAGGAACGTACGACGAACGTATCCATTAGGGCAGCGCGGCGAAATGTGGCATTAATGGGCTATGGCTGCAGACGACTGACACGAGAGGCTCTGCTACAGCATGACATCGCCTGCAGTACCTCGTGACCATGTCGTTTGGATCCTAGACGACTGGAAAACCGTGGCCTCGTCAGTTGGTAAGAACTGATGCTAGCGTGTATGGTCTGTGCTTACATGGAAAGTACTGGGTCGTCTGGTCGAATTAAACAGATCATTGACTGAAAGTGTTTATATTCGGCTACTTGTATACCATTTGCAGCCATTCATGGGGATCATCTTCCCAAACAACGACGAAATTTTTATGGATTACAGTGAGCCATGTCACTGGGCCACAATTGTTCGCGATTGGTTTAAAGTATATTCCGGACAATTCTAACGAATTATTTGGCCACCAGTTGAACATTTATGGCAACAAATCATTCACCGGAGATACTTTTGCAATTATGGACGGTTATAGAGGCATCGTGGCTCAGTATTTTTGCAGAAGACTTCCAACGACTTCTTTTGACCTCAACACATCGAGATACTGCACTACGCCGGGCAAAAGGAGGTCCGATTCGATACAAGGAAGTACCCATGATTTCAGTCATTTCAGTGTAAATAGTTCTCATGGAGGAACTACGTGCCTCCAACTCGGAGATCAAGACATAAGATGTCAAATGGTTCAAATGGCTCTGAGCATTAAGGGACTTAACATCTGAGGTCATTAGTCCCCTATAACTTAGAACTACTTAAAACCTAACTAACCTAAGGACCTCACACACATCCATGCCCGAGGCAGGATTCGAACCTGCGACCGTAGCGGTCGCGCGGTTCCAGACTGAAGCGCCTAGAACCGCTCGGCCACCCCGGCCGGCCATAAGATGTCACGCAAATCTCATCGATAAGTCACTTTAAACGTAATTGAATAGCTCAGTCACAATTCACTGTGTTGGAAGATTGGCGCGAATATACTGGCCATTACAATTGCTACGCTACGAAGATGACGTGCTACAGACGCGAAATTTAACCGACGGGAAGAAGATACTATGATATGCAAATGATTAGTTTTTCAGAGCATTCACACAAGGTTGGCGCCGGTGGCGACACCTACAACGTGCTGACATGAGGAAAGTTTCGAACCGATTTCTCATACACAAACAGCAGTTGACCGGCGTTGCCTGGTGAAACGTTGTTGTGATGCCTCGTGCACGGAGGAGAAATGCGTACCATCACGTTTACGACTTTGATAAAGGTCGGATTGGAGCCTATCGCGATTGCGGTTTATCGTATCGGGCCATTGCTGCTGGCGTTGGGCGAGATCCAATGACTGTAGCTGAATATGGAATCGGTGGGTTCTGGAGGGTAATACGGAACGCCGTGCTGGATCCCAACGGCCTCGTATCACTACCAGACGAGATGACAGGAATCTTATTCGCATGGCTGTAACGGATCGTGCAGCCACGTCTCGATCCCTGAGTCAACAGATTGGGAAGTTTGCAAGACAACAACCATCTGCACGGACAGTTCGACGACGTTTGCAGCAGCTTGTACTATCAGCTCGGAGACCATGGCTGCGGTTACCCTTGACGCTGCATCACAGACAGGAGCGCCTGCGATGGTGTAAACGACGAACCTGGGTGCACGAATAGCAAAATGTCATTTTTTCGGATGAATCCTGGTTCTGTTTACAGCATCATGATCGTCGCATCCGTGTTTCGCGACATCGCGGTGAACGCACATTGGAAGCGTGTATTCGTGATCGCCATACTGGCGTATCACCCGGCGTGATGGTATGGTGTGCCGTTGGTTACACGTCTCAGTCACCTCTTGTTCGCACTGACGGCACTTTGAACAGTGAACGGTACATTTCAGATGTGTTAAGACCCGTGGCTCTACCCTTCATTCGATCCCTGCGAAACCCTACACTTCAGCAGGATAATGCACGACCGCATGTTGCAGATCCTATACTGGCCTATCAGGATACAGAAAACGTTCGACTGCTGCCGTGACCAGCACATTCTCCAGATCTCTCACAAATTGGAAACGTCTGGTCAATGGTGGCCGAGCAACTGGCTCGTCACAATACGCCAGTCACTACTGTTGATGAACTGTGGTATCGTGTTGAAGCTGCATGGGCAGCTGTACCTGTACTCGCCATCCAAGCTCTGTTTGACTCAATGCCCAGACGTACCAAGGCCGTTATTACGGCCAGAGGTGGTTGTTCTCGGTACTGATTTCTCAGGACCTATTCACCCAAACTGCGTGAAAATGTAATCACATGTCAGTTGTAGTACAATATATTTGTCTAGTGAGTACCCGTTTATCACCTACATTTCTTCTTGGTGTAGCAATTTTAATGGCCAGTAGTGTCGAATTTGTTCCACTCTACTTAACGTTGCAGTGGCATCCGGAAAAGTTTACTGATAATACTGCTGCATCACCGAGAGAATAATCTAGAAACCGTGGAAGGCATCGTGCTGGGAACATTTTATGTGGGGCGGCAGTAGCGGCCATCACCAGAAAGCTCGCGTTGGCAGTGTGCCCTGTAGCACTCCACAGGTAGCGGCCACGCGATCACTGTGCCGTTCTATGCCGCGCTGCGTGTGTGAGTGAGCCCTGCTGCGCTGGCCCACTGCCAGTAACTGCTACAGGAGATAATCGCCGTGTCGTTAGCGGCTTACGAGCGCGCCGCTCCTTGGACTCTAAAGAGACCCCAGCACGGTTAGGCAGGCCCCTCACGTCTCAGGCTTTGCCCGCCACGAGGCTTGCCTGTAGGACACGTAGAAATGAAACTGCAGTCTTAGAATATCTTCCACCGACCGTGTATGATACATCCATTCAGAATACGTTTGTCCGATAAGTGCCCTGTACTTCGTAGCACAAAAATCGACTTATCTCATGACGTTACTTAAGCTGATAATAACCATTGGCTGAACCAGTGGACGAGGCATTCTACTATCTTGGACAAACTATGACGAAACTCACCTTTTTGAAGCCTTGCGGTGAACTTGAACTCTCAGTTTGAAGAAAGTGAGCTGACAGTCACTTTTGTGTAACTATTTAGGTACACCTAGCGACCTTCGTCACCGTCGTATACACTGATGGCTCCAAACAGGAGAATTTCCTTGGCTGTTCTGTAGTGTTCCCTGATCATGTTACCCGGATTCGCCTCCCAAATGAATATACCGTTTTCGCAGCGGACCTCCTCGCGATCCTGGAGGCACTGGAGCGGATGAATCGTGTTCGGGGCAATCGATTTTCCTCTGCTCCGATTCTCTCAGTGCCTTACAATCATTGCAGAACCTATACCCAACTGAGGAGGTGGTCCAGCTGATATATGACCAACTGCCGGTCAACTGCTGTTTGTGTATGAGAAATCGGTTGGAAACTTTCCTCATGTCAGCCCGTTGTAGGTGTCGCCATCGGCGCCAACCTTGTGTGAATTCTCAGAAAAGCTGATCATTTGCATATCACAGCATCTTATTCCTGTCGGTTAAATTTCGCGTCTGTAGCATGCCATCTTCGTGGTGTATCAATTCTAATGGCCAGTAGGGTATTAAGAGACGTAATTTAAACGACCACCTATGTACTCTACGTATGAATGACGTTGTTCCGTGACTGAACTGATCCCATTAGACGAAATATGAGTCACTCCTTTAAAAGAGCACACTGGTGGCTGTCGAGCGCTCTTGATACTGTGGAACTGATGCCAGTTGGTTATGTGACCCTCCATCGTTGTATGTATCAGTCAGCTGTGTAGAGTCTGCACAGTGTCTCGGTGAGTACCAGTTATCGCGTAAGCCTAACATTCGCTGGTAATTAGCTCAGTCCCAATAGCTACGTTTCTTGGCCATCAAGCTCCTCGTGCATATTCCTTGGTGTGTATGAGAACGGAAAGAAAGAAAAATCGAGTAATCTCAGAAGCAAGCATAAGGATCGAACAGACATTCGAATCATGAACAGTGGTAACCGCATGCTAGTGCGATAATACTACGGTGAAAAAAGCCATAAGAATGGGTTTTAGTATATTCAATTAATTGAAGCTTATAAAACAATGGTCTCTTTTTGCATCAGTAAAAACTGTTCCATTATTTTCAATTAACTGAAACTTGTAAAAGAATGGTCTCTTTTCGCATCAGTAAATTGTTATAACGACGTTTTTGAGTATTCTTGATTAGATTTCTGAGATTTTCTTAATCATTGCAGTCAATCACCTTTAATACTGAACCCACTGAAAAGTATCAACTTTTCATTTTGATATTTTTTATACTACCGACTCAATAAATATTTGCCACTCTACCCAAAACTTCAGTCGTGAAGTGCAGGCAGTGCCTTCGCATGAGATAATAGAGGTCACTGCCACGCGTATTTCTTCCAACGGACGAGATGCACATGATATCTTTACTAATCTGCAAAGAGATTGATTGAAATTAGGGAAAGTAACCTACACATTCGTACACATATTTCTACGATGATAATAGACAGTTCTTGTGATGTGACTGACCTAACCTACCAGTTAATTTTATAGAATTAACAAGTTATACCTCTTCTCGCACTTGATGTTGGCCCCTAAAAGCGTGTGTAACGATGTTTATGTGATTGGTAACGTATAATCTCTGCAAATAAATTGGATTTGAAAATAATCAAACAATTATAAAGTACAATCGTCCACTTTATACTCACGTGGTAATTTCCGGTGTAAATTTTAAAGCTTTTTTTATTAGTTACAAAATATATATTTTATACCTAAACGTGAAAATTTCGAACAACGCTGATATTCGGTTTCTTACGATGAGTTACCTGTAACAAAATTTGTGTTGGTGACACCAAAGAGGTCGCCAATATGCGTTATTATCATTAGTTAATAAAATCTGCGCTTTTCTCAGGACGATGAACTTATTTTAGATGAATCCTTCCTTACATGAGTGCTTAGGTAAAGAACCCACCCAAAAATAAAAAGCATTACTTAGGAGCCAAGAACAAAAAATTCACTCAAAAGCAAAATAACTAATATTTTTGGTAAAATTATTTATTAGTTTGCATAGTCCATTTTGGTACAGTCGGCATGAGTGATCTGGTGATGAAGTGCGAACTTGGAGACAGTAAGTTTGTTGGATCCTGGTCAGACAGGAACCTAATTTTTCAACTAACTTTATCTTTCACCTCTGAATGACGTGAAGGTATGGTAGGAACGACACGTGGTTCGTGTTCCAAGTTAAACTGTAGGAGCGATAACATTACTGGAGCAGGTTAAGAGCACGCAAGCTGCTGAAGTGGCGTCCAGTTGAAAGAACCTGCAAACAGTCGGCTGAATATCCCCCTTCCGGAACAGCCATTCACAGTTTCCAGTCGAGCTGCGATTCCACTTTTGCACATAATATTTGGACGACTCACCTAGCCGCCTTCCTCCGTTGCTGCTGGCAACTGCCTTACGTGTGTGCGCGGCATGGACTTCATCTGAGGTGCAGCGCACCTGTTTATAGCCAAATTCGAATCCGGACGGTCTTTGGACGGAGCACGGAGGCCCAGGACCTCGGTTCACGCGTCCAAGACGTGGTTGATAAATAGTCACCTGGGTTAAACTGGATTCAAACTGAAGCCTATCTCTGTTGTCTGTCCTCATATCCCCAAGAAGCGCTATATAGAACATTGGACTAATTATTAAGTATTTTCAGTCAACTCAAGTCAATTAGTTTTTAAATGCGTCTCACTAAAAGTCGTCAGTCTTCCCACACAGTAATTATTTCTAAAGCATGGTGCTCTGAAGGTGCCTGAAGTCGATATACAGGGTGAATCTGAACCTCATCGACAACGTCTAATAGTTCTTCTGGCATGTTTGTTGAGGATTGTGGTATCTGGGATCCGTGCTTTGTGGTAGCTCGTTGCAGAGTAATTTAACTTTATTTGATTTCCTACCCCTATTTGTTTTTGTATCTCTCTTGTACTGAAGCTTATAGCAAAACAAGTGCCAAATTAGGTGCTGTGTGTGTTGTTTGGAAACAAACTTGTTCAAGTCAATCATCGTACTTGCTATTGACAACAGTACTGCACATTTCACTCTTCGTCCTCAAGCTTGCATTCGGTAGTGCTCGTTTCTGTCGCAGATTATTTTTCCGGCAGTGTTAGTTTTACCTTAGTAGTAATGGCTGGTTCAAATGGCTCTGAGCACTATGGGACTCAACTGCTGAGGTCATTAGTCCCCTAGAACTTAGAACTAGTTAAACCTAACTAACCTAAGGACATCACACACATCCATGCCCGAGGCAGGATTCGAACCTGCGACCGTAGCAGTCTCGCGGTTCCAGACTGCAGCGCCAGAACCGCGCGGCCACTTCGGCCGGCCCTTAGCAGTGATACACAGCAGTATGGTTAGGTTTAATGTTGAGCAGTTGGCCGATATGTACCTTGTGTATGGTTTCACTGAATCGTCGGATAACTATGGCCAGCATACCGGACAAACCCTACGTAGCCTGAGGGGCAGTATTACACTACTGGCCATTAAAATTGCTACACCACGAAGATGACGTGCTACAGACGCGAAATTTAAGCGACAGGAAGACGATGCTGTGATATGCAAATGATTAGCTTTTCGGAGCATTCACACAAGGTTGGCGCCGGTGGCGACACCTACAACGTGCTGACATGAGGAAAGTTTCCAACCGATTTCTCATACACAAACAGCAGTTGACCGGCGTTGCCTGGCGAAGGACGAGAAATGCGTACCATCACGTTTCCGACTTTGATAAAGGTCGGATTGTAGCCTATCGCGATTGCGGTTTATCGTATCGCGACATTGCTGCTGGTGTTGGGCGAGATCCAATGACTGTTAGCAGATTATGGAATCGGTGGGTTCAAGAGGGTAATACGGAACGCCGTGCTGGATCCCAACGACCTCGTATCACTAGCAGTCGAGATGACAGGCATCTCATCCGCAAGGCTGTAACGGATCGTGGAGCCACGTCCCGAACCCTGAGTCAACAGATGGGGACGTTTGCAAGACAAAAACTATCTGCACGAAAGACAGGAGCGCCTGCGATGGTGTACTCAACGACGAACCTGGGAATGGCAAAACGTCATCTTTTCGGATGAATCCAGGTTCTGTTTACAGCATCATGATGGTCGCATCCGTGTTTGGCGACATCACGGTGAACGCACATTGGAAGCGTGTATTTGCCATCGCCTTACTGGCGTATCACCCGGCGTGATGGTATGGGGGCCATTGGTTATACGTAACGGTCACCTCTTGTTCGCACTGACGGCACTTTGAACAGTGAACGGTACATTTCAGATGTGTTACGACACGTGGCTCTACCCTTGATTCGATCCCTCCGAAACCCTACATTTCAGCAGGATAATGCACCACCGCATGTTGCAGGTCCTGTACAGGCCTTTCTGGATACAGAATATGTTCGACTGCTGCCCTGGCCAGCACATTCTCCAGATCTCTCACCAATTGAAAACGTGTGATCAATGATGGCCGAGCAACCAGCTCGTCGCAATACGCCAGTCACTACTCTTGATGAACTGTGATAAGGTGTTGAAGCTGGATGGGCAGCTGTACCTGTACACGCCATCCAAGGTCTGTTTTACTCAATGCCCAGGCATATCAAGGCCGTTATTACGGTCATAGGTGGTTGTTATGGGTACTGATTTCTCAGGATCTATGCACCCAAATTGCGTGAAAATGTAATAACATTTCAGTTCTAGTATAATATATTTGCCCAATGAATACCCGTTTATCAACTGCATTTCTTCTTGGTGTAGCAATTTTATTTGCCAGTAGTGTAGAAGTTGCTATCGCAACTGGTTCGAGGGAAAAAGAGTATAGTAGCCTGAACTAGTCTACAAAAAGGCTAAACATTCCAACCATGAATCATATGCGTTCCTGTATAAAAGTAGGCGTTTTAAGTTAAGACGATTGAATATTGCAGGCTGTTTTATTTTTGGATGGGAAGATTTTCTGAGTCTATTATTGAGCGCTAATTTCGTCTAATACGGGGTTCGTTGTACTCATGATTTGGTAAGTTTATGTTGATCGACTTTGCCGCCGTATGGCCTTCCTGACTCCGCAGTCGTCAGTTACTCCCCCGTAAATTGCGTAAACTGTTCCAGGCGATGCCGTATTTTAACTGTTGGCGTGGGGTATTTTCTGAGGCAGAAGGTGGGTATCAGCCCAGAATTTTCCGAAAAGAGCGTGGGAAAACCGCCTTTCTGAAGCTGGCTGGTACACAAGCCACGGTCATTAAGCCGCCACGCGGGTACCATCCTGGTCCACCCGTACCCCAACTTCCTGTTTCACATGCTAGTGCCCTGCAAGTAAGCCGAAAACATCATAATTGCGTGATTACTTGGAATCGAATAGAGCCACCGGGGACCACGCATCCCTTATACCAAAGTAAACTAAAAATATTCTTGAACTACCAATGGAATTTTGTCGGTGCAGTTGTGGTACACGATTAATTTTCCCAAGACCAAAATTTCTAGATAACGATGCAGAGTTGATGTTTCGTAGTTGGAATTTTTAGCCTATTTGCAGACTGGTTCAGGCTCTTTTTCTTTTTTTCCTTGCTCCGTTTGAGATAGCAACTACTACGCTCATGCTCATAAATTAAGGATAATTGCAGAATGTGGCGCCACAAAACGTGGCCCTAGTCACACGACTATTACATTTATTTGAAAAATAAGGCTCATTGAAGTTCGATTATTTTCGAGGTGGTGATTAAAACTATACGACGACGCCTGATATGTGTAACCAAATTTCTTATTTATTGTGATCTGTAGTTTACGGAATTTACTGTTCAACGAAGTCGTGTATAAATACAACATATGTGTGTCTATGTTGATGCAAGCAGCAAGTCGTCATATTTCTTTCACGTACAAACCGTAAAAAATGGGAAGTTGCGAGAATGGACAACGCGGGAGTGTCGGAGGCTCCCTCGCGCTGCCTTGCAAACGAGTTCAGTGGCGGCCAATGCATATTAAAACGTCCGGCAGAGCTCGGCCCGCGGAAGAGCGGTAAACGAAACGGGGGCCGTCGACTGCGGAAATCTCACAGCGGACGTTCCAGCCCGGACAAATTAACTTAGCGCCCACCTCCCGACCACGCTGGCAATCAATCTGCATTTTTAAGGCTCTGATTGCCCTCCCGTCGAGCGTCGGAACGGTCGCGGCATTCTACACCTGCGGTACGCGCACTTACGACCTGAGGCTCACTGCGACTTGGAGGGACTGCGACTCCGCTCACCCTTAAAATTGCATTACCATGAATACATTGTACTCGTATAACGAGAGTTCATTGGTTGGGCGTTCATAGTCCAGCAGGAAGAATACGTGATTCAATTTGCTGGTGATTTACGGATGTACAGGCTGCGAAATTAAATACACAGAGGTGCCACGTGTAGCAACAACAATAGCCTTAACATGGCTGCGCACCGCGTCGAAATGAGCTCAGGCGGCATAGACGATTACGGCATTCGACACTGCTTCAGCTCTATAAAAGAGGTCGTCAATCGTAGCGGTTGGCGACAGATGGCGTGACAGTGTTTCGACAACCCGTGGCCAGATGTTTCCAATGAGTGAGAGATCCGGAGAAAGTACTCCCAGTGAAGCCGTCGAACACTGAATTGAGGATAACAGGAGAACTACTAGTAGCAGTCTTGCGTTATGTTGTTGAAAGATGACGTCGCCGAGGCCTCAATGGATACAGTCGCTGGCGTAAGCATGTCAGAAATGCAAAGCCTGATGGGAATAGAGCGGTCGTCCTGTGTATCCAACGACACCTCAAACCACCATGCCAGTGCTAAGCTCCAGGTATGGGAAAACCGACCGATCAAAACCGATACTGGTATTTTGGTCCCCAATAACCACTAATTTTCGGTATTTGTTAGGAATCGGTAATTATAGCTACTTTTTCTTTTTTACTAATAACCGGATACAAAACCGATGTATCAATTTGACACAGCTATGGTGCAAAAATTTTTGATTTTAAATAAAACTTTTCTTAAGAAACGAGTTTGGTAGGGTGTTCTGTGGCTTCTAAAAGACTGATATCGTCTTTGAATCATATTATTCCTGATGAAAGGAGTCAACTTATAAATCAACAGGCTGTAGAACAAGTACTTATGAACAAATTCGACAATAAGTGATATTTTCACTCTGCAGCGGAGTGTGCGCTGATATGAAAAAAGTTTCATGGAAAATTAATATTTACCATTGGATTAATACACTACTGAAATATTAGCTGTTTTCATGAAACTGATTGTTCCTGGTTTCGCCCATCATCTAACTAATTAATTTGAATTTTTCAGAGAGAATTTTTGGTTTTGTCGCAAAAAACAAGTTGTATTGAAATTCCGTTAAAAAGTAAAGATATTATTTCACTATACTAAAAACAGAAATTAGATGTTCTACTGCCAGCGTCTACGTAATATCCTGTTATCTGCTTACATGCCTTACAAGGGAACCTCCCCATCGCACCCCCCTTAGATTTAGTTATAAGTTGGCACAGTGGATTGGCCTTGAAAAACTGAACACAGATCAATCGAGAAAACAGGAAGAAGTTGTGTGGAACTATGAAAAAAATAAGCAAAATATACAAACTGAGTAGTCCATGTGCAAGATAGGCAACATCAAGGATAGTGGTAGCTCAGGAGCGCCGTGGTCCCGTGGTTAGCGTGAGTAGTTGCGGAACGAGAGGTCCTTGGTTCAAGTCTTCCCTCGAGTGAGAAGTTTACTTTCTTTATTTTCGCAAAGTTATGATCTGTCCGTTCGTTCATTGACGTCTCTGTTCACTGTAATAAGTTAAGTGTCCGTGTTTTGCGACCGCACCGAAAAACCGTGCGATTAGTAGACGAAAGGACGTGCAAGGTATCGTCATCACCACACGTACTGTTTATCAACAAATGTAGGAAATAATCATAAAAGTGTTCGACATTCGTTCGATCCCTTAAGGAACTTTCCGATTCCTTACAGTTCGGAAAATATTCATTGACCTTGTTATTGAAGTCGCGAGCTATATTTGCCCCCCATTGACCATGGATCTTGCCGTCGGTGGGGAGGCTTGCGTGCCTCAGCGATACAGATGGCCGTACCGTAGGTGCAACCACAACGGAGGGGTATCTGTTGAGAGGCCAGACAGACATGTGGTTCCTGAAGAGGGGCAGCATTCTTTTCAGTAGTTGCAGGGGCAACAGTCTGGATGATTGACTGATGTGGCTTTGTAACATTAAGCAAAACGGCCTTGCTGTGCTGGTACTGCGAACGGTTGAAAGCAAGGGGAAACTACAGCCGTAATTTTTCCCGAGGACATGCAGCTTTACTGTATGATTAAATGATGATGGTGTCCTCTTGGGTAAAATATTCCGGAGGTAAAATAGTCCCCCACTCGGATCTCCGGGCGGGGACTGCTCAAGGGGACGTCATTATCAGGAGAAAGAAAACTGGCGTTCTACGGATCGGAGCGTGGAATGACAGATCCCTTAATCTGGCAGGTACGTTAGAAAATTTAAAAAGGGAAATGGATAGGTTAAAGTTAGATATAGTGGGGATTAGTGAAGTTCGGTGGCAGGAGGAACAAGACTTTTGGTCAGGTGATTACAGGGTTAGAAATACAAAATCAAATAGGGGTAATGCAGGAGTAGGTTTAATAACGAATAAAAAAAATAGGAGTGCGGGTTAGCTACTACAAACAGCATAGTGAACGCATTATTGTGGCCAAGATAGACACGAAGCCCACGCCCACTACAGTAGTACAAGTTTATATGCCAACTAGCTCTGCAGATGATGAAGAAATTGAAGAAATGTATGACGAGATAAAAGAAATTATTCAGGTAGTGAAGGGAGACGAAAATTTAATAGTCATGGGTGACTGGAATTCGTCAGCAGGAAAAGGGAGAGAAGGAAACATAGTAGGTGAATATGGATTGGGGGGAAGAAATGAAAGAGGAAGCCGCCTTGTAGAATTTTGCACAGAGCATAACTTAATCATAGCTAACACTTGGTTCAAGAATCATACAAGAAGGTTCTATACCTGGAAGAATCCTGGAGATACTAAAAGGTATCAGATAGATTATATAATGGTAAGACAGAGATTTAGGAACCAGGTTTTAAATTGTAAGACATTTCCAGGGGCAGATGTGGAGTCTAACCACAATCTATTGGTTATGAACTGCAGATTGAAACTGAAGAAACAGCAAAAAGGTGGGAATTTAAGGAGATGGGACCTGGATAAACTGAAAGAACCAGAGGTTGTACAGAGTTTCAGGGACAGCATAAGGGAACAATTGACACGAATGGAGGAAAGAAATACAGTAGAAGAAGAATGGGTAGCTCTGAGGGATGAAGTAGTGAAGGCAGCAGACGATCAAGTAGGTAAAAAGGCGAGGGCTAATAGAAATCCTTGGGTAACAGAAGAAATATTGAATTTAATTGATGAAAGGAGAAAATATAAAAATGCAGTGAATGAAGCAGGCAAAAAGGAACACAAACGTCTCAAAAATGAGATCGACAGGAAGTGCAAAATGACTAAGCAGGGTTGGCTAGAGGACAAATGTAAGGATATAGAGGCTTGTCTCACTAGGGGTAAGATAGATACTGCCTACAGGAAAATTAAAGAGACCTTTGGAGAGAAGAGAACCACTTGTATGAATATCAAGAGCTCAGATGGCAACCCAGTTCTAAGCAAAGAAGGGAAGGCAGAAAGGTGGAAGGAGTATATAGAGGGTTTATACAAGGGCGATGTACTTGAGGACAATATTATGGAAATGGAAGAGGATGTAGACGAAGACGAAATGGGAGTTAAGATACTGCGTGAAGAGTTTGACAGAGCACTGAAAGACCTGAGTCGAAACAAGGCACCGGGAGTAGACAACATTCCATTAGAACTACTGATGGCCTTGGGAGAGCCAGTCATGACAAAACTCTACCATCTGGTGAGCAAGATGTATGAGACAGGCGAAATACCCTCAGACTTCAAGAAGAATATAATAATTCCAATCCCAAAGAAAGCAGATGTTGACAGATGTGAACATTACCGAACTATCAGTTTAATAAGTCACAGCTGCAAAATACTAACGCGAATTCTTTACAGACGAATGGAAAAACTGGTAGAAGCGGACCGCGGGGAAGATCAGTTTCGATTCCGTAGAAATATTGGAACACGTGAGGCAATACTAAACTTACGACTTATTTTAGAAGAAAGATTAACAAAAGGCAAACCTACGTTTCTAGCATTTATAGACTTACAGCAATCTCTTGACAATGTTCAAATTCTGAAGGTGGCATGGGTAAAATACAGGGAGCGAAAGGCTATTTACAAATTGTACAGAAACCAGATGGCAGTTATAAGAGTCGAGGGGCATGAAAGGGAAGCAGTGGTTGGGAAAGGAGTGAGACAGGGGTGTAGCCTCTCCCCGATGTTATTCAATCTGTATATTGAGCAAGCAGTAAAGGAAACAAAAGAAAAATTCGGAGTAGGTATTAAAATTCATGGAGAAGAAATAAAAACTTTGAGGTTCTCCGATGACATTGTAATTCTGTCAGAGACAGCAAAGGACGTGAAAGAGCAGTTGAACGGAATGGACAGTGTCTTGAAAGGAGGATATAAGATGAACATCAACAAAAGCAAAACGAGAATAATGGAATGTAGTCAAATTAAATCGGGTGATGCTGAGGGAATTAGATTAGGAAAGGAGACACTTAAAGTAGTAAAGGAGTTTTGCTATTTAGGGTGTAAAATAACTGATGATGGTCGAAGTAGCGAGGATATAAAAAGTAGACTGGCAATGGCAAGGAAATCGTTTCTGAAGAAGAGAAATTTGTTAACATCGAGTATAGATTTAAGTGTCAGGATGTCGTTTCTGAAAGTATTTGTATGGAGTGTAGCCATGTATGGAAGTGAAACATGGACGATAACTAGTTTGGACAAGAAGAGAATAGAAGCTTTCGAAATGTGATGCTACAGAAGAATGCTGAAGATAAGGTGGGTAGATCACGTAACTAATGAGGAGTTATTGAATAGGATTGGGGAGAAGAGAAGTTTGTGGCACAACTTGACTAGAAGAAGGGATCGGTTGGTAGGACATGTTGTGAGGCATCAAGGGATCACAAATTTAGCATTGGAGGGCAGCGTGGAGGGTAAAAATCGTAGAGGGAGACCAAGAGATGAATACACTAAGCAGATTCACAAGGATGTAGGTTGCAGGAGGTACTGGGAGATGAAGAAGCTTGCACAGGATAGAGTAGCATGGAGAGCTGCATCAAACCAGTCTCAGGACTGAAGACCACCACCACAACAACAACAACAACAACAACAACAACAACAACAAGCTATATTTGCTGGATTCATACTGCCCACGGAATACATCTCACATATTTAATGCACTCTCGTCCAAAGTAGCGAACAGTCAACTGCCAGCCAGTGAGCCTCGTTTGCAGGAATATTCTCTCTTCCGTGCACTGTAGTCGACTGACGTTGTGTGTTTCGATGTCGGTTTAGGTGTAGCGTCGCAGTTACCTCGCTTCGCACGGACGGACGGACGGACAGATAATAAATATCTGAAAATAAAAAAATTAAACTTCTCTCTCGAGGGCAGACTTGAACCAAGGACCTCTCTTTCCGCAGCTGCTCACGCTAACCACGTGAGCACGGCGCTCCTGAACTCCCAATATCGTTGATGTTGCTTATCTTGCGCATAGACTACTCAGTTTGTATATTTTGCTTTTTTTTTTCATAGTTCCACACAACTTCTTCCTGTTTTCTCGATTGATCTGTGTTCAGTTTTTCAAGGCCTATCCACTGTGCCAACTTACAACTAAATCTGAGGGGGATGCGATGGGGAGGTTCCCTTGTTAGAAACGGACAACTTAACATGAGAAATAGTCCAATCTTAGATTACACCCTTTAGCACTGACTATTCGTAATGTCTAAATAATGGTATGATCCTGGATTACAATGTAATTTTTTTAACAGGGATTTGAAAAATTTGAAGAACTTTTTGCAGTATTCAGACCCTCATTACTTTTCGAGACATGCAGCGAACGGTTGACGGACCATGTTTCCTTTTATTTACATGTTTTATTTGCTATTTTAATACTATTTGTCTTGAAATTTGTAACGCAGAAGTCTGAGAGAGTCGTACAATTTTTCAGCTTATTTCAGAAATAGGTTGTTTTGAGCGGTTTTAATAATCAGGTTCAAATGGAGATGAAAATAAGCAGTGTAACAGAAAACCGATTGTTATAGCAATAATCATCCTCCCTTCTAAGCTCGTATAACAATGGGAAATGTAATCTGGTAATTACAATGAAATGAATACCCCTAGCTGCATACAGGCGTTGATATAAGTCAACAGGGTCAGTTGAAAAATGTGTGCCCCGACCGGGACTCGAACCCGGGATCTCCTGCTTGCTTGCATGGCAGACGCTCTATCCATCTTTTTTTTGTGATCTCATTTTGTTCTATATTGTTCGTTGAACTCGTTCGGGGCGGAAGTCCGATGACACCCGTTCAGATTGTTCGCTGATCCGTTCACTCAGTTTTTTGTTACAGAGGCTACCTAACATTCTGACCAAAAACGCTGAGCTAACTTGTCGGCTAGCCATCTGAGCCACCGAGGACACAGATAACAGTGCGACTGCAGGGACTTATCTCTGGCACGTCTCCCGTGAGACACACATTCGCAAATTATTGTCCCAATCTATATTCATAGTGCCCTTGCCCATCATACTCATTACTCGCGGCTTTACCGCTGATTCCCGTAAGAGTTCGGGCACTGTCTGTGCATCCGCACAGAAGATGGTCAAATGGCCGGTGAGCCTTATATATGAAGATGGTATCTGTTCTTTCGGACATACACTCCTGTCAGACCCACCATACTTGCTCCGGACACTGCGAGAGGGCTGTACAAGCAATGATCACACGCACGGCACAGCGGACACACCAGGAACCGCGGTGTTGGCCGTCGAATGGCGCTAGCTGCGCAGCATTTGTGCACCGCCGCCGTCAGTGTCAGCCAGTTTGCCGTGGCATACGGAGCTCCATCGCAGTCTTTAACACTGGTAGCATGCCGCGACAGCGTGGACGTGAACCGTATGTGCAGTTGACGGACTTTGAGCGAGGGCGTATAGTGGGCATGCGGGAGGCCGGGTGGACGTACCGCCGAATTGCTCAACACGTGGGGCGTGAGGTCTCCACAGTACATATCGATGTTGTCGCCAGTGGTCGGCGGAAGGTGCACGTGCCCGTCGACCTGGGACCGGACCGCAGCGACGCACGGATGCACGCCAAGACCGTAGGATCCCACGCAGTGCCGTAGGGGACCGCACCGCCACTTCCCAGCAAATTAGGGACACTGTTGCTCCTGGGGTATCGGCGAGGACCATTCGCAACCGTCTCCATCAAGCTGGGCTACGGTCCCGCACACCGTTAGGCCGTCTTCCGCTCACGCCCCAACATCGTGCAGCCCGCCTCCAGTGGTGTCGCGACAGGCGTGAATGGAGGGACGAATGGAGACGTGTCGTCTTCAGCGATGAGAGTCGCTTCTGCCTTGGTGCCAATGATGGTCGTATGCGTGTTTGGCGCCGTGCAAGTGAGCGCCACAATCAGGACTGCATACGACCGAGGCACACAGGGCCAACACCCGGCATCATGGTGTGGGGAGCGATCTCTTACACTGGCCGTACACCACTGGTGATCGTCGAGGGGACACTGAATAGTGCACGGTACATCCAAACCGTCATCGAACCCATCGTTCTACCATTCCTAGACCGGCAAGGGAACTTGCTGTTCCAACAGGACAATGCACGTCCGCATGTATCCCGTGCCACCCAACGTGCTCTAGAAGGTGTAAGTCAACTACCCTGGCCAGCAAGATCTCCGGATCTGTCCCCCATTGAGCATGTTTGGGACTGGATGAAGGGTCGTCTCACGCGGTCTGCACGTCTAGCACGAACGCTGGTCCAACTGAGGCGCCAGGTGGAAATGGCATGGCAAGCCGTTCCACAGGACTACATCCAGCATCTCTACGATCGTCTCCATGGGAGAATAGCAGCCTGCATTGCTGCGAAAGGTGGATATACACTGTACTAGTGCCGACATTGTGCATGCTCTGTTGCCTGCGTCTATGTGCCTGTGGTTCTGTCAGTGTGATCATGTGATGTATCTGACCCCAGGAATGTGTCAATAAAGTTTCCCCTTCCTGGGAGAATGAATTCACGGTGTTCTTATTTCAATTTCCAGGAGTGTATATATAAACTGGTAATGTTTGTTGTCCTCTGAACCTCCTTCCACAGAACTTACAGATACTTCCGTCGTGGTCATGTATGCAAAATAAGCACTTGTTTGAAAAGACGACGTGGTGCCACTCTTGTGCAGATTGTCATTGGGCCCTCCACTTTCGGCGCACCTACCCCTGTTGCCATGTAAAAAGGCGCCGCAGCAACAGTAGACACGCAGACAGGGGCCTACAAACGTAGTATTACTCTCCGTGTGGATATTCGTCTACCTGCAAACAAAGCACATTTCTTGACTCAGTGCACATTATGTAACGGTATGGTCCTACATGACCGAGGGGACAATTTGTCCTCTCTGGCTCTAGGCGTTTTTAGCCGTTGAGGTCGTGAATGGCGTTCAGTATGGCACTCCCGAACCCACAAACGTTTTCATAATCGCATAACAGCCTTGAGATCCAGACCAACGACAGCAGCATTATGTACACCAAACACACTCGTCACCTTCGCTATTGCAGTGGGAACTTTCTCATGGCCAGAAGCACATCAGGCAACGTGGAACTTCCAATCCCAACACGTGTCTTTGTCGACTTTGTTTGTCAGTCAAGCAAAGTGATTCCCAAATGATTTACTGCAACCTAAAAGTTAGTTAAGTTATTGATTGGAGAACCTACGAAAGTCAGACATGATAGAAGAGCAAGAGCGGAAGAACACTTTGCGAGAATGGGCTCTTCGGTCATGGTCTTGGAGAAGAGCAATTGGCACAACGAATGCTCGTCTGTACCGGCCGCTGTGGTCGAGTGGTTCTAGGTGGTTCAGCTCGGAACCACGCGGCTGCTACGGTCGCAGGTTCGAATCCTGCCTCGGCATGGATGTGTGTGATGTTCTTAGGTTAGTTAGGTTTACGTAGCTCTAACAAGGGGAGGCCGCCAATTGTGAAATTCAGATTCGATTCATACTGCCCATAATAAAAGCTTATGACCAGATGTGTTATGTGGCAAAGCACTAAGATGCACTTCTCAGCCGTTGTCGAGAAAATCGACAGTTAAAAGAAACCGTTGCGGTGAAATACTCTCTACGATTAATGATTTTCTACAGCGTCGTGGCGCAGCGGTAAGCGCTCGGGTTCGTAATCCGAAGGTCGCCGGATCGAATCTCGCGCCATGCTACTTTTTTTTGTTATTTGTTTCTTGTAATTCAAATATATATATATATATATATATATATATATATATATATATATATATATATATATATATATATATATTTTTTTTTTTTTTCCCGGCAATCAGTTGCAACAATTATGCATATAATAAGTTGTTGAAAGTCGTTTGTCGTGGACAAACTGGCAACTTCGAACATATTTATGTTTTCCGCAAACAAAGTTGCATTCCACAAATGTTATTAATTGTCTTCATAATGTTTACCACTTATAGTTAACGGAAGACGTAGAAACGATATTCCGAAACGAATACGTATAGTGTAAGTCAAACGTTCGAATTAGAATAGAGACCCCACGAACACAAATTGTAGCAGGTATGAAATATAAATTCCGTTACTCGCTCGTTACTCTTGAAGGACACATGTTGAATGGGCCGAAACGAGCCGCCACATAACAGCGTAGTTGCCTGCTAACTTCGAAAAAAGGTAGATGCGGTCCCTAGCGCAACTTATAACATCGTCGAAAACCAGTGCGTACGTAAGAGCTTTGGTACACCCTGTTAAACAAACGGAAAAATGGAGGCGGTACAATTGGAGAGCGATCCGGGCCCTTCGCATGAAAGTGATGTGATCGAAGAAGATTCTATACACAGTGAAGTGGCGAAACAACAATTGAAAGATGCGTTGGTGTATTTTGAAAGCCACTTTCGTAACAGTAATCGCATCGCAGCAGAACCGTCATCATCAATCAACGAAGAAGCAATGGTAACTGGGGAAGAAATCTTCCAGAATACGCTGCAAATGCTCGCCAAAATGACCCTCGTTCCTGATGAGGAACTGATAGACATTAATGAAATCGACGATAATAATGACTACGAAGACGTTGAAACGAGTCCCATTGCCAACGAATCATCAGACGAATACGAGCCGGACGAGAAGAAAAAAAAAGGGTACGACTATATTTCTCTGGATTACAAAATGAGCTGTCAGTGTGGCCAAAGAACATCCAGGCTGGAGTCTCAAAACTCTACAAAAAAAAAAAGGGGGGGTGCTCTCGTTTGACAAATATGGGCTATTTATCCAGATGGGAAGAGCAAATCAAACGTGGCGGTAGCAAATTTGATAAATATTGTACCATCGATTCATGGGTGCATGATCGCTTCATAGAAGCTCGACAAAACTTCCAGCAAGTTACTACCAGAAACTTGTAGCAGTGGGCCTTGGGCGCTGCAAGTCAGTTCCCAGATTTCAACTTCAAAGCTTCAAAAATATGGGTCACCGAATTTAAAAGAAGCATGGGATTCGGCAACGGAAAATCACAAAATTTGTTTCCCGGAAAGAGACGGCAACCCAGGACGAAATTTTGGCCGCAGCGGACACATTTCGGATCCAGACGCGAACGCTGATAAGTAACTTCGACAAAGATTTCATAATTAATACTCATCAAACAGGTACGTAAAGAGCTGTTCACAAATGTCATATGACATGATGATAGAATATGATAATCTGATATATGATAGACAACACAGATTTCGTACATTTCTTATATAAATTATATTTTTGTATTTTGTTTGTCAAGGTGCCAGTACCAGTCCACGTTCAACAGAACTCTCGCCGAAAAAGGGTCAAAGGCTGTCCTGGTAACTCGACACGACATGAAGAAGGTGACGCATTCGTATACGGCACAATATTCAATCACGATGTCTGGACGAGTTTTGCCTCTTGTTGTCGTATGCCTCCAAGAGTCCACAGGTACGTTTGGACCCAGAGTACAGAAGACAGTCGACGAGTACGCCAAGAAGTATACCAACGTTGTTATTACATCCTCCAAATCCGGTAAACTAACAACGGTTTTGTTCATGGACTTCTTGTCTAATGCTTTGCAACCATACGTACAAAAGAAAGAATTTCTCCTTCTGATCGACTCTTGGGGTGGGCTAACGAGCTCGGCGTTATACGGTGAGATGTTCCAGGACGATAAAAAGTTACCAACGTGTACTATAAAAGACATTCCTCCAAAGTGCACTCCTCTCGTCCAACCGTGTGACGTATTTTTACCGGCAGGTAACAAATTTGATCAAGCGCCTTCAAAATTGTGCTTTTTTTAATCGAGCGAAACCGTGACAACTCCAGAGACGATTGTATAAAAATCAAATCCATCGTCCACCCCCAACTGTCTTCTCCGATTTTTGCCGATATGATACGATACGCGTGGTATGCATCAAACCTGACGAACGATAGAACAATTTTGCAGAATGTCAATCAGGTGTGTTTCCCAACAGATAATTTAAAAAAACAATTTTTATTGTAAAAACGCATCGTTTATCAGATGTTCTCGATGTCGTGCTGTTTTCTGCTTCCCATGTTTCTATGATAACTATCACTATGGTTCGTGCGATACTCCAGCTACTTCTGGTCACTAATTGTTAATTATGTGCGAGTGTATACCGAACTTTTCAATAAACTGTATCCACTTGAATATTATTTGTGATATTGTGTTTTATTTCAAGCGTTATTTTTCCACGACAAACGACTTTCAACAACTTATTATATGCACAATTGTTGCAACTGATTGCCGGGAATTATATATATGCATTTGAATTACAAAAAACAAATAATTAAAAAAAGTTGCATGGCGCGAGATTCGATCCGGCGACATCTACATCTACATCCATACTCCGCAAGCCACCTGACGGTGTGTGGCGGAGGGTACCCTGAGTACCTCTATCGGTTCTCCCTTCTATTCCAGTCTCGTATTGTTCGTGGAAAGAAGGATTGTCTGTATGCTTCTGTGTGGGCTCTAATCTCTCTCTGATTTTATCCTCATGGTCTCCTCGCGAGATATACGTAGGAGCGAGCAATATACTGCTGGACTCTTCGGTGAAGGTATGTTCTCGAAACTTAAACAAAAGCCCGTACCGGGCTACTGAGCATCTCTCCTGCAGGGTCTTCCACTGGAGTTTATCTATCATCTCCGTATCGCTTTCGCGATTACTAAATGATCCTGTAACGAAGCGCGCTGCTCTCCGTTGGATCTTCTCTATCTCTTCTATCAACCCTATCTGGTACGGATCCCACACCGCTGAGCAGTATTCAAGCAGTGGGCGAACAAGCGTACTGTAACCTACTTCCTTTGTTTTGGATTGCATTTCCTTAGGATTCTTCCAATGAATCTCAGTCTGGCATCTGCTTTACCAACGATCAACTTTATATGATCATTCCATTTTAAATCACTCCTAATGCGTACTCCCAGATAATTTATGGAATTAACTGCTTCCAGTTGCTGACCTGCTATTTTGTAGCTAAATGATAAGGGATCTATCTTTCTATGTATTCGCAGCACATTCCACTTGTCTACATTGAGATTCAATTGCCATTCCCTGCACCATGCGTCAATTCGCTGCAGATCCTCCTGCATTTCAGTACAATTTTCCAGTGTTACAACCTCTCGATAAACCACAGCATCATCTGCAAAAAGCCTCAGTGAACTTCCGATGTTATCCACAAGGTCATTTATGTATATTGTGAACAGCAACGGTCCCATGACACTCCCCTGTGGCACACCTGAAATCGCTCTTACTTCGGAAGACTTCTCTCCATTGAGAATGACATGCTGCATTCTGTTATCTAGGAACTCTTCAATCCAATCACACAATTGATCTGATAATCCATATACTCTTACTTTGTTCATTAAACGACTGTGGGGAACTGTATCGAACGCCTTGCGGAAGTCAAGAAACACGGCATCTACCTGTGAACCCGTGTCTATGGCCCTCTGAGTCTCGTGGACGAATAGCGCGAGCTGGGTTTCACACGATCGTCTTTTTCGATACCCATGCTGATTCCTACAGAGTAGATTTCTAGTCTCCAGGAAAGCCATTATACTCGAACATAATACGAGTACGTGTTCCAAAATTCTACAACTGATCGACGTTAGAGATATAGGTCTATAGTTCTGCAAATCTGTTCGATGTCCCTTCTTGAAAACGGGGATGACTTGTGCCCTTTTCCAATCCTTAGGAACGCTACGCTCTTCTAGAGACCTTCGGTACACCGCTGCAAGAAGGGGGGGGGGGGGGGGGCAAGTTCCTTCGCGTACTCTGTGTAAAATCGAACTGGTATCCCATCAGGTCCAGCGGCCTTTCCTCTTTTGAGCGATTTTAATTGTTTATCTATCCCTCTGTCGTCTATTTCGATATCTACCATTTTGTCATCTGTGCGATAATCTAGAGAAGGAACTACAGTGCAGTCTTCCTCTGTGAAACAGCTTTGGAAAAAGACATTTAGTATTTCGGCCTCTGTTTCAACCTCTGTTTCAGTACCATTTTGGTCACAGAGTGTCTGGACATTTTGTTTCGATCCACCTACCGCTTTGACATAAGACCAGAATTTCTTAGGATTTTCTGCCAAGTCAGTACATAGAACTTTACTTTCGAATTCATTGAACGCCTCTCGCATAGCCCTCCTCACACTACATTTCGCTTCGTGTAATTTTTGTTTGTCTGCAAGGCTTTGGCTATGTTTATGTTTGCTGTGAAGTTCCCTTTGCTTCCGCAGCAGTCTCGGATTACGAACCCGAGCGCTTACCGCTGCGCCACGACGCTGTAGAAAATCATTAATCATAGAGAGTCTTTCACCGCAACGGTCTCTTTTAACCGTCGATTTCCTCTACAACGGCTGAGAAGTGCATCTTGGTGCTTTGCCACATTACACCTCTGGCCATAAGCTTTTATTATGGGCAGTATGAATCGGATCTGAAATTCAGAATTGGCGGCCTCCCCTTGTAAGTCTAGGGGACCGACGACCTCAGATGTTAAGTCCCATAGTGCTTAAGGCCATCTGAACTATTTTTTTGCTCTTCTGTTAGAGTCGTAGAGGAGTCAGTCTGCCTCACAAGCCACTGCTGTTTCGGTATGGCATCCTTGCTAATGTCTGACACTGCTGCTTTGGTAAGATACCGTCTCTGGGGCTGTTGCGGGAATGGTGGCGTGACATTCGCCACGCCTTACCGCGTTAGAAGGGACACGCGGCACTGTAACTGCGCCGCAATCCACCCAGTTCTGGAAGACTGCAGCCCTCTGCTTGCCATCAGCCCTTCCCCTCTGTAAGCCAGAACTTGTATCTCATACCACAAGCGTGTCTAATGTGCCCCGGGGAAAGTACCCTTTGAGAATTTTGGCCATTTATGAGCCAGTGAATATTTCTTTCCTAACAAGGGGACCCTCCATACCGTATATCACGGATTTTGATGCTCTTCGAGTATGTTATAGAGGCACTTATCCCGAGTACCTGGCTATATGGTTTTTTAGCGACGGGCCTTGGTTTCTGAGAAAATCGATTTTGAATTCATTGCGTGTTTTGTATACCTGTAACATCACACACAATCCGATCAAGTCAGGGTAGCACAGCGGTAAGTGTTCCAAGCTTGCCGGCACGGTAGCTCAGCGTGTTCGGTCAGAGGGTTAGCTGACCTCTGTAATAAAAAAAAACTGAGTTAATGGATCAATGACGAACTGAAACGGGTGTCTTGTGACGTCCGCCCCGAGCAGATACAACGAACAAACACGAACAAAACGAGATTAAAAAAAAAAAAACTAGCGCGCTAAAGGTACCGTGTTCAAACCCTGCTCGTGTACATTTTTTTTTTTTCAAAATCGACCGAATTTTTCAATTTTATTTCAAAGAATATCAACTAACAGTGTAAGGTGTGCGAAATTATAAAGACATATTGCCCGCCGCGGTGGCCGAAAGGTTCTAGGCGCATTAGTCCGGAACCGTGCGGGTTGGCCAAGCGGTTAAAGGCGCTAGAGTCTGGAAATGCGCAACCGCTACGGTCGCAAGTTCGAATCCTGCCTCGGGCATGGATGTGTGTCCTTAGGTTAGTTAGGTTTACGTAGCTCTAAGTTCTAGGGGACTGATGACCTCAGATGTTAAGTCCCATAGTGCTAAAAGCCATTTGAACCATTTAATAAAGATATATTCAGTTATTAATTTTTTCAAATACTCATTCCGTTTGTGGTTCGCAGTTGGAGTTCCAAATGTTCATACAGCGGTTGCTTCTTGTATTACCTAAAATCGATCTCCGCCCATTATCGTCCCCTATCCCATGAATACCGTTAGCCGTAACGGGAACCCCAGTTCCTAGGACAATGAGGATGCGAGTTGCATTCCTTTACGTTCGCATCAAACTACAGCGTCAGTTGCTCAAAAAGCGTCTCTAGTGCCGTGTGTTAGAAAAATTCTGTGAAATGGAAGAACCAAGTGTTTCTGCAGTAGTGCAGCCAGAAGAAGATCTACAAGTAGAGGAGTTGAACGAATAATCAAAAGACGAAATCACAAATGCCATTAAATACGCCTAATATCTACTCCGCGATTTGATTCTCGTAACGAATAGACCGCATAGCGTTATCTCTGCCAATTCCGTTGCAATTGGGCGAAAGACAGATCATTACTCATGATGAATTGATAGATTTCAACGAAGAAGATGAATTGGTTGAATATGATGCGAACAGCATACGGAATGAATATTTGGAAAAAATTAATAACTGAACGTATCTTTATAATTTCACACACCTTACACTGTTTGTTCATATTCTTTGAAATAAAAAATTGAAAAATTCTCTCGATTAAAAAAAAAAAGTACACGAGCAGGATTCGAACACGGTACCTCCATCGCGGCAACTGTGACCCTTTATCGCTTTTTTTTTTAATTTCATTTTGTTCGCTTTCGGTCGTTGCATGTGCTAGGGGAGGGCGTCGTAAGAGATCCGTTCAAGTTCATTGTTGATCAACTAACTCAGTTTTTTTATTACAGAGGGCTGCGAACCCTCTGACCGAACACGCTGAGCTACCGTGCCGGCTATCGCTGGGCTACGCTTACTCGCTGGAAACATGTGTAACGTTACAGGTATACAAATCGCGAAATGAACTTCAAAATCAATTTTCTCAAAAACCAAGGGCCATCGCTAAAAAACCGGATAGCCAGGTAAGGGTAATTGACTCTACAACATATTTGAAGTGCATCAAAATCCATGATTTACAGTATGGAGGATCCCCTTGTAAGTCTTTTGTGTTGATCATGGTCATTTCGCATGGTTTAATACACTTATTTAAAAATGGTAATTTGTGACTAATATACCATTCCCATAATTTCTTTCCAAGCCATGTATTGAGTTGGTGCAAAAGTTCGCAGCTTTTTTTCCGTAAATACGTGTAAGAGGCGATAACAAAGACCTCACTCATCAGGCTAATATATTGTCCTCCATTATTTACAACAGTTTCCCAACGCTGAGGTAACTCTTCGATTCCGCGACTTTAGAAATCACGTGGTTTTGAGGCTAAGAGCTTGTGTCATGTTCGGAGCGAATTGTCATCCGGAAACGAAGTTACTTGAAAGAGATCTGATAGAGTTCTGGAGGGGTGAAAATCTGAGCAAGCAAGATCAAGTGAATAAGGCGGGTGCCGAATGACTTTCCTACCCAAATCCTGTATAGTGTTTTATGTCAGTCTGGCAGAATGCGGGCGGGCGTTATGTTGGAGTAACATCACTTCACGCCATCTTCCTGGTCGTTATTCTTGGATTGCGTCTGCAAGACGTCTAGGTTGCTGACAGTAAATGTGAGCAGTGATGGTTACACTTTGGGGAAGCAATTCGTAATATACCACGCCATCACTGTTCCTCGAGATGTATAACATTCGACAGTCGATATATAAGTTTTCTGGGTTTGGTGCCGCGTCATAATGTAAAAACTACTGCTGCTGGAGAAAATCCAACATTTTCGGCCACGACTGCAGCGGCCTTCTTCTGGGTCTAATGGTGCGTTCTATTTTTTTTTTCTTTATTGATTTTCAATTTCCCCCGAAGGGGGCAGGCTGGCAGCAGCTTACGACGCTGCTCTACAGCCTACAAACTTTTGTTTAAAAAAGGAAGAAGAAAGAAACAAGGAAAAACAGGCGATAAAATGGTGATTTAAAGTGTAAAATGGCGTAAAAATGCGGAAAGTTAAAACTGAAAGCAAAAGGGGTTGGCAATGTTGATAAAATACACAGGAATCAGACAAGTAACATAGTAGACACACAATTAAAAAACATGGCGACAGTCTGGTTTCTGTTCGCAAGAGATAAAAAAAGCACACCCAGCGACTGTATGATGGCTGTTCGCTACACTTCCCAAAAGACACAACACGGAGCATGCACTGGAAAAACACACCGTAAAACGCTGCACGAAAAAGGCGGCACAAAGATGGCACTCCCGATCCAAGGCAGATGGGGGGGGGGGGGGGGGGGGACCTGGAGTAGGGGGAAAAACAAGGAGGGAGGAGAGGAAAAAACGACAAGGGGGGGCATCAAGGAGGGAGAGGATTAATAAAGGAGGAGAAGGGCAGACGCTAGACGGAATGAGTGGAGGCAGAGGAGGGAAATGTAAAAGGACTCGGGGGAGAGAAGGGGTCGAAGAGAGGGAAGGTGGGGAAGAAAGAGGATGGAAGGGGAGGAGAGGGAGCCCGGGAAGAGGACAGAGGAAAGGAGGGGGAGTGAGGGTCAGAGTTGATAGGAGGGATAAATGGAGGGAGAGAGGGCATCATCCAGGAGGGGGAGTTGATGGAAGCCACCTTGGGAAATGAGATGTAGGGTGTAGAGATGGAGGGTAGGGGGGACAACGGTGAAGACGTGGCAGGGGGCGGGGATCGGAGAAGAGCAACCAGGGGGTGAGGGGGTTCAAGACGGCGGGAGGTGTAGAGGATGCGGATATGTTTAAGGAATAGGAGCAGATGGGGGAAAGGAATGAGATCATAGAGGATCCGCGTGGGGGACGGGAGGCGTATACAGAAGGCGAGGCGGAGTGCATGACGCTCAAGGATCTGGAGGGACTTATAGAATTTGGGGGGGGGGGCAGATATCCAGGCAGGACTGGCATAACAGAGGATGGGACGGATTAAGGATTTGTAGGTCTGGAGGATGGTAGAGGGGTGCAACCCCCACGTACGGCCGGAGAGGAGTTTGAGGAGTCGGAGGCGGTTGTGGGCTTTGGATTGGATGGAGCGGAGATGAGGGATCCAGGTGAGGTGACGGTCAATGGTGAGGCCGAGGTAGGTGAGGGTGGGGGTGAGGCAGACAGGACGGGCGCAGACAGTAAGGGAGAAATCCAGGAGCCGGAAGGAGCGAGTGGTACGACCTACGATGATTGCCTGGGTCTTGGAAGGGTTGAGTTTCAGGAGCCACTGGTTACACCATGCAGCAAAAAGGTCAAGGTGATTCTGGAGAAGGCGTTGGGACCGTTGGAGGGTAGGAGCGAGGGCAAGGAATGCGGTGTCATCAGCATATTGCAAGAGGTGTACCGGAGGTAGAGGAGAGTGGAGAGGACAGAGCCCTGGGGCACACCTGCAGAGGGGTAGAAGGTGTGGGAATTGGCATTATGGATGGTAACATAGGAGGGGGTGCGTTCTAGCTATGCAATATCCTTTATATTTTGTTATTACTGTTCACTGCGCATGCCATTACGTCATAATTTTAAAAGGTAGTTGGTTTCATTGGTCACTTAAGGAAGGAGAGGGAACTTTATTTTCATAGGTTATTGCGGTGGAGGGAGAACGTGACCTCCGTTGTCTATTGGCTCTTGTGTTATGTACCGTGATTGGTGGTCACCGTCGAATGAGAAGTTTGCTGCTGTTTACCAACTGCTGGACATCGGCGGCGCGGCGGCAGTTGCTCGCCGGTAGTGCTCGTGCCTCGTGTTGACAGTGCGGTATGTTGGGCTCCGATTGCTGGCAACCAAGATGGGGCAAGCCTGAGTTCATCCTTCCTGTTCATGTTGTTAGGGTGTTTGAGTATTTCGATGGCCTCTCTGATTTTGCGTTTCGTCATAATTGGCTGCTTGGGCAACACACAAGCTTCACTGAATTTTATTTCTTTTCCGCAGTCTTGGTGATGTTCTGCCACTACGGATTTGTTGTGTTGCCCTAGGCGAATATAACGCTCGTATTCCCGAATGCGCGTTGCTATTGGCCTACCAGTCTCACCGATGTATGCCTCTCCACATTCGCATTCCACCTTGTAAACGCCTGCAGTGTGTAATGCATCCACCTTGTCCTTAGTGGTTGCCTAGCACGTCCTGGATCCTACGACCACTGTAGAAGACAGGCTGCACCCCAACGCGGTGAAGGTGTTTGCCTATTCGGTCAGTAACGTTTTTCACGTAAGGTAAGCGCACTGTTGGCTGCAGTTCGTCTATTTCTTGTTTATCGTTCTTGCTTGTGTTCGTCGACAAGGCTGTTTTTATCGACTTATGCCTGTAGCCGTTGGCTAGAAACGTTGCGCGTAACCTTTTAAGCGCAGGTGTGATGTTATGAGCATCACTTAGGCGCTGCACACGGATTGCCAGAGAGCGGGTGACAGAGTTCTTCTGCGCTGGGTGGTGGTAGGATTGGGCGTGCAGATACCTGTCAGTATGTGTAGGCTTGCGATATACTCTGTGCCCTCCGTTCTCCTGTACACTTCGACGTCTAGAAATGGGATAGCACCATTATTTTCTACTTCCAGCGTGAACTGTATCTTCCCGTGCATATTGTTCAAATATTCGTGAAACTTGTGTAGCTCCGTTTTACGATGAGGCAATATAGCGAACGTGTCGTCCACGTATCTGAACCAGCAACGTGGGCGTAAAGGAGCTGAACCGAGGGTCGTTGCTTCAAATGCTTCCATGAATATGTCGGCTGCCAGCGGAGATAGGGGAGACCCCATTGCTACGCCGTCTGTCTGCTCGTAGTATTTTCTTTGACATTTTAAGTACGTTGAAGTCAGACACAACTCAACCAGGTCGCATATGTCTGGCGGGAGATGCTACTGAAAGATGTGGATAGTTTCATCTACTGGCACGTTCGAAAATAGTGATTTCACGTCAAAGCTGACCATGATGTCCGTAGGTAAAATTGTTTCTCCCTTTAGGCGTTCTATATTCTTCACATAAGAGTTCGTCTTGCCAACTAGACGTCTTAGTTTGCAGGCTAGGTACTTTGCCAAATTGTAAGTAGGCGAATTGATCCCATTCACTATCGGCCTCAAAGGACAACTTTCCTTATGTATCTTTGGAACACCGTAACTTCTAGGAGTGACTAGTACTCTGGGAATAAGATCCTTTGCTGTGTCAGCGTCAATTCCCGAGTCCTTAATCGCGTCCTGCGTCTTTCGAATTATCTTCGCCGTAGGGTCCGCCCTTAGTTCTTTGTAGATGGGATCATTTAATAATTCTTTCATCTTGTCTTCGTACTGCAAGGTGTCTAATATGACAGTAGCATTGCCTTTGTCCGCTGTTAATATCACAATTTCGTCGTTGTTCTTCAGTTCCCTGATAGCTGCTCTTTCCTCTCTGTTAAGATAGTGTTTCTGTGGCTTGGCAGGTAGTAGAACTCGAACGGTTTCCTGTCTAATTTTCTCAGCTTCTATCGCAGATGTGTGCCGCAGTGCTGTTTCCACGGATTCGATTATTTCTTCCAAGGGAATCCGCTCAGGTGTGACGGCAAAGTTTAGTCCTTTAGCTAGTGCTTCTGTAGCTACGTTGCTGATGGGATGAGATGTATATCTTTTGTGGATGCGCGTAGGTCGTTGTACGGGGAGTTGCTGCCACGTTTGGGCTCAACCACTCCTTTCTTCTCTTGCTGTTAGCAAAACGACGCCACTTCGTCTCAGCAGTAACGATGTAAGATACGAAGGGCCGGTGTTGTTCACGAGCCAATTGCGTGCACACCATGGTGGAATGATCACAGTTCACCACATCTGCCAGTTACCGGGTACACTGACGTTGATCGCTGTGGATTAAGCCGTTCAAACGATCTTCATCAAACCCTGAAGGTCTTTCTGAATGTAGTCACTGATGTCAAAACTATCTTCCTTAAAATGAGAAAACCATTTTCTTGCCGTGCTCTGTCCAATGGCATTATTCTCATACACGGCGCTAATGTTTGTGGCTGCCTCCACTGCTGCCACCCCTCTGTTGAACTCAAACAGAAGAATATGTCGTAAATGTGCTGATTTCTCCACTTAGCACTCATTTTTCTTGGGTCCCTAGCTCCACTCACTATCACAATCTGTTAACTCAAACAGCAACGTTGATCTAAAAATTAAAAAAAAAATGCTTCAAATGGCTCTAAGCACTATGGGACTGAACATCTGAGGTCATCAGTCTCCTAGACTTAGAACTACTTAAACCTATCTAGCCTAAAGACATCACACACATCCATGCCCGAGACAGGATTCGAATCTGCGACCGTAGCAGCAGCACGGTTCCGGACTGAAGGGCCGGCTAAAAATACAATAGATAAATAAACCAATAGTAACCGGAATACCAACACACAAAACAAAAATGCTACGAACTTACGCACCAACAGAATAATAACCAATCCAGCGTCCATTTCACTTAATTAATTGAAACTTAAAGAAAACACTAATTTCACACAGATAAATTACCCTAAAAGTTCAAGCTCTAATGTGGATGTTCTTAAACAGAAATATTTTATTTGTGTTCAACACGCCACGGGCGCATCATCATAAGAATTTCACACATCACAGTAGTTAGTCATTTACTCAGGGTGTTACAAAAAGGTACAGCCAAAATTTCAGGAAACATTCCTCACACACAAAGAAAGAAAATATGTTATGTGGATATGTGTCCGGAAACGCTTACTTTCCATGTCAGAGATCATTTTATTACTTCTCTTCAAATCACATTAATCATGGGATGGAAACACACAGCAACAGAACGTACCAGCGTGACTTCAAACACTTTGTTACAGGAAATATTCAAAATGTCCTCCGTTAGCGAGGATACATGCATCCACCCTCCGTCGCATGGAATCCCTGATGCGCTGACGCAGCCCTGGAGAATGGCGTACTGTATGACAGCCGTCCACAATACGAGCACGAAGAGTCTCTACATTTGGTACCGGGGTTGCGTAAGCAAGAGCTTTCAAATGCCCCCATAAATGAAAGTCAAGAGGGTAGAGGTCAGGTGAGCGTGGAGGCCATGGAATTGGTCCGCCTCTACCAATCAATCGGTCACCGAAACTGTTGTTGAGAAGCGTACGAACACTTCGACTGAAATGTGCTGGAGCTCCATCGTGCATGAACCACATGTTGTGTCGTACTTGTAAAGGCACATGTTCTAGCAGCACAGGTAGAGTATCCCGTATGAAATCATGATAACGTGCTCCATTGAGCGTAGGTGGAAGAACATGGGGCCCAATCAAGACATCACCAACAATGCCTACCCAAACGTTCACAGAAAATCTGTGTTGATGACGTGATTGCACAATTGCGTGCGGATTCTCGTCAGCCCACACATGTTGATTGTGAAAATTTACAATTTGATCACGTTGGAATGAAGCCTCATCCGTAAAGAGAACATTTGCACTGAAATGAGGATTGACACATTGTCGGATGAACCATTCGCAGAAGTGTACCTGCACATGCTGTACAGGGTACGGAAACAACTGGTTCTCCCGTAGCACTCTCCATACAGTGACGTGGTCAACGTTACCTTGTACAGCAGCAACTTCTCTGGCGCTGACATTAGGGTTATCGTCAACTGCACGAAAATTGCCTCGTCCATTGCAGGTGTCCTCGTCGTTCTAGGTCTTCCCCAGTCGCGAGTCATAGGCTGGAGTGTTCCGTGCTCCCTAAGACGCCGATCAATTGCTTCGAACGTCTTCCTGTCGGGACACCTTCGTTCTGGAAATCTGTCTCGATACAAAAGTACTGCGCCACGGCTATTGCCCCGTGCTAATCCATACATCAAATGGGCATCTGCCGACTCCGCATTTGTAAACATTGCACTGACTGCAAAACCACGTTCTTGATGAACACTAACCTGTTGATGCTAGTACTGTAGAGCAATGAGTCGCATGTAAACACAAGCACCGAAGTCAACATTACCTTCCTTCAATTGGGCCAACTGGCGGTGAATCGAGGAAGTACAGTACATACTGACGAAACTAAAATGAACTCTAACATGGAAATCAAGCGTTTCCGTACACATGTCCACATAACATCTTTTCTTTATTTGTGTGTGAGGAATGTTTCCTGAAAGTTTGGCCTCCCTTTTTGTAACACCCTGTATAACAATAAGTTGAATTTTTAGTTTCGATAGGGACAGATTGCATTGTTTCTATTTCCCGCTGAGTTTCTGCACAATTTACGAAGATAGACCATAGAGGGAAAGCACAACGTGACGTTGTCGGAAGAAATTGAGTACTCCTCCTCATGACTGTGAATTTATTACATTTGTTGGTCTCTAAAAAGGCAAAGAACAAAGCTGCCGTAGGAAACGTAGATACTAACAACCACTTTCTTGAATGTCTAAATCTTATGGTCACCACAGTCTTTCGTCGGACCGTTATTTATGTGTTGTGGTGGGCCGTGCAAAGCTGAATTCAACTGCAATTTGCCGGAGACGCTGCGGAGAGAGGTGCTGGGCCATTTAGAGGGCGAATGTGGTTATCACTGTGGTCGAGGTGGCGGACACGCGCCGCCCGTGACGGTCTGCAGCTGGAGTTTTACTGGACAGCAGTCAGAAGGCTGGAGAGCCGACACCGGGGCGTGACCTTGCTGGAATGAAGGGCACTGACCGATTTGGCCCTGTGGACTTCAATGTGTTCAAAGCGGGCAATAAAATGTTGATGGGATCCTTCTGTTGCAGTTACGCGTGCTTATTGTTCTCTGTTCGTCGAATTATACTGTTTGACTCATTTCCGCAGCTCATCACAGACACCAGTTACAGAGCACACTTACGTACCGGTTCCTGACTGGAATATTTTGTTGGCTCAATGCTGCTATGTACTTATTTTTTAAAACATCTTTTTGTTTTCGAAACCTATTCCACCCCGCCACGCATTGCTGTGGCTCAGTTTTCTTAAATGAAAATGAAAGAAAAGAACAACTACGCGTTTGTAATATGTATTGGAATTGGATATGCGTCCTAATCTCCTTCGCTCACCTATCTCTGTCCATTTCTACCTCCCCCTGTTCTAAAAAATGGTTCAAATGGCTCTGAGCACTATGGGACTCAACTGCTGTGGTCATTAGTCCCCTAGAACTTAGAACTACTTAAACCTAACTAACCTAAGGACATCACACACATCCATGCCCGAAGCAGGATTCGAATCTGCGACCGTAGCAGTCGCACGGTTACCTCCCCCTGTCTCCATCTCCTCTTCCTTTTCCCTCTCACTATCCATCACATCCTCCCCCATTCTCTGTCCATCTTCGCCCAGTTTCTCCCATTCCTCTGTTCATCTGCTTTCCCTCCCCTCCTCTCACCGATCAGTTTTTTTCTGTTTGCTAACAGCGTTTAGCTCGTGAGTGTGTGAAGCATATAATCTACATGTCTTTAAAGTTTATTACCGCATAGTGTAAAAATTGGAAGTAAATCGAAAAGGTACCTGTTTTGGTGACAATATTTTCCCTTCATACAAATATTAATTAAAAATATACATTTATTGATGAAACAGATACCTAAAAGTCCGCCTTTATTAGAAGCAACGTTGAGTCAAAATTTAAAAGCACTCGGCCAAGAACTTTCGGGGTTACTTGATTTTGAATAAATTGTAAGTAGGCTGTTTAGGTTTTTATGTTGGTAACGTCACGTAGCGCTCTGTATGAAAATCACTGGCTGTGCTCTGTGCAGTCTGTGGTTGGTTGGCATTGTTGGAATATTCGCTATTGTAGTGTTGGGCAGTTGGACGTGAACAGCGCGTAGCGTTGCGCAGTTGGAGGTGAGCCGCCAGCAGTGGTGGATGTGGGGAGAGAGACGGCAGAATTTTGAGAGCGGACGATCTGGACGTGTGTCCATCAGAAAGAGTAAATTTGTTATACTGGATATCATGAACTGATACATGTATATGATGACTTTTGAACGTTATTGAAGTAAATACATTGTTTGTTCTCTATCAAAATCTTTCATTTTCTAAGTATGCCTGTCAGTAGTTAGTGACTTCAGTAGTTAGAATCTTTTATTTAGCTGGCAGTATTGGTGCTCGCGGTATTGTAGTAGTTCGAGTAACGAAGAATTTTGTGAAGTAAGTCATTCATGAAAGGTATAGGCTATTGTTAGTTAGGGCCATTCTTTTGTAGGTATTATTAAAAGTCAGACTGCGTTGCGCTAAAAACATTGTGTGTCAGTTTAGTGTCTTATGGGTTACGTATATTGGTTTGGTTGTCATTTTGAAGAAACTAGGCCAGTATAGTAATATTTAATGTTGAATAAATTATTGTAAAATCAGCCAAATTCTCTCGCTTCCTTCTCTTAGGTATCAACTATTAACAGATAATGGAATTTAGGTACATCAGACTTTATGACTGACAGGATTTTGTGAGCATTAAGGAGAAAACTCCAAAATATAAGCGGCCATTCGACTGCCATATTAAAACCATGTTGCTTACATTAATGCTTAACTAGCACCATTGATTGGAAAATCGAATGGCCGGGAGAATAGTATATTTACGGACATTGGTCTGTACAAAAAACACTCTTGCATTCAAAGGAGCATTTAACAACTAAATAATTTAAAATTCGTATATCACACACGTATTGCACCATACGGAAGAAAAGCGTATGAAATTACTCGTTGGTTTTAGATGCAAGTCTTACCGAAATAATACTCCAAGTTTAGGGAAGATGGTTCCTTTTTTTGGCAGTGTGTCATGTAATGCAACAAAACACCGACATGTACATACGAGCTACGAGTCTCATAGGACTCGAGCTACTTCTACTAGACAGTTTGTCAGTAGATCTTAGCCATCTCCGGGCTGGATTTGCGGAGAACGGATACCTATAAATAGGTTACAGACTTAGGTGACAAGTAATGAGATAATAATATGTACATATACAGATGGCTGAAGTATCGCGTAGACAAGATATAAAACGGCAGAGCATTGGTGCAGCTATCATTTGTACTCCGGTGATTCATATGAAAAGGGTTGTGACGTGATCATGACCACCCGACGGGAATTAACAGACTTTGAACGTGGAATGGTAGTTGGAGCTAGACGCATGGGACAACACATTTCGGAAACCATTCGGAAATTCAATGATTTGGGACCACTGTGTCAAAGTGTGCCGAGAATACCAAAGTTCAGGCATTACCTCTCACCACGGACAACATAGTGGCCGATGCCCTTCACTTAACAATCGAGAGCAACGGCGTTTACGTACGAGGTGTGGCTAGAAAAAAACCGGACTAGTACTGGTGAAACAATAAAACGAATGCAATAAGGCTGAAAGTCGCGTGGCCTGTCACGTGACTCTCGCTCCGCCTACTGCTCGAGTTTCATCTGCCTCCTGCACTCAGTCTGCCCGTGGCGTCTGTTTTAAGTAGTTGACGTTTTGTCTGTGCGTCGGAAAATGTTGAGTGTACAGAAAGAACAGCGTGTTAACATCAAATTTTGTTTCAAACTAGGAAAATCTGCAAGTGAAACGTTTGTAATGTTACAACAAGTGTACGGCGATGATTGTTTATCGCGAACACAAGTGTTTGAGTGGTTTAAACGATTTAAAGATGGCCGCGAAGACACCAGTGATGACACTCGCACTGGCAGACCATTGTCAGCAAAAACTGATGCAAACATTGAAAAAATCGGTAAACTTGTTCGACAAGATCGCCGTTTAACAATCAGACCAGTGTCTGAGTTAACAGGAGTTGACAAGGAAAGTGTTAGGCAGATTCTTCATGAAAGTTTCAACATGAACAAAGTGTATTCAAAAATGGTTCCAAAGTGTCTCACAATTGAACAGAAGGAACGCCGAAGAATGATTTGTTCTGACATCCTGGAAAACATTGAAAGTGATCCCACCTTCTTACAAAATGTTATTACTTGCGATGAATCGTGGTTTTTTACTTACGATCCCGAAACTAAACGCCAATCGATGCATTGGAAAACTCCTGGTTCTCCACGACAAAAAAAAGCACGAATGTCAAAATCGAAATTCAAGGCAATGATGATTGTTTTTTTGACATCAAAGGGATTGTGCACATTGATTGGGTACCAGAGGGACAAACAGTGAATCAGCATTACTACATTAGCGTCCTGGCTACCCTACGTGAGCGAGTACGGAGAAAAGGGAACGATTTGTGGAGAAAAAAGTCATGGATCCTTCACCAAGACAATGCCCCAGCTCACAGTGCGTTGTCAGTGAAGACGTTTTTGGCAAAACACAACATTCCCATCTTAGATCATCCACCCTACTCACCTGATTTGGCCCCCTGTGACTTTTTTCTTTTCCCTAAAGTCAAGTTAGCTTTGAAAGGAACTAGATTTGAGACTGTTGAAGCAGTAAAAGAAAAAGCGACGGAAGTAATGTATGGACTTACCGAAAATGATCTGCAGCATTGCTATGAACAGTGGAAAATTCGTATGGAGCGGTGTAGAGACCGAGGAGGAGAGTACATTGAAGGAGATAACATGAAATTGTAAATAATTGTAAATAAATGTTTTTTCCAGCATCAGTCCGGTTTTTTTCTAGCCGCACCTCGTAGAGTTGTCAGTGATTACAGACACGTCACACTGCGGGAAGTAATTTCAGAAATGAATGTTGGTCGAACAATGAACGTAACCGTTAGAACAGTGCTGCTAAATATGGCGTTTATGGGCTAAGGCAGCACACGGCCGACGCGAATGCCTTTGCTAACAACACATCACCTGCAGCCCCTCTCGAGGCCTTGTGACCGTATCGGTTGGACCATAGACGACTAAAAACCGTGCTCTTGTCAGATCAGTCCAGATTTCAGTTGGTATGAGCTGATGGTAGGGTTCGAGTGTGGCGCAAACCCCACGAAGCAATTGACCCAAGTTGTCAACAAGCCACTGTGCAAGGTTGTGGCGGCTCCATAATGGTGGGGGCTGTGGTTACATGGAATGGACTAATCATTGACAGGAAATGGTTATGTTCGACTATTTTGATACCATTAGTAGCCATTCATGGTCTTCATGTTCCCAAAGAATCATGGAATTTTTGTGGACGACAATGTGCCATGTCACTGGGCCACTATTGTTCGTCATTGGTTTGAAAAACATTCTAGATAATTCGAGCGAATGATTTGGCCACCCATATCGCCTCACATGAATGTCATCCAACATTTATGGAAGGTTAAATTGTGCATAAAATCCTATACCGGCAAGCCTTTCGCAATTTTTGATGACTAAAGAGGCAGTATGGTTCAGTATTTCTGCAGGAGACTTCCAACGACTTGTTGAGTTCATGTCACGTCGAGTTGCTGCACTAAGCCGGTCAAAACGAGGTCCGACACGATATTACGAAGAATTGTATAATTTTTGTCATCTGAGGGTATGTCAGCTTCCCGTGCTACGACGTGCAGCCCCGTGTTTTGACACTTGCGCCTTTTTATCGAGACACTATATAATTGACGAACCACATCAGCTACCCACACTCCCATCTGAAGACGACGAGCAGCTGAATTCTAGAAATATTTTTCAGGTTAGGCAATACCACCCAACGGAACGACTGAGATCTATTCAAGCATTTACTACTTCGAGAAAGTCTCCAGCAGCACATCAGAATATATTTTTCCATGTGAAATCCTCAGTTTTACTTAATGGTATGACAAAATGCTTTCTTCTAACCTGATATCACTTTCAAAAAAATGGCTCAAATGACTCTCAGCACTATGGGACTTAACATCTGAGGTCATCAGTCCACTAGAACTTAGAACTACTTCAACCTAACCAACCTAAGGTCATCACACACATCCATGACCGAGGCAGGATTCGAACCTGCGACCGTAGCGGTCGCGCGGTTCCAGACTAAAGCGCCTAGAACTGCTCAGCCACAGCGGCCGGCATATCACTGTCAGAATCAGAATCCTGACACTCCATGTGTAGCAGTTTTAGTCGCCAATACCAACTGAAATTACATTGGTACTACTAGTACATAATAGTGACCGTAATACGAGTAGGAATATAAGAAGAGTCAGGAGTAAGTAAGAGCAGTAGTAGATTATGACCAACGTTTGAATGTCTGTCAATAGTTCTGAACTGTGAACGTATATTCGGATTTAAATGGCAACTATTTCCGAAGATGGTACCCGTAACGGTTGGCATGGCGACAGTAGCTTTGCAAAAATAGTCACTTCAGATTTATGAACATATTCATTTACTTAAAAACTATAAATGTAGACTAGAACGGCACATTCTAGTCAGCAAGGTAATGGACTATTAATAAGTAAATAATTATTAAAACTTAAAATAGAATCATCCACAGGTAATAGTGAGGTTACATCAGAACTGATATTGTATCTTCCAGAGGACGGTCTTTCAGCTGAGCAATCTTTTCATTACTTCCATTACCACAAAAACATCAACTATGCTATTTTCCTCCTCATATAGAAAAGATGTTTCTAAATTTTGACGAAATGCATTATTCTCATCAGCGTGCGCGTCTTCTGTCAGAAATTAACTGTGATGACAGTTTACCTTCGTTTTCCAGTCTTTCAGAATAAGAACTTTAACATATATGAAACTCTCTAGAATCACAGTCAGCTAGTAACACCTCAGCTATGCTGGGATGCAGTTCTGAGAGTAAAGGGAAAGGTAATTTTGGGTAACTGGGGATGTGATTATCTGATGAAGCCGATTACGAGAAATATCTGTCTATCAAACGCGATTATGAATTAATCCACAAATCACAATAGTTATCAAAACGTGCGCCTTGCTGTGCATGGATACTAAATAAAACCAGCTTTTTCACAAAACAGTTTTACAGCATCTCTACAAAATGCTCCCACACGATCAAATACACTATCTAATGAAAAGTCTCCAAATACCAATAAAAACTAAATTCCGTCCAAACAGGTCATTAAGGCCCAACGGTACCGACCGGCCGCCGTCTCACCCTCACAGTCCACGGGCGTCATTGCATGCGGATATGGAGGTGCATGTGGACAGCACACCGCTCTCCCGGCCGTACGTCAGGTTATGAGACCGGAGCCGCTACTTCTCAATCAAGTAGCTCCTGAGTTTGCCTCACAATGGCTGAGTGAATCCCGCTTGCCAACAGCGCTCGGCAGACGGGATGGTCACCCATCGAAACGCTAGCCTAGCCCGACAGCGCTTAACTTCGGTGATCGGACGGGAACCAGTGTTACCACTGCGGCAAGGCCTTTGGCTCCAAATACCAATAAGTGGACATTAATATGGAATGTGTCCAATAGTCGTGTCTATGATGGATTGAACACCGCTGGGGACACTTTCAGTGAGGTGTATCAATGTCTGTGCAGAAATGACAGCCCATTTTTCCTCAACAACTGAAACCAGAGAAGGTAGGGATGTTGGACGGTAGGGTCTGCGGCGAAGACCTCCCAACACATACCAAAGGATCTCCATTGGGCCTAGGGCAGTACTTAAGCAGACTAGTCCATTTCAGGAATGTTATTGTCAACAAACAATGATGTATGACGCTTTATCAGAGGGTGCATTTTCACGTTTTATACTGGTGGATCCCCCTCTCGTGATACGTAGTGATCAATTCTGCATCACGCAGAAATATGCGGACACTTTTGTTTCGCTTGTGAGGGAACCTTTAGGGGAGCATTTCTATTTTTGGTAATTTTTTATTTTGCTTGGGTTTATTGTACCACCCTGCCAATAAACCTCTGTCCGAACAGGCCATGAAGACCGAACGGTACCGACCGGCCGCCTTGTCATCCCCAGCTCACAGGCGGCACCGGATGCGGATATGGAGGGCATGTTGTCAGCACACCGTTCTCCCAGTCGTATGTCAGATTACGAGACCGGATCCGCTTCTCCTCAGTCAAGTAGCTCGGCAGACCGGTTGGTCACCCATCCAAGTGCTAGCCCAGCACAACAGCGCTTAACTTCGGTGATCTTGCGGGAACCGGTGTTACCTCTCCGATCCTGCCAAAAGCTTAGAACAAATTTAAAATCACATATGTAGAGAAATCACAATACAAATAGTTTAAACAATGCTGTAACATTGTTTTGCAGTGTACACAGAAGAAGTTCATATACACACTTTACTACTTCGTATAAAATAAAAAAGGGGTTTGTACAGTTGAGGACTCTCGGATAACAACACGGACGCACTTGTTGGAGGGGTATTCCACCTCCAATTTCACAAGGATTCGTAATAAATGTTTTGCTGTTCTTCGAAGGAGAGTGGTTTTAAACACAACTGGGCTATCCCTTTGCGCCCTCTTTAGCTTGTAGGCTGCACACGATCAACTTGGCCTAACTTTCTACATCGAAGTTCTTCAGTTAACGAAATTTGTTGGTGAATGACGAGGTCTCTGAGTTCACAAGATCCAACATGGATAAAATAACGTAATATGGCTTTGTTTTATTTGTAGATGTATTGGGTTGGACCCGAACGTGAATGTGTGTATCTCAGAAGCTGCCCCCAAACCTGTGTGAAAGTCACAGATATTTCAAAAGAATTACAGATTGTTCAGTCAAAATCCCTGAGTCATTAATGTACCTGATATACAGGGTGTGACAGGCATAAGTGCAGATATGTCTACTGGAGACGGAGGATGTGTACTTAACAACACCGCATTAGTACACTACTGGCCATTAAAATTGCTACACCAAGAAGAAATGCAGATAATAAACGGGTATTCGTTGGACAAATATATTATACTAGAACTGACATGTGATTACATTTTCACGAAATTTGGGTGCATAGATCCAGAGAAATCAGTACCCAGAACAACCACCTACGGCCGTAATAACGCCTGGGCATTGAGTCAAACAGAACTTGGATGGAGTGTACAGGTACAGCTGCCCATGCAGCTTCAACACGATACCACAGTTCATCAAGAGCAGTGACTGGCGTATTGTGACGAGCCAGTTGCTCGGCCACCATTGACCAGATGTTTTCAATTGGTGAGAGAGATGGAGAATGTGCTGGCCAGGGCAGCAGTCGAACATTTTCTGTGTCCAGAAAGGCCCGTACAGCACCTGCAACATGCGGTCGTGCATTATCCTGCTGAAATGTAGGGTTTCGCAGGGACCGAATGAAGGGTAGAGCCAAAGGGTCGTAACACATCCGAAATGCAACGTCCACTGTTCAAAGCGCAGTCAATGCGAACAAGAGGTTGCCCAGACGTGTAACCAATGGCACCCCATACCACCACGCCGGGTGATACGCCAGTATGGCGATGACGAATACTCGCTTCCAATGTGCGTTCACCGTGATATCACCAAATAAGGATGCGACCATCATGATGCTGTAAACGGAACTCTGATTCATCCGAAAAAATGACGTTTTGCCATTCCTGCACCCAGGTACGTCGTTGAGTACACCATCGCAGGCGCTCCTGTCTGTGATGCAGCGTCAAGGGTAACCGCAGCCATGGTCTCCGAGCTGATAGTCCATGCTGCTGCAAACGTCGTCGAACTGTTCGTGCAGATGGTTGTTGTCATGGAAACGTCCCCATCTGTTGACTCAGGGATCGAGACCTCGCTGCACGATCCATTACAGCCATGCGGATAGATGCCTTTCATCTCGACTGCTAGTGATACGAGGCCGTTGGGATCCAGCACGGCATCCGTATTAGCCTCATGAACCCACCGATTCCATATTCTACTAACAGTCATTGGATCTCGACCAATGCAAGCAGCAATGTGGCGATACGATAAACCGCAATCGCGATAGGCTACAATCCGACCTTTATCCAAGTCGGAAACGTGATGGTACGCATTTCCCCTACTTACACGAGGCATCACAACAACGTTTCACCAGGCAACGCTTGTCAAGTGCTGTTTGTGTATGAGAAATCGGTTGGAAACTTTCCTCATGTCAGTACGTTGCAGGTGTCGCCACCGGTGCCAACTTAGTGCGAATGCTCAAAAAAGCTAATCATTTGCATTTCACAGTAACTTCCTGTCTGTTAAATTTCGTGTCTTTAGCACGTCATCTTCTTGGTGTAGGAATTTTCATGGCCAGTAGTGTATTTAGGCCTTTTGCTAATTAATAATTACAGTTATTAGAAGTAGTATGCTTTTAGGCTGATTAGTACCCCCAAGTAAGTATGGCAAGAACAATTCAGTAGCGCTTATTTTCATCCAGGCAGCGGCTGAGGTGCTGCAGTGTAGAGATATGGACACAAGATGGTTAGTCTATACTGAAAGGCGTGGTCCACTTACCTCTTAGTGGTGCAGTTACGTCCTTGCAGAAAACATTAGGTCGTAAAGCTTGTGCCGTTTTTTTTGGGAAGACTATTCAACACCGAGAAAACGCAAACAGCACATTGCAGTGTATACGTATTGCTGTGTATAGGTATTAAGGTATCGCGTATAAAAATATCTGCATTTATTCCCGTTGTATCTTGTACTTATCGTCCTTTTACATTTGGTGCATTTGCTGACGTATCAAGAAACAATACACTTTTAAGGGAAAAAATTACTGAACACACCAACTTTTATTTCCTTGTGTGGAACGCCTAGCATTCGCAGCCTATTTGCGGATATGAAGAGATTACCGAATTACAAAAATGTCATATAGGCAATAAATACAGTTTTTATAGACATTAATTGCAGCAATTGAAATCAAACACGGTCAGAAAAAGTCGTTAGCACCTAGATCGCTATTAAAACAATTATAAGTTCGAAAATGGCTGTAATTGGAGACACATAACAGTACACACGCCATATCCCCTCTTTCTCGTCAAATGCGGTTGATTAAAACGTTTTTTTCTGCCCACACAAAATATTTACAGCTAACTGCAGAGATTTTTGAACTACCTCTATCTGTATAATAAACTCTCTCAAGTTGCTTTACGGAGAATTTATTACTCAAAATTGTCTTTTAAAGCAATAAAGCCATATGGCAAATTCAGAAACTCACAGAAGGAACGTTTCGTGAAGCGCATTGAAAAGAGTAAAATGTTTATCTGCAGTTTTCACAACCATCAAGAACAGAAATAAGAACCTTAGAAGTGTACCAAATTTGTTTCTGCATTAAGCATATGCGTTATCTCTAGTGGCTTTTAGTGTTCAGATTGGTGAACAAGGATGCCCGTAATATATATATATATATATATATATATATATATATATATTAGTTGATGCTACCAAGTGACTTTAATCAACCAATGATGTCCACATGGTCATGTGAACAAAGAAAGATAATCTTAAAAAGTTATACGAAACTATGAATGGTCTACTGCTGTGGGAAGAACGACTGCTTGTAAACCTTTGCGTAACATCAACATATTAAAATTTTACCGTCATGGTCTTTTCGTGAAATATATGTATCAGGAAACAAAGTATTGGTTTAGTCTTCTAGAAATGTACCCTCTCCGAATTTCAACGATAAACCACATCGAGTTATACAGGGTGTTACAAAAAAGTGCGGCCAAAATTTCAGGAAACATTCCTGACACACAAAGAAAGAAAATATGTTATGTGGACATGTGTCAGGAAACGCTTACTTTCCATGTTAGAGCTCATTTTACTACTTCTCTTCAAATCACATTAATCATGTAATGGAAACACACAGCAACAGAACGTACCAGCGTAACTTCAAACACTTTGTTACAGGAAATGTTCAAAATGTCCTCCGTTAGCGAGGATACATGCATCCACCCTCCGTCGCATGGAATCCCTGATGCGCTGATGCATCCCTGGAGAATGGCGTGTTTTATCACAGCCGTCCACAATACGAGCACGAAGAGTCTCTACATTTGGTACCGGGGTTGCGTAGACAAGAGCTTTCAAATGCCCCCATAAATGAAAGTCAAGAGGGTTGAGGTCAGGAGAGCGTGGAGGCCATGGAATTGGTCCGCCTCTACCAATCCATCGGTCACCGAATCTGTTTTTGAGAAGCGTACGAACACTTCGACTGAAATGCGCAGGAGCTCCATCGTGCATGAACCACATGTTGTGTCGTACTTGTAAAGGCACATGTTCTAGCAGCACAGGTAGAGTATCCCGTATGAAATCATGATAACGTGCTCCATTGAGTGTAGGTGGACGAAACTAAAATGAGCTCTAACATGGAAATTCCATGGCCTACACTCTCTCCGGACCTCAACCCTCTTGACTTTCATTTATGGGGGCATTTGAAATCTCTTGTCTACGCAACCCCGGTACCAAATGTAGAGACTCTTCGTGCTCATATTGTGGACGGCTGTGATACAATACGTCATTCTCCAGGGCTGCGTCAGCGCATTAGGGATTCCATGCGACGGAGGTTGGATGCATGTATCCTCGCTAACGGAGGACATTTTGAACATTTCCTGTAACAAAGTGTTTGAAGTTACGCTGGTACGTTCTGTTGCTGTGTGTTTCCATTACATGATTAATGTGATTTGAAGAGAAGTAATAAAATGTGCTCTAACATGGAAAGTAAGCGTTTCCGGACACATTTCCACATAAAATCTTTTCTTTATTTGTGTGTGGGGAATGTTTCCTGAAAGTTTGGCCGTACCTGGTTCGAATCCTGCCTCGGGCATGGGTGTGTATGATGTCCTTAGGTTAGTTAGGTTAAAGTAGTTCTACGTTCTAGAGGACTGATGCCCTCAGATGTTAAGTCCCATAGTGCTCAGAGCCATATGAACCATTTATGTTTTCTCTGTCGATCTACCTATTGGTTTCAATGGCTCTGAGCACTATGGGACTTAACATCTTAGGTTATCAGTCCCCTAGAACTTAGAACTACTTAAACCTAACTAACCTAAGGACATCACGCACATCCATGCCCGAGGCAGGATTCGAACCTGCGACCGTAGCAGTCCCGCGGTTCCGGACTGCAGCGCCAGAAGATCTACCTATTAGTGCACACAAACTGAGGGGCCATGTTGAAGTATACGTTGTTCGAAGGTTTTGTAAATTACATTGAAACGCCAAACATATTCTGTCAAATTGAACGATTCTCTTCAGTTGACGGTGGTCCTGTTCTTGCGATAGATTTTTCCGGCCGTAGCGATGTCGGAGGTTTGATGTTTTCCCGGATTCCTGATACTCACGGTAGACTAGTGAAATGGTCGTACGAGAAAATTCTGACTTCATCGCTACCTCAGAGGTAGTGTGCCCCGTCTCTCCTGCGCCGACTAAAACACCATGTTCAGTCTCACTAAAATCTTGATAACCTGCCATTGTAGCAGCAGTAACCGATCTAACAACTGCACCAGACACTTGTCCTCTATTATAGGTGGTGCCAACCGCAGCGCCGTATTCTGTCTGTTTTCATATCTCGGTATTTGAAAACGCATACCTATAACAATTTCTTTGGCGGTTCAGTGTAGCTACGTAGTGATTGCAATATACTATATTGTTTGGGTCATGGTTTCGAATATTTGGTTCTCAGTGTGATTGGGGAAGATGTTGGCTAAGTGCCTCTGACAGTGACCCCCATGACGAATCCATCTTGTTGTGTTTAGAAATGGTTTTGTCTGCCACTAGTTTTAGACTGTTTCTTATTTCTTTTATGTTGGGTTTGGGAATGTCTTTCTGTTGTTGTAATCCTTGTTTGACGATGTTGATTTTTTTTTGGTTGTGGGGATGTTGGTGTACATGGCTGTGATATCGAATGGTGTGAGTGTGGATGTTGTGGTTATGTGGACATGTCCGAATTTTTTTATCAGCTCTTCAGTACTGTGTAAGCTGTAAGTATGTGCATGTATCTCAAATCTGAAGCTTACGACTGGGCGTATCGACAAAAATTGAAGTTTGCTTGACATCTGAATAGAGGGACACAACAACAATCATCAGTTTCTCACATTCACAAAAGCCACTACTACCAACACAACTTAGGCAACATCTCATAGCACCTTATTATGCACAAACGGGCTGGTATCAAGTACATGCTTTATAGACCAAATGAAACTCCCGTTCTTAAGAAAACTATAAAAATAAACTACAGATAACCATACATCTGGCGAGAATGGATGTGAGAAAACCTGCTGTCCCACCAGTGATCACTGGCTGTTTTCGCCTTAATTATATGCTGCATGTGGTGTGTGTTCTTTCAGAGATGTGCCTGAATGGCACAGTGGTCAGCATGACTGCCTTGTAGGCAGGAGACCTTGTAGGGAAGCAGCCTACTCACGCCGTAATAAATTCACATCAGTCTTTCCATTGTGTGCCAGCCAGTCCGCTGTAACTAGCTCTGACGTCATAAATGTTGTGCAATACTTTAAAAATCAAGTAAATAACCTAAAATGTTTCTAGCATGTCAGGAGTAATACTAAATTAATATGTGCTGAATATCAGTTCGATAACTTTAACCATTTTCGAAATTTGGACGTTTTCTGTAAAAATCATTGGCGCAACAGAAAAGAGCTAGAGACTTAAAAATTTATATTTAGATTCCTTTTTCATAATTATTTAATAGAAACAGTACTTTGGATATTACAAATTAAGATTTTTGTTGAAATTCAATATTTTTTGGTTTTTGTCTTAAAAATTAAGGAAGCAAGATAGATTAAGTACGCTAATGAATAAGACTAGGATGTTTAAATTTAAGTAGAGTGGAGATCCGCTATAATCATAAAGATGTGAGAAGTTTCATTTGAATAACTATAAAACTATAGTGATAGCGTATCTCCAAAGGGCAAGTTCTGAGCTCGTCTATTGCGTGCAGTGTAATTAAATTAATTCTCTCGCCCGAACTATTTAACTTAGCCACGTCAAACTTTTATTATGATTACTTACCTGTGTGCTGAATGCACATTTAAATTGAGAGCTTCATCGGCCATCAGCAAAAGAAGCAATGATTTATTCAATAACTTGAAGTGGTGCATTACTAGCCCAGCGGCTAGTCGGGAGAGCCGATTTGATCAGGCGTACCCTCAGCCGCCCGCACCGCGGCTTTATATATAAGAACGCTGCGCGAGGAAGCAAGGCCCCAGTTCTCTCCAGACGCTGAATAGCACACCATCTGTGTCGGGAGTCGCGCCACGTCGGTATCATTGCTATAAACAGCCTCGGATGCCGTATTAAGTTACTCGGGATATGCGTAACCATGAAATCACTTTCGAGAGAAGTGTTATTTCTGGGATGACTTTAATTATCTATCTTCAGTTTGCGTATGTCGTATTTTCACATGCCGTCGTGGGACAGACATTCTACCGTTATAATTTTCTGCATTAATTTCTCTATGGCTTCTGATGGCAAACAACTGTAAATCAAAATACAGAAAACCACAAAAACTACTGCATATGGCCACACGGTATATACAATAATATATGTTTGTCTTCAAATTTGTGAAAAAGTTTCTTCAAAACTGAATTTTCTGTATGTACAAATAGAACAATTTTTCTGTTATTTAATAGAAAGAAGATAAAAAGATCACTGATGATGCTGTAGGTTCAGCAGAACACGTTTCGCGAAGATAAAAAAAAAGGGTTTGCTGAAGGCGGAACCTGTCCAAAAAAATTTCACTGCTGGTCATCATTTAAGTGTCTAACTTGAATTCAGTAGTATGTGACATCGCAGAAGGTATTTAATGGCGAACAATAGGGTATACAATTTATTTTGTCAGGTACTTTTGGTCAGCAATCTTTTGTCTTTTGTGCATTGGTTGGTCGTTGGTGAGTGAGGAGGCAGTGCATTTGAGCATTGGCGTGTTAAATATTTCAACATTTCAGCTGACCTGAAATAATTTTTTTGACTTTGTGCTCTAGATTTTAATTTTGAAGTGGATCCTTGTACATTATTTGACAGAATTTTCGCTGAGTCATACTACTGCATCTACACAAACTTTGAACTTTGTTTAGAGTGTTTGAGGAAGATATGAAATTTAATTATTGCTGCAGTTAATATTTATATTTACGCACTGGTGATTAGATATCAAATTTAGTTTATGCCCTAATTAATTGTAGTACACTGAATTTCTGGATTTCGAATATTTGATGTTGATTTTTGTAAATTACTGCGCAGTTAAATGAACTTTCTTTGGACGTAATTCTGTATTCGCTGCCATGCTCACTCTACATACATCATTTATTAATTAACTGAGTTATTTAGAATCCGCTGTTTAAATGAGATTACCACTGACATAATTACGTGTGAGCAGTATTTCGTACACATTTATTTCATTTCGGAAATAACTGGCTTCGCCAACTTCATTAATCCAGCACTATTTATCCAGTACTTTTCTCAATTGTCTATTTTCTTTGCTAGATTGTCTGCTTACTAAAAGGGGTAAGTATTAATTCTCTACCAAACGCATGGGCTTTAAAGCGACTGACCCCTATGATATCACAAGTCAAGCCAACCAATCAGGCCATGCATTGCTCACACCGATTGCGGTCAATGAAACCGCCGGTGCGCTCGTAATCCTTGCTCAGATTGAGGTTGTATCCCCGTCTCTAATGGACTCGTCGAACGTAATCCCCATTACGTTTGTAATTTCAGACGCAGTTTATCTCTACGTTGCGTAGCCGCCTAAAGCGCAAAACACACGTTCGTACCTATTAGAAGTTTTGGACGGGATGAAACTGATTTCACAGTGTTCTTGTTAGGTCCACTTCATCATCGCCAATTGCTGCTGAGTCCAATGCTGGGCCATCAATAAGTGTCAGCGTGCGAACCATTCAATGAAACATCATCGACAAGGGCTTTCGCAGCCGAAGGCCTACTCGTGTACACTTGATAACTGCACGACATAACACCGTCAAGACCGTCAATGGACTGTTGATGACTGAAAACATGTTCCTGGTCGGACGAGTATCGTTTCAAATTGTATCGAGCGGATGGACGGTGTACGGGTATGGAGACAACCTCATGAATCCATGACCCTGCATGTCAGCCGGGGACTGTTCAAGCTGGCGGAGGCTCTGTAATGGTATGGGGCGTGTACAGTTGGAGTGATATGAGACCCCTGACAGGTCTCGATACGACTGACAGGTGACACGTACGTGTCATGCTTACATACGTGTCTGATCACCTGCATCCGTTCATGTACATAGTGCATTCCGACGGACTTGGGCTATTCCAGCAGGACAATGCGACACCCTACACGTCCAGAATTCCTACAGAGTGGCTCCAGGAATACTGTTTTGAGTGTAAACACTTCCGCTGGCCACCAAACTCCCCAGACATGAACATTATTGAGCATATCTGGGATGCCTTGCAAAGTGATGTTCAGAAGAGATCTCCACTCCCTCGTACTCTTAAGGATTTATGGACAGCCCTGCAGGATTCATGGTGTCATTTCCTTCCAACACTACTTCAGACATTAATCGAGTCCGTGCCACGTCGTGTTGCGCCACTTTTGTGTGCTCGCGGTGCCCTACACGATATTAGGCAAGTGTACCAGTTTCTTTGCCTCTTCAGTGTCTATCGACAGCTGTGATGTGTATTCCCGTATGATAAGAATCATAGCTGTAGAAAGCCAAATAATGGTCACCGGTTCAAATGAACACACTGGCCGCTTTGGAGTACTGTAGAGGGTTTTAAACGCAACAAGACGGTCCACCGCTAACGTTAAGTCATAGCCGTGGATTGGTGTGTACCTGCCTGCCGACTGTATGCGATCATCGCAATAAGAGGGATCAAAACGGAGGCGTGACAGAATATCAGAAACGAGCTAGCAGCACACGAGAATGAAGCTGCTTGATTTGTTCGTGTACCAGCAGAGAATGCCAACCTGTCTACCGGGAGTGCTGCGCCATTCACAGCCGTGTAACACAGCGTAAGCACAGTCGGCGTAAAACCGTCATAACAGACATGGTCTGCGGGCGAGTGACACGCCTTGTCAATGACGATCACTTACAAATACGGCATGAATTTCTGCCAGTGAATGCAGGCCCATCTCAAACCGACTCCTAGTGAACATTGCGAACATTTAAAGTACCCCCCCCCCCCAAATACGATTGCTAATAAATAAAGCTGCAGATCTGCAATAGACCAAACAACGCATATACTACGTGTTGTGTGATCTACTACTGGTTCTACCTGCTTTCAGACGATGCCAGGGGTCGAGTGTCCAGTCAAATAAGGCTCAGGACGGAGGCGGTTCTGTGATGCGTTCATTTTCAGAAGGAAAACACAGGACACCTTGAACGAGATTACAGGACATGTACATTTTATGTAAATTGAAGGTGGAGGGCGGGGGGGGGGGCGGGGGAGAGAGAAAAGGAGAGGGAAAGGATGAGTGATGTCAGCTGCATCGGGATAGTACACGGAATTAGCGGCCCGGTAAGCAGGAGATCCGGGGTTCGAGTCTGGGTGTGGCACACATTTTCACTCGTCGCCACCGATGCCGTGTAATGTCCCGATGCAGCTGACATCACTCATCCCTTCCCTTTCTCTCTGCCCTCTGAGTCTTCAATTCACATATACTGTATCACAGCTGCAAATATCGCGCGCTGTCCGTCCTCTCAGAGACGTCTTCACAGGGCAGCACACATACGTTTTGGTCTCATGAACACCCTGTTAAACCGCGACTAGTCCTCGAAACGTATTTTCCTCGACGACTTTTTTTCTTTCTTTTTTTGTGGGAGGGTTCTTATGAACCTATGACATCTTTTCCCCCTCCACACCCCCATGTTGGGTCTACCCCTGGCTTGGCTTCTACGCTTGTCAAAAAAATGGTTCAAATGGCTCTGAGCACTACGCGACTTAACTTCTGAGGTCATCAGTCGCCTAGAACTTAGAACTGATTAAACCTAACTAACCTAAGGACATCACACACATCCATGCCCGAGGCAGGATTCGAACCTGCGACCGTAGCGGTCGTTCGGCTCCAGACTGTAGCGCCTAGAACCGCACGGCCACTCAGGCCGGTCTACGCTTGCCATTTATTCAGTGTAGCCTCATTATATAAATTCGTTAATATTAATTAGAATACAGCGGCACAGCGAATGTCATTTCCGGGCTGGGAGTGGGTTGTTTGCTATTTGTGTGCAGTTCAAAGCCGCCTTCACTACAGCTGACGGAAACACCTGCCAGTTAGTCATGTCATGTGAATAATTTGCGCAAGCCTATAACTGGCGGACCTCACATCCTACAATGTTCGATTTTAATTAATGTATTGTGACAGTTGACAGTTTATACCAGGCCAGGTCTCGAATCAGAATTTCCCGCTTATCGCGAGGAATAGCCTTAAAAATTTGGCTCCAGGAACAATAGGCACACTATATATAACACAGTGGAAGTTTGTTTTACCTGAAATGTATGCGCTGATGTCATTTGATGCCACTGCATGTTACTCGGTACAGCATTCGTATATGGAATTCGAAAAACCGCCACAGTTTTCAGGAACATATCAGAGACAGCAGAAAGGTAAACGTATAGTGTGTGCTAATGAAAGACAACATAGTTGGAACATTTTTCTTCATCGAACAAACAGCAACAGCAACTGGTTTGAGCACGTTACTGCCCCTTAGCTTCTTTTCCTACAGCTAAATGTAATTTTCCTGCACGATGGTGCATCACTGCACTGTAGGTTACATCTTCGTGACTTCCAAGGCCAAACCATTCCACAGCTACGGGCAGAACGTTATGTATCAGCCAAGTGGCCACCGCAGTCCCCGAACATAGCTTCTGTGGGCTCCTCCCTGTGCGATTGTGGGGAAGCCATTGTGTGTGTCTCGTCTGTACGTAGCCTTGGTGACCTATGAAGACGAAAAGAATCCTTTTCTAGTAAAAAACTTTTTGAGTTAGTTTACGTGACATCTTAAAACACAAGTATCTATGAAACTTCCTGGCAGATTAAAACTGTGTGCCCGACCGAGACTCGAACTCGGGACCTTTGCTTTTTGCGGGCAAGTGCTCTACCAACTGAGCTACCGAAGCACGACTCACGGCAGGTACTCACAGTTTTACTTCTGCCAGGTTTGCAGGAGAGCTTCTGTAAAGTTTGGAAGGTAGGAGACGAGGTACTGGCAGAAGTAAAACTGTGAGTACCGGGCGTGAGTCGTGCTTCGGTAGCTCAGTTGGTAGAGCACTTGCCCGCGAAAGGCAAAGGTCCCGAGTTCGAGTCTCGGTCGGGCACACAGTTTTAATCTGCCAGGAAGTTTCATATCAGCGCACACTCCGCTGCAGAGAGAAAGTCTCATTCTGGGGACAAGTATCTATGTTTCACTTTTTTTATATTGCATTTGAAAATTGTGGCTGGGGTGGGGGCTCACGTGGATACCCTATGTATGCTCTAAGACCATAAAAAAGAAACGACGCGCCACGAAGGAATTAATAGAATGGAACAGAAATCGGTAGATGTGCACATACAACAAACAAACTATTAACAATTTTAGAAAAGTTGGATGAATTATTCAAGAGAAAGAGCGTCAGAAATTGAGCAAGTCAGTAACGCGTTTGTCTCCAAAAATGGCCTTGAGCACTATGGGACTTAACTTCTGAGGTCATCAGTCCCCTAGAACTTAGAACGACTTAAACCTAACTAACCTAAGGACATCACACACATCCACGCCCGAGGCAGGATTCGAGCTTGCGACCTTAGCGGTCGCGCGGTTCCAGACTGTAGCGCCTAGTACCGCTCGACCACTCCGGCCGGCCCGCGTTGGTCTACCTCTGGCCCTTCTGCTAGCAGTTATTCGGCTTCACATTGATTGACAGAATTGTTTGATGTCCTTCTCAGGGATAGAGTAGCAAGTTCTGTTGAACTGGCGAATTGGATCGTGGTTGGAGAGTCTTGCTAATAATGATACAAACGTTCTCAGTTGCTGTCCAAAGCAGGCTTTTGCAAGCATGAAGACAGGCAGTAGACACTCTCGTGTGCGGGCGGACATTATCTTCCTGAAATGTAAGTTCAGAACACATTGCCATGAAGGGTAACAAAAAGAGGCGTAGGGTATCGTCGACGAACCAGCTGTGCTGTTAGGGCACCACGGGCGACAACTAAAGACCTATAATGAAAAGAAATGACACCCAAACCATAGGCAGGTTAGTATCCCACCGGTGTCTGGGTCGTCTCCAGACGCGTCTTGGGCCTAGACTCTCATTGACTGAATAGAACAGTCTCCAGTGTTGTGCCCTGCTTCGAACTGAGCCCCATGCCCAGCGAAGACATGCCTGGAGACGCCCAGGGAGCGATGGGATACCAACAGGAGCGTCGCCTGCCATACGGCCTGACAACAAGGAGTGATGCTCTGGGATGTCATCTCATTTCATAGCGGACCCCGTTCGCTGCCATCAACGGCGCTCTTGCAGCACAGCGGTACGCCAATTATATTGTACGCCCAGTTTCGTTGACCTTCATGGCAAGCCATCCTGGGCTTACATTTCACGCGCACTCGGCGAGATTTTCTACTGCTTGTCTTCGTGCTTGCCAAACCTCATATTGACCGGAAAGGTCGGCAGAGCTCTCCTCATTTGAGAACTTTTGGAGCATTATGGGCTGGGCCCTCTAACAAGCCCGGGATTTTGACGATCAACTTGACAGAGTTTCGCACGGTATCCCTTATGAGGACATCCGACGACTCTTATACACTACTGGCCATTAAAATTGCTATACCCCGAAGACGTGCTACAGAAACGAAAATTTAACCGACAGGAAGAAGATGCTGTGATATGCAAATCATTAACTTTTCAGAGCATTAGCACAAGGTTGGCGCCGGTGGTGACACCTACAACGTGCTGAGATGAGGAAAGTTTCCAACCGATTTCTCACACACGAACAGCAGTTGACCGGCGTTGCCTGCTGACATGTTGTTGTGATGCATAGTGGAAGGAGGAGAAATGCGTACCATCACGTTTCCGAATTTGATAAGGGTCGGATTGTAGCCTATCGCGATTGCAGTTTATCGTATGGCGATATTACTGCTCGCGTTGGTCGTGATGCAATGACTGTTAGCAGAATATGGAATCTGTGAGTTCAGAAAGGTAATACGGAAATCCGCGTTGGATCCCAACGGCCTCGTATCACTAGCAGTCGAGATGACAGGTATCTTATCCGCACGGCTGTAACGAATCGTGCAGGCACGTCTCGATCCCTGAGTCAACAGATGGGCACGTTTGCAAGACAACAACCATCTGTACGAACAGTTCTACGACGTTTGCAGCAGCGTGGACTATCAGCTCGGACACCATGGCTGCGGTTACCCCTGACGCTGCATTACAGAAAGGGCCGCTACGATGGTGTACTCAACGGCGAACCTGGGTGCACGAATGGCAAAACGTAAATTTTTCGGTGAATCCAGGTTCTGTTTACAGCAGCATGATGGTCGCATCGGTGTTTGGCGACATCGCGGTGAACGCACATTGGAAGCGTCTATTCGTCAGCGCCATACTGGCGTATCACACGGCGTGTTGTATGGGGTGCCATTGGTTACACGTCTCGGTCACCTCTAGTTCGCATGGACGGCACTTCGAACAGTGGACGTTACATTTCAGATGTGTTACGACCCGTGGCTCTACCCTTCATTCGATCCCTGCGAAACCATACATTTCAGAAGGATAATGCACGACCGCATGTTGGAGGTCATGTACGGGCCTTTCTGGATACAGAAAATGTTCGACTTCTGCCCTGGCCAGCACATTCTCCAGATCTCTCACCAATTGAAAACATCTGGTCATTGGTGGACGAGCAACTGGCTCGTCACAATACGCCAGTCACTATTCTTGATGAATTGTGGTATCGTGTTGAAGCTGCATGGGCAGCTGTACCTGTACACGCCATCCAAGCTCTGTTTGACTCAATGCCCAGGCTTATCAAGGCCGTCATTACGGTCGGAGATGGTTGTTCTGGGTACTGTTTTCTCAGGATCTATGTACCGAAATTGCGTGAAAATGTAATCACATGTCAGTTCTAGTATAATGAATACCCGTTTATGATCTGCATTTTTTCTTGGTGTAGCAATTTTAATAGCCAGTAGTGTTCATCAATGCTAAGTTGAATAACTGCTTGCATAAGACTTTTATAAGCTTATTCAATTTGTGAAGTTCTTTCTCTTGAATAAATAATCAATTTTTTCTGAAACTGTAATCATTTGTTTGTCAGTACATGCACGTCTTATCTACCGGTTTCCGTCCCGTTGCGGATAATTCCTCTGTGGAGCATAGTTCTTCTTTTTGTCGTAGAGTGTATCAGTATTTTAAGTCTCTCTTTCTGTACAATGGAGAGAAAATGTCCGGCTCTTCAACTTACACGAGAGAAAATCCACAACAAAATCATTTCACGTTGTATGTAGGAACTTGACAACTCAGTTACAACATAAAAGCGGTGGAGCGTATACATGGGAACGTAAACTGATACTGTGATCTGAGTCGATACTGGAATATTTACATCCACAACCAGGAGCGGTATTGGGAAACCGTTTTACGGGAAACAGGATCTGAGAGAGCACGTAAACGTGGTTGGTCTGCATGTAAATTTCGGTACTCCGTGCGGGAAGAGGAAAGGAAAGCGCGTACAGATTTTGCACGTCGCGTGGCTACAAACGCCACAGAGTTGCTACACCGGCGGGCCGGGAGAACAGTGGGGGCGTTATTCAGCTGTTCTAGGCGCGCTGTCGCCGGCCGACTGAGGCGGGTGTAATGAGTTTGCGGCGTGTTTAGACGGGCCCGCCCGTGCCACTAGCGGCCTAAGTGTAGGCTTGGGTGTGGGTGTGGGCGTGGGCGTGGGTGCCTCTGGCACTGACTGCTGCCCCCTCCCCCGCCCTTCCCCCCACCAGCCGCTGTTTCCGAAGTGCGCCCCCCTGCCGCACGCAACTGTATCCGAGCGTAGAGCCCCGGAACCCTAGCGCTGAGGATGGGACCGATGCAGCAGAACACAGAACAGGCACAGGGCGGAAACGAGGGGCGCACGTACCGTTGCATTCGGACATACGCCTACTGTCACCACATTGCCTACCGGCAGAGTAAGATCCTCCGTTCCCCTTAGATTTGTTTTATTCACTTAAACATAAAGGTCAAAATTAATGCAGTTCACATGTCTTATGGGTTTTTGTTTTGAATGGAAGGAACACATTTATACACTGAAGCGCCAAAGAAACTGGTATACGCATGCGTATTCAAATAGAGATATACAGGGTGAGAAGTATTTAAACCGACAAACTCTGGGAGGTTGTAGGGGACATCAAAACAAATATTTTTCCTTAACGTCGTTTTTCCCTATGAGGAGTATTTAAACCGGTAGAGGAAGATTTCCTTGGCGGCAAATTAATGAAACCAACAAACACATTTCCATTTTTTTATGACCGAGAGACAACACATTAACGCAACCCAAATTTCAGTTACAGTAGATTTTCAAAAATGCCTCCATTGACATGTAAACAAAGGTTACACCATCGGATCATGTTATGTCTGACACGGACAAAAACCCCAGGAGTATCCTGAATTGTTCTATCCGGGCAACCAGATCCTCTTCTGATGCAACAGGAGTTGCTTAAACAAGGTTGCGCATCTCTCCCCACACAAAAAAGTCCAGAGGGGACATATCTGGGGATCGAGCAGGCCATGGTACAGGACCACCTCTGCCAACCCACGTTCCTGGGAACCGTCGGTCCAGTAATCGACACGACGACTGAAATACGCCGGCGCCCCGCCATGTTGGAACCACGTGCGTTGTCTTGTAGGGGGCGGGACGTCTTCCAGCTATTCTGGCAATGCTCTGGCGAGAAAATTGTAATAGTGCCTACCATTTAATGACCTAGGTAGCAGATACGGCCCAATTAAACAGTCCCCAACAACACCGTGTCACACATTAACTTGATGAGCGCTAGTAACTGTGGCGTGTGGGTTATCCTCACTCCAAACATGCCAATTGTGCATGCTGAAGACTCCATCACTCACGAACGTTGCTTCATCGGTAAACAGCACAGAGGATGGAAATGTGGGATGCATTTCACACTGTTCAGGTACCACTGCGAAAACTATGCTCTGGGTGGATAATCAACTGGTTTCAGGTTGTGGACACGCTGTAAGTGAAATGGACGTAACAACTGCTCTCGAAGGACTGTTTTCACATTCGTCTGATTCGTTCCCATGTTACGAGCAATTGCACGAGTGCTGATTGAAGGATCCCACTCCACATGCTGCAAGACACCTTCCTCAAATTGCAGCGTCCTCACAATGAGACAGCGTCGCTGTCCAGGTAATCTGCTAAATGACTCGGTCTCACGCAGACGTTGGTACACAGCAGCAAAGGTCGTATGATGCGGGATACGGCGATTAGGATATTGTTGTTGATAAACCCGCTGTGCAGCTCGTCCGTTGTGGTGAGTTACGTAGTACGCACCAACCATATCAGTGTACTCACTCCAAGTGTATCGCTCCAGTATTAACAGAGACAATGCACTATTGCACTGGTGGACAGCATTTGTTTACAACTGAAGATCGTAATACGACCTCCACCGGTTTAAATAATCCTCATAGGAAAAAAAAAAGACATTAGGGAAAAATATTTTTTTTTTATGTCCCCTACAACCTCTCAGAGTTTGTCGGTTTAAATACTTTTCATCCTGTATAAGACAACAACTCTCTGGTGCAGTTGCTAGATCGGTTACTGAAGCTACAATGGCAGGTTATCAACATTTGTGTGAGTTTTAAGGTGGCGCTATAGTCGGCGCATGGGCGATGGGACACAGAATCTCCGAGCTACCGATGAAGTGGGCATTTTCCGGTATGAACATTTCACGGATGTCCCAAAAATGGTTCAAATAGCTCTGAGCACTATGGGACTTAACATCTGAGGTCATCAGTCCCCTAGACTTAGAACTACTTAAACCCAACTAACCGAACGACATCATGCCCGAGGCAGGATTCGAACCTGCGACCGTAGCAGCAGCGCGGTTCCGGACTGAAGGGCCTACAACCGCTCGGCCACAGCGGCCGGCGACGAGTGTACCGTGAATATCAGGAATCCGGTAAAGCATCAAATCTGCCACATCACTGCCACCGGAAAAAGATCCTGCAAGAACGGGACCAACGACGACTAAAGAAAATCGTCCAACGTGACAGAAGTGTAACCCTCCCACAAACTGCTGCAGATTTCAGTGCTGAGCCATCAATAAGTGTCAGCGTGCGAACCATTCAACGAAACATCATCGATATAGGTTTTCGGAGCCAAAGGACCCTCGTGTACGCTCGATGACTGCACGACACAAAGCTTTACGTCTCGCTTGGCCCCGTCAACACTAACAGTGTGCTGTTGATGACCAGAAACATGTTACCTGATCGGACGAGATTGGTTTCAAATTGTATCGAGTGGATGGACGTGTTTAGGTTTGGAGACAACCTCACGAATCCATGGACCCTGCATGTCAGCGGGGGAATGTTCAAGCTGGTTGAGGCTCTGTAATGGTGTGGGGCGTGTGCACCTGGAGTGATATGGGACTCCTCATACGTCTAGATTCAAAAATGGTTCAAATGGCTCTGAGCACTATGGGACTTAACTTCTGAGGTCATCAGTCCCCTAGAACTTAGAACTACTTAAACCTAACTAACCTATGGACATCACACACATCCATGCCCGAGGCAGGATTCGAACCTGCGACCGTAGCGGTCGCGCGGGTCCGGACTGTAGCGCCTAGAACCGCTCGGCCACTCTGGCGGGCCTTCTATATTCGACAGGTGGCGTATGTAACCATCTTGTCTGATCACCTGCATCCATTCATGTCAATTGTGCCTTCCGCCGGACTTGTGCCACTCCAGCTGGACAATGCGACACCCTACACGTCCAGAATTGCTACATAGTGACTCCAGAAACAGTGTTCACTTCCACTGGCCACCAAACTCTCCAGACATGAACATTACTTACCACATGTGGGATGGCTTGCAACGTGCTGTTCAGAAGAGATTTTCGCCCCATCGTACTCCTACGGATTTATGGGCAGCCCTGCAGGATTCATGGGGTCAGTTCCTCCCAGCACTACTTCAGACAATAATCGAGTCCATACGACGTCGTGCTGGGTCACTACTGCGTGCTCGCTGGTGCCCTACACGATATTAGGCAGGGGTACCAGTTTTTTTAGTTTGGGTTGTTTGGGGAAGGAGACCAGACAGCGAGGTCATCGGTCTCATTGGATTAGGGAAGGACATGGATGGAAGTCGGCCGTGCCCTTTCAAAGGAACCATCCCGGCATTTGCCTGGAGAGATTTAGGGAAATCACGAAAACCTAAATCAGGATGGCCGGACGCGGGATTCAACCGTCGTCCTCCCGAATGCGAGTCCAGTGTCTAATCACTGCGCCACTTCCCTCGGTCCAGTTTTTTTTATTTTTTTTTTTTTTTGCTTCAGTGTGTTACGTAAAGGGGATAATATATTTTATTTGGGAAAAGAGTCAGTACTGTCTTCCATGGTACTGAAGTGATTAGTCTTAATTTTCAGTAACGGTATTCTATATCTAGTGAAGAGAGGTGTGCAATTTTAAAATTTATGTAGAGACTGCAGCAAAGGAGGAGGAGCGGAAGGGGGAGCGGAAATCTGTGTCAAAGATCCCTTATTTGCTACAGAAATCTCATCCATTTCTAGAAATGCTTGTCTGTGATGCTACTAAATCGCAGGTTTAGCACTGGTGAGGACAGAATCGCACCATCCCTGGCCTGGCTCATAAAAACTTGCAGGAAGTACGACTTTTACGCAGGATGCCGCTCCACCCTACATTGCTACACGTGTGAAACATCTTGTGCACACAGTTTGGCGAGGATAGCATGCTGACCCGTCACTTCCCTTATACTTGGCCTCCCAGGTCCTTATCATTATTGGTTGGTGTGTTGCATGAAGTCGGCCACATTAGAGATGCTAAAAGATAACATCCGATGGCACTATCCACCATACCTACTGATATGCTGTACTGCGCTGTTCACAACATTTTTCCTTGACTACAGGTATTGTTGATGAATGAAAGCTGGCATATTGTGCGGCTGTTGTAAAGAACATCGTCTTTGTTAGAATCAATTGTTATGCTGCATATTGGTTTTGTGCCATATGATGCACCATGTGTTGGTCATTGCACACTTTCTTTTTTCAATAAACCCCCCCCCCCCCCCCCAATCGTTTCAAGCATGTGTGTCACTTTTTACCACTCTACCTACGCTATTCCATCGGGTTGTTTATTTTCAAATGTTAACGGACTTTTGGGTCGTCCAGTAGATGTAGGTATCTATCAACGTCACACGCCATCTTTGTTATTGCTTCAGCCACTGTCTTTTCATGTTTGTTCTTCTCGCTTACATTGCGGCTTGTGTTTAGTAATTGCCTAATTTGCTGCTGCTCTCAAATGAATCCCTATTACTAAAAGAGCATAACTTCCCAAAAAATGAAAAACGCAGGTTTTGTCGGTTTCGGTTTCTTGAAACATAGGTGCATTGATTGAAATTAAAATCGGAGACCGCCATTGAGTTGCTGCCTATAGACTGGATTTAAATCTGCAATTGCTTCTAAGAGGGGAAAACTCCAAGAGTTGTCACATTTTGTCTTCATGCAGGCCTGGAATCACGCTGAACCAATCCATGGTTTTTGTCGAGAACTTTGAAAAAATAATCCACTTATAATATTAAAATGGGCAACTCAGGCATTGCAGTTTCAAATAGTGATGTGGATATAAAGCTAGAAAACGAAAGAAAAGTAAGCTTGATTACTTTTTAGTATGTTATTAGTTTTCCATTTTGAGATATATTGTGGGATTAGAAAGCACTAAATCAGTGGGGTACCTTTGGTAGTCGACTTTTGTTTACGGTAAATTGTAACGTTTCGTTGGTGCGGCGGCGGTTTTAGCGTTGTTTCTCCGTCACTGTGGATGTGGACCTTTAGAGGACGTTGTCGAAGTGTATTCCACACGATTTGCGACACAGTGCAACATGCAGCCATCGTGTTACCAATTTTGCAGTCCATTTAGCGCAGCAATGTGTTAAGCTGCGGAGACGAGATCTGTATTCGTTCAGTCCTAGGTTCTTAAGAGCTGTCTCTAGCCGTCAAGTTGACAGTTGTTTTAGATCATTTCCCACACTCATCACGTCGAATACTGGCCATGGATTACACTGAAGAAGATAGCTTTTATAACAAATTTTGTCGAACTTCTATCATGACATCAATACTGAAGAACAGAAATCATTACATTAACAAAAGAAATCTATCAGCAAGACCAGATGTCATGTTTTTCAGCAAAAAAAATTTCACCAAATTTGCATAAGAGTTGACTGTAAGTTTATTTCTTGTTTCTCCACTTATAAAGAAGAAAAAAGTGGGATTTCTTGTTGATTATTTGGTGAGAGCCAATAGGCAGATTTTTTTACTGTTTCAGAATTTTAATTTGTCTTTCAGTATCGGTCTAACATTATTGGTGTTAATACAAATATTTTTCGCCAATATTTTCCAGCTTTTTTTGTAACTCGTTCGATTTGACGATGTTTAAGAAAAGTGCTTCGCAGATACTACTGAAATATGCTTTTCTTTTAGGTATGTAGTAATCTGACCTTCAGAAACGTATCGAGTGAATAATTGTCAAATCTTTGAAGAACATTAAGTTCTGTGCATATGCTGTGATTTTATGTTCTTGGATCACGACACATTCGCAGACTCACCGAAACAATTGTATAAAAAAGACAATTCTAGAACCTTGCCCCCTTTCGGAAAGATTTCTGTGGACGCCCGTGGACTGCAACGGAATTTTTCGAAGACATAGACTAGCATACGCGTCGGTAACTTATTAACAAAGAGGGAACAGTTATAAGAAATTGTAGCAGCAGCAGGAGCTGTAAGTGAATAAAGATTTTAAATAACTGCTTTGGTGTGAGAATGTCTTTTCTTCAATATTTGAAAGCTGCAAGACGCGACGTACTGAAAACGTTTATGGTAGTAGTAGTAGTAGTAGTAGTAGTAGTAGTAGTAGTAATAACAGTAGCATGTAATTTATCTGTAGAACACTTTTATAAGTATGTTGGATATGTCATGGTACTGCAGTTGAAGAATAATAATAAAACATAATTTATATATAAAGGAGTTTGCACACATATATATTTAATTTGACAAACATGGGACAATTAGTAGCCCGCGGTGTTATAATTAGAACCATCACAGCATCTGTCTGAAGTCATTTAGGGAAACCACAGAAATCTAGGCAAGGTGGGCTGGATGGACATTAGAGCCTACAGCTACCAGAATACAATACCGGTGTATTTTAATGCAGCGAGACCTCATTCGGTTTATCCGTAGTGTATAATATTTTTTACCTCTTCTTTGGCGAATAGGTTGCTTGGGACCATGCAAAATCTTATTTGCCTTCCTTTTAGCACAGTATTCTTTAATTCGCAACGAATGAGTGGCTTTTCTTTGTTCTGCCTACGTCTGTTGTCTCATATTTCTCTCTTTTTCCTACGTAGGAATGAACTTTACAATAAACTGCGTAAGAATATTGAAGGAAACTCTGAATCAAACCTGTTCAAAATGGCAATTAACAGATAACAATACACACTATACGGCGAAGGATTACCTAAATAACACGGAATAGAGGTTTGATACAAAAAAATGCAGCACAAGTAAATAACAATAATATACCCCTATCGCTTTGCAACGCACTTTTGCATTAGAATGCATTTTCTCTGGAAGGACTTATAATAAAGCCCTGGAACGGATGATACTAACATCTTACGCTCTGAGAACCTGTCACTCATTTTGGAGAGACGCTAACCCTATTTACCAGGGAAGCAAAAGGAAGGATTCGTTAAACAAAATGTAAATAAAAATCATCGTCGTAGTGTCAGCCAATAGCCTGTTTAGAATCTGATGAACTGTTTTTTAAATCGTACAACTGTGCTGAAAAGAGGGGTTTTACAGGCATCAGAGGCCCTTAAACTGCAACAGAAAAGATTTAAAGAGAAATTAGAAATAAAAGAGTGTTAAGTTGTGAGAAAAATTTAAGGACCGTCAGTAAAAGATTGAGTACGTCATCCGAAGCCCAACGCAGAAGTCTGCAGGCAAATTCCTAAAATCACAGCTGGATGAATATGGTATGTGAAGACTGCAGTTGATAAGACACATAGAAATATCGTCATCTTTTATGTTTTCCGTCGTCCCTTACTTGCTTCTGTCTTCTTGGAATATGGTTCGACTAATGCAACTAAAGGAAGGGCTTTTTTATGCAATAAGCATGTACCTTAATTTTATTTCTGAAGCATCTTCAGTGGGCCGTAATACAGTTTGTTTTTGTATATCACAAACTGAACAAAATCCCATTCAGCAGAATAAGCTTCCTCTTATCTTTCTGGATGCTGCACATTTTTTGTTAGGCAGTGTATTTACGGTAAACATTGCTAAACCGAAATTAAGATGGCTAGGTGAAGACAGAAATCCATTCCTCCTGAAAATGAGTATGGTGTCATCTCGAATCTCGATTGGAAACACTTTTTCGTAATATTCCTCTTCAGAAACAGTTTTTTAACATCTGTAACAATTTGTGAGATGTTTGTGCTCTACAAGTTATTAATGACACGCTACATACCGGTTGATCAAAAGGTCAGTATAAATTAGAAAACTTAATAAACCACGGAATAATGTAGATAGAGGAGTAAAAATTAACAGACATGCTTGGAATGACATGGGGTTTTATTAGAACCAAAAAAAAAAACATAGTATTGCTAGACGCGTGAAAGATCTCTTGCGCTCGTCGTTTGGTGATGATCGTGTGCTCAACCGCCACTTTCGTCATGCTTGACTTCCAGATCCCCAGACCTCAGTCCGTGCGATTATTGGCTTTGGGGTTACCTGAAGTCGCAAGTGTATCGTGCTCGACCGACATCTCTAGGGATGCTGAAAGACAACATCCGACGCCAATGCCTCACCATAACTCCGGACATGCTTTACAGTGCTGTTCACAACATTATTCCTCGACTACAGCTATTGTTGAGGAATAATGCTGGACATATTGAGCATTTCCTGTGAAGATCATCATCTTTGCTTTGTCTTACTTTGTTATGCTAATTATTGCTATTCTGATCAGATGAAGCGCCATCTGTCGGACATTTTTTGAACTTTTGCATTTTTTTTTCTAATAAAACCCCATCTCATTCCAAGCATGTGTGTCAATTTGTACCTCTCTATATACATTATTCCGTGATTTATTCAGTTTTCAAATTTTTACTGACTTTTTCATCACCCGGTATATTACTGGATGGAGCTCAATGTCTGATATGAAATTAGTTGGCTCTTAAACATTAGCAGTGCCCTAATAATCGTGAAGTTCGCTGGCACTTGCAGATAAATTACTTTACTGGTTAATATCGACTAAAGTATTTTTCACGCACCTTCAGGACCAATAAACAAATACATTCTTTGTCAGTGAATCTGCTAGTTACCGTTGCGAAATGAACCAATATTTCTCCAGAACTTTATACCATTTTTAATCGTGTTCTTTCTCTGCTAACGACTTCTATTGCATTTGATCATCGGCGTGAGGGACATAGTTTTGTTATTTCCTGTGCTACAGTTAAGAACAGAAGTTCGGTAAAAACCTTTGTGATTTATGAAAATAAAAATAGTAAACGCACAAAGCAGTTTGTAAAACCGACTGTACCTGTAATGTTACGTGGTTCACGAGATGCCTATTTGAAACATCGTAATTGAAAGCTTAATTTTTGGTGGGCAACTTCGTTGGTTTCAATGGAACGGATGAATAAAAGCGTCCCAGGTGAAACATTTTATGGAACAGGGCAATTAAACTGTCGTCCAGTCACTAATAATTCCATCTGTTACACATGATGCTCCGAATGGGAGAGGCCGCAAAAAAGAGAATTCTCTATTCCGATACAGCGTGCTGTTTCCACATCCTGACATCTGAAGATACGGGTTCATTACCCTCAGAGTGACAACAGGACACCGAATGCAGCCGAGCTAGTGTATCACCGGAGATGCAAAGAAAGACATTACGTAATTTTTATGGTAGGACATTTAGTTTCATCAGTCGCCGAAACAAGATGCATGTTTGTGTGTTTCCCTGTTTAATAAGACTCATTATAATTTTTGCGTCTTAAACGTGCTGCGATTTAGTAGACTGTCTTCCCCAAATGCGTCTGCTTTTATTTGCAAAATTAACCAATTATTGTTCTGAAAAATATAGTGTAATAATATGTATCCACTACTTGCTGTTTATAGATTCAAATTATTTTCTCGTGGTGATTTTGAAACACAATTTAATTATGGGTTTCATATTCCTAATATTACGTCATCAGATTTTATCCCTCGTAGTTAGCAGAGGTTCAAGTCGAAAAACTTGGAGGTACTTTCGGTCTTCGCAATTTTTAGTCCCTTTCGAATTCAGCCTCTGAAATCAACGAGAGAAAAAATCTGACGACTTTAGAATATGTAAAATTAAGTATTTAATACCGTAAGTAAATTGTACACAAAATTTACAAGAAAAACTATTTTAATCTATGAACAACAAATTGCTGAAATATACTCATTATGTACACTACATTTTCCGAACCACATCTAAATATTTTTTGTAAACACACACATCAAAAAAAGTTTTTCAACACCTCGGTTCGGAGAGTTCCGGAACCAGTACAGAAAACTGTACAGAGATCAACATAAACTGTACAGAGATCAACATAAACATTATTTCCGTCCTTTTTATTGCTCATGAAAACCACACATTGGATATTGTAGCACCTTCGCAGGTGGTGGTCCAAATTGCTGTACACACCAGTACGTCTAATACCCAGTAGCACGTCCTCTTGCACTAATGCATGCCTGTATTCGTCGTGGCATACTATCCACAAGTTCATCAAGGCACTGTTGGTACAGATTGTCCCACTCCTCAACGGCGATTCGGCGTAGATCCCTCACTGTGGTTGGTGGGTCACGTCGTCCGTAATCATCCCTTTTCAGTCTATCCCAGGCATGTTCGATAGGGTTCATGTCCAGAGAACATGCTGGCCACTCTAGTCGAGCGTTGTTATTCTGAAGGGAGTCATTCACAAGACGTGTACGATGGGGACGCGACATGTCGTCCATGAAGACGAATGCTTCGCCAATATGCTGTCGATATGGTTGCACTATCGATCGGAGGATGGTGTTCACGTATCGTACAGCCGTTACGGCGCCTTCCATGACCGCTAGCGGCGTTCGTCTGCCCCACATAATGCCACCCCAAAACAGCAGAGAGCCTCCACCTGGCCGCACTCGCTGGACAGCGTGTCTAAGGCGTTCAACCTGACCGGGTTGCCTCCAAACATGTCTCCAACGATTGTCTGGTTGAAAGTAATATGGGACACTCGTCGGTGAAGCGAAAGTGATGCCAATCCTTAGCGGTCCATCCGGCATGTTGTTGGGTCCATCTGTACCGCATTGCTTCGTGTCGTTGTTGCAAAGATGGACCCCGCCATGGACGTAGGGAGTGAAAAGCGTTACTCAAAATGATGGCGTTGTTGTCAGGCTTTCTCCGAGCCATAGTCCGAGGTAGCGGTCCCCCACTGCAGTAGTAGCCCTTAGGCGGCCTGAGCGAGGCATGTCTCTCTGTATCTCCTCCATGTTCGAACAACATCGCTTTGGTTCACTCCGAGGCGTCTGGACACTTCCCTTGTTGAGAGCCCTTCCTGGCACAAAGTAACAATGCGGGCGCGATCGAACGGCGTTATTGACCGTCTAGGCATGGTTGAACCACAGACAACACGAGCTGTGTACCTCCTTTCTGGTGGAATGGCTGTCGAACCCCTTGCGTCTAATAGGCGCTGCTCATGCATGGTTGTTTAAATCTTTGGGCGGATTTAGTGACATCTCTGAACGGTCAAAGGGACTGTGTCTGTGATACAGTACACACGGACAAAGTCTATCTTCATGAGTTCTGGGAACCGGGGTGATGCAAACCTTTTTTTGGTGTGTGTAAAAGCGAAACTCGTCCGGTGCAAAACTCTGTTAAACTGCAGTACGCTTACGATAAAAAGAATCATTTGTATGTAAATGCTATTGCAGAAGATGGCCATCCAAACAAACACATTCTTTATTTAGGTTCGTGTGTGCTTCTGTGCATGTGTGTGCGCACGGGAGTGAGTGAGTGCGTGCGTGCGTGCGTGCATGTATGTATGTATGTATGTATGTATGTATGTATGTATGTATGTATGTATGTATGTATGTATGTATGTATGTGTAGTTATTTATTATGTTACGTTTCATTTTTGTGTCAACAACAAAATGTTCTCTACTGTGGATGTATCCATTGGTTTACGTGGGCCAACGGCGTTTCGCAGTCGCCCAAAGGGATTGCGTCCATGTCATCAATGGGATATACAAGACCTAATTATTCTACATAGTTAGAAAACGATGAGATGGTGCGTTGTATCGTCGAACATAAAACTTGACTGTTTGTTGTTGTGGGTGAAGAACGAAAGTACATCTTCGAACAACAGGATGCTGTGTCACTTGTCAGTAAGACACTATGGCAGACGTAAAAGAGGCTCCCTTTTATCATGCGCAAACATCTTGTGTCGCCTCATTTCTATTAGAAATGAGTAGAACGGAGTATGAACGACAAAGAGCAGTTGTAAGAAGTGACTGAGTTAATGTTAAATAGATTAACCAGGATAAAATTTTTAGTTGAGACAGTTAGAATTTGCCGTATCATGCCATTTTTATTCCGAGAAGCTACAGAACTGTGTTCTGGGTTTATGGACAGTGATCATCCCACATTCAGTTATTCAAAAAAAGAAATTACCGAAGATGATGGACGGTCGATTCCTCCTTCGTCCTCCTTGGACGTGCCAAGGAATCCTCAAAACGACCACTGTGCGAATCCTCTTAACAGATACTCCTCCGCTCCCACCCGGTCTTTTCATTTTTTCTGTTTTTTTTGTTTTTTTAATCCATTAATTTGGAAATCAAGTTCACCCCTGCTGCCCCTATCACCAGAAAACAAAAAAGAGCGGTCTCTTACGACTACACGGTCTTGAGTGCATCTGCACACGGTGTAGGGGAGAACTTTTTACATCACTCCTCTAGTGCCAAAGAATTCAAGTTGGTTTTCAGCCTGTTTTGTGGCTAAGGCCACCTCGACCACATCGTGTGGGTTCTGTGGATTTAATTACTGAATATTCAGCTAGACATAGAAGGCTTTGTTAAACAAGAATTCAGTACAGTCTTGGTTTTCTAGGACTATTTAAACCGAATGGTTTCTGGTATAACACGGACCTAGTCAGACATTCGCTGCTGTGGAGAGGACACAGACCACTTCCAAAACCCCGCCTACGGAATCTCCGTGAGGAAATACTGCCATCGCTTCGTAACTTCCCTTTCCTTAGTATTTTTTTTTCTACACAGTCTTTAGCGTACGGCGATTCCTGTCCCCTTGTGGTTAGTCGTTTTCTTTTCCTGAGAACTGTTTCAATTGCTTGTGCATGGGCAAGCAAACATTCCGAGAAGGATCTTCCTTTCTTACATGCTTTATGCTCAATTTCGAAATTGTGAAATGAATGCATATCTTCTGTGTCTGCCACAATAAAACAGACAGTATCAAAAACGGATCCAAAGCTCCAGTAGCAGATGAACATAACGGAAAAATGAATACACAAAAAATGAAAAAAACAAATCAATCTACAATACCAACACATACAAGCAGACACAGTGATGAAACATATAAACAATGGTAAGGTTCGTGATCATGCAATCTTTTTTCTGGACAAATCTGATATCAGTATTTTTAATGGTCTGCCTTGACTTTCTTGCTCCATTGCACCGCTCAGAGGAACTGTGATGGTTCATGTAAGAAAGTGTACAAGGAAGGGTATGTGCCCTTATATCGAATTTCGGCTATCCTCATGATGTGTGCTCTAGCTCCATTCGTCTGATGCAGTTAATGTACGGGCGTTGGTGATCGCGATGTTGAGCACCCTACAGGTGCAACAATAAAAACAACAGCAACAACAACGATAGTAAGAATAGTACAAGCAACACCATCACAGGAAAACTGCATAGAATGAACTGCCACAATAGACTCACACACAGAATAGGTAATAATTAAAAAACAGGACATAGACGTTGTCTACAAAATGAATAATTAAATACAGAAACACATCCCACAGCCAAAACCAAATTAGACAAATAACAACAGTCTGGTACCTACCACCTTATTTCAAGGAATGTGACAAAATCGACGAGGGGATGACTGACAGGACCCTTAATACAAGGCATGTTGTTGTTGTTGTTGTTGTTTTCAGTCCTGAGACTGGTTTGATGCAGCTCTCCATGCTACTCTATCAATACAAAGCATAAGGAGCACATGTGGACATGAAAATACAATACAAACAACTCAACATCTGCAGTCCTCCTCAAGGAAGAACATCACAGGCCATGCGCAATGGAAAAAGACGTGAGCCTCCTTAAAATAAGTAAAAACAGACATCTCCTTGTTTTTCAAGATTTTACCACATACACAGCGCACTAGAAAACAATATACAGGTACATAATGATCGGATAATTATTGGAAACCAAAAACTATACAAAATTACTGAACTAATCACACAAAAATTGCATTCCCCAACCTCTCTCTCTCTCCCCCCCCCCCCCCGCCGTCTCTCTCTCTCTCTCTCTCTCTCTCTCTCTCTCTCTCTCTCTCTCTCTCTCTCTCTCTCCCCTCTCTGTCACATTGTCACATACACACATTCTTCCCCCCCATTTCACCTCTGTGTCTGTGTGTTCTCTCATTGCTCCATCTCGTTACTAACTCTGTCCTAACTGTGTCCTTCCCCATACTTTCCATTCATTGTTCACTACATTTCATCGTCTTTGACCCACCTTTTCGCCATTTAGATATTCAACTCCCACATTAGTCTTTCATTTCACCCACTTACATATTAAATAAATACATATTAACATAATTAAAAAGAGATAATAAGCAGTGCTAAATCACAGATAAAGACATATTTAGATAAACGAAACCAAACTAGCAGTTAACTGGCACACAAAAATACCCAGTACCCGTTTAGCCATCAGTATGCAAACAAACGTAAGTGGTGCTATACAGTGTCGTATCTCACGTTAAGAAATGTCTAGTGCTGCCAATTAACGAAAGAATTACACGTAAAAAGGTAGACGAAGGAATACCTAAAAAATGTACAAGACGACGGTATCTCTTCATATAAGCGTAAATTGGACATAAAACACCGTAAGCAAAATCACACGAAATATATGTAGATATAAAAATTAACCCAAATTGTAATTATCTTACATTAGAGACCAATAACGAGCATTTATGCCAACAAAACGAAAACATTTTCCATTCTGTTTTGTTATTTAATTACTTCTAGCGTACTCATAGAGCCCACTGCGTGTATATAATTCTGTTCCAGCGCAGCGCACCAATTTATTCACTTAGGCTAAGATAAAGGTTCGCTCAGGTAAGTACGTAGTTCAAGCCAGTAAGGTGGAAATATCCATAATAGCACCACATCAAGTCTGTAAAATATTTGCGAATATACAAATGCTATTACTTTCTGAGTGACCTATAAAGCAAGTTAACACTCGTTCGATGAGCATCCTATGATTAAAGAAAATTGAATCAGCATGACAGCAGCTGCGTGGACATAAAGAAGAAATCACCTGTGCGATCTAGTGACAATTTAATGTGTACAAAGAGTGTTCTTGACTTTCGTAAAGCAGTTAACTCACTAGCACATAAATGTTTAGTCACGAAAGTACGTTATTAGGACATATGAAACAGTATTTGTTATTGGAATGAAGTTTCCTTGGTAGGGAAGATGCAGCATGTCATCATGGCCATCGACAGATGTAGAAGTTCAAATGGTTCAAATGGCTCTAAGCACTATGGGACTTAACATCTGAGGTCATCAGTTCCCCTAGACATAGAACTACTTAAACCTAACTAACCTAAGGACATCACACATATCCATGCCTGAGGCAGGATTCGAACCTGCGACCGTAGCAGCAGCGCGGTTCCAGAGTGAGGCGCCTAGAACCATTCGCCCACAGCGGCCAGCGATGTAGAAGTGATTTCAGGCGTATCATGGAGAAGAATAGTGGGATCCTTACCGTGTAAGGTTTATATTGATAGCCTGACAAAGTTAACGGAGTGCAGTCCAAAAGCATCGACTACACACCGACCAGGGCAGCGGTGCGAAACGGCATCAAGAAAGGGCTGGCCCGCGTGCCAATGGAAACAGCTGGCAACGCACAGAGTTCAGTGCTCGGTGCCAACGATGACTTAACCAGCCGCCCATCGCTGATGACCCCCAGTTCGGTCGCAGACTTCGGGAGCATCAGTACTGTAATAGGAAGACGATACTTAGCCTGCATTCTGCTAGTAGTAACAGTGCGTAAAAGCAATTGCATGTAGGAGGGACAGTAAGCATATCAAGCCACTTCATAACGAGAAGTTATGTTTCTTTCCTTTTTTGAAATAACTTGCTCTAACAACCTGCACGTGTCACTAAAAAAACTAAACTCCCCCGAATAGACCATGAAGTCACAACGGTACCGACAGGCAGCCGTGTCATCCTCAGACCATAGGCGTCACTGGATGCGGATATGGAGGAGCATGCGATCAGCACACCGCTCTTCCGGCCGTATGTCAGTTTACGAGACAGGAGTCGCTACTTCTCAGTCAAGTAGCTCTTCATTTTGCCAGCAGCGCTCGGCAGACCGAATGGTCACCCATCCAAGTGCTAGCCCAGCCCGACAGCGCTTAACATCGGTGATGTGATGGGATCCGGTGTTACCACTGCGGCAAGGCCGTTGGCTTGCAAGTGTTACGTCCACATCATTTTGGTTTCCTGCCACCGGCCATCGTAACTTCAGTCCTTCGTTGTTTGTGTCGGTGCTGACTGCCACAGTAGTCGACACAACAAATACTACCCTCAGATTTTTTTGTATGATGTAGTGTACACAAGTTGATTCCGTGTTCGTGCTACTAGTGATGCAGAAGGGTACATGTAAGAACTTGACGTAATGGAACCTTGGTCCGGAAAAGACCAGATCGAAAGTTATAAAATCGTTCTGATATGACAGTGGGGTACATCTCCCCCACTACTCGCTTTTCGTGTTGCTTGGCTTCACTCGACCAGAAGTTGCCTCATTCGCGTTCCCAGGAGCGAGCCGACAGGTACCTGGCACTCACACGCGGGTAAGAAAACATGGGGGTTAGCTGTCACAACGCAGGGCCAACTGTAGTTGCGGTGCGGGCGCCCGGCTGGCAGATCGCTGCACACTGCGAGCTTTGGCTTCATTTACGCTGCAGCTTCGAGGTAGCACTTCGTGGTCGCGCAGGCTACTCTCTGCGAGCCTTTTGGCTTCGGCTGTTTACATGGTTGCTTAAGTGCATTACCTACAGTGCGTGCAGCAATAACAATGTTCTCGGAATCGTCTGATTACAGTAGTAGCGATTTGTTTGCCAAAAATATGGTTATTGAAATGGAAAAAAGAAGATTATAGATGCATCCTTTGAAGGGACACTGCAAACATTTCAGATGCTTTCAACCAGTTTCAAAAACAGCTAATAAATTATCCAGACACTTATGAGTGTCACACCATATTTTACAACTTATTTTAATTATTGGTCTATTCAACCGTAATAGTTTAAGATATAAATTTTCGACAAAACATTATTAATATAGTTTCTGAGGAAGAGCGATTCGTAGGCCTACCCATTCTGAAGTAATATTTCGTCAGCTCTTATCCCCATCTACTTCATGTACCATATTTGCCATTTGTCGGTTTTAGTGCCGATTTCATGTCAAAAAAAGCATAAATTATCCGAAGAAGAAAAAACTAATTTACAAAAATTCATCAAATTACTCATCATGAAGATTTGGTGATGATCTTTAAACCTCTAGTCACACAGCTGTGCGACAAAAAAGGCTGAAATAAGTGCCTGTTTAAAACCCTCATCTGTAATTATCGCTCTTGAAATTATCTCGTAAGCTGTCAACAAAAATTACCGTCCGTTTATGGTGGTTTCATTAGTAGGATACTGGGAAAATGCAGTCAGTTTAGAAAGAATACTGCTTACAAAACACCATCCTGGAACGTGTTTCAAGTGCATGGGATCCATACCTTATAGAGTTATCAGGGAAGATTGAACGTAAAACAAACAGGGGTAGCTTCAGTGGTCGCATGTTTGTTACATCCAATATAAGGCGTCACGCAAATGCAGTGAAACCTGATCTGGTACATGTCTGAATGCAGAAGCAAACTATCCCTCGTAAGATTACAAACAAAAGATTCAAGTACTGATGGATAGAACCAAGATTTAACAGTCTATAACTGAGCCAGAAAGGTCCTTGTCTCCCTGGTTTGGCACGTTATTGTGCAGCGCCAGCAACTGCACCACAGAACTGTTAACTCTATGGCTGGATGTCGCGCTATATAGTTTAAGCAGGTCCAAACAGCACTTCGACCTCGATGTTTCACTATCTTACACTCTCTTCCAACTCAGAAAGTGCTGTTTCTTCTGCATTCGGATCCGCAGACAAAGTATGGGCGAATACACCTACAGTATGTAAAAGTGAATGAAGTCTCAACAAGCCTTGACGGGGCAAATGCAAACCTACTGATGAGATTATCCGCAGCAGGTGAAAGGACTGTTCTCATGAGAACTGGGGACTGGAGTCGGGGAGCTATAGTGCAGGCTAGTTTGTTGGTTGTTCTCGAAGGTTTTTCTGTATCAGCCTGCAGAAAACCTTTTAAAACAACCGAAAAACTGGTAGGTAGAACCAAGTTTTAACAGCGGGACGAATAGCAAAAAAAGTATCTAAATGTTATTTTATCCATGTCGGATCTTGTGAACTCTCCGGCCGTTAATGATAGTTAGTGAATGACGCAACCAGCCAAAAATGATTGCATAATTCATCAAAAAAAGCACTCCGTCTTCAGGCCACAAGTGGTCCATCCGACCGCAGTGTCATCCTCAGTTGAGGATGCGGATAGGAGGGGCGTGTGGTCAGCACACCGCTCTCCCGGTCGTTATGATGGTTTTCTTGACAGGAGCCGCTACTATGCGGTCGAGTAGCTCCTCAATTGGCATCACGAGGCTGAGTGCACCCCGAAAAATGGCAACAGCGCATGTCGGCCCGTTGGGTGGCTTGCGGAGTATAAATGTAGATGTAGATGGTCACCCATCCAAGGGCCGACCACGCCCGACAACGCTTAACTTCGGTAATCTCATGGGAACCGGTATATCCACTGCGGCAAGGCCGTTGCCATAATTCATCAACGAAAAAAAATATTTTTTGTCATGTAATAACAAAATAGCAATTCTCGGATTTTCTCTTTACTTTTACTGTGAAATTTTGCTTCTCGGCAAATTTCATGATTTTAAGTTAATGGGAAGTACCCCATACGTTTTTATGAATGAGTTTGTATCAAAATATTTGACATAAATGGCCGGATCTATTGATTGCATTAAATTAACAGCTTAAATTTTTTACACCGCCAACGGACAGTAGACCTTAATGTTTGACATAAATTTCAACTCGATACCTCTAACCTATTCTGGGAAAAGAGGTGTTTACAGACGGACAGACTGACAAACGGACGGCCGACAAAGGGATCCTATAGGGGTTCTGCTTTTACCAACTGAGATACGGAACCCTAGAAAGACGTACTTTAACTATATTAATTAAATATTCATACCTTTAAGGTATGTTACTTCCCTTCAGAATCTTATTGACTGGATGTCCATCAGACAAATAAGATACAGTAAGCTTTGTGTACCTCCTGTCAAATGTATTTTTTGGGACGCTACAAGTTCTCAAGTCCAACTGGTCAATTATGTAAAAAATGGTACTTTCGGAATTTTGCATTTGTTGGATAAATTTCTGTCGATACCCATGCGTCGATGACGCACAACTCTGGAAAAGGGAAAGATGGAGAAAGAAAGTGGGCTATGTTCTTTGTGTGGGAACCTACATCTACTTCCAGAATGCATCTTTCAGTCTGCAGTGAAGAGTGCGCTGCTTTGAAACTTCCTGGCAGTTTAAAGCCATATTTTGGATCGTTGCCTTGTCTATCACGAATGTTCTTATTGAGTGAGCTATCGAGGCACTCCTGCAACCTCCATAACCCCCCCCCCCCCCCCCATCTGTTTGGAAGGTAGAACGGAAGTTGTGGTACCAATCTTCAGACTAATGACTATGAATCACAGCATTACCTCTTTCAGGTAATTTCGTGGCACACTGAAAAGATAACTATTTTCATGTGTTGCAGTCATGTCATTGTAGTCTATAACTTTATCTCTGTGGTTTCCGACAGTCATTTTGTGATATTATTACTAGCAAAATTTAGCTCTAGTGGTTTGCATGTAGCTTTTACAAAACACCATTCCGCTGAATAGTCTACAACATTTGAATTAATTTCATGAAGTTTCCCACAGTTATTACTTTGATGCGATTGTATACCTAATTCACGGATACTGTTGTATTACGTGACGTATTAAATTTTAGATGCTGTTGCAGGAGTTGGCGGAATGATGGGCAACTACATTATAATCACAATGAAATAGTCCCTTGCTCGTTAAGTGCTTATTATGCAGAAACAATGGTCTATTAAATGGCCCTTGGCGACCAACAACTGAATCCGCTTATCGTTCAGGACAAAAGTTTCCGCACAATTGCGCTCGTATGAAAAATGCGAGGGCTTACGTAACAGTGTCATCAGATTAACAGAAGGGGCGGGGTACATTACGACTAACAGAATCTGCTTCCGTATCATTCACACGGGTTCTGCCCTTCTGCCTTAATACAGCTACTTCATTTTGCTCAATTTTCAATTTTGTGTGGGCTATAAAAAGTGACTCAGTTTCTTTTAGCAATTTTCTTTGTTGGCCTACCAGTTTTATCACCCATCTCTTAGAAGAGAGTTCATAGTATTATGTCAAGTAATTTGCTTCATTTCACTGCAAAACTTTCCAAAAAACACGATCCTCACTTTTGTTTCCCATATGCGTTTGAGAAATATTTCTGCAAGATAGTTATTTATTAGTTAACTCATCACACTATTTACACCGTAGATACCGTCTGCCGTTTCTAGTTGACTAAGTGAATATGTCCTGCGTTCTTCGTACTGCGCTCTCAGAAAAAGTAGGGACGACTGTTTTACCTTGAGTGTAGTGTACCTAGGAAGACATTTTTTTTATTCTTTTTTCAATCTTTGTTGATCCATTTGGACCATGGGACAACGGCTGGCATGTATTTCTTGATGCAATAGTTTACCAACAGCCGTATGTATTGTAGAAATTTATTTTATGAACTTATGTGCTACCAGTCTCGGCATTTCATTGATGCCATCTTCAGGCCCCACACATCTGTGTCGCCTGGCCACCAAGAGCTGTTGCAGGACGATTGATTCACGGATCCAGTTACATGGCTCCTTCCGTGTAGAGTGCTTTTACGACTATGACGTGTGGGGCCTGAAGATGGCATCAATGTAATGCCGAACAAGTTCATAAAATAAATTTCTACAATACATACGGCTGTTGGTAAATTATTGCATCAAGAGATTCTGTTTATTGGTTGGTGATTCGATCTAGTGATTGATTTTAGAATAATATGAAGGAATGCACATTACAGTCCATTATGAGCAGTTTCCAACATTTTGTACCGGTTTTATTGTTGTGAGACATGAGGAAGTATTTTGTGCAGCATTTGTATATACTGTGAGTTCTACACATTTAAGTGCTGTGTAATATATTAAAGCTATTTGGAAGACGATGTTAATTCTTCTGTTACAGAATTTTATGGTGAGCGATACATAGCCGGCCGGTGTGAGCGAACGGTTCTAGGCGCTACAGTCTGGAACCGCGCGACCGCTACGGTCGCAGGTTCGAATCCTGCCTTGGGCATGGATGTGTGTGATGTCCTTAAGTTAGTTAGGTTTAAGTAGTTCTAAGTTCTAGGGGACTGATGACCTCAGAAGTTAAGTCCCATAGTGCTCAGAGCCATTGTTGTTGTTGTGGTCTTCAGTCCTGAGACTGGTTTGATGCAGCTCTCCATGCTACTCTATCCTGTGCAAGCTTCATCTCCCAGTACCTACTGCAACCTACATCCTTCTGAATCTGCTTAGTTTATTCATCTCTTGGTCTCCCTCTACGATTTTTACCCTCCACGGTGCCCTCCAATGTTGAATTTGTGATCCCTTGATACCTCAAAACATGTCCTACCAACCGATCCCTTCTTCTAGTCAAGTTGTGCCACAAACTTCTCTTCTCCCCAATCCTATTCAATACCTCCTCATTAGTTACGTGATCTACCCACCTTATCTTCGGCATTCTTCTGTAGCACCACATTTCTAAAGCTTCTATTCTCTTCTTGTCCAAACTAGTTATCGTCCATGTTTCACTTCCATACATGGCTACACTCCATATAAATACTTTCAGAAACGACTTCCTGACATTTAAATCTATACTCGATGTTAACAAATTTCTCTTCTTCAGAAACGCTTTCCTTGCCATTGCCAGTCTACATTTTATATCCTCTCTACTTCGACCATCGTCAGTTATTTTGCTCCCCAAATAGCAAAACTCCTTTACTACTTTAAGTGTCTCATTTCCTAATCTAATTCCCTCAGCATCACCCAATGGAATTCGACTACATTCCATTATCCTCGTTTTGCTTTTGTTGATGTTCATCTTATATCCTCCTTTCAAGACACTGTCCATTCCGTTCAACTGATCTTCCAAGTCCTTTGCTGTCTCTGACAGAATTACAGTGTCATCGGCGAACCTCAAAGTTTTTACTTCTTCTCCATGAATTTTAATACCTACTCCGAATTTTTCTTTTGTTTCCTTTACTGCTTGCTCAATATACAGATTGAATAACATCGGGGAGAGGCTACAACCCTGTCTCACTCCCTTCCCAACCACTGCTTCCCTTTAATGTTGCTCGACTCTTATAACTGCCATCTGGTTTCTGTACAAATTGTAAATAGCCTTTCGTTCCCTGTATTTTACCCCTGCCACCTTCAGAATTTGAAAGAGAGTATTCCAGTTAACATTGTCAAAAGCTTTCTCTAAGTCTACAAATGCTAGAAACGTAGGTTTGCCTTTCCTTAATCTTTCTTCTAAGATAAGTCGTATGGTCAGTATTGTTTCACGTGCTGCAACATTTCTACGGAATCCAAACTGATCTTCCCCGAGGTCGGATTCTACCAGTTTTTCCATTCGTCTGTAAAGAATTCGCGTTAGTATTTTGCAGCTGTGACTTATTAAACTGATAGTTCGGTAATTTTCACATCTGTCAACATCTGCTTTCTTTGGGATTGGAATTATTATATTCTTTTTGAACTCTGAGGGTATTTCGCCTGTCTCATACGTCTTGGTCACCAGATGGTAGATTTTTGTCATGACTGGCTCTCCAAAGGCCATCAGTAGTTCTAATGGAATGTTGTCTACTCGCAGCGCCTTGTTTCGACTCACGTCTTTCAGTGCTCTGTCAAACTCTTCACGCAGTATCTTATCTCCCATTTCGTCTTCATCTACATCCTCTTCCATTTCCATAATATTGCCCTCAAGTACATCACCCTTGTATAAACCCTCTATATACTCCTTCCACCTTTCTGCCTTCCCTTCTTTGCTTAGAACTGGGTTGCCATCTGAGCTCTTGATATTCATACAAGTGGTTCTCTTCTCAGAGCCATTTGAACCATTTTTTGAGCGATACATACATAATCAGTCAGAACAATGTGACCACGTAACTACTGTCGATAATAAACCCGACCGAACGACGACGAGGAATGGCTGGTAGTCAGACGTGCGCACGTTGCCTGTAGTATCTGCGAGCGTGCTGTCCGTGTGTAGGATGGGGTAGGCGCGCATTCTGTCTGAGGGCAGACTGTGATAGCCCAGAGGCTCGGCACGAGCATTTTGGAAACTGCACGACTTGACGGTTGTTTGAGGAATGCTGAGTGCTGTGGTGAGTGTCTTCACCAAGTGGCGAAACCAAGGTGAAACCACGTCGAGACATCATAGGCGTGGGCGGCCACCTCTCATTACAGGTGTCGGACGTCGTAGGCCTGGGAAGGTGGTAAACTAGGACAGACGGCAAACTGTGGCGGAACTAACATCAGACTTTAACGCTGGGCAGAGTACAAGTGTGTCCGAACACTCAGCGCACCGAACACTCCTAACGATGGGCCTCCCAAGCCGACGCCCAATGCATGTACCAATGTTAATATCACGACATCTACCACGACTGAAAGGGCAAGTGACCGTCTGCACAGAGTCTTGCATTGTCTAATTAACCCCAATACCTCCATCATGCCGATGGGAGGGCGCGAATCCGTCGTCTTCCAGGGGAACAGCTCCTTGACACCAGTACTGTGAGACGGAGAGAAGCTGGCGGCGGTCCCATTACGCTCCGGGGAATATTCACTTGGGCGTCCATGGGTCAAGAAGAGCTCGTTCAGGGCACCATGACGGCAAAGGAGTATCGTGCATTAGTTGCAGTCCACTTACAACCCTTCATGACGTTCCACGGCAGTGGCATTTCCAACGAGACAATGCGCCATGTCACAAGGCCAGAACGGTGAAGTGGTTCGAGGAACACAGTGTCGAGTTGGATGAAATTGAACATGGCATCACAGTTCACCGACCCCTTGCCGGAATTTACGGGAATTAGGTAACTAGTGTGTGCAGCTGTGGTGCCAGCTCCCTCCAGGGATCTACCAAGGCCTCATTCCTCGCATGCCACGATACGTTGCCGCCGCTGTGGAAAGGTCTGATCCAAAGGTGGACATACCAGCTATTAGGTATGTGGTCATAATGTTGTGGCTGATCACTGTACATCTCTATGTTATATTAGGAAAATGAAATCAGTTTATGAAGCAGATTGCTTACAAAACACGTCTTGACCCATGCCAGAATTTTGCTCAAATGTGTGTGATCGATAGTAAATAGGAGTATCAGGGGCAACTTAATGTACATAACGAAGTTTGGTCTGACCCATGGCAGAGCTCGCACCGGAAGATGCTTCAAAATAGAAGCAAACCGTGCAGCGAATGCCTACTTACAATATTTAAAGAATCACCTGTGATATCGCATCCTGTGGCACGGATAGGAGTTCCTTTGCCATAGTAATAAAATAAGTAAATTTTCATTTTGTCCTCTTAGTTATTTTTTTAATACCCGTTGATTCATCTGCTTAAGCATACGGCACATATTTGCCCCTCTCCTCATCCCCACGTCATCTGTCCATTGTGTCCTCACCCTCTGATAATCTCTCTTTTCATCCCTCCTTTCTCTGCTCAGTCATGCCCATCCACATGTATAGACCTTGGAATGGATTCCAACACTATCCACACATGCAGGGCAGCGGAGTTACCAACGAGTTCGCACGCCAAACTCTATTGCAACTACGCGGTAATTACCCCACAGCACTTCTTTCTGGACAGTAAGTAGTATGTGTACAAAACTTGGCTGAAGTCCGTCTGGTGGTTTAGGATGATAGGTGTAACACACGTATACATACATACATACATACATACACACACACATACACACACACGTCATATGTATTTGAAGAGCAATTCAAGAGTGTCTCTGTTTCACATTAATTTGTTTGAATGTATATTAATGTGGTAGCAACGATATTTAAGTCTCCTAATATTTCCACAGATGTATCTCGTATCTTATTAAAATAAGTGACATTTTCACGAAATTTAAAATGACTGAGAATTCATGTATAAAATGTGTGATCTTCAAGGATTTTTGGTGCTAATTCCAAAACTGTTCTTAGATTTTGGGACTCTGCAATGTTTCTAAGGTTACTTGCTGCATGTTATTCCGCAAAAAATTCCGCAAAAAAAAAAAAAAAAGGTTCAAATGGCTCTGAGCACTATGGGACATAACTGCTGAGGTCATCAGTCCCCTAGAACTTAGAACTACTTAAACCTAACTAACCTAAGGATATCACACACATCCATGCCCGAGGCAGGATTCGAACCTGCGACCGTAGCGGTCGCACGGTTCCAGACTGTAGCGCCTAGAACCACTCGGCCATTCTGGCCGGCTATACTGATAAACCAAAACAATATCACCACAACCCAGCGCGACGTTGGATGCCATCTAATGGCGTTGCGTGCACTTGCCGCGGTAACAAAAGTATGTAAGCGGAGAAGACACGAACAAGGGATCACCCTAGCGAAGATATGGGCTGCAAAAGGAGAAATCCATTGAAATAAGCAACTTTGGCAAACGGTAGATTATTATTACGCACAGGATGTGAACGAGTATCTCGTGCTACTGCCGTGAACATCTATGGAAAGAGGTAGGAGGACAGTGAAATTACCACTAGGCGCTGAATGGTTGGAGTCCACGACTCTACAGGGAATGTGGGGTTTGGAGGCTTGTCTGCTCTGTGAAGTAGGATAGATGGTGATCTGTGGCATCTCTTCTGAAAGAGCACGTTGCTGGTGCATGAACAAGTGTTTCGCAACACACCCACACCGTTCGTCGTACATTGCTGAACATGGAGCTCCGCACTAGACCACCCCATATTTGTTCACATGTTGATCCAACGATTTCGTCAGTTACGATTTCAATGGTCATGGGACCATCGGGATTCGACCGTCGATCAATGGAAACTGTCGGCTCTTCGGTTGAATCACATACTTGCTACAATAGGTCAATGGTCGTCTCCATAAACGTCGTCATCGAGGTGAACGGCGGCTCGAAACGTGCAGCGCGCCACGGACACAGGATGGTGGGAGCAGTATTATGCTATGGGAGACATTGTCCTGCGCTTGCATGGGACGCGTGGTAGTAATCGAAGACACGTTGACAGCTGCGAACCACCTGCGTCCATTCGTGCTTGATATCTCCCCCCTCCCCTGCGATGCCATCTTTCAGCAGTATAACTGCCCGTGTCTCGGAGCCAGAATCGTGCTCTAGTAGTTTGAGGAACATTATAGTGAACTCACGTTGATGTCTCGACGACCAGATTCGGCTAATGTAAATCGTATGGAACCCATCTGGGTCGCTGTCGGGCGCCATCAGCGCCTATGCAGATCTGCGGCCCATTATTTACGCGAATTACATGAGCTGTGCGTGGACATCTAATGCCACATACCTCCACAAACCAACAAACAAACCGTCATATTTCTGATACGCAGAATCAATGATGTATTTCGTTCCTTAGACGGCCAAACAAGCTACGAGTATTAAGCACATGGTCATAATATTTTGGCTGATCAGTGTATATCGCGAGCTATGAGTCAATGGTGAAAAACTGCCGTGCAGAATTCCTGGTTCGTGTTGAGCAGAAAATAAATACACGGAAACGTAATTCACTTTCGCTGGACTACTAGTTCACTTAAATTGATGCAATTTGCATATTTGATAACATTTTACTTGGCAATTCGGACGACAACAGGTGTGAAAATGCACGAAGAATTACGTATCTGACTCATTCTGAGAATTTTAAGAACAATGTTCCGTAAAATTTCTCCAGTGAATGAGGTCGTCGTAATTTATTTAGGTAGGGCGTCATATCTGGAGGTCAAGACGGATGGGAACGCCCATATACCGGATCGGGTGAATTCGAAGAACATACTGCCTCAATGGTGGACTCTGATAAGGAAAATTTTCCAAATGTGTATCTGAGAATAACACCAAGTGGAAACTACAGTGATGCAGCGAAGTCTGCTGTTACTGATGAAATTACATTAACAACGGATGTTTCCTTTGAATCTGTTGTCAATTATAGCCGTAAGTCAGTGGGTAATACCGTTAAATTCCAATACAAATTATCAAAAATTGTTGGTCCTAAATCAACTCCAAAGCACTTTTTCAGAGACCTACGTTTACAACCGCTAAAATGTTTTCTGAGAGGGGAAAATTGTCTACTATTTGCACATAGTGTAGTTAATTCTGGAGAAACCTATACTATACAGGGGCCAAGTGAGAATCCTGGAACAACAACACAATCAGTAAACATGATATTTAGTGCTGTTAAAGAAAGATTGTCTGCTGACTGCCACTATAGGCATACAGACTGGAAAAAGTTATTTGTCTGGATGAAGAGAAGCAACAAGAGGAACTCTGTGTTAGGGATCATTTTCTTGGATGTACAGTACCACTGAATAATTTGTTTCCCCTGTACGTCTCTGTACATGTTACGTAGATGTCTGTCCATTATTAGCGATAATAACAGGCCACAACGAAAAATGAGAGTGCTATTTATAGATTCAAAACTGACGCACGTAGTCCAGCATGCGATGACTGGAAATCAAGTCGTTACAATCATAGTAAACATTACTTTTGATCCAGTGATGAGTCTCCAGACAGTTAATGTTTTAAAGTTTTCAGCACTGACAAGGCAAATTTTAGTTGAACCACGAAACGGTCTATGTTATCTTAATTCTACAACTACACTGAGTAGTAAAGCCAGCCTGGTGAAGTACAATGATACACTTACTGCATCTTTTGCCCACAGGCAACTGACTGCAACTATTATTCGATTGCCAAGAAGTTACAACAGCAATTATGAAAGGAAGCTGAAAGTAGCAGAGAGACCTTGCAAGGCAGTTTGAGTCTGCAAAGCAACGAGCCAGCGAAACTGATCCCTGTGTGCATGAAGAACTGTCAGTGGAATTTTCTTTATTATTGCAGAAAACATAAGATTCCCTGTAGAAACAAGTGAAGTCTGCTACTTAGGATGAAGCAAACATAGGGAACTTTCGTATACAACAATTGACAATTTTTACGAAAGGAAATTGAAGAATGCACCAGATGAAAAGACACCCTTGCACGCTCAACTGGAAGTAACGCGAAATTCATTGAAACAAGAAACAGACCAATTAAAATGACAACTTGAAGTGCAGAATACAAATGAAGGAGATGTAGATGATACTTTAAGAAGCGTTAGGCAGCACTATTAAAGGAACTTCATAATAAAATAATGGAAAATCAAGTGATAACTGAAAATATTGAAGAGATAAAAGAAGATTTCATTATGTTAGAAGAAAACAGAAACTCTCTTCTGCAAGAGCTGGGTATGGATAAGAGCTCATAGATTGAAAGAATTGTTCACGTATTTCTCATCATGGTGGTGGTGATGATATTTCTGATTATTGTGATGTAAAGATAGAAATAACTGAAGAAGAAAATGTCAGCTTGGAGAAGATGTGATGCAGTTAGTTAGGACGACAGTGACATTGTGATAACTGATGACTAGAAATGAGCAGCGTAAACATTGTTTATAAGATGGTTGTGAAATAGATATTTTTATGCTTTTAGAGAATTGAAATTGTTAATTTGTTCTGGGAGATTATCTTGCCTGTAAGTTATCTCCGTAATCTTTCAGATGTACAGATGTTAGATCAGTTTTAGTATACACATGCTCTTCCCTTTTGTAGTACCGCTTGGTATCAGTTAAATTCATTCCTAACATTGTATATAAACGTAAATGGACATTGCACTTTCACTTTGTACAAAGAGTTGAAAGAAGTTGGAGGTAAAATTTGAACATAACGGGGTGTATTGCCAGTAATAAACTTGTAAGCAGTCTTCATTATCAATGCAAATTTATGTGTTGTGTTCTCACTGCTGCTGGAATGCAAAGTTGATTTAATGGTATCCCAACAAAAAAAGGCTGTGAAACAAACTAGTTCCACAATATTACCGTAAAGTTAATGGATGATGACAAAAATTATTGTAGTTTTTCATGTTGTTCTACCAGCATTAATTTTCATCAGATACTGAAGTAGTTGTAAGATTTAAAGAATCTCGCTAGATCTCTCTGTAGATAATCTACGAGTAAAGCAATAAGGACGTACATTTAATTTAAAAAAAAGTGGTAAAACACGTGCCTGGAAAGCGGAAGTTCGCGCGTTCGAATCTGTCGGACCACGGCTTTTGCAATCTGTGTTTTAACCTAGCTTTCCCCTCTCAACGATGTGACAAGTCTCCAAAAACAAAAAGTCGTTCGCATTCCACGTTAAACTTTAGGTCCCCTTACTGCGGTAGGTTTACTGCGATACGTGAAAGATATGTAAGTTGCCAAAGCGACGTCTAGTTGAAAGACTTGCAACTGGTCTTTGAACCTCACGAGATGATTATATTATAATTTTTCACATTGTTAATTTTTGACAACACTCAGCAGAGTATCTATCCAAGCAATGAGATACAAGACGAGAAACTTAAGTTGTTTTTAAGTAAGTTATCCTCAAATATGCACTGACTGCTTGCATCTATTGGCTACATGTAGGCAACTTAACGTAAGCATTCATCTGTGTTAACGTTTGTTTATACCTACTTAAAATTCCTTAGTTCGTGTTTAGTGTTGCTATCATGCCTAATAGTGTACATAGGGGTGTGAGTAGCGTCGGATGTTGAGTGATATACGACACGGAGATGCCATTTGCTCGTGTGAGATAGCGTTATCATCAACTTGTAAACTCTAAAAGTGATCTCACTGAAGGTATCCATTTGGCCGGCTAGTCGAATGGTGCAGTATCCAGATTTGTGGGATATCCAGAGATGACAGTGGCCCAAAGTTGGAGTGAACGGTAACGCGAGGTCACGGATATTCCTCGTAAAGGTTTCAGTAGACCATGTCTAACCACCCCAAGGGAATATCGCTGTACAGTGCACCAATCACATCGTAAGCCCTTCACATCTGTGCCATTCATCCGAAAATAAGTAATGGACTCTTTGCAACATTCTGTGTCATCGTACACCTCTGGTCAGAGACTAGCAGTTGTCAGATTACGTAATTACCGTCCCGTACGTAGGCTGCCGTTAACACCGCAACACGGACGACTGAATCACCACAACGACGATGATGTCAAAGCGTTGGTACCCAAATCTACCATTAGATTCTTAAGAGAATAGAATCCAGATGTTGATTATCCGTTAAAATAAGTGCTTTAATGTTGGTGGAAATTAGATTGGTAAGGTGCAGCAAAGGCTAAGTTATAGATGCTCGTGTAAGGAGAAAGTTGTTTTATAAAACACACTCGCATTTCTTTAAAATTAAAAAAAAAACTGTACTTACGTCAAAAAACACTCCTCACGAAGCCGTTACTCAGCTTTGTATGGAGCACAACGTTGGTGTTCTAAATCAAAACACATATGGAAAACATCAGAACTGCCTCTACAGTAAACTGTGGTCTTCCAGAAAATGTGAGCTCCATTGACAATTTGTTGTGAAATACTTCTTGTGGAATATTTTAACGTATCTGCATCGTGTGTACCTTTGCCAATGTAAATTGGTTTCCTTTAGTTATTTACTCAATTTAATTCAACTTAGACATGGTTAAACAAGTCTGTAGTACATGTTTTTGTCTGCTAAAGTAGCCTTGTCTTTGGTTGAATAGTGAAAAGACATTTCTTCAAGCTGAACTTTGAGTGTGAAACCTTGTCAGCCAATCATGTTGCTTACCACAGACTTTAAAGTTCGCCAGGGCCATGCGGACAAGCAAACACTGTCCCCTTGGTTTCCACCTGAAGCTGTTAACATAGTACTGCCTGCTGACGATTTCTGAAGTTGAGATATTTGTCTTTGGAATTATTCAGACGTTCATTTCTAAGCTACAGCGCTCAAGATTTTTGGTGAGATCGTTGGTTTCTTGCACTGCACTGGTGTCATTCAATATTAAATGATCGTCAGGTACATCTTCGGGACATACTTTTGCAACCGTGTGTCCATGTGAGCAAGATCAGGTCTGTGTTCGGATCGCGCCCTAGTTTGGATATGCGAGAAGTAATATAATAAGATAGTTAATTATATGTTCCATGGATGATTTTGCACGAGAGATCTTATGATGAGGGACCAGTCATTTTACATTCACATAGGAAATTAATTTGTTCGTAGAAATTGACGGAAATTCATCGAGTAAAAGAGGTGGGATTTCTTGCGTTCCCCAATGTAGTGTTGTAGACCCTCTGCTGGCCCCTATCTATATAAACGATTTACGAGACAATCTAGCAGCCGTCTTCGGTTGTTCGCAGATGATGCTGTTGTTTACCGTCTAGTAGAGTCATTAGAAGATCAAAACAAACTGCAAGACGATTTAGGAAAGTTATCTCTATGGTGCGAAAATTCGCAAGTGATCCTAAATAATGAAAAGTGTGAGGTGATCCACATGAGTGCTGAAAGGAATCCGTTAATCTTCGGTTAAACGATAAATCAGTCAAATCTAAATGCCCTATGTTCAACTAAATATCTAGGAATTACAATTAGGAACAACTTAAATTGGAATGAACACTCAGATAATTTTATGGGAGAGGCAAATAAAAGACAGATTTACTAAAGAGACTGCGTACACTACTCTTGTCCGTCCTCTTTTGGAGTACTGTTGCTCGGTTTGGGATCCTTACCAGATAGGATTAACGGAGTACATAGAGAAAGTTCAAAGAAGAACACGTTTCGTATTATCGCGAAATGGGGTACAGAAAGTGTCACTGATGTGATTCAGGATTTGTAGTGGACATCATTAAAACAAAGGCGTTTTTCGTTGCGGCGGGATCTTCTCAAAAACTTTCAGTCAGCAACTTTCTCCCCTGAATGCGAAAATATTTTGTTGACGGCGACCTACATGGGGAGAAACGGTCATCACAATAAAATAAGGGACATCAGAGCTCGCACGGAAAGATACAGCTGTTCATTTATCCCGCACTCTCTTGGAGTTTGTAAAAATAGAGAACTATTGTGAAGGTGGTTCGATGAACTCTCTGCCAGGCACTAACGTGTGATTTGCGAAGAATCCATGTAGATATAGATACGGTTACACTCCGAACATTTCGAAATGATTTAAAAAAAGTAAGATACATACTGATGTGATTTAATAATTCCTACCCACCAGCTTTTACACATTACCGTAACACAAATTCTTCCACGGAACTGAAGAAGTAATCAAGGGTAAACTTTCTCAGTTTGTTACCTAATTTTACTTTGCTGCCTGTCAGACATTTTATATCATTGGATATGTGATCAAAAGTCGTTGTTGCGGCACTGTGCACCCTTTTTGTGCTAAAGACAATCTTAATGTGGAGTTATGAATGTCATTTTTCCTTCTGGTGTTGTAATTGGGTACCTCACTGTTTCTTTTGATTTGTAGTGTATTATTTACAACAGACTTCATGAGGGAATAGATATACTGTGGAGCAGTAGTCAGAATGCCAAATTCCTTAAACAGATGTCTACAGGCTCATCGTGGGTAAGTATGTTTTTGCGGAACGAAGACTTTATTTCTTAAAAATGAGTTACACCAGAACATTATTACACATGAATTACTGAATGAAAATATCAAAATATGTCAACTTTTATTTGCCTCTCCCCGAGACTGGCTTTGATTCAAAGTGCGAATATGGTTGAACTAAGTTGTTTTAGAAGCTCCTTAATGTGGTTTTTTTTCAGTTTAAATTCTCATCTATGTGGACCGCAAAGAATTTGGAAGTTCCCACCGTGTTTTTTATTTCCTCACCAGGTGTTGCACATATCATTGGTGTAGTAGCTCTAGACGTGCAGAACTGAATACTCTGTGTCTATTTAAAATTGAGGACGAGACCATTCGCAGAAAACCAGTCAATGACACTTTTAAGAACTTTGTTTACCATTTCTTCTGTTTCTGTACATGTGCTTGGGTCGATTAAAATACTAGTGTTATCTGCAAAAAGAACTAATTCTGCTTGTTGTATACTATTTTTCATTGAGTAATCCGATATTGTAAGTCGTATATCACGTTACTTTCCCACTCTCTAAATTGCATAACGAGGATTATAGAGAATAGGGGGTTATTCTTCTGCCTTTTGTGAATGTCAGATATTATACTGTCTCACGTTCTGTCAGAAGGCATACCGTTGTTTCTGCTTTTTTTAGGGAAAACTGTAGTTAATTTAAAATCTCTCGAAAAATATTGACCTCCCGATGTCATTTATAAAACCTACGAACTTTTATGCTCCTTTTCATATGTGCTCATTTAACCTGTGTGCGCACCAATAGCAGATGCAGTCACGACATTTTTAAAACGAAGTGTGTTCAACAGAAATAATATTCCGATAAGCCTTCTCGAGCAGATACAGTAATCTCCTATTTTATGTAAATTTTTAGCTAAATAAGGTAAGTGAGAGCTGCAGAGAACTTCAAGACACGTTCTGTAGCAAGGAATTCTTCGAGAGTTTACTTTTCAGTGAATCACTTTCTGGTCGTTAGTATTAAGACAGAGAGAGCAGTTACATCAGCAAGGCACACATCTTTCCTATAAGGAGGGATGAATTTACATCTTCATCTACGTGATTACTCTGCTATTCACATTAAGACGGTCGATCATATTCACTGCAATATACCTTCCTTTAAATTATGTGAAAGACCACTTTAAATGTTCCGATGCACTACAAAAGTTTACCAACTACCTCATATCGCATTAACAGTAGTGAGATGGCGTTTTGTTTTTCATCCATGGTTCAAATTTCGTACAATGAGGAATATTTTCAGGGGGTTAAAATCGAAATCATAACTTGCGATGTATTCACAGGTAAAAAACCAAATAAGGTAATGGGCAACTTTCAATGTAATAAATTACGTTTACTCTTAGGATTCACGAGCAAGTCCCGAGCTGTAAGGAAATGTGATAGCGTGTGGCGTAATGCCGTGAATTAATGCCAGTTTTAGGTGCCAATAAAGGAGAAAATTTTGAACATTCGCAAGCAAGGCTGCTACTCGCTGAGGAGCAGAATACGTGGTAGCGTGACCCAAGGTGAAAGCAGTTCAGCGAGCAACCTGTTGACAGGCTAATTCCGCGCTCGTCCTTTTAATGCCATTACGTCAGCTCGCGAGCGCAGATCGATCTGTGAAAGCCGTTGTCCTTCGCCAGCTCTGCAACTACTCATTCGTTTCCGCTTCAGTCGTATATTCTTCCGTATATACACTACTGACCATTAAAATTGCTACACCACGAAGATGACTTGCTACAGACGCGAAATTTAAGCAACAGGAAGAATATGCTGTGATATGCAAATGATTAGCTTCTCAGAGCATTCACACAAGGCTGGCGCCGGTGGCGACACCTTCAACGTGCTGACATGAGGAAAGTTTCCAACCGATTTCTCATACATAAACAGCAGTTGACCGGCGTTGCCTGGTGAAACGTTGTTGTGATGCCTCGTGTAAGGAGGAGAAATGCTTACCATCACGTTTCCGACTTTGATAAACGTCGGATTGTAGCCTATCGTGATTGCGGTTTATCATATTGCGACATTGCTGCTCGCGTTGCTCGAGATCCAATGACTATTAGCAGAATATGGAATCGGTGGGTTCAGGACGGTGATACGGAACGCCGTGCTGGATCCCAACGGCCTCGTATCAATAGCAGTCGAGATGACAGGCATATTATCCGCATGGCTGTAACGGATCGTGTGGGCACGTCTCGATCCCTGAGTCAACAGATGGGGACGTCTTCAAGACAACAACCATCTGCACGAACAGTTCGACGACGTTTGCAGCAGCATGGACTATCAGCTCGGAGACCATGGCTGCGGTTACCCTTGATGCTGCATCACAGACAGGAGCGCCTGCGATGGTGTACTCAACGACGAACCTGGGTGCACGAATGGCAAAACGTCATTCTTTCGGATGACTCCTAGTTCTGTTTACAGCATCATGATGGTCGCATCCGTGTTTAGCGACATCACGGTGAACGCACATTGGAAGCGTGTATTCGTCTTCGCCATACTGGCGTATCATCCCGCGTGATGGCATGGGGTGCCATTGGTTACGTCTCGGTCACCTCTTGTTCGCATTGACGGCACTTTGAACAGTGCACGTTACATTTCAATGTGTTACGACCCGTGGCTCTACCCTTCATTCGATCCCTGCGAAACCCAACATTTCAGTAGGATAATGCACGACGGCAAATTGCAGGTCCTGTACGGGCCTTCTGGATACGGAAAATGTTCGACTGCTGCCCTGACCAGCACATTCTCCACATCTCTCACTAATTGAAAATGTCTGGTCAATGGTGGCCGAGCAACTGGCTCGTCACAATACGCCAGTCACTACCCTCGATGAACTGTGGTATCGCGTTGAAGCTGCATGAGCAGCTGTACCTGTACACGCCGTCCAAGCTCTGTTTGACTCAATGCCCAAGCGTATCAAGGCCGTTATTACGGCCAGACGTGGTTGTTCTGTGTACTGATTTCTCAGGATCTATGCACCCAAATCGCGTGAAAATGTAATCACATGTCTGTTCTAGTATAATATATTTGTCCAATGAATATCCATTTATCATCTGCATTTCTTCTTGGTGTAGCAATTTTAATGGCCAGTAGTGTATTCTTTGCATTTTGCTGTGTCGTACACGTGTGTGTGACTCAGAAGCCGAGTGTGTGTGTGCATAAACACTAATTTAAGATAATGGCATTCAAACCGTGGTCGTTACTATGATTTTTTTTCACCTACTGCTTATTTCACACATGTGTATGTGGAAGTGCACCAAATCACACCATCGATCGCAGTCCTCTGTCTATACGCTACGGAGGTGTTAACTAGACCAGAACACATTGTGCACGTTACTTCCCGTCTCTGGACTGCGTGCAGAAGCGCTCACTACGCCTGGCGGTTCTCCTGCCCGCAGAGACTGTACAACTAAACGTCATCAGTAACCGCAAGTAACACTACGTTCCTGTATCTGCAGTCACGGTTGAGTTCTCATGTAAAATGTAAATAGCTCACTTGAGTAGTTGCTATACCTTAACTTTAATCTCTCTCTGATACTCGTGAAGTAACATAGGTTCTTCCACTTATCGAATAGCGCCATCTTTATTGTTTCCGACGTTGCACTAGCCTCTGTTTTTTTAAATAAAGAGGAGGGAGGGACAGAGAACTGTATGAACTTGTCTGTGACGAATTCCTTGAGAAAATAGGATGGTTTACCTTTTCCAGTCAAGAAAATCGAAACAGTGGGATGGAGATTTAAACTTCGATGCCTTTCTATAGGTGCGTCGCGTTTAGAGAATTGCGCTCCCTAGCTAATTCACTTACCACGAGGCTCCACGAACACATATACAATGTGTTTAACCAGTTTGTTGAAAGATGGCCGTATGGAAACAATGACATGGTGAGCAATGAGATATAAGCGATATTCTAAGGATCTGTACTTTGGAGATAAAATACCTATCACAAAATTGAATCAATAAAACTGGGAAGGAAATCAAATGAAATTAAGATAAACTGTCTGACTTTGCAGTTGATTTTGTCATACTTCTAGAAAATATGACGCGCACGAATGAGTCTTGGAAGAAACGGTGAATACAAGTGGTCTCAGAATTTCGCTGAAAAAGTAAAATTCACGACAAATTAAAAAAATATGTATTGAATAAAAAAAAAAACAAAATGTTTTGAGAAACGCTTTGTCAAAAAGTAAGAAATAAAATAGATTAAAAAATCGTTTGACGTGGCTTTGAATGATGATTGAAATCATGTACAGCTCTTGAGATACGCAAACAGTGACGTAACGAGACCACTGAACGAAAGTCCACCAGACAAATATCCCCTAGTACTCTTTAAAACCCTAAGATCCTAAATTAAGCATTAAATCCTCAATCGACTCCTCATTTTCAGTACTTTACTATTATTATTATTATATTATTATTATTATTATTATTATTATTATTATTAAGATTATATATATCAAGAAAAATAAGGAAAGTTTTAAATCAGGCTGTGATTTGATATTCACTTTATTTTTTCAACACGCAGTAAGGAATTTCACGATTTCTATACCAACGTAACTTGTTAGAGGCAAAATAGCTATGCCTTGATGACTTTTTGACACTTCATTTACGTAGCTAGCAGCAGCTGTTCAAGAAGTACTTGAATGACTGATTAATTTTTTCCTAACTAGCATGATTACTTTCAACCAAAAAAACATTTTTTTCACGTTAGTAAATTTTATACTCTCTTTCTGCATTTACAACTCTTCGTTTAGCTAAAATCCATTGTGTAATCTCTAGGGAGACTTGTTTTCCTTCCGCTCAAACATTCAGCCAAAAAATGCATCAAACGAGAAGTAGGTAAAATAGAGAAAGGTGGTAAATTAATACATAACTTGGAAAAATCATTCTGCAGAAGCGACTGGAAATATTTGTAACAGACGAAAGAATTAATAAAATGGAAAGAGCCTATGGGTTTTCAAAAAAATCTACTACGTGAAATGTATATCTAGAGAAACGAAAGTAAGACAGCATAGCGACGTGACAAGACCAGAATGTTTATATGCGGATGAATAATTGACAATGAACTACAAAATAGACAAAATTCACGTACTTTCAAGCCGGATTATTGGAAAATAATGAGTGCAACACGCTACATATCGTTTGAAAACGAGAAGTAACGATGGAGAATAATGTAGAGAAAATATCAGAAGTAACGGCAAGGCGAAGATCACTCTTCTTAGAACACCTCTACCAAATGAATGACAACAGTCTAACGGAAGAAATATTCCAGTATTTCTTGAATGAAAAATCACCCATAGACTGGAATACGGAAATAAGAAATGCGCTAGAAAGAAACACCTTCCAAGAATGGGAAATAACAAACTTTTTAAGAATAAAGTACTAAATTTACAAGGCTTTCAAAGCATAAGAATAAAAAAATACGTACGACATGGACAGAAGGAAGGAAAGCACTACGTAGGGAGAAAGTAAAGGAATACCGTAAAAGTAAGAAACAACAAAGAGAGAGGAGGAATTGCTGTTATTACGTGATCCAAGTTCAAAAAATGGTTCAAATGGCTCTGAGCATTATGGGACTTAACTTCTGAGGTCATCAGTCCCCTAGAACTTACAACTACTTAAACCTAACTAACCTAAGGACATCACACACATCCATCCCCGAGGCAGGATTCGAACCTGCGACAGTTTCTAGCTCTTCAAGCAGATCCATTTGGTTTCCTTTGTTCGCAGTGTGTAGTATTTATAGGTTTTCTGTAATGGCTGTGGCTGAGTGACCATGGTCTTTTAGATGCATTGCAAACGTGGATTTATCAAAATTATATAGCCTGAAGGCATCCATACGCTCACAGTATCTTATAGTGAAACTCTTTCCAGTTTGGCCTATGTAGAACTGTGGGCAATTGTCACATAAAAGTTTGTAAATACCTGATTTGTGGCAGCATTGGTTGTTTGTCTTACTGTTGTGGATTATGTGCTGAAAGAAATTTGAATACCAGTTTTCCGAAAGAGGTTGGCAATTTGGCATGAAATTGTAGTCACCAGCAAATATTTTTTTTTTTTTTTGTATTTATACACAGTGATCTCCAACAGTGCAAACACGTATATGAATGTATAAACATCTGAGGATGGGCGCAAGCCCGAAACCGGTCAAGTGACAAATAAATAACCTTTTATTGTGACTGGTAGCGGATATTTTTCTAAACCAGATAAACTTTAACTGTTCCCAAGCTGATCCACGGACATCGTCAATTACGATTGCAGTGGGTAAGAGGTCGTCGAGTTTGGATCGTTGATCAATGAAGGAGTATCGCTAAGTGAATCACGTTTATTGGCAGTCGTACCCAGATAAGCCGTCGTCGAGGCGAACGGTTGCTTTAAATATGCACCACACAGTGGACGCAGGGCGGTGGGGCAGTTTTCTGTTATATGGGACATTCACCCGGGCTTCCGTCGCACCACTGGACTCGCATTCCGGATGACGATGGTTCAAACTCGCCTCCGGCCATCCTGCTTTAGGTTTTCAGTGCTTTCCCTAAATCGCTTCTGGCAAATGCCAGGATGGTTCCCTTTAAATAGCACGCCTTCCTTCCACAGCATTCCTTAATCCGAAAGGACTGGTGACAACGCTGTTTTACCCCCTCCCATGAATCGACCAACCGACCAGCTGCTCCCATTCATGCTTGACGTCTTCCCCGTGACAATGGCATCTTTTAGCACGAAAGCCGACCGTGTCAGAAGACAGAATAGAGAAACAGTGGTTTGAGCTGCATGGTGGTGGTATTTTGGCCACGAAATTCGCTTGATCTGAACCTGATGGCACACATTTGCGACGGTTTTAAGCCGGCATTCATAATGTTTTAGCTAATTATTGTAAACCGAACTATCAGTTTAATAAGCCACGGCTGCAAAATACTAACACGAATTCTTTAGAGACGAATGGAAAAACTGGTAGAAGCCGACCTCGGCGAAGATCAGTTTGGATTCCGAAGAAATGTTGGAACACGTGAGGCAATACTGACCCTACGAATTATCTTAGAAAAGAGATTAAGGAAAGACAAACCTACGTTTCTAGCATTTGTAGATTTAGAGAAAGCTTTTGACAATGTTGACTGGAATACTCTCTTTCAAATTCTGAAGATGGCAGGGGTAAAATACAGGGAGCGAAAGGCTATTTACAATTTGTACAAAAACCAGATGGCAGTTAAAAGAGTCGAGGGGCATGAAAGGGAAGCAGTGGTTGGGAAGGTAGTGAGAAAGGGTTGTAGCCTATCCCCGATGTTATTCAATCTGTATATTGAGCAAGCAGTAAAGGAAACAAAAGAAAAGTTCGGAGTAGGTATTAAAATCCATGGAGAAGAAATAAAGACTTTGAGGTTCGCCGATGACATTGTAATTCTGTCAGAGACAGCAAAGGACTTGGAAGAGCAGTTGAACGGAATGAACAGTGTCTTGAAATGAGGGTGTAAGATGAACATCAACAAAAGCAAAACAAGGGTAATGGAATGTAGTCGAATTAAATCGGGTGATGTTGAGGGAATTAGATTAGGAAATGAGACAAAGTAGTAAAGGAGTTTTGCTATTTGGGGAGCAAAATAACTGACTATGGTCGAAGTAGAGAGGATATAAAATGTAGACTGGCAATGGCAAGGAAAGCGTTTCTGAAGAAGAGAAATTTGCTAACATCGAGTATAGATTTAAGTGTCAGGAAGTCATTTCTGAAAGTATTTATATGGAGTGTAGCCATGTATGGAAGTGAAACATGGACGATAAGTAGTTTGGACAAGAAGAGAATAGAAGCTTTCGAAATGTGGTGCTACTGAAGAATGCTGAAGATTAGATGGGTAGATCACATAACTAATGAGGAGGTGTTGAATATAATTGGAGAGAAGAGTAATTTGTGGCACAACTTGACTAGGAGAAGGGATCGGTTGGTGGGGAATATTCTGAGACATCAACGGATCACCAATTTAGTATTGGAGGGTAGCCTGGAGGCTAAAAATCGTAGAGAGAGACCAGGAGATGAATACATTAAACAGATTCAGAAGGTTGTAGGTTGCAGTAGGTACGGGGAGATGATGAAGCTTGCACAAGATAGAGAAGCATGTAGAGCTGCATCAAACCAGTCTCAGGACTGAATACCACAGCAACAAGAACAACAACAACATTGTAAACAATGTGTGTATTCAAATACGGCTGCATGAGAGACTGACGTGATGAGCCGTAAGGAAATAAAATTGTATTGTATATTAAAAACATGAAGGTTAGTAATTTGTTTATGGTTTGGATGTCTGCTGTAGTAAACATGTTTGCTAAACAAACACATCCTAGTACTCTTACGGGAGCCAGAGCTGGCGTTACTATCTGCCTGCTACGACCGATAAGCTCGCCCCGTGCCCTGTAGTGACACAGGCTGGTATCGATCGGCGATAGCTTGTAACACTTGAAGTGCTCTGTTTGCTGCCAGAGACTTCTCTACTTTCCTCGCAAATCATCTATGGTTTTCTTATTGGATGACAGAAGTTCTAATTCTCGACAATTCATCCCGACGTGGGCTTTCCGGGACTTCTATAAAACATATCAGGAAAATGGTACATTAATAAGGACGCGGCTATTGTCTACCCTCTGCGTAGTCCAACTAAGCGAGTACTCTGTCCCGAATGACCCTGCCGTCTGTGGGGCGGCGGGTAGGGAAAATATGTTGCTGTTATACAAATATTTGTAGAATGTAGAAACACTTCCCGGCCGATTAACGATATGTGCGGCGGCGGGTGAAATTATTGTTCTTAAAAATGTTCCTATTATTTTTGCTGTTGTTTGCCATTCTCAACACTGGCTCTCTAATTACAATATTGGCTACCAGAAAGTGATTAGCAAAACGTGAAGCCTGTAATTAGAATTCCTAGTGCCCACTTCATCTGAGAATACACTTATAGTTACAGCTTATAGCTCTGAGGAATTAGGAGATTGTCCGGGATTTACAATCAAAAACGATTTTCTAAAATAGTTGAGTATATTCTGAAAGTCACAGATGAAAAACAAAAGAATCCACACAACCTAACTAACAGAACAGTTCAGAGTCTAATGCGCTGATGCAACTATAATTGTCCAAATTGAATATTTAAATGAATGCTCGCCATAATTTGATGATTAGGTTCATCAAACGCCACGCTAAATAATGGTAGAATGTTTGTCCCGCGGCGGCACGTGAAAATATGACAATACGAAAATCATCCCAGAATTAACACTTCACTTGCAAATGATTTCATGGTTACGCGTATCTCGAGTAACTTAATACGGCCTCCGAGGCTGTTTGTAGCAATGATACCGACGCGACTCCCGACACAGATGGCGTGCTGTTCAGCGTCTGGAGAGAACTGGGGCCTTTTTTCCTCGCGCAGCGTTCTTATATATAAAGCCGCGGTGCGGACGGCTAAGGGAACGCCTGATCAAATCGGCTCTCCCGACTAGCCGCTGGGCTAGTAATGCACCACTTTAAGTTACCTAATAAATCATAGCTTCTCTTGCTGATGGCCGATGAAGCTCTTAATTGACATGTGCATTCAGCACGCAGGTAAGTATTGATAATAAAATTTTGACGTGGTTAAGTTAAATATTTTGGGCGAGAGAATTAATTTAATTACACGCAATAGACGAGCTCTGAACTGGCCCTTTGGAGATACGCTATCGCTATAGTTTTATAGGTATTCAAATGAAACTTCTCACATCTTCATAGTTATAGCGGATCTCCAACCTACTTAAATATAAACATCCTAGCCTTATTTATTAGCCTACTTAATCTATCTTGCTTCCTTAAGTTTTAAGACAAAAACCAGAAAATCATGCATTTCCACTAAAATTTTAATTTGTGAAATCCAAAGTACTGTTTTTATTAAATTATTATGAAAGATGAATCTAAATATAAATTTTTAACTTTCTAGCTCTTTTCTGTTGCGCCAATGATTTTTACAGAAAAACGTCCAAATTTCGAAAATGGCTAAAGTTATCGAACTGATATTTAACACACATTAATTTAGTATTACTCCTGACATGCTAGAAACATTTTAGGTAATTTGCTTGATTTTTAAAGCATTGCGCAACATTTATGACGTCAGAGCTAGTTACAGCAGACTGGCTGGCACACAATGGAAAGACATGTGAATTTACTACAGCGTGAGTAGGCTGCTTCCCTACACGTCGACAGAACATTGAGTGTTACCTTTGGTCTGTCCTCTGGCTGTCTGTTGTATATATATCCTGTAATTCGTCTGTTCCTTTAGGATCACACCATGATACTTTTAAATCTGGTATCGCAGGACAGAGCGGATCAGGTTGTGGAAACGGGCCAAGACCAGTTACTGTAAAGTTACACAAGAACACACAACTTTATTCCTTCAAAACACAGTGCACAGTTTTCTCTTTAAAACAACAAGGATCATTTCACGGCTGAAGGTCCAAGTAACTTCTCAGTAATAAGGTTTACATAATTCCTTTTAAAACACAAGGATTAAGAGAAATGGCTGAAGGCCTTACTTAAGGAAAATTAAAATATATTCTCGGCCAAAGGTCCAAGTAATATTTCAGATCAGCAAGGAAATTCTTTAAAAGGCAAGCATTTACAAATATAAGGAAAATTTAAATTAATTCCTCAGCTGAAAGCCCAATAATTTTTCAACATAATAAAAGGCAACCTTTAAAGACAAGCATTTACACAGTACAACAGGAAACCATCTTAAGAAAACCTGAAATATCTTGATGGCTGAAGGTCCAGACAATTATTCGGAATAATTAAAGAAAAACCTAGAGATAAACATTTACACAGTACAGCTGAAGGCGATTTTAAGAATTCAAGATAAGTAACGAGAAATCTTACAGACAGAACTCTACACATTACGGCTGAAAGCCACAGATTTTAAAACAAACGCAGCTGAATGCCTAAGTATAGAGCAACCAAGAATAAAAAAACCGCGGCTGAAAGCCTAATCTTAAAATACTTCCCATAAGGTTCGGCTGAAGGCCATATACAGTACATAGAACAGACAAAATTAATACACGGCTGAAAGCCTGGCACAGTACTTGCGATAAAAGAAATTCACAATCACAAACAGCAGAACAGTGGTGCTCAGAAGTGTTCCATGGATCGGCCTAGGGAGGAAACTCTAAAAACAGTTTAGGTGAGACAGGCAGCCAAGCGTAACACTAAATAATCGGGTGGCAGCAAGACCTAGGGACGGCTGAAGAACCAACCAACAACCTAATCAAGTCCCTTCCACCCGACCAACGACACGACAACCAAAAATATCAGCGAGGACGAGGATCGCAGCAGGACTATGTCTTGATAATTGGCATCTAAACACAGTCAAGGCACACTCTCTTGCAACCGAACGACTGGCTGCTCCAGTACGCAGACAGCATTCATCTGCTCAGCGGAAATCACAGAAGCTGCACACAGTTCCACATAAATACTGGCAACAATAACTCCAACAATCCTAAAACCAATCACCGTGGAACAACAAGGAGTAATGACACGTCAAAAATAGCTCTGAGCACTATGCGACTTAACTTCTGAGGTCATCAGTCGCCTACAACTTAGAACTAATTAAACCTAACTAACCTAAGGACATCACACACGTCCATGCCCGAGGCAGGATTCGAATCTGGGACCGGAGCGGTCGCTCGGCTCCAGACTGTAGCGCCTAGAACCGCACGGCCACTCCGGCCGGCGTAATGGCACGTCACATACACAGAGTTTCCATAGGCGTCCGATGAGACGACCGACCGAACGACCAACCAAAGTACTCCCCACTCAAAATGCGTGTCGGCGACGGTCGGGCGAGTCTTGGCTGCCCGGAGCTGACTGCAGCTCCAAACCGACTCAACTCGATGTCCGGAACTCGGAGACACGGCGACCCGGGCACACTGGCTCGGACCCACCCATGCAGAGGTAACACTTGCCCATCGGCCAAGACATCTCTGCACGAAGAAAGAACCAACCCACGTCCGGCAAGATGACCAACTGACGAGGCCCAGAAACGGCCAAAAGACCAAATACACGTCGCTTAATGAGACGACCAACCGAACGACCAACCGGCGGTCGTTCCCGCTCCAATCTTCTTCCGTCGGACAGTTCATATGTGTGGCCAGCGATCCCCAAGTACCGGCAAGTCCGCGCCTCACTGGCACTCCGTCCCCGACGGAACTCCCGACAGAAGACGAGCTGGAAATACTAGCGGTCGCTCCAGAGACAGTACGACAGTGCACTTATCGTTAAGGTCTGCTGCTGACTCTCACGGGAAAGCAAACCAGCAACTTAGTGACGCCAGAAAAAATTGAATAAGATAGAGGCGAGTACTGTAAAGACAAGGTGACAAGCAATAAACGGCATGAACACGAGCCGGGTACGGCTCAATACTGTGTCATTGTATAGGTACTAAAGACCAAGATCAGACGATTTTAAGAGTGTAAAAAATAAACTGAGATCATTTCGTACAATTCCTATGAGCTGATAATCGCCAACAGTAAATATGAAGCATCGATGCTTTTACATGAACTGTACTCGCCCCCCAAGCTAGTGTAAGTTCAAAAATGGTTCAAATGGCTCTGAGCACTTTGGAACTTAACTTCTGAGGTCATCAGTCCCCTAGAACTTAGCACTACTTAAACCTAACTAACCTAAGGACATCACAAACACCCACGCCCGAGGCAGGATTCAAAACTGCGACCGTAGCGGTCGCGTGTTTCCAACCTGTAGCGCCTAGAACCGGTCGGCCTAGTGTAAATATTTACTGTATATCCTGCATAGTAGTTGGCAATCCAGCTGTCCACTACAGATTCTACACTGCTTTATACACCTATGTCTACATACACTCCTGGAAATGGAAAAAAGAACACATTGACACCGGTGTGTCAGACCCACCATACTTGCTCCGGACACTGCGAGAGGGCTGTACAAGCAATGATCACACGCACGGCACAGCGGACACACCAGGAACCGCGGTGTTGGCCGTCGAATGGCGCTAGCTGCGCAGCATTTGTGCACCGCCGCCGTCAGTGTCAGCCAGTTTGCCGTGGCATACGGAGCTCCATCGCAGTCTTTAACACTGGTAGCATGCCGCGACAGCGTGGACGTGAACCGTATGTGCAGTTGACGGACTTTGAGCGAGCGCGTATAGTGGGCATGCGGGAGGCCGGGTGGACGTACCGCCGAATTGCTCAACACGTGGGGCGTGAGGTCTCCACAGTACATCGATGTTGTCGCCAGTGGTCGGCGGAAGGTGCACGTGCCCGTCGACCTGGGACCGGACCGCAGCGACGCACGGATGCACGCCAAGACCGTAGGATCCTACGCAGTGCCGTAGGGGACCGCACCGCCACTTCCCAGCAAATTAGGGACACTGTTGCTCCTGGGGTATCGGCGAGGACCATTCGCAACCGTCTCCATGAAGCTGGGCTACGGTCCCGCACACCGTTAGGCCGTCTTCCGCTCACGCCCCAACATCGTGCAGCCCGCCTCCAGTGGTGTCGCGACAGGCGTGAATGGAGGGACGAATGGAGACGTGTCGTCTTCAGCGATGAGAGTCGCTTTTGCCTTGGTGCCAATGATGGTCGTATGCGTGTTTGGCGCCGTGCAGGTGAGCGCCACAATCAGGACTGCATACGACCGAGGCACACAGGGCCAACACCCGGCATCATGGTGTGGGGAGCGATCTCCTACACTGGCCGTACACCACTGGTGATCGTCGAGGGGACACTGAATAGTGCACGGTACATCCAAACCGTCATCGAACCCATCGTTCTACCATTCCTAGACCGGCAAGGGAACTTGCTGTTCCAACAGGACAATGCACGTCCGCATGTATCCCGTGCCACCCAACGTGCTCTAGAAGGTGTAAGTCAACTACCCTGGCCAGCAAGATCTCCGGATCTGTCCCCCATTGAGCATGTTTGGGACTGGATGAAGCGTCGTCTCACGCGGTCTGCACGTCCAGCACGAACGCTGGTCCAACTGAGGCGCCAGGTGGAAATGGCATGGCAAGCCGTTCCACAGGACTACATCCAGCATCTCTACGATCGTCTCCATGGGAGAATAGCAGCCTGCATTGCTGCGAAAGGTGGATATACACTGTACTAGTGCCGACATTGTGCATGCTCTGTTGCCTGTGTCTATGTGCCTGTGGTTCTGTCAGTGTGATCACGTGATGTATCTGACCCCAGGAATGTGTCAATAAAGTTTCCCCTTCCTGGGACAATGAATTCACGGTGTTCAAATGGTTCAAATGGCTCTGAGCACTATGGGACTCAACTGCTGAGGTCATTAGTCCCCTAGAACTTAGAACTAGTTAAACCTAACTAACCTAAGGACATCACAAACAACCATGCCCGAGGCAGGATTCGAACCTGCGACCGTAGCGGTCTTGCGGTTCCAGACTGCAGCGCCTTTAACCGCACGGCCACTTCGGCCGGCTCACGGTGTTCTTATTTCAATTTCCAGGAGTGTATTTCATCGAAATTTCGGCAGTAGTGCTGCTACTCCTCGCGGATACTGATGCATTAAAGAAAACGGAGAGGACCTGTTTCCGCACCGCGGCTGAGGAACATAATTCGGAAGTTCGATTTAACCGGTAGTATGGGAATCGCTCCTGGGAGAGGCCGACGGCCAACTGCGCCACAAATTGTTGAAGTAGTTACTGTTGCCAAGGCTGCGATTGCTGGACGCAACGAGCGATCTTTAAACTGTGGACGAGCTGTGTTGTGACAGCTAAACATTCCACGGTTCACCAGTCGAAAAGTGCTACGAAAAAAAACTGCGAAAATTGAATCCGTATAAACTTGAAGCTATAGTGGAAGCAGACGATCGTCACGTTGATGAGCGTTTGCAACCTGGAACGTAAACATGGTACACAGTTGACAAATATGACTCTCTCAGGTGGAAATAAAATATGTTTCTTTCAATGGTTTACTCGTTATTTCTCTTCCGCTTGTCCTTACAAATGATTCAAAAATGTTTCACTGTTCTACGATCACTCATTTTTCATGAGCGCTGTCTCGAAAGTGTAATCATAAATGGCGAAAGTTTAATTATAACCACTATAATCTTCGTTCTTAACGAGCCGTTAAATAGCTTTCGTGTCGCTTGCTTCGCCTGTATTAGTTCCCTTTGAAAAGTCCCCTTTTGAACAATTATACATGACTGTGCTTAAACTGACACACAATATTTTTAGCGCAACGCAATCTGACTTTCAATAATCCCTACAAAAGAATGGCCCTGACTAACATTAACCTATACCTTTCACAAATCACTTACCTCACAAAAATCTTCGTTACTCTAACTACTGCAATGCAGCGATCGCCACTACTGCCAGCTAAATAAAAGATTCAAACTACGGAAGGCACTAACTACTGATAGGCATAGTTAGCAAATGAAAGATTTTAATAGAGAACAAACAATGTATTTACCTTAATAGTGTTGAAAACTCATAATATACATAGCAGGTCATGACATTCAGTCTTACAAATTTCAAAACTCCGCCATCTCTCTCCCCACATCCACCACCGCTGGCGGCTCACCTCCAACTGCGCAACGCTACGCGCTGTTCACATCCAGCTGCCCAACACTACAATGGCAGACAAAAATGCATACCAGCCACAGACTGCACACAGCACAGCCAGTGATTTTCATACAGAGCGCTACGTGGCGTTACCAATAAGAAAACCTAAACAGCCTACTTACACCTTCCCAGCGAGGAAATGACGCAGCGATGAAGCTCATGTGGATGTGTTATAGAGACTTCTTAAACTCCTGGTTGAGCTGTTACAAGACTTCCGAATTTTAAAAACCTCGCTGAATAAACAAGCGTGTTGTTCATAGATGTAGCAGAGACCTGGGTGTTATTACTTTGCTGGGGAGTTAACTGTTTGTTTTCAAAGTGCAAATTGTTCATTTCCCGTACTTCCTATCCGGTCACAACTTCGTCTGCTGATGGAAACATTTATTAGCTCCGCTCTTTGTGCAATACAGCTGTTCTGTTGCTGGATGCTCTTCATGAATGTTAATAACGAGAGTTTAATTTCTATACAGACATAGTAAATACGCATCCCTTCAGAGAGAGCTCCAACAAGGGAGGGAACGTTGAGGATATATAAAGTATCGTATAGAAACAGTTAAACTCATTCCTGAAACTGGCTCAGAGAATGTTGAGAAAATAAATCCTAAAAGTTTGTTATGTGGTCTCTGTTGGATCAGGATAGAGTTCGGAATGTTTCGGATCACGATCCGATAGATGCGGGTTTGACAATTCATCACTCTCCTCTCTTGTGTTAAGCCTTTCAGATGTGCATATTTAGAATACGTGATGCCTTTCAGAGTCTTCTTTCCTTGTTCCAGTCTTTTCCTGCCTGCTTTTTATGTCCCTTAAAAAGTGTCCAGTGCTATGTTACTTATTCCGAAACGCTCTCACCTATCAAGCTACATATTGAGACATTAGTACCTGCAAAAAAAAAAAAAAGCTCTGAGCACTATGCGACTTAACTTCTGAGGTCATCAGTCGCCTAGAACTTAGAACTAATTAAACCTAACTAACCTAACGACATCACACACATCCATGCTCGAGGCAGGATTGGAACCTGTGACCGTAGCGGTCGCTCGGCTCCAGACTGTAGCGCCTAGAACCGCACGGTCACTCCTGCCGGTCTAGTACCTGCAAAATGAAGTGACAAATTATGGGATAGCTATATGCACACATGCAGATGGCGGTAGTATCGCGTAAACGAGGTATAAAAGGACAGAGTATTGGCGAAACTTTTATTTGTACTCAGGTGATTCGTCCGAAACGGTGTCCGACGTGATTGCGGCTGCACGATAGGAATTAATAGACGGTGTGCTAGTTGGAGTTAGACACATGGGACATTCCGTTTCGGAAATTATAAGGGAATTCAATATTGTGAGATCCACAATGTCAATACTGCCATGAATACCAAATATCAGGCTTTACGTCTCACCACAGACAACGCAGAAGCCAATGGCTGTCACTTAACGACCGAGAGCAGCGGCGTTTATGTAGAGTTGTCAGTGCTAACAGACACGCAGCAGCGCGTGTAATAACTCAGAGATCAATACGGGACGAACGGTGAACGTATTCGTTATAACATTGCGGCGAATTTTGGCGTTAATGGACTATAGCAGCATCCTACCGACGCGAGAGCCTTTGCGAACAGTACGACATCACCTGCTGCGCTTCTCCTGGGCTCGTGGCCATATCGGCTGGACCCTAGACGACTGAAAACCGTGGTCTGGTGAGATGAATCCGGATTTCAGTTCGTAAGAACTGACGATAGGTTTCGAGTTCAACGCAGACCCCACGAAGCCATGGTCCCAAGTTGTCAACAAGGCACTATGAAGACTGGTGGTGGCTCCATAATTGTGTGGGCTGTGTTTACATGTAATGGAGTAATCATGGACTGGAAATGGTTATTTGCGGCTATTTTGGGACAATTCTCAGCCATTTATGGTCTTCATGTACCCAAACAACGATGGAATTTTTGTGGTCAACAATGTGCCATCTCACCGGGACGCAGTTGTTTGTGATTGGTTTCAAGAATATTCTGGACTATTCGAGTGAATGACTTCGCCACACAGATCGCCCGACCTGAATTCCATTGAAGAAATGGTTCAAATGGCTCTGAGCACTATGGGACTCAACTTCTGATGTCATCAGTCCCCTAGAACTTAGCACTACTTAAACCTAACTAACCTAAGGACATCACACATATCCATGCCCGAGGCAGAATTCGAACCTGTGACCGTAGCGGTCTCGCGGTTCCAGACTGCTCCATTGAACAGTTATGTCACATAATCGACAGGTCAGATCCTGCACGAACTCTTGAACCGGCAACACTCTCAATTATGGACATCTGTAAACGTAGTATGGCTCACTATTTCTGCAGTAAACTTCGAAAGACTTGTTGAGTCCATGCCACGTCAAACCGCTGCACTACGCCACGCAAAAGGACGCCCGACACGATATTAGAAGATATCTCATTGCTTTTGTTTACTCAATGTGAAAATAAGTCTTTCGGTTTGCAGCGTAGTGTGACCTGTTTTGAAACTTCCTAACAGTGTACAGCGCTGCGCCTCGAATTTGGAAGGAAGGTGACAGGAATTGGAAGAATTTAAGCTGCACGGACAGGTCGGATTTGTGCCTAGAAATAATGACGAGCAGGCAGAACAAGGGAAATTCTATGAGATTATGGGAATGAAAACGGCGCGCTGCCAAACTTACTAAACTTAGTACTTCTAATTTTAGATCGTCATCGGGATTTTACCACCACATCAGATAAAATTAGTCACGCTCAGAGCCGGCCGGTGTGGCCGAGCGGTTCTAGGCGCTTCAGTCTGGAACCGCGCGACCGCTACGGTGACAGGTTCGAATCCTGCCTCGGGCATGGATGTTTTGTAAGTAGACTGTTTACGTTCTTATATTGGTAACGCCACCGCCATGTAGCATTCTATATGAAAATCACTGACTGTGCTGTGTAAAGGCTGTGGTTGGTTTGCATTGTTGGAGTAATATTCGCCATTGCAGTGTTGGACAGTTGGCTGCTAACAGCGTGTAGCGTTGCGCAGTTGGTGGTGAGCCGCCAGCACTGGTGGATGTTGGGAGAGAAATGGCGGAGTTTAGAGAGCGGATGATCTGGACGTGTGTCCATCAGAAACAGTAAATTTGTAAGAATGGATGTCATGAACTGCTGTATATACTATTATTTTTGAACACTATTAAGGTAAATACATTGTTCTCTATCAAAATCTTTCATTTGCTAACTATGCCTATCAGTAGATAGTACCTTCAGTAGTTTGAATCTTTTATTTAGCTGGCAGTAGTGGCGCTCGCTGTATTGCAGTAGCTTGAGTAACGAAGATTTTTGTGAGATAAGTGATTTGTGAAAGGTATAGGTTAATGTTTGTCAGGGCCATTCTTTTGTGGGGATTATTGAAAGTCAGATTCCGTTGCGCTAAAAATATTGTGTGTCAGTTTAGTGATGATCAGAATAAGAGAGAAATGTCTGAGTACGTTCAGTTCTGCTCAGTTGTTTGAAAATCAAATAATGTAAGAGGTTTATCAGCACAGTCATTCATAAATTTTAAAAGAGGACGTTTCAGTGTGTGATGTCCTTAGGTTAGTTAGCTTTAAGTATTTCTAAGTTCTAGGCGACTGATGACCTCAGATGTTAAGTCCCATAGTGCTCAAAGCCATTTGAACCATCACACTCAGAGTCATGAAGCCACCGGTTGGCTATAAATGACGTTTAGATATTTACGAAGGTCCAGTGTGGGCTGTAATTACTGTATGGAATCGAAAATTGGCAGATATGCTAATGCGTTGATGAGGAACCTATTTATACTGGAAAAAATAGTTCCAGCTTTGGCCACCATATGTACATATGGCGCTCTTGATCACGTCGTTTTACGGCTGCAGCATCTAGTCCCCATCTCCGGTGCTCATATTAAACAAATTGTACAAGTGGTGGTTTTAGTAATAAAGTCAGTGTTATGCTTTTCTCACTTCTTTGACCTTTTCTGCCCATATCCCCTTCCCCGTGCGTCACATATGAAAACATTTCTAAAGGTCTTTCCTTCTTTCACAGAGCCAAATTTGCACCTGTTGGCCAAAATTAGAACGAATTTTTTCCAGCGTAAATTGGTTCCGCATTAACATATCTGCAGAGTGAGACGAGCTTTTATGAAATACTGAAAATTAATCAACGTTTGTCCATCTGCCCATGCTTGATACTGAATGACCAGCCATGGATCTCTTATGCACCAATTCTAACTGCAGATACTACTCATAATCCCACACAAACCCATGTTGTAAATTAACTCTCTTACTCTCATGCCCCATTTTTTCTGTATTTCAGTTACAAAAATCCTCAGAAAAAAAATTCTGCAAATATTCACTTCCCTACTATACTTACCTGCTTAACCTCACTAGTACATCTTATCAGCTTGTAATTTAGGATCTATTAAAGAGAAGATTATTTTATTCAGACACACCTTCTGAACATGCCACGAAAATTTATTTTCTTCTAAAAACAATAATTGTAATTAGTTATATTGTTCATTAGTTAACGAGTCACATGTTTCATCTTCGTTGAAAAATCGTAAATCGCTTCTAAATCTAACATTAACAGTAGTAATTTTTGAGAACAGAGGTACCCTGTAGATCAACTAGCTTCAAATCTTTGATCAAACAAAAATTTCACTGCACCACATATTTATCTTTGTACCGGATGATGGTGTAACATCCGAAAACCAGTTTGCGTCTGTGAAATGAATGATAAATAATCTGGGATATTGCACCAGTCTCGTGTGTGTTTTCACGCGTAGCTAGCTGTACTTGGCCACGCTTTCCTGTGGCTCAGAATGCTTAAATGGAAAAGAAAGAAAAGAGAAAGAACACGTATCTAATACATATGAGAATCAGATGTATATCCTTATCTCCTGTTTCCGGTCTCTGTCCTTCCCCGTCCCCCGTCCCCCTGCCCACCATACGCTACCCCGTTTCCGTGTCCATCTTCTTCTCCCCATTCACTCAACATCTCTTCTCCTGGCCACTGTCTCTGACCTTGAGCCTTGTTTGTTGTCATTATACATTCAGATTCTGTAATAGTTTTCTAATCATCAATATATATATTGTAGACCCTTTGTCGGTCACGTGAAGCTTCTACATTTCTTCCTGTGGTTTTTCCATTAGACCATTTTCTCGCTCATGGCTTTCTTTCTTTCATCCGTCCACTTTGTACCGGTCTTTTTGGCTCTTGTCTCTGGCTGGACGTCCCACTTCTGTATTTCGCTTCTGTAGATGTTACAGTCTGTAGTGTCCTGAATGGTGAGTTGGGGATATATATGTCTCTCTGTGTGTGTGTGTGTGTGTAAACGTTTATTACAGTAACGTGTAAAAATTTGAAGTAAATCGGAAAGGTACATTTTGAAATTTTTGGTAACAATCTTTACCCTTCATGTATTACGTATATATATTTATATATGTATTAACATACACATATATTAAAGACATAGGTACCTAAAAACATGCCCGTATTAAAATTCAATGTTGTATTAAAATTTCAAAGCAATCTGCCAAGAACTTTCGGAGATAACCTATCTTAAACAAACGAAAATTTTCATTTTTATTCGTAAATATATATAAAAATATTTTACCAAGAACCAACGGAACAATCAGACAATGCAACCTTCTGTAGCAACCTTCCTCGGCGAGGAAGACAGTCCACATGTTTCTGCAGGTATGCCACGTCGAGCTGAAGCAGCCCATTCACGATCGGATCTCTTAGAGCTACCAAATTGGGTGAATACTGATACTACGTATTACCTAGTGCTCCAATTAGTCCTACAGATTTTTATATGATTCAGGTGATTAGCATAGAGTGTAAGCGCGATAGGATGCCTGAGTGTTTGCCAAAGGAGAAATGTATGCGTACAGGCCCGCGACACGGACGTTCTCATGCTGGAAATAGGGAAACTCCACAGCGCGCTGACCATGGATACGTGGAAAAAAGGACAACACTTACCCAGCGAGAATGTTCAAATATACATTCTGTTTAATGTTGGCTGTATCACGAATAAGTGGGGTTAAGCACAGTACATAATGAATACCAAAACATCACAAAAACGAACCCCGACCTCAACTACACCTTCCACACACTGCAGGATAAACACATCATTGTGCCGTCGGTGTCTCAGAGTCATGCATTATTTGAAAAGAGAGAAAATAGACACGATAGCTACTTTCTTCGAATCTGCAACATCTCTTCGACTCGTCTCACTGCGTTACAACTAAACAGTCCAATGGTACGCGCAAACATTCACAGCCATATCTTACGCCAGCAGTGGAGAGTCACACGACCGTCTCATATCAGTTCCACACCATCTGCAGTGCTCCAAAGCGACCGGTGTGCTCTTTGATTTGTGAGTAACATAGCGTCGGGTGTGCCTACTCACAATCACAGTTTAAAATAAGGACAGAGTTTTCTGAAGTAAGAAAAGAGAAACTTAATATAAGTATTTACTGAATAGCTGTATCAAAGCAGAGCTTGGGCGATTGCCACCGTCTGGTTGGCTAGCGGCTCTCATGATATGTGTACCTAGCAGAGCGGGCTTCCACCTACTGTCAGATCTCACTTCTCGTGGAGACTTTGGGAAACTATCATCTCACGCAGACTCATAGCACTTTCTTCCCTTTAGACTTTATGGCCGTGAGGTAGACAGGTATCCTGATTAGCTGTTGTCGTAACCGGTAACGGTACTATACCTCGATTCTGCCTGTAAGGATTAAACACATTTCAGTGTTATTTATTGGCTGCAGCGTCTGTGCCAGTTATCATAAGGACGTTCAGATATTACTGATACGAGATAATATTGGCATTTTTGTTTCTTAATTTGCGGTATGAGTAACGATAAATAGTATTCGACAGTTTCGTAACGTCAAAACCAGTATCAATAGTATCTGTATTACTAACAAGGGAAACACCCCATCTCAACTCCCTCAGATTTAATGGTGAAATGGCCCAGTGAATAGCCTGTCAAACTGAACACAGATGAAGTACGAAAACAGGAAGAGCGTGTACTGGACTGCGAAAGAAGAAGCATCATAGAAACAGTGAAGGGTCCAAACTAAAGATGTGCAACAAATAGCGAATTTTAACAGCCAGGACGTCGTGGTTATGTGGTCACGGTATTGGACAACGAAGGGGCAGATCTGTATTCAAATGCCGGCCAGAGTGGCCGAGCAGTTCTAGGTGCTAGTGTCTGGAACCGCGCGACCGCTACGGTCGCAGGTTCGAATCATGTCTCGGGCATGGATGTGTATGATGTCCTTAGGTTAGTTAGGTTTAAGTAGTTCTAAGTTCTAGGGAGGGCAGCAGCCTTTTCAGTAGTTGCAGGAGCAACAGTCTGGATGATTGACTGATCTGGCCTTGTAACATTAACCAAAACGGCCTTGTTGTGCTGGTACTGCGAACGGCTGAAAGCAAGGGGAAACTACAGCCGTAATTTTTCCCGAGGACATGCAGCTTTACTGTATGATTAAATGATGATGGCGTCCTCTTGGGTAAAATATTCCGGAGGTAAAATAGTCCCCCATTCGGATCTCCGGGCGGGGACTACTCAAGAGGACGTCGTTATCAGGAGAAAGAAAACTGGCGTTCTACGGATCGGAGCGTGGAATGTCAGGTCCCTTAATCGGGCAGGTAGATTAGAAAATCTAAAAAGGGAAATGGATAGGTTAAAGTTAGATATAGTGGGAATTAGTGAAGTTCGGTGGCAGGAGGAACAAGACTTTTGGTCAGGTGATTACAGAGTTATAAATACAAAATCAAATAGGGGTAATGCAGGAGTAGGTTTAATAATGAATAAAAAAATAGGAGTGCGGGTTAGCTACTACAAACAGCATAGTGAACGCATTATTGTGGCCAAGATAGACACAAAGCCCATGCCTACTACAGTAGTACAAGTTTATATGCCAACTAGCTCTGCAGATGATGAAGAAATTGATGAAATGTACGACGAGATAAAAGAAATTATTCAGGTAGTGAAGGGAGACGAAAATTTAATAGACGTGGGTGACTGGAATTCGTCAATAGGAAAAGGGAGAGAAGGAAACATAGTAGGTGAATATGGATTGGGGGGAAGAAATGAAAGAGGAAGCCGTCTGGTAGAATTTTGCACAGAGAATAACTTCATCATAGCTAACACCTGGTTCAAGAATCATAAAAGAAGGTTGTATACCTGGAAGAATCCTGGAGATACTAAAAGGTATCAGATAGATTATATAATGGTAAGACAGAGATTTAGGAACCAGGTTTTAAATTGTAAGACATTTCCAGGGGCAGATGTGGTTTCTGACCACAATCTATTGGTTATGAACTGCAGATTGAAACTGAAGAAACTGCAAAAAGGTGAGAATTTAAGGAGATGGTACCTGGATAAACTGAAAGAACCAGAAGTTGTAGAGAGTTTCAGGGAGAGTATAAGGGAACAATTGACAGGAATGGGGGAAGAAATGCAGTAGAAGAAGAATGGGTAGCTCTGAGGGATGAGGTAGTGAAGGCAGCAGACGATCAAGTAGGTAAAAAGACGAGGGCTAATAGAAATCCTTGAGTAACAGAAGAAATATTGAATTTAATTGATGAAAGGAGAAAATATAAAAATGCAGTAAATGAAGCAGGCAAAAAGGAATACAAACGTCTTAAAAATGAGATCGACAGGAAGTGCAAAATGGATAAGCAGGGATGGCTAGAGGACAAATGTAAGGATGTAGAGGCCTGTCTCACTAGGGGCAAGATAGATACTGCCTACAGGAAAATTAAAGAGACCTTTGGAGAGAAGAGAACCACTTGTATGAATATCAAGAGCTCAGATGGCAACCCAGTTCTAAGCAAAGAAGGGAAGGCAGAAAGGTGGAAGGAGTATATAGAGTGTTTGTACAAGGGCGATGTACTTGAGGACAATATTATGGAAATGGAAGAGGTTGTAGACGAAGACGAAATGGGAGATACGATACTGCGTGAAGAGTTTGACAGAGCACTTAAAGACCTGAGTCGAAATAAGGCCCCGGGAGTAGACAAAATTCCATTAGAACTACTGATGGCCTTGGGAGAGCCAGTCATGACAAAACTCTACCATCTGGTGAGCAAGATATATGAAACAGGCGAAATACCCTCAGACTTCAAAAAGAATATAATAATTCCAATCCCAAAGAAAGCAGGTGTTGACAGATGTGAAAATTACCGAACTATCAGTTTAATAAGTCACAGTTGCAAAATACTAACGCGAATTCTTTACAGACGAATGGAAAAACTGGTAGAAGCGGACCTCGGGGAAGATCAGTTTGGATTCCGTAGAAATGTTGGAATACGTGAGGCAATACTAACCTTACGACTTATCTTAGAAGCTAGATTAAGAAAAGGCAAACCTACGTTTCTAGCATTTGTAGACTTAGAGAAAGCTTTCGACAATGTTAACTGGAATACTCTCTTTCAAATTCTGAAGGTGGCAGGGGTAAAATACAGGGAGCGGAAGGCTATTTACAATTTGTACAGAAACCAGATGGCAGTTATAAGAGTCGAAGGGCATGGAAGGGAAGAAGTGGTTGGGAAGGGAGTGAGACAGGGGTGTAGCCTCTCCCCGATGTTATTCAATCTGTATATTGAGCAAGCAGTAAAGGAAACAAAAGAAAAATTCGGAGTAGGTATTAAAATTCATGGAGAAGAAGTAAAAACTTTGAGGTTTGCCGTTGACATTGTAATTCTATCAGAGACAGCAAAGGACTTGGAAGAGCAGTTGAACGGAATGGACAGTGTCTTGAAAGGAGGATATAAGATGAACATCAACAAAAGCAAAACGAGGATAATGGAATGTAGTCAAATTAAATCTGGTGATGCTGAGGGAATTGGATTAGGAAATGAGACACTTAAAGTAGTAAAGGAGTTTTGCTATTTAGGGAGTAAAATAACTGATGATGGTCGAAGTAGAGAGGATATAAAATGTAGACTGGCAATGGCAAGGAAATCGTTTCTGAAGAAGAGAAATTTGTTAACATCGAGTATAGATATAAGTGTCAGGAAGTCGTTTCTGAAAGTATTTGTATGGAGTGTAGCCATGTATGGAAGTGAAACATGGACGATAAATAGTTTGGACAAGAAGAGAATAGAAGCTTTCGAAATGTGGTGCTACAGAAGAATGCTGAAGGTTAGATGGGTAGATCACATACCTAATGAGGAGGTACTGAATAGGATTGGGGAGAAGAGAAGTTTGTGCGACAACTTGACTAGAAGACGGGATCGGTTGGTAGGACATGTTCTGAGGCATCAAGGGATCACCAATTTAGTATTGGAGGGCAGCGTGGAGGGTAAAAATCGTAGAGGGAGACCAAGAGATGAATACACTAAGCAGATTCAGAAGGATGTAGGTTGCAGTAGGTAGTGGGAGATGAAGAAGGTTGCACAGGATAGAGTAGCATGGAGAGCTGCATCAAACCAGTCTCAGGACTGAAGACCACCACCACAACAACAACAACAACAACAACAACAACAACAAGTTCTAGGGGACTGATGACCTTAGAAGTCCCATAGTGTTCAGAGCCATTTGAATCATTTGTATTCAAATCTCCCTAGCGTTCCATTTAAAAAAAAAAAAAGATGGCTCTGAGCACTATGGGACTCAACTGCTGAGGTCATAAGTCCCCTAGAACTTAGAACTACTTAAAGCTAACTAACCTAAGGACATCACACACATCCATGCGCGAGGCAGGATTCGAACCTGCGACCGTAGCCTTTTTTTTTCTCAAAATCATCAACTGTCCGTTCGGTCATTGACGTGACTGTTCGCTGTATTCAAATTTGTGTTTGTGTCGTTGTGTAACCTCCGTTTGCAACAGCGAAGTGTAAGGAAGGGAGCTCCACACATACGTACCTACTATTTGTTGCACACAAGTACCGCATGTTATGATTCTTGCGTTCCGCTATGAAGGTTTTCGCTCTTGAATTCTACTGTTGCAACATAGTTCACACCCGTTTATTTTCTGTTTTCATGTCTGTGAGAGCTTTATGAGCCATCTCGCCTGCTCTACTATTCGTCACATTTACTTGCGACGGTAATATATTGTTACCATACGACTCATATTCTACTTCTACATCACACTCCGCAAGCCACCTAATGGTGTGTGGCGGAGGGTACTTTCGGTACGACTGTCTGATCACTCCAACCATGTTCCACACGCGAATAGTGCGTGGGAAGAATGATTGTCGGTAAGCCTCTGCACTGGTTATAATTTCTCGAATTTTCTCCTCGTGGTCAATACGCGAGATTTATGTGGGGGGGGGGGGGGGGGGGGGCGGAAGCAATATGTTTTACGACTTCTCCTGAAAAGTGCTGTAACGAAATTTCAATAGCAAATCTCTCCATGATGCACAACGCATCTCTTGTAACGTCTTCCAGTGGTGTTTGTTTAGCATCTCCGTAACGCCCTCTCGCCAGCTAAACGATCCTGTGACAAAACGCGCCGCTCTTCGTTGGTTCTTCTCTATCAGTCCTACCTGATAGGGATCCCAGATAGACAAACAATACGCAAGAATGGGGCGAACAAGCGCCTTATAAGCCACTTCTTTCGTGGATGAGATACATTTCCTTCTGATTCTTCCGATGAATGTGAGCCTGATGTCTGCTTTTCCCACTATCTGTTTCATGTGGTTATTCCGTTTAAGGTCGCTCTAGATAGTTACTCCTAGATATGTTACTGCAGGCGCTGTTTCAGCTGTTTGTTATTAATGGTGTAGCTGTATAATAGATTTCTTTTTCTAGCCAGCCGGGGTGGCAGAGCGGTTCTAGGCGCTACAGTCTGGAACCGCGCGACCGCTACGGTCGCAGGTTCGAATCCTGCCTCGGGCATGGATGTGTGTGATGTCCTTAGGTTAGTTGGGTGTGGTGTCCGTACTGTAATACCTTCGGTACACACACCATCAGATTATTTGACTTGTCGCTGTAACGAAGTAGGCGAGTGTTAGTTATATGTCTCTTGGTCTTATCGTGGTGTGTTTATCTTCTGCCGTTAGGTCAGACGATAGAAATGGCACTTGGACGCTTAGAGTAGCAGTCTGACGGTGACCAACTTTAAACAGAACTTGATTAATTTTCACACACATTCATTCATTAAAATAATAAAAAGCATAGACATTAAGTAACTTGATTCTGGATACTGTTTACAATTGACAATCTGAAGTTCCTTTGGTCTTGAGACGTTAATCTTATTCTCACATATCTCTGATACTTGACAAAGTGTCTTCATGGCTATGTACAGGAATATGGTAATCTTATTAGGCGCAGACTGAAACTTGACTACAGACTGGGGCAGACTGGTGCAGACTGGGGCAGACTGACTAATCGGAGGTCTGTACACTCGTTATAATATCTCGCGCATCCAGGTATCACTGTGCGAGTGTGATCCGCGAGGAGAAAAGGTTCTTCGTTAGCAGCAATCTCATTGGCTGCGTTACATATTAATACGCGGATCGGCAGAAGCACAGTTTGGTCCGTCTGTAAGGCAGCGCCATCTCGTAGTGTGGAGACGGACGAGCGCTGTGCCTGCGCTGTTGTGCTTAGCGGGGCGCGCTCTAGTGGGAAAGTTGTGTACGGGCCGACTACAAGGAACTATGTACACAACATTAAGTTTAAGTAGTTCTAAGTTCTAGGATACTGATGACCTCAGAAGTTAAGTCCCATAGTGCTCAGAGCCATTTGAACCATTTCTTTTTCTAGGTACGCGCAATATAACCAATGTATATATAACAGTTGCCAAGACTACAGAAGGAGAACAGATTCGTCAATGACCAGAGAGAGAGTTTATGTTGTTGCTGCGGTCTTCCGTCCAAAGACTGGTTTGATGCAGCTCTCCAAGCAACTCTGTCATGTGCAAGCTTCTTCATCTCCAAGTAACTACTGCAACCCACATCCTTCTGAATCTGCTTAGTGTATTCATCTCTTGGTCTTACTCTACGATTTTTATCCTCCACGCTGCCCTCCAGCGTTGGCGGCCTCCGTTGGGGCCGCTCAGCAAGCCGTGACTCGTTAGCAACCGCGTGATGCTGCACAACGACCGGACCACGTGGTCCATCGTATTTGATTTTGTATTTATAACCCTGTATTCACCTGACTATAAGTCCTGTTCCTCCTGCCACCGAACTTCACTAATGCCCACTATATCTATCTTAAACCTATCCATTTCCTTCTTTAAATTTTCTAACCTACCTGCCCGATGAAGGTATCTGACATTCCACGCTCCGATCCATAGAACGCCATTTCTGTTTCTCCGTGTAACGATGTCCTCTTGAGCAGTCCCCACCCGGAGATCCAAATGGGGGGTTAATTTTACCTCCGGAATATTTTACCCAAGAGGACGCCATTATGCTTTAACCATAAAGCCGCATGCCCTCGGGAAAAATTGCAGCTGTAGTTTCCCCTTGGTTTGATCCGTTCGCAGTACCAGCACAGCAAGGCCGTTTTGGTTAGTGTTACAAGGCCAGATCAGCCAATCATCCAGACTGTTGCTCCTGCAACTACTGAAAAGGCTGCTGCCCCTCTTAAGGAACCACACGTTTCTCTTGCCTCTCAACAGATACATCACATCTACGTCTACATTTATACTCCGCAAGCCACCCAAGGGTGTGTGGCGGAGGGCACTTTACGTGCCACTGTCATTACCTCCCTTTTCTGTTCCAGTCGCGTATGGTTCGCGGGAAGAACGACTGCCGGAAAGCCTCCGTGCAGGCTCGAATCTCTCTAATTTTACATTCGTGATCTACTCGGGAGGTATAAGTAGGGGGAAGCAATATATTCGATGCCTCATCCAGAAACGCACCCTCTCGAAACCTGGACAGCAAGCTACACCGCGATGCAGAGAGCCTCTCCTGCAGAGTCTGCCACTTGAGTTTGCTAAACATCTCCGTAATGCTATCACGGTTACCAAATAACCCTGTGACGAAACGCGCCGTTCTTCTTTGGATCTTATCTATCTCCTCCGTCAACCCCATCTGGTACGTATCCCACACTGATGAGCAATACTGAAGTATAGGTCGAACGATTGTTTTGTAAGCCACCTCCTTTGTTGGACTACATTTTCTAAGGACTCTCCCAATGAATCTCAACCTGGTACCCGCCTTACCAACAATTAATTTTATATGATCATTCCACTTCAAATCGTTCCGCACGCATACTCCCAGATATTTTACAGAAGTAACTGCTACCAGTGTTTGTTCCGCTATCATATAATCATACAATAAAGGATCTTTCTTTCTATGTATTCGCAATACATTACATTTGTCTATGTTAAGGGACAGTTGCCACTCCCTGCACCAACTGCCTATCCGCTGCAGATCTTCCTGCATTTCGCTACAATTTTCTAATGCTGCAACTTCTCTGTATACTACAGCATCATCCGCGAAAAGCCGCATGGAACTTCCGACACTATCTACTAGGTCATTTATATATATTGTGAAAAGCAATGGTCCCATAACACTCCCCTGTGGCACGCCAGAGGTTACTTTAACATCTGTAGACGTCTCTCCATTGATAACAACATGCTGTGTTCTGTTTGCTAAAAACTCTTTAATCCAGCCACACAGCTGGTCTGATATTCCGTAGGCTCTTACTTTGTTTATCAGGCGACAGTGCGGAACTGTATCGAACGCCTTCCGGAAGTCAAGGAAAATAGCATCTACCTGGGAGCCTGTATCTAATATTTTCTGGGTCTCATGAACAAATAAAGCGAGTTGGGTCTCTCACGACCGCTGTTTACGGAATCCATGTTGATTCCTACAGAGTAGATTCTGGTTTTCCAAAAACGACATGATACTCAAGCAAAAAACATGTTCTAAAATTCTACAACAGATCGACGTCAGAGATATAGGTCTATAGTTTAGCGCATCTGCTCGACGACCCTTCAAGACTGGGACTACCTGTGATCTTTTCCAATCATTTGGAACCTTCCGTTCCTCTAGAGACTTGCGGTACACGGCTGTTAAAAGGGGGGCAAGTTCTTTCGCGTACTCTGTGTAGAATCGAATTGGTATCCCGTCAGGTCCAGTGGACTTTCCTCTGTTGCTTTTCTATTCCTTGGACACTTATTTCGATGTGTCATTTTTTCGTTTGTGCGAGGATCTAGAGAAGGAACTGCAGTGCGGCCTTCCTCTGTGAAACAGCTTTGGAAAAAGGTGTTTAGTATTTCAGCTTTACGCGTGTCATCCTCTGTTTCAATGCCATCATCATCTTGGAGTGTCTGGATATGCTGTTTCGAGCCACTTACTGATTTAACGTAAGACCAGAACTTCCTAGGATTTTCTGTCAAGTCGGTACATAGAATTTTACTTTCGAATCCACTGAACGCTTCACGCATAGCCCTCCTTACGCGAACTTTGACATCGTTTAGCTTCTGTTTGTCTGAGAGTTTTTGGCTGCGTTTAAACTTGGAGTAAAGCTCTCTTTGCTTTCGCAGTAGTTTCCTAACTTTGTTGTTGAACCACGGTGGGTTTTTCCCGTCCCTCACAGTTTTACTCGGCACGTGCCTGTCTAAAACGCATTTTACGATTGCCTTGAACTTTTTCCATAAACACTCAACATTGTCAGTGTCGGAACAGAAATTTTCGTTTTGATCTGTTAGGTAGTCTGAAATCTGCCTTCTATTACACTTGCTAAACAGATAAACCTTCCTCCCTTTTTTTATATTCCTATCAACTTCCATATTCAGGGATGCTGCAACGGCCTTATCATCACTGATTCCCTGTTCTGCACTTACAGAGTCGAAAAGTTCGGGTCTGTTTGTTATCAGTAGGTCCAAGATGTTATCTCCACGAGTCGGTTCTCTGTTTAATTGCTCGAGGTAATTTTCGGATAGTGCACTCAGTATAATGTCACTCGATGCTCTGTCCCTACCACCCGTCCTAAACATCTGAGTGTCCCAGTCTATATCTGGTAAATTGAAATCTCCACACAAGACTATAACATGCTGAGAAAATTGATGTGAAATGTATTCCAAATTTTCTCTCAGTTGTTCTGCCACCAATGCTGCTGAGTCGGGAGTTCGGTAAGAGGAGCCATCTATTAACCTAGCTCGGTTGTTGAGTGTAACCTCCGCCCATAATAATTCACAGGAACTATCCACTTCTACTTCACTACAGGATAAACTACTACTAACAGCGACAAACACGCCACCACCGGTTGGATGCAATCTATCCTTTCTAAACACCGTCTGTGCCTTTGTAAAAATTTCGGCAGAATTTATCTCTGGCTTCAGCCAGCTTTCTGTACCTAGAACGATTTCAGCTTCGGTGCTTTCTATCAGTGCGTGAAGTTCCGGTACTTTACCAACGCAGCTTCGACAGTTTACAATTACAATACAGATTGCTGCTTGGTCCCCGCATGTCTTGACTTTGCCCCGCACCCTTTGAGGCTGTTGCCCTTTGTGTACTTGCCCGAGGCCATCTAACCTAAAAAAACCGCCCTGTCCACGCCACACAACCCCTACTACCCGTGTAGCCGCTTGCTGCGTGTACTGAACACCTGACTATCCAGCGGAAGCCGAAACCCCACCACCCTATGGCGCAAGTCGAGGAATCTGCAGCCCACACGGTCGCAGAACCGTCTCAGCCTCTGATTCAGACCCTCCACTCGGCTCTGTACCAAAGGTCCGCAGTCAGTCCTGTCGACGATGCTGCAGATGGTGAGCTATGCTTTCCTCCCGCTAGCGAGACTGGCAGTCTTCACCAAATCAGATAGCCGCCGGAAGCCAGAGAGGACTTCCTCCGATCCATAGCGACACACATCATTGGTGCCGACATGAGCGACCACCTGCAGATGGGTGTACCCTGTACCCTTCATGGCATCCGGAAGGACCCTTTCCACATCTGGAATGACTCCCCCCGGTATGCACACGGAGTGCACATTGGTTTTCTTCCCCTCTCTTGCTGCCATATCCCTAAGGGGCCCCATTACGCGCCTGACGTTGGAGCTCCCAACTACCAGTAAGCCCACCCTCTGCGACCGCCAGGATCTTGCAGACTGAGGGGCAACCTCTGGAACAGGACAAGCAGCCATGTCCGGCCGAAGATCAGTATCAGCCTGAGACAGAGCCTGAAACTGGTTCGTCAGACAAACTGGAGAGGCCTTCCGTTCAGCCTTCTGGAATGTCTTTCGCCCCCTGCCACACCTCGAGACGACCTCCCACTCTACCACAGGTGAGGGATCAGCCTCAATGTGGGCAGTATCCCGGGCAGCCACAGTCGTAGTCCGATCGGGGGATGTGTGGGACGAGCTGGCCGTCCCTGACAAACCCCCATCCGAACCCCCCACAGTGATGCCCATTGGCAACAGCCTCAAGCTGTGTGACCGAAGCCAACACTGCCTGAAGCTGGGAGCGAAGGGATGCCAACTCAGCCTGCATCCGAACACAGCAGTTGCAGTCCCTATCCATACTAAAAACAGTTGTGCAAAGAACGTCTGAACTAATCTTCAGAGAGCACAAACAATTCGACACGAAATTTAAACGGTTATTAAAATACAAGATTGCCTAGTAAATGCAGTAATGCTGCTACTTGCGCACTGCTGACACACTGCTCGGCGGCGGAAGGAGACTACGCGATTTTACACTATTCAGGTACTAAAACGCGATGCTACAACTCTCAAATACTATAATACGCCCGAAATTTATGAATTAAACAATGCAAGTACCAAAAACACGCAAAGAAATTAAGAATTAAACTAAGTAACAAATAAGTGAGCTAAGAGTATGCGACTTGCTGCTGGCAGCTGCTTATCCAACGGCGGCAGGTGTGGTTGCACTTACGGTTCGGCTATCTGTATCGCTGAGGCACGCAAGCCTCCCCACCAATGGCAAGTTCCAGGGTTCATGGAGGGGTGGGAGGGAGGGAGGGGGGGCAGAGAGTTCATAATTTTGTGAAAAAGAAGGGGGGCACAAGGGAGATTTGAAAACGGTTCCCCCGGTTTGCAGCCAAAGGCCGTGACCACACAACCACGACATCCTAGCTGCTCATTTAGCTCGATGTTACACGTCTTGAGCTTGGATCGTTCTCTGTTTCTATTTTGCTTCTTTTTACGCAGTTCAGTACACATTCTGTTTTCATGCTTGATTTTTGTTCAGTTTTTGAAGGGCTATGCACTGGACCATCTTACCACTAAATCTGTGGAGACTGCGCTGGGGAGTTTCCCTTGTAAGCAGCCGCGCGGTGTAGCCGTGCAGTCTCGGGCGTCTTGTCACGGTTCGCGCGGCTTGCCCCGTCGGAGGTTCGAGGCTTCCCTCGGGCATGGGTGTGTGTATTGTCGTTAGCGTAAGTTAGTTTAAGTTAGATTAAGTAGTTCGTAAGCCTAGGAACCGATGACCTCAGCAGTTTGGTCCCATAGTCCTTATCATTAATTTCCAAAATTTCCTTGTAAGCAACTAACAACGAGCATTGTCATCCGAAACCCTAATGGCAGGTTGCCCATCGGACGACTTCCAGAGGCAATATACATCTGATTTTTAACATTTCATATAATTATTGATCAAATGTAAAAATTTAACATGTTGCCGTAATCTACTGATTAAGAACTATGTTTAACATAGCAAGACGAATGTTTCAGTTAGAAACTGTGCACTGTATTCTTCCGTGTGTCTTGAGGCAACGTAGCTGACTGTGGGCAAATTACACAGCCAGTATTGTGCAACATTTGAGAATGAGCACATTTAGCGAATTCCAACAAAAGTTAAACATAACTTCAAACCTTTAAGAAACTTTTCTCGCTGTTCCTCCCTCCCCCCTCTCCCTCAACAAAATGATTATAGGAGAAAAGTTTATCGCTTACTACTTCTGCGCTGTCCTTGCAGTCACATTTCAGTATCAGGCGTGACGTTTTATCACTTCTTTACTACTAACTCTATTCACAGCACACTCTGCTGTTAGTATTCACATGTAGAACCGAATGTACTTGCCAAATTACGTCATTGTACTACACATAGTTCAGCAGATATGACATCACATACCTTGAGATGCGTGAAAATCCAGCTTTCGCTTTCGGGTCAGCTGGAATGAAACGTTGCGTCTCAATGAACCGAGAAGTTAAATCATATGACACCCTCTGATTTAACATCTGTCTACTTCAATGAACCAAATTGATAAAACTTTACTCCACGAGCAACATTAGTTTATTATTTTACACTGATGAGCCAAAGAAATTGGTGCACCTGCCTAGCATCATGTAGGGCCCCAGAGACGACGCAGAAGTGCCGCAGGACGACGTGACATGGACTAGGCTTATGTCTGAAGTAGTGCTGGAGGGGACTGACACCATGAATGCTGCAGGGTTGTCCATAAATCCGTGAGACTATGAGGGGGTGGAGATCTCAACAGCACGTTGGAAGGGATCCCCGATATGCTCTATGATGCTCATTTCTGGGGAGTTTGTTGGCCACAGGATGTGTTTAAACTCAGAGTGGGTTTCTGGAGCCACTCTGTAGCGGTTCTGGACGTGTAGGATTATCCAGCTGAAATTGCCAAAGTCCGTTGGAATGCACAAGCTACATGAACGGATGCAGTTGATCAGATAGGATGCTTACGTACGTGTCACTTGTGAGAGTCGTATCTAGACGTATCAGGAGCCCCGTATCACTCCAACTGCACACGTTCCATACCATTACAGAGCCTCCACCAGCTTGTACAGCCCCCTGCTGACACGTAGGGACAATGAATTCATGAGCTGGTCTACATACTCCTACACGTCCATCCACTCGATACAATTTCAAATGAGACTCGTCCGAACAGGCAACATGTTTCTAGTCATCAACAGTCCAATGTCGGTGTCGGTGTCGACGGGCCCAGGCGAGGCGTAAAGCTTTGTCTCGTGCAGTCATCAAGGGCACACGAGTGGGCCTTCGGCTCCGAAAGCCCATATCGATGATGTTTCGTTGACACTTGTTGATGGTCCAGACTTGAAATCTCCAGCAATTTGCGGAAGAGTTGCACTTCTGTCATGTTGAACGATTCTCTTCAGTCGTAGTTGGTCCCGTTCTTGCAGAATCTTTTTCCGGCCGCAGCGATATCGGGGGTTCCTGGTATTCATGGTACGCTCGTGAAATGGTCGTACGGGGAAATCCCCACTTCATTGCTACCTCGGAGATTCTGTGTCCCATCGCTCGTGTGCCGACTGTAACACCACGTTCACGCTTACTTAAACCTTGATAACCTGTCATTCTAGCAGCAGATACCGATCTAACAACTGCGCCAGACACTAGTTGCCTTACACAGACGTTGTCGACCGTAGTGTGTATTCTGCGTATTTGAATACGCATGCCTACACCAGTTCCTTTAGCGCTTCAGTGAAGAACAAATCTTGAAACTATGAGTGTTAAAGAATGTCTGAGCGTGTGCATAATGTTGTGCGGTGGTGGAGTGGGCCATGACACTGAATGGAAGAAATACAGTAAGGACAATTGGCATACACAAGAAGTTATATCCTTCCTCCTGTCGTTGAGATACGTAAAGATATGGTTAATTAAAGTTCATTTGTGCTTTTTGAGAGTATGTTTTGAAAGTAGATGGGAATTTTATCGAAGGCGTTTATTTGATCTTATAGGTTATTTACCTAATTTCACGAGAAAAAAATGGTACTCTTATTGGCTATAGATGGGTTCATCCACTAAGGGAACAGCGCATTCGCACGCTTGGCAGCCTGGAGATGCATTTCGCCAGCTAAGACATCGAGGAACTGTAACCCAGTCATCAGTGAGTAAGGTTGTGCCTGCAGCGGCTTATAATTCTAGTAGTTCATCGCAAATATGCGTTTTGGCAAGGAATCGTGATCTCTGGCCGTTTAAAGCAGGCATGCGCAATGATAACCGATTTGGATTACGTTTTAGAGAATTTATTTTAATGAACAGAAACTCATCTTTCCTGCAGCACGTCGTAATACTGCATAGAGTACTACGCAACGTCGCTGAAAGACATCAGATCGATAGTAAAAAATTAATTAAGCAGTATTTTGGCGAGTATAACGATCTAATGAGTATCGTGTGAAATTTAGGCTCTTAATAAATTGACTCTGCATTCGATACGGATATTGAGTGTTAACGAGGAACCCACAGAAATGTTCTGAAGAATGCATAACATCTAAACATTAAATTTCATTGTGTCACAATGTTGTACTTACAATTACAGTACGGATCTGGCAGCAATTTTTGCTACTTTGTCTAATATTTGAAAAATTAAACATTGTTTTTCAAAGAACTTACATCGATTAGTTGAAAACGTAATACTGAGGTACAGAATGAACAGTCAGTCTAGGGGCAGAGGTAGTATAGTTAGTTTTTTGTAGCATTCGCTGTCTGAGGTCCTCTTGATGTAGCCCTAGATCTGATAACGGGATGTGCAGAGTTTCCTGAGGAAAGTGAAACAAATCTGCAAGAATGTTTTGCGAGATGCAGGAAACCACACCTCCGAAACAGCAGAATTGCCATATTTCATGTTCTGTTATAAATAAGACCTTTTCTGTTAAAGGAAAGAGTAAAATACGTAAACTTGTAATCAGTATCTTGCAATAATGTGACAGATCATTTGTTTCGTTTTTATATAAAAAACGAAAGAATTTTAAGTCTAGTGGAACATGTCTAAAGGGCTATTCAAAAAGAAAGAATATATTTCAATTATTTATTGCTTGCAATCTACAGATGGTAGAAACACAATTCCAACGTTCCTGGAAAGAGAACAATTTACATTTTTATGCATTCAATGTGGGCAGGATTTATTACACGACAAATATCAAAACGGTGAGTCATTTTTTGCCATACAAGAGGCAGCTGGTCTCTCGTTATCGAATTCACAGCTTCAACAATGCGATATTGCAGCCTTTCAAGAATGCCAGGCGTAGGGGGAATAAAAGCGCTGTGTTTACGAATCCCGCAGATGAAAGTCACAAGGCGTGGGTTCTGGGAGACCACCGACAATGAATCTGCTTCTACTCCTCCTCCTCCAATCCAACATCCTGGAATGGTGTCATGTAGGTAACGTCGGGCGTGGTTAGAGAATTTCTCTAAACATATGAATAGCATCTGAGTATGACTGTAGGAAGATACTCACCTGTGTTCTGCGTATAAGATAATGCAGCGCGCTGCCCCTCCAGAAACTGTATTTCGCTAGTGGTTTTTTTTTGTGAGAATATCATTTGGCGAAGAAGGAGGAGAAAGGTCTGGTAACACCGGTCAGAAATCAATACCGGCTGTGTGGTAGCTTATCGAGACTGTTAGTTATCGTTCAGCGATTATGCTGCTCGCGTTAGTCAGGATACCACCACTGTCATACGAATATGGATTCAGTGGGTACAGCAGGGTCACACCTAACGCCATGCAGGATCTCAGCAGCCCCACGCGACTAGCGCCTGAGGGGACAGATACATTTTTCGCATGGCCGTGCAGTATCACATTTACGCTAGTAAATAGGCTTGTCTGCAGTGAGCCAAGTAATCAAATGGACAGTATGAAGATGTCTGGCAGACAACGGACTGGTATCAGGGCGACCACTGTTTCGACCCCTTGATGTGACAGCAGGGAAAGTCGCGCCGGTAACACTGGACATACGAGTGGCACCATGTCATCTTTTGAGTTTGATGTTGTCTTACAACAAGATAACGCAAGACCACACGTGTCCTGTGCTGTCCTGCCCTTCCTCTATACAAATGGTGTTTGACTGTTGCCACGGCCAAATGTTCTCAAGATCTCTCATGCAATGAACACAGCCAGTACTAATATGCCAAGGGATAGGCACGCCACCACTCGCTAGCCCTTCCGAATGGTGTATTCACGCAAGTTGTTTAGACAGCAGGGAATGTCACACCCGTATACAGGACGACTTAGCTGCCCCTTGCTATGGGTTTTATGTAAACTGCAATACCTTCATATGCAACACATGAGATTTTCATGTTCTCTCGCTCACTACGTGCAAACAATTAATCCTAAGGAAAAAATGAACAGGACCTTTTTTAGGAAATTGAATGTAGTTGTGTAGTTGAAATTTGTATTTAAAGAGATGGGACATGGATAAACTGAAAGACCCAGATGTTGTAGAGGGTTTCAGAGAGGGTATTAGGGAACGATTGGCAAGAACAGGGGCAAGGAATACAGTGGAAACAGAATGGGTAGCTCTGAGGGATGAAATAGTGAAGATAGCAGAGAATGAAGTAGATAAAAAGACGAGGATTAGTGGAAATCCTTGGTAACACAAGAGATATTGAATTTAATCAATGAAAGGATAAAATTTAAAATGCAGTAAATGACGCAGGCGAAAAGGAATAAAAACGTCTCAAAAATGAGATCGACAGCAAGTGCAAAATGGCTAAGCAGGGATGGCTAGAGGACAAATGTAAGGATGTAGAAGCATACATCAGTAGGAATAAGATAGATGACACCTACAGGAAAATTAAAGAGACCTTTGGACAAAAGGGAAACACCTGTATGAATATCAAGAGCTCAGATGGAAAACCAGTCCTAAGCAAAGAAGGGAAACCAGAAAGGTGGAAGGTGTATATAGAGGGTCTATTCAAAGGTGATGTACTTGAGGGTAATATTATGAAAATGGAAGAGGGCGTAGATGAAGGCAAAATTGGAAATATGATACCGCTTGAAGAATCTGACACAGCACTGAAAGACCTAAGTCGAAACAAGGCCCCGGAAGTAGACAACATTCCGTTAGAACTACTTATAGCCTTGGGAGAGGCTAGTGAGCAAGATGTATGAGACAGGCGAAGTACCCTCAGACATCAAGAAGAATGTAACAATTCCAGTTCCAAAGAAAGCAGGTGCTGACAGTTGTGAAAGTTATCGAACTATCCGTTTAATAAGCCACGCTTGAAAAACACTAACACGAATTTTTTACAGACGACTGGAAAAACTGCAAGAAGCCGACCTCGGGGAAATTCAGTTTGGATTCCGTAGAAATACTGGAACACGTGAGGTAATACTGACCCTGCGAATTATCTTAGAAAACAGGTTAAGGAAAGGCAAACCTATGTTTCTGGCATTTGTAGACTTAGAGAAAGCCTTTGACAATGCTGAATGGAATACTCTCTTTCAAATTCTGCAGATGTCAGGGGTAAAATACAAAAACCAGATGGCACTTAGAAGAGTCGAGGGGCACGACAGGGAAGCAGTGGTTGAGAAGGGAGTGAGACAGGATCGTAGTCTATCCCCCATGTTATTTAATTTGTTTCGTGAGCAAGCAACAAAAGAAACAAAAGAAAAATTTGGTGTAGGAATTAAAACCCAGGGAGAAGAATAAAATCCTTGAGGTTTGTCGATGACATTGTAATTCTGTCAGAAACAGCTACGGATTTGAAAGAGCATTTGAACGGAATGGACATTGTCTTGAAGGGAGGATATAAGATGAACACCAACAAAAGCAAAACAAGGATAATGGAATGTCCTCGAAATAAATCAGGTTATGCTAAGAGAATTAGATTAGGAAATGAGAAACTGAAAGTAGTAGATGAGTTTTACTATTTGGTCACCAAAATAACTGATGGTGGTCGAAGTAGAGAGGATATAAAATTTAGTGCGGCAATGGCAAGGAAGGCGTTTCTGAGGAAGAGAAATTTGTTAACATCGAGTATAGATTTAAGTCTTTTCTGAAAGTATTTGTATGGAGTGTAGCCATGCACGGAAGCGAAACAGGGAAGATAAACAGTTAGACAGGAAGAGAATAGTAGAGAATAGTAGTTTTTGAAATTGGATGCTACAGAAGAATGATAAAGATTGAATGGGTAAATTACGTAGGTAATGAGGACGTACTGAATAGAATTGAGGAGAAGAACTTGTGGCACAACTTGACTAGAAGAAGGAATCGGTTGGTAAGACGTTCTGAGGCATCAAGGGATCACCAGCTTAGAGCTGAAGGGAAGAGTGGAAGGCAAAAATCGTAGAGGGAGACCAAAAGATGAAAACACTAAGCAGATTCAGAGTGATGTGGGTTGCAGTAGTTACTCGGAAATGAGGACGCTTGAACAGTGTACAGTATCATGGAGAGCTTCAGCAAAGCAGTCTTGGGACTGAGAACCACAACAACAACAAATTTTGTAATGGGATAGTTCCCGCTAGAGAACGTAGTTTTCGAGTTATTCAAGAAGAATGGGCAAAGGTGACTTTCAGACGTACTGTAAGCCCCCACCAGTCAGGGTTTCTAGTGTGTTGTTTACGCCACTTCCTCTTACCACAGCACAAAATTTTCGACTGCATGATTCACTTCCCACATTCGACCTGTTTTGGTCGTCACTGACTGGTTCAAAAATGGTTCAAATGGCTCTGAGCACTATGGGACTTAACATATGAGGTCATCAGTCCCCTAGAACTTAGAACTAGTTAAACCTAACTAACCTAAGGACATCACACACATCCATGCCCGAGGCAGGATTCGAACCTGCGACCGTAGTGGTCGCGCGGTTCCAGATTGAAGCGGCTAGAACCGCTCGGCCACACTGGCCGGCCATTGGTAGATGAGAGCGTTACGACAACTAACCTATAATCCTGACTGGTAAGGGATGAATGTGGGGGTAGAGGTGCATTTAATATCAATTTGGTACGTTTTTATTGAATAACTCGAAAGCCATGGCCTCCAGCAAAAATGCATTCCTGTAGAAAACAATTACATTAAGTTCCTACAAGTAAGTCATGTTCATTTTTTTTTTCTGTAGGACTAATGTTTACGTGTAGCGAGAGAGACAATGTGATTTTGAAGGCGTTGCGGGTTGCATAAAACCCATAGCATAGGGCGAGTTGAATCACTTTGTATGTATGCAAGCGAATTTGCTTCAGTGACGATCCAGGTTAGAGCCATTCTACAACTCTGTGCACTCAATTTCGCTCCGTGTACACTGACAAATGTCGTACGAACACAATCATTTCTTCTTCACACTATACTGTATAATCACAGTAATTACAATTTCGCTATAAACACTACTGGCCATAAAAATTTCTACACCAAGAAAAAATGCAGATGATAAACGGGTATTCATTGGACAAATACATTGTACTAGAACTGACATGTGATTACATTTTCACGCAATTTGGGTGCATAGATCGTGAGGAATCAGTACCCAGAACAACTACCTCTGGCCGTAATAACGGCCTTGATAGGCATGAGCAGTGAGTCAAACAGAGCTTGTATGGCGTGTACAGGTACAGCTGCCCATGCAGTTTCAACAAGGTACCACAGTTCATCAAGGGTAGTGACTGGCGAATTGTGACGAGCCAGTTGCTCGGCCACCATTGACCAGACGTTTTCAATTGGTGAGAGACCTGGAGAATGTGCTGGCCAGGGCAGAAGTCGAACATTTTATGTATAAAGAAAGGACCGTGTAGAACGTGCAACATGCGAATCGTGCATTATCCTGTTGAAATTTAGGTTTCGCAGGGATCGAATGATGGGTAGAGCCACGGATCGTAACACATCTGAAATGTAACGTCCACTGTTCAAAGTCCCGTCAACGCGAAAAAGAGTTGACCGAGACATGTAACCAATGGCACCCCATACCATCACCCTGGCTGATACGCCAGTATGGCGATGACGAATACACGCTTCCAATGTGCGTTCATCGCGATGTCGCCAAACACGTATGCGACCATCATGATGCTGTAAACAGGACCTGGATTCATTCCAAAAAATGACGTTTTGCCATTCGTGCACCCAGGTTCGTCGTTGAGTACACCATCGCGGGCGCTCCTGTCTGTGATGCAGCGTCAAGGGTAACCGCAGCCATGGTCTCCGAGCTGATAGCCTATGTTGCTGTAAACGTCGTCGAACTGTTCGTGCAGATGGTTGTCGTCTTGCAAACGTGCCCATCTGTTGACTCAGGGATCGAGAAGTGGCTACACGATCCGTTACATCCATGCGGATAAGATGCCTGTCATCTCGACTGCTAGTGATACGAGGCCGTTGGGATCCAGCACGGCGTTCCGATGACCCTCCTGAACCCACCGATTCCATGTTCTGCTGACAGTCATTGGAACTCTACCAACGCGAGCAGCAATGTCGCGATACGATAAACCGCAATCGCGATAGGCTACAATCCGACGTTTATCAAAGTCGGAAACGTGATGGTACGCATTTTTCCTCCTCACACGAGGCATCAAAACAACGTTTCACCAGGCAACGCCGGTCAAATGCTGTTTGTGTATGAGAAATCGGTTGGAAACTTTCGTCGTGTGAGCACGTTGTAGGTGTCGCCACCGGCGCCAACATTGTGTGAATGCTCTGAAAAGCTAATCATTTGCATATCACAGCATCTTCTTCCTTTCGGTTAAACTTCGCGTCTGTAGCACGCATTCTTCGTGGTGTAGCAATTTTAATGGCCAGTAGTGTAGTATCGTTCTTGGCGTCGTAGTTAGTGTCCAGCAGTGGCAGTGATAGCCACCGCTCTCCTGACTTTTCATTGTACCAGCGCACCGCGGCCAACTACGGCAGCGACGTCCGGATCGAAGACAATGCTGGTGCAGGCGGCGTGAGCGAGGCCGGCTCTGGCTTTGCGCTTCTGGCTGGCTTGCGGCGCGTTAGCCGGTCAGTGGGCCCGCGCGGCTTCACACGGAGCAGCATCAACAGCCGGCACACACGCGACGCGCTAATTGAATGACTCCGGCACTCTGTGCGCTTCGGCGGGCATTGTGCGCCCCGCCGCTGCCTGGACCGGACAACACCGTCGCTCGCGCCCCTAACCGCTGAGCGTGTCGAGCGCGCAGCAATGTCTGCTGAAACCGTAGAGCGCGGTGCAATTCCACCTCCGGTGGCTCAAAGTTACATTTTGCTCTCTATGACACGGGCAGTGAATTCCCTCACTGAGCACACCTACTAATAGAATCTCTTGCACAACGTCACTAATTAAAACTGTAAAAGACACAAAACTACTGGCCATTAAGACTGCATCACCAGGAAGGACAGAAAATTTGTATTTATTGTGCATTTACAATATAGTACAGGGTGTTTCAAAAAGGACTTCGGTACACACACCATCAGATTATTTGACTTGTCGCTCTAACGAAGTAGGCGAGTGTCAGCATTATGTCTCGTGGTCTGATCGTGGCGTGTTTATCTTCTGCCATTAGGTCAGACGATAGAAATGCCACTTGCACGCTTAGAGTAGCAGACTGATTGTGACCAACTTTAAACAGAACTTTATTAATTTTCACACACATTTATTAAAGTAATAAAAATCATAAATATTACGTAACTTGATTCTGGATGCTATTTACAATTGACAATCTGAAGTTCCTTTGGTCTTGGTACGTTTATCTTATTCTCACATATCTCTGATACTTGACAGTGTCTATACATATATCTTCATGGCTATGTACAGGAATATGAAGGTGCAGACTGAAACTTGACTATAGACTGGTACAGATAGGTGCATTTAAATGCAGACTGATGCAGACTGATGCAGACTGATGCAGACTGATGCAGACTGATGCAGACTGATGCAGACTGATGCAGACTGATGCAGACTGATGCAGACTGATGCAGACTGATGCAGACTGATGCAGACTGATGCAGACTGATGCAGACTGATGCAGACTGATGCAGACTGATGCAGACTGATGCAGACTGATGCAGACTGATGCAGACTGATGCAGACTGATGCAGACTGATGCAGACTGATGCAGACTGATGCAGACTGATGCAGACTGATGCAGACTGATGCAGACTGATGCAGACTGATGCAGACTGATGCAGACTGATGCAGACTGATGCAGACTGATGCAGACTGATGCAGACTGATGCAGACTGATGCAGACTGATGCAGACTGATGCAGACTGATGCAGACTGATGCAGACTGATGCAGACTGATGCAGACTGATGCAGACTGATGCAGACTGATGCAGACTGATGCAGACTGATGCAGACTGATGCAGACTGATGCAGACTGATGCAGACTGATGCAGACTGATGCAGACTGATGCAGACTGATGCAGACTGATGCAGACTGATGCAGACCGATGCAGACCGATGCAGACCGATGCAGACCGATGCAGACCGATGCAGACCGATGCAGACCGATGCAGACCGATGCAGACCGATGCAGACCGATGCAGACCGATGCAGACCGATGCAGACCGATGCAGACCGATGCAGACCGATGCAGACCGATGCAGACCGATGCAGACCGATGCAGACCGATGCAGACCGATGCAGACCGATGCAGACCGATGCAGACCGATGCAGACCGATGCAGACCGATGCAGACCGATGCAGACCGATGCAGACCGATGCAGACCGATGCAGACCGATGCAGACCGATGCAGACCGATGCAGACCGATGCAGACCGATGCAGACCGATGCAGACCGATGCAGACCGATGCAGACCGATGCAGACCGATGCAGACCGATGCAGACCGATGCAGACCGATGCAGACCGATGCAGACCGATGCAGACCGATGCAGACCGATGCAGACCGATGCAGACCGATGCAGACCGATGCAGACCGATGCAGACCGATGCAGACCGATGCAGACCGATGCAGACCGATGCAGACCGATGCAGACCGATGCAGACCGATGCAGACCGATGCAGACCGATGCAGACCGATGCAGACCGATGCAGACCGATGCAGACCGATGCAGACCGATGCAGACCGATGCAGACCGATGCAGACCGATGCAGACCGATGCAGACCGATGCAGACCGATGCAGACCGATGCAGACCGATGCAGACCGATGCAGACCGATGCAGACCGATGCAGACCGATGCAGACCGATGCAGACCGATGCAGACCGATGCAGACCGATGCAGACCGATGCAGACCGATGCAGACCGATGCAGACCGATGCAGACCGATGCAGACCGATGCAGACCGATGCAGACCGATGCAGACCGATGCAGACCGATGCAGACCGATGCAGACCGATGCAGACCGATGCAGACCGATGCAGACCGATGCAGACCGATGCAGACCGATGCAGACCGATGCAGACCGATGCAGACCGATGCAGACCGATGCAGACCGATGCAGACCGATGCAGACCGATGCAGACCGATGCAGACCGATGCAGACCGATGCAGACCGATGCAGACCGATGCAGACCGATGCAGACCGATGCAGACCGATGCAGACCGATGCAGACCGATGCAGACCGATGCAGACCGATGCAGACCGATGCAGACCGATGCAGACCGATGCAGACCGATGCAGACCGATGCAGACCGATGCAGACCGATGCAGACCGATGCAGACCGATGCAGACCGATGCAGACCGATGCAGACCGATGCAGACCGATGCAGACCGATGCAGACCGATGCAGACCGATGCAGACCGATGCAGACCGATGCAGACCGATGCAGACCGATGCAGACCGATGCAGACCGATGCAGACCGATGCAGACCGATGCAGACCGATGCAGACCGATGCAGACCGATGCAGACCGATGCAGACCGATGCAGACCGATGCAGACCGATGCAGACCGATGCAGACCGATGCAGACCGATGCAGACCGATGCAGACCGATGCAGACCGATGCAGACCGATGCAGACCGATGCAGACCGATGCAGACCGATGCAGACCGATGCAGACCGATGCAGACCGATGCAGACCGATGCAGACCGATGCAGACCGATGCAGACCGATGCAGACCGATGCAGACCGATGCAGACCGATGCAGACCGACGCAGACCGACGCAGACCGATGCAGACCGACGCAGACCGACGCAGACCGACGCAGACCGACGCAGACCGACGCAGACCGACGCAGACCGACGCAGACCGACGCAGACCGACGCAGACCGACGCAGACTGACGCAGACTGACGCAGACTGACGCAGACTGACGCAGACTGACGCAGACTGACGCAGACTGACGCAGACTGACGCAGACTGACGCAGACTGACGCAGACTGACGCAGACTGATGCAGACTGACGCAGACTGACGCAGACTGACGCAGACTAACGCAGACTAACGCAGACTAACGCAGACTAACGCAAATACAGACTGACTAATCGGACGTCTGTACACTCCTCGTAATACCTCGCGCGTTCAGGTATCACGGCGCGAGTGTGATCCGTGAGGAGAAAAGGTTCTACGTTAGCAGCAATCTCATTGGCTGCGTTACATATTAATACGCGGATCGGCGGAAGCAGACTTTGGTCCGTCTCTAAGGCAGAGACAGACGAGCGCTGCGCCTGCGCCGTTGTGCTTAGCGGGGCTCGCTCTAGAGGGAAAGTTGTGTACGTGCCGACTACGTGGAACTATGTACACAGCAACTTTACAACTTCAAAAATTCATATAAATTTATTGAAAGAAGATATAGAGCTGGGTTTTCTGTTATTTTGTAGGGAAACACATCAAGGGGTTTTTTTTACATTAAGCTAAAGACGCTGATGTTGCTTCTGATGGTTATCCTGCACACATCCCATCGGAAGTCAGTTTCCCCCCCAAACTCGCTGTAGCATTGCAGGTGTAACTTGCTCAGTGGCGGCGTAAATTCTTGCTGTAAGTTCAGGTAGAGAAGCCGGCACAGGAGGTACTAACACGATATCCTTGATGAATCCCCATTAAAAAAAAAATTGAGTGGTTTCAGGTCTGGAGAATGTGAGGGCCATGCAATTGGCGCATCACGGCCAGTCCATTGCCCTGGAAAGCGGTCAATGAGAAAATCCTGCACGTCAGCCAGGTGCTGTAGTGGTGCGCCATCTTGCATCAAGTAAAAATTTCGTTCTTTGTCATCCTCCGTCGTATCAAAAGTTGTTGCAACATATGCAGGTACACTGTCCCGTTGATGGTTCTCTCACAAGGAAAAAAGGACTATACTTTGTCCTTGCTCAATGCACAAAAAGCATTTATGCCACTCATAAATTGTAGGCCTACTAGGAGGATCTTTAACGTACTTGATACGGAGATTATGCTGAACTGTTGTCGCCGACTTTGATTCTTCAAACCAAAACACACAGATAGCATGCTCGGGTCCAGTGAAGGCAGCCACTAGCAACTGCCACTAGCGCTCCTTACCGTAGGATGCGGCACTAGCAAACTATGTGGCACAAAATGTGATGTATTTCCCTACAAATTGACACTACAATCCCCTCTGTAGGCACTATGACTTAGTTTATATGAATTTTCAAAGTTTTAAGCAATGATCAATATTCAGGGATAAGATAGGAACGATCCTACAAAGCAAAATAGTTTACTAAATATGGGCTCTGAAATGTACGAGGTGTGGGAGAAAAGTACAGAGACTGATAACACTGCGAGCGATCTGGCAACACTGTGTTGTTCTACTTGTGTAGACGTGTGTGTTCATCCCTTCCAGAAGCTCGGTTCAAGGTTCAGCTCCGTGCAGCCATTACGTGATTTTTAAGAGAGCCATCGGTGAAGTTCTGTTTTCGTTGTGTGTTAGAAAATAGAACAGCGGAATTTAAAGCAATGTTACGCCATAAGATTTTGTGTTAAACTTGGGGAATAATCCGCGTGTGTGACTTTTGAAAAATTGAAACAAGCCTATGAGGAACATTTCTTATGAAGAGCACACGTTCTTCGCTGGCGCAAACAATTTTTGGAAAGCCGCGAACACGTTGAAGATGAACCTCGTTGAGGGAGACCTGAGACGTAGACGTCGAACCTCTGCGCACTCTTGTGACCTCAGACTGACGTTTAACACTGTTAAAACTTAAAAACATTCATCGTACATCAAATTTCGACCGAAGATATGCACATGCAAAAGATCTGTTCCAAAATGGTGCCGAACATCCTCAACTGATCAGGAAAATCGAACAACCGGGTGCGCTCGTCTTCTGGAGAGGACTGCCAATGACCACGAATAGTTCAGTTGTGAACTCACAGCTGATGAATCCTGGATTTGTGTGTACTATTCTGATACAAAGCGGCAAAGTGAGGAGTGACACACTAAGAAATATCCTCGACCGAAAAAAATGCTTGAATGAGCTAACCAAAGAGCAGAACAATGCTGATTTCCTGTTTTGGCAGTAGAGTTATCGTGCATAAAGAATTTGTTCCTCCAGGATAAACTCCCAATAAAGTGTTTTCCAAAGGTGTTCTTGAAAGGCTCAATAATAGGGTGAATCGAGTGAGAGTTGACATTGCAGACAAGTGGATGCTAAATCATGAGATCGCACACGTCACATGGGCACTTCCATCTTCGAATTTTTGACCACAAAACGAATTTCTTATTGCTCCACAGCCTCCCGTTTACCTGATCTGAGTTCTTGTGACTTTTTCTCTTCCAGAAATTAAAAAATGTCTTAGAAGGAAATAATTTTGGGACTCTGGAGAACGTTTCAGCGCTGCTATCAAGGCTGAGAACGACGCCTCCACCTGTGTATAGCTACTGAAGGGAGCTACTTTTAAGGGGACAATATAGGCACTCGGAAAAAATAAATAAAAATTTTGTTTGATAAAAAGTAAGTCTTGTGACTTTTCTCAAACACCGCGTTACCTTAAGAACTATGAGCATTTTTTATCATAGATACTGTGAAACAACCTCTTCTTAGGTGCGCTCTTTTCCTTTCATATACAAATCAAAAAAGTTTTCTACATAGTTCAAAAATGGTTCAAATGGCTCTGAGCACTATGGGACTCAACTGCTGAGGTCATTAGTCCCCTAGAACTAAGAACTAGTTAAACCTAACTAACCTAAAGACATCACAAACATCCATGCCCGAGGCAGGATTCGAACCTGCGACCGTAGCGGTCTTGCGGTTCCAGGCTGCAGCGCCTTTAACCGCACGGCCACTTCGGCCGGCTTTCTACATAGTCCCTTTAACTGTTCAGTGATGTCACTAAACCCGCCCAAAGATGTAAACAAAGATGCATGAGCAGCGCCTATTAGACGAAGGGGTCCGACAGCTGATCGGTACCAGTTACTCCAACAGGAAGGAGGTACACGGCTTGTGTTGTCTATAGTTCAGCCATGGTTATAAGGTCAATACCGCGGTTCGATCGCGTCATCATTATTACTTTGTGCCAGGAAGGGCTCTCAACAAGGGAAGTGTCCAGGCGTCTCTGAGTGAACTAAAGCGATGTTGTCTGGACATGGAGGAGATAGAGATAGAAACTGTCAATGACATGCCTTAATCAGGCCGCCCAAGGGCTACTACTGCAGTGGATGACTGCTCGGAGGAACTGACAGCAACGCCACCATGTTGAATAATGCTTTTCGTGCAGCCACAGGACGTCGTGTTACGACTCAAACTGTGCGCAATAGGCTGCATGATGCGCAACGTCCATGGGAGGTCCGTCTTTGCATCCACGACACCATGCAACGCGGCACAGATGGACCCAACAACACGCTGAATGGACCGCTCAGGATTGGCATCACGTTCTCTTCACTGATGAGTGTCACATATGCCTTCAACCAGACATTCGGCGCAGACGTGTTTGGAGGCAACCCGGTCAGGCTGAACCACTTGGACACACTGTCCAGCGAGTGCAGCAAAGTGGAGCTTCCCTGCTGTTTTGGGGTGGCATTGTGGGTGGCCGACGTACGCCGCTGGTGGTCATGGAAGGCGCCGTAACGGCTGTACGATACGTGAATGCCATCCTCAAATGCAACCATATCGACAGCATATTAGCGAGGCATTCGTTTTCATGGATGACAATTCGCGCACCCATCATGCACATGTGAGTGACTTCCTTCGGAATAACAAGATCGCTCGACTAGAGTGGCCAGCACGTTCTCCAGACACGAACCCTATTGAACAGCCGGCCGCTGTGGCCGAGCGGTTCTAGGCGCTTCAGTCTGGAACCGCGCGACCACTACGGAAGCAGGTTCTAATTCTGCCTCGGGTATGGATATGTGTGATATCCTTAGGTTAACTATATATGACGATAGTATCTGTTCCCGAAAGAACACATACCGTGGATGACCATGCAGCTTTGCTAGAAATGAAATGATAATTAAATAGACACCCTAGCTGCAAACAGGCGTTGATATACTTCACTGGGGACATGTTGAAAATGTGTGTCCCGACCGGGACTCGAACCCGGGATCTCCTGCTTACATGGCAGACGCTCTATCCATCTGAGCCACCGAGGGCACAGAGGATAGTGCGTCTGCAGGGACATATCCCTTGCACGCTCCCAGTTAGCTTAGTTAGGTTCACGTAGTTCTAAGTTCTAGGGGACTGTTGACTTCAGATGTTAAGTCCCATAGTGCCCAGAGCTATATGAACCCTATCGAACATGCCTGGGATAGAGAGAAAAAGACTGTTTACGGACGATGTGACCCGCCAATCGCTGTGAGGGATCTACGTCGCATCGCCGTGGGACAATTTGGACCAACAGTGTCTTTATGAACTTGTGGCTAGTATGTCATGACGAATACAGGAATGTATCAATGCAAGGACCACTACGGTCGCGGGTTCGAATCCTGCCTTGGGCATGGATGTGTGTGATGTCCTTAGGTTAGTTAGGTTTAAGTAGTTCTAAGTTCTAGGGCACTGGTGACCACAGATGTTAAGTCCCATAGTGCTCAGAGCCATTTGAACCAATTAAACCATCAATGCAAGAGGACGTGCAACTGAGTATTAGAGTTACTGGTGTGTACAGCAGTCTCGACCTCCACCTCTGAAGGTCTCGCTGTATGGTGGTGCAACATACAATGTGTCGTTTTCATGAGCAATAAAAAGGCAGGAAATTGTGTTTATGTTAATCTCTATTCCACTTTTCTGTACATGTTGTGGAACTCTGAACTGAGGTGATGCAAAACTTTTTTAGATATGTGTATTGTGAGAAGTCGTAGTAAGGACCAAAGCAAGATAAGTGTGAGTACTTAAGGTGGGCTCTTAACTGCTGAGAGCTGTGGGCACTTGTTCAGTAGAAGAAATATGTTTCACAGTAGAGTTCATGTCCACAGGACATCGTTTTCTTGTTTTGGTCCATACTACCACATCTCCAAATATAGAAAGCAAAGAGCTTGCGTCATAGGAGATTTGTTTCACATTATTTAAGATGAAGACGCGCACAAAGCTAGTAAGACATGCATTCTAGAGCTCTCGATTACTAGACATTTTTGCTTCGAATAATCGTTCCTTGAATATTGACCATTCCTCCTGGGACACCCTGTAAATAGGCTGTTACAAAGTATTTATTAGATAAACCAACAGTGGGCCCGCATCTGTAGTACATATAAAATGTCCGCAGGAACGAATGCTGCCCATCCCTATGGTCATCCCAACGTGTAAGTCTTTAAACTGACTGCCGTTTTACTCATTAAAATGCGCAATATGAAATGTCTTCGCCTCACGTGTGCACAAATAAACACCAAAAACACAACACATTACCATACGTAATACGCCGTAGGGAAACTGTTGGCATTCACAACAGCTTCCAGTCACCTTAGAAGGAATAAAATAGACGTCCTATATGGTTTTTATGGGAATCTTATACCATTCTTCCTGCAAAGTACTGGCAGGTTCAGATAACCATTATGGAGGTGGATAGCGATCATCTCCGAACCATCGCCATGTTTCACTCTTGGGACGTAAATTCGGCCAGAAATTGGAAGCAGTGTGAAAAAAGGCTCATTCGTCAAATGACTTCTTCCATTTCTCTATACTCCAGGTTTTATAGTTTCGGCACCACGTTTTCCTTTAATGGGCATTTTCACCACTGATGGCTAGTTTTGGAATCCCAGTGCGCCTTGTAGCTCCCTGTTTATGGAGCTCCCCTCGTGTGGATTTCTTGGTGACAGGGTTCGCGAGTGCGACATTTAGTTCTGCAGTGACTTTTGCAGCTGCCGTCCGTTTATTTTTCGTCGAAAACCTTATGACCGTCTGTTGCGATCACTCACCAGGCGCTTTCGTCCGCGTCGCGGCTGTGAGGATGGATTTCCCGCTTGCCCTGTATGCGGGAATAAATTTTCATTACGATGCCTCTTGAAACACCAAACACTTCGGCTAACTTGATTTCGGAAGCACCCACCACATGAGCACCAACAATTTGCCCACTTTCTAATTCACTTAGCTCCGGCATAATGCACTCGAAGCCACACAGAATACTGTTCAGACCACGAATAACACTTGCAGTGTATTAACTAAATTGCCTTTCTTAGTCAAATACAACAGCGCAAGCTAATGTCTTAGCTAGCATTTGCATTTATGTTCAAGCATGGATGTCCATATTTTGTCCAACCTCTGTATGTAAGTAAAGAGTTGTGAATGGAAGACATGTAAGCAGCACTGTATACGGTACCTTTATAGTACGTGGTGGCAGCTGTGATGCAATTTTATGGCAGTACTTGTCCGCAGCTCGTGGTGTAGTGCTGCCGACAAGGTGGCTTAGCGTGAGTAAAGTTTTCACGGGAGGAATCTGGAGATGTCATGTGAGATCTGCTCCGAACTACAGAAGACAATCGACGAGGAAGCAGGGAAAAAAATGGTTAGCGTTGTAGCGACCAGACCTTGGTGACCCTATGTTAGATTCCTGGGTGAGTCGCAGATTTTCTCCGCTCGGGGACTGGGTATTGTGTTGTACTTATCGTCATTTCGCCATCATCGGCGCGTAAGTTGCCCAAGAGGCGTCAAATAGGAAGTGCAAACTAGGCGACCGAACTATCACAGACGGGGTCTCCCAGGCAATACTGTCATACGATCATTTCAGTTTTTTCTTGGCGTTACCTAATAATACTTTAGACAGTTTCCTTTACACTGCTTTTTAGGAGACTTTGATTTAGACAGTTTAATATTTGCTGCACGTAATCGTTGAGAGTTGCATACAGTGATTGTGAAGAAGGTATGAGGCACATTACTCTATCATTGACATCATGTATGTTTTCGCATTCGACATTCTCCTATAATTATCTACATAAAAAGTATCCCGTTTCGTGGGTACGAGGATTCACAACACCGACGTATATGCGCTGACAGTATTTTAATGTTTCATAAACATGATGACGTCCAGTGCCATATGGAATCTGGTTGTTCCAGTTCGGGTAACCGTTATGACATAACAATCAGAGTGTTACATTCAGTAACTATAGAGGAAGAATAATGTTTATGACGCAGTCAGTGCTACTACGAATGTTCTTAATACTTATCGTCTTCCTTAAATATGAATATTTTGGTCACGTTCATACCCATATATTAATAGTTGTCAGACTAACTGTAACTTAACGACCTACAAACATGACAACGTACAATATTATTTTTTGAGGAGGTCGTCACAGTTTTGTTCTTAATTTCCGATTTTAATGTTTTTATGCGTTAACGCAGACTTCCGTCAAAATAGAGTCCTCTGGGTTTTGTAAAACTATTTTATAGTACGATCAAATTTAAACTAAGTATAGTCACTACGAAACTAAGTTTTACTACCTATTCTCCTGTATACTGCACGCTAATGAGCAATAATAAACTTGAAGTGAATCATGTCGCTATGTGTGATTGGTACATCTAACGGCGGTTAGTTGCATTATAGGTTAATTCCAATGGTGTTAATTATCTGTTGCAAGAATGACATATGTAAATTAACGCCTATAAACGCAGTAGTTACAATTTTAATTTGTGGTGTACTATGTTGCTTTAAATGTATTTTAATAATTGTTGAATTTTCATTAATGGCCGTAAAAGTGGCGGTTGATTGCCACAGTTTAACGAACTTATTGTTTGTTTGTATTACATCAATCTTAATGAGATACTTTCCAATCAATTTCTATATATTTTGGGTTGTTGCTCGCCCAAAGAGAACTTTTAAGTCTTGCTGTTTTATCTCTCAGAGTACACTTACTTGACTCTAAAGTTTACGACAACTCTAACATAACCAATTTATTTTTATTATTTATTTATTTATTTAACTTGATCCGATTAGGCCCATCAGGCGTTCTCTTATATCGGACCCGAGTTTCACATACACGTAGTTTTTTTTACATCATGGCTACCTAAAAATAACCATTTTAATATGACAAATAATATTAAAATTACTTGAATCTCTACGGTATCAATATGGGTAAATAGTACTGACATTGAACTGATAAAGTTAATTCTGACAGTTCTTCTAGTGCTGCTGCTGCCAGTAATAGTGATAATAGTAATAATAATAATTATTATTATTAATATTGTTATTATTATTATGAAAATAACAACAATAATGTCTGTGACGGATATGAAAAGAGTATATGTATATGTATACAAAATCGGTATTTTCTGATGCAGCGAGTTCTAGGGATAGGAAACTTGAGGAAACTGCGCCAGATAAGAATACTGGACAATGAGGAAGATCTGGTTGGAATAAAGGATGAACAAGGGTAAAGACCGCGTACAGGGACAATGGTAATCATTATTGTTGCTTCAGTAGATATATTATAAACTTTCTTCTGAAGCTGTAAATGTTATTCAGTTTTCTAATACACTGCGGGTTCCGCGCTACTGAGGATGACTTAGAGAAAGTGGCTGAACAATGGAGATCGACAGAAAGGATTTTGCTCTGATGGGTACAGGTGTTTCTGCCATGATGTTCACACAAGAGCATTAAGCTCGAGAGGGATTTGGGGGACAGTGTACGTTGCTAAGATAGCAGAGAAGCCAGAGGGTACGGAAACCTCTGAGTTTCTCTGCGTAAATATGATCCTGAAATATAATCGAAGAGTCAAACATCATAGATAAAATGAACACAATCATTCATAACCAACTCAGGTACCGTAAGTTTTCCAGAGAAAAGCCTTGCAGGGTAACATTCTGTACTGCATTTTATGCCTGACGTTAGCGCTTCAAACAGCCAGATACATTGAACGTGTGTCCGTTGGCTACTGGATGTGAGTAATTGTGTTATAAGTGAAACGTCCCCTTAGAAAAATTATACAAGACTGTGCTTATCCTGACACACAATATTTTTAGCGCAACGCAATCTGACTTTCAAGAATCCCTACAAAAGAATGGCCCTGACTAACTTTAACCTATACGTTTCACAAATCACTTACCTCACAAAAATCTTGGTTACTCGAACTACTGCAATACAGCGAGCGCCACTACTGCCAGCTAAATAAAAGATTCAAACTACGGAAGGCACTAACTACTGATAGGCATAGTTAGCAAATGAAAGATTTTAATGGAGAACAAACAATGTATTTACCTTAATAGTCATAATTGACATCCAGTCTTACAAATTTCAAAACTCCACCATCTCTCTCCCCACATCCACCACTACTGGCGGCTCACCTCCAACTGCGCAACGCTACGCGCTGTTCACATCCAGCTGCCGCTGCCCAACACTACAATGGCAGACAACAATGCAAACTAGCCACAGACTGCACACAGCACAGCCAGTGATTCTCACACAGAGCGCTACGTAACGTTGCCAATAAGAAAACATAAACAGCCTACTTACATAAGATGAATCTGTAGTTTTATCTTATATTATTGCAACACACTGTAATTTCCCACTGTTCTGAAGATGCTCGCTTCTGATGAGAAAAACCGGTGATAAAGGAAAGTGTATGCGATTTGTGGCTGCTCCACAGTTTTAGTTTAGATGTAAGTACGTCACTCCAAGCTGCTTCGGCTTTGAGCTATTGTTCGCAAACCCAGTGCCTAGCGAGCAGTTGGGTACCAGTCTATAGCCAACCAATAACCAAAAGTTTTCAATGGGGAAGACATATGGACAACGTGCTAGCCAGGGAAACAATCTCAGATCCTTTGTACGAGATGGATCAGGACAGCATGGGCAACATACGATTTTGCGTTAGCTTGTTGACAGATATCGCCATGGAGACATTGGAGAGAGAGAGAAAGGTCACCTGCCTCAAGACGTCAAAAATAATGCCTGCTGATTACTGACTGTGCGAGCCTCATGTGATTGTGTTGTGCACCCAGTTACAACCCAGTCCATCATGCCAAATACTGGGCCCGTGACACTCTACAAGGAACCGGGACTGTTGTGAAACGATGAGGGGGGGGGGGGGGGGCAGGCTTTCGTCCAGTGTTGGGAGCATGACTATCCACACGTCTCTACCTGCTACCGCATCAGGGAAGCTGTAACAGTGATACGCTGCCAGTCTGTGAGGCTACAGACGTTGTGCACATGTGTAGATGTGTGTGTGCATGTGTGTGTGCATGTGTGTTTATGTGGCTTGATCTGACAGTTCTTTTAGAGCTGAGGATAGGGTTTCATTGCAAAATGCTGATATGTATTCATTATCTCTTTTCCTTTTCTGTATATGGCAATTTTTCTGTATTGTAAGTTTCTGTGGAGGGTTTTCTCTGCATTTCAGAAGTTTTAGTTCTGTGTTTATGTCTCTTGGTCTGTAGCTCACGTCCATAAGATTCTTTGCAAATGTAGAATGACCGACGTTACTCTTAAGAGTCCTTCTGCATTCAGTGAATCTACCACTGAGATTTCTATCTGAATATCCGATATAATCAGAGATGCACTCTTGATGCACGAATTGGTAGATTCGAGGTGTGTTGTGTTGGTCTGTCTCAGTGTTGGTTGTCCACAGTTTCTTTTTATAGAGTTGTCTGTTCTACAGGCTATCTTCAGTCTTTACTTTTTAAATATATTTCCAATCTTATCAGCTGTGCCACTTGTTTTTTGTTGATGTTTGTTGTTCATATGTGTTGTGAGTTAGTATTCTCTGTGTGTCTGTGTTTGTATGTTGATGCTAGTCGATTTCTCTGTGTGTGTTGGGTACCTATTTCATTGTTGTTCTTATCTTGTGCTATAGTTTGTTAAATTTGTTTTGTATCCATTTTCAACAACTGTTCGTTTGACTGTATCTCATTTTTTTTAAAAAAAAAAACTATGTTCATTGACTGGCGTAGTATGGCAATGACTGGTGTAGTGTGTATTGGAAACTTGTTTCTTAGTTATACGATAGTTTGAGATATTGTGTATGGCTGTGCTATTGATGGTGGATTCCTCAACATGGAAAACGTTGGTTGTAGTGTCTGTGTATTCTGGTGTCTAATAAATTTAACTTTGTCATCTTTTAACCTATGGTGAATTATGACATAAATAAATAAAATAATGAGAATAGTTTTCGAAACAATTTCATACATGAGCACTGAAACAGAACAGAATAAATAATGTCTAAACATCTTTACAAAGTAAATAACACATTATTAGAAAAATTCTACAACATAACTCTTATCAGATAAACACATAAATACAGGAAAAACACAAATACACAACGGTACACAAAAACATAGTGGAATAACACAAAAGGACAGGGTTTGTTTTCAGTGTAACATTTGCTACTGCAGTCAACCCAAAACTTCATTCCATAGATCTTTCCTTTTATTTCAACCTTTGTTTCCACCAAAAAATCCTATCCAAGCATGCTTTCTGTATTTATACGTTCACTTATTTCTTACCTCATTATTTATTTTCCATTATCTTACCTCATTTATTTCCAAGAAAATCCTACCTAAACCTGTTGTTCCTAAACCCTACTGTTTGGCTCATATCCTCTTTCAAACTAATTATTTCTCATTGTACAATACTCATTTTTGCCCAAATCTTTTTCATATAACTTCTCAATGCATTCTTTCCCTATTCTTCATAGTTAGTTTCTTATATAGTCTACCCACTCTTGAGCTAACTTAAATCTACTGTGCTCAGATATATATACTAAGGAATGAGGCAATGCAGCAACACACAACAAATTAACACAAACAGCAATGACTAAAAATGCAAATTGGCAAAGCAAGCAGCAGTATATCTAACTTATCAAAACAAATGCAACATTACAACTAATATAAGGCAATGTGCAGCTAACAAGAAAAATAAATCAGTAGTAAAACTGGCTTAACAGAGTAATACAAAGTGAAATTCAGTAGCACTATGCCTGGCAAACAGCAGCAGCAAATGCAGTAACTTATATCTAATCATGACAAACCCACAAGCAGAAAAAATATTACACTAAAGACAACAATGCAGATAAGGGAGATGTCTATTCACATCTTCATGTATATGTCATTAAAGTCATGCACCACAACTTATTCTACAAAAAAAATTACCAAATACTTGAAAAGAAAATTATGTATGCAGGTACTGTTACTAGTCCCTTCTTATTGTTCTTTCCTTTCCAAGTGCTCCTTTCTCGAAGAATATGGATCATAAAATCATTATTTAATAGATCTGTTGACAGAAAGTGTTCACATTAGCAAATGCATTTAATTTTATTTTATAAAACCAATGCTTCAACACAGCTGGAAACTAGATATCAAATGAAATAAGCAACTATGTAAAGCAAAGCATAAAAGTATCATTCAATAGTCACGCGGCATTTCGTAAGTTGTTAGAAATTCTCTCAACTCTCGTAGAAAGGCACTTGTCAAAATCAGGTGTGCAGATGTAAGAATATTTCCCATCAATTCATAAGCATTTCAGTAAGTAGCACAAAGTACGATATGACAAACTGCCTATTGGCTTCTGTCTCGGGTTCTTCGGCCGACGTTCATCTAATGATTTTTCTGACGTTTCGCCAGCACGAGTGGCTGGCATTGTCAAAGCTTCACCCTCCATTGCCGGTGGTGAACGTCGGTGGTGAACGGCGAAACGTCAGAAAAATCATTAGATGAACGTCGGCCGAAGAACCCGAGACTGAAGCCAATAGGCAGTTTGTCAACAAGTGGCCACGAAAGTCTCAACAATTTTTAAAGTACGATATGTTTCCAAGTAATGAGCGTCTCGTATTTGCGATGCTTTCTACAAAGGAATGTCAATAGCGACGTTAAGGGCCTCTTTTTTCTCCACCTAATGGCTTTTTCTCCAGGCGACTGGCACAGCTGGGCGTCCACAATGCATTACGTCAAGGTCACTTAGCTTTCTTACCTAAAAATTTACGGCAGCAGTTTCCGCTATAGTGACAATCTTATACCAATAAAATTTCACAGGTCGAAAAGTTGAAGTAGAAATGTGTAGAAACGAAATTTCATGAATAGCAGTGTTGTGATACAATCAGACATGGACAAACAACTCATAACTCTTAAAGTACGATTCTTGTTTTCCAACATCCTATTTCACAAACCAGAGTCCCTAACTTCTATTCATTATTCATATACATATAAACATATAATCACATTCCTCGTATAGCATCATCTTATTGATCATAAACGTATCTCAACAGCATAATATACATCGTCGTCGTAATAACATCATAACAGATCAGTCACATATCAAAATCTTTGCAGCTTCTTTCAATAATTTCAAACGTACTTTAAAAATCATGATCCCATATCAAATACATCATTCAAAGCTCTCATAGTATCACAATGGTTCCGAAAAAATATAAGGAGTTCACAAAGTACAGTCAAAATACAATTTCATAAGTGTGAAGTTATCCAACTGTGTAATTGCGTAAACATCTTTCACTGACGTAGAAAAAAAAAGTTTGTTTCTCTGTTAAATAATCAGATAACTGTGTAACTCTGTCTTACAGAAATACGGTACCGATGTGTAAAGTTGTATAAGCAAATACCATATTAGCTAGGGCTCCTTGTGCTTGCTACACACATGGTACACAAAGTAAGCGTGTGCCCCCCCCCCCCCCCCCCCGAGGATTAATGTAACTATACCCTCAGGTGTTACAGATTACAGCAAGCGAATGAAATGTATCACGGAAAACCTTTGTATCATTGTAATTCAAAAATCTTTAAAAATAAATGTTTTAAGTATAAAATTAATCACTGAAATACGTGTGGTTTAGCGCTAAATGTGCGTCTTGCTGTAAGATAATTCTGTGGAAGTGTCGTAGTTATCGTCCTCCGAAAGCTAAGTTCTGCAGAAGTCAATGTACTTACCTCATCATAAACAAAAGTGAAATACTATGAGTATATATATCGTAGTTATTATGTACATTACCGTGATCAAGAAAGTACTATAGTGTAACGTATTGTTGTGCTACGAGAAAGGCTGTCTCATCGTAGCTATACCACAAAAGTTACTACTAAAACATGTTTTACTTTCCAGAAGAACTCAGAAAAACTGTGCAGATATAAAACAAATACAGCACAAAAGCAACAATGTAAATTGTGTCACACATTAGTAGCGTCGTGATATAATCGTGTAGCTGTCAAAGGAACTAAATACTAAGTCATCTTTAATCTCACAGAAAGTACTTCAAATAAAGAAAGTCTTTTCAAGTAAACCAAAATGTTGCATTAAAATCTCATTAGCAGTATATGTTCTAAGTATGTAAGCCTTACAGTCGTTACGTAATCGTGCAACTAACAAGCAAGAATGTACACACACAGTAACACTGTGTCCTCTGCTCACTGTAACAATGCATTTGTAATTACTTGTCTAAATAAGTTCCCTAGGTTCTTGACTGGATGGTTAACTTTAGAACATAGTTGCATGTTAACAGTTTCTAAGTGTGACAAAGAGCACTAGTAACGTGAAGTGAAAAATTTTATAGCAAAAACTAAATTAAAAAACAGATTATCTCTCTATAACCGGTTTTACATGTGTAATGTGGTGCAATCCTTTACTCTTCCTAGTACGCAGAGTTTCAACTTCAACGCAATTATGTGGTATACGTCGGATTCTGTAAGGTCCATTGTAAATCATAAAGAATTTGTGACTCAAGTGTTTCTTCTTATGTGACAATGAATGAGCTTTAATGAGAACTTTCTGACCAATATATAATTTCTTTGCATTTGCTTTACCGTGTAGTTTTCTACTTTTGTCTGCTGCAGATTTTATATTTTTAATAGCCAAATCAATTATGTCTTTGTGTCGAAGATTACGTGTATTCGGAAAAGGTACAATCTCTCTGATCCTGTTCGGTGGTTCTTCATTCTTCAGTATAAGAATAGGTGGTAAAGCAGTGGCGTCACGAGGCATTTCATTGAGTACGTTTTGAAATAAGTGTAAATATCTGTCCCAATACTGATGCTTTCTGTGACAATAAAGTCTGCAAAGCTTATTGATTTCTTTCACAATCCGTTCAGACGGGTTACAGTGTGGTGAGTACAATGAAATAAAAATAGGTTTGATTTTATGATTCCGAAGCATGCGTGACCAAACAGCAGACCTGAATTGCGGTCCGTTATCTGAAATGACTTCTCTAACGTGTCCAACTTTTCACAGACACTGTAATACATTAAAACAAGGTTTCTGGCACGTTGGAAGCTATTCTGTAATCTTGGGTGGCTTGCGTGTTTCTGTGGTAACAGCAGCGTACAGTTGGTGCTAAACGGTTGGACTGACAACTTCATATGACCGGGACCCATCAGCTGATAAAGATAACGCAACCTGAGTGGTGGTGGTGGTGGTGGTGGTGGTGGGGGGGGGGGGGGCGGGGGGAGGGTGGCGCGGGCAAGTGCGAGCTGTAATAGGACCGCGAAAGAGGACGCAAGCGGACGATCAAAACAAGAGACCAGAACTTTTCTCCATCATATAAAGGGTGTTACAAAAGGTACGGCCGAACTTTCAGGAAACATTCCTCACACACAAATAAAGAAAATATGTTATGTGGACATGTGTCCGGAAACGCTTGCTTTCCATGTCAGAGCTCATTTTATTACTTCTCTTCAAATCACATTAATCATGGAATGGAAACACACAGCAACAGAACATTTGCACTGAAATGAGGATTGACACATTGTTGGATGAACCATTAGCATAAGTGTGCCTGTGGAGGCCAATCAGCTGCTGATAGTGCCTGCACATGCTGTACATGGTACGGAAACAACTGGTTCTCCCGTAGCACTCTCCATACAGTGACGCGGTCAACGTTACCTTGTACAGCAGCAACTTCTCTGACGCTGACATTAGGGTTATCGTCAACTGCACGAAGAATTGCCTCGTCCATTGCAGGTGTCCTCGTCGTTCTAGGTCTTCCCCAGTCGCGAGTCATAGGCTGGAATGTTTCGTGCTCGCTAAGACGCCTATCAATTGCTTCGAACGTCTTCCTGTCGGGACACCTTCGTTCTGGAAATCTGTCTCGATACAAACGTACCGCGCCACGGCTATTGCCCCGTGCGAATCAATACATCAAATGGGCATCTGCCAACTCCGCATTTGTAAACATTGCACTGACTGCAAAACCACGTTCGTGATGAACGCTAACCTGTTGATGCTACGTACTGATGTGCTTGATGCTAGTACTGTAGAGCAATGAGTCGCATGTCAACACAAGTACCGAAGTCAACATTACCGTTCTTCAATTGGACCAACTGGCGGTGAATCGACGAAGTACAGTACATACTGACGAAACTAAAATGAGCTCTAACATGGAAATTAAACGTTTCCGGACACATGTCCACATAACATCTTTTCTTTATTTGTGTATGAGGAATGTTTCCTGAAAGTTTGGCCGCACCTTTTTGTAACACCCTGTATGGTATTATGGCGGCTAGTCTGTAATAATCTAAACTTACAATGAAATGAATACACCTAGATGCTACAGGCGTTGATATAAGTGAACGGGGACAGTTTAAAATGTGTGTCCCGACAGGGAATCGAACCCGCGATCCCTGCTTACATGGCAGACGCTCTATCCTTCTGAGCCACCGAGGACACAGAGGACAGTGCGACTGCAGGGACTTATCTCTGGCTCCCGTGAGACCTACATTCCCAACTTATTGTCCCGCTCTATATTCATAGTGCCCCTGCCCGTTATACTCATTACTCGCGGCTTTCTGCCGATTCCCGTAAGAGTTCGGGCACTGTTTCTGCATCTCTATAGAAGAAGATGGTCAAATGGCCGGTGAGCCTTAACTATAATACATATATAATTTAAACATTCACAGCTTTACGTTGTTAGTCTTTACTGTCGAACAGCCGGCCGCGGTGGTCTAGCGGTTCTAGGCGCCCAGTCCGGAACCGCGCGACTGCTACGGTCGCAGGTTCGAATCCTGCCTCGGGCATGGATGTGTGTGATGTCCTTAGGTTAGTTAGGTTTAAGTAGTTCTAAGTTCTAGGGGACTGATGACCACAGATGTTAAGTCCCATAGTGCTCAGAGCCATGTGAACAATTTTTTTACTGTCGGACAGCATTTCTGTGTGACACGAATATTCAGTGGCGGCTTTCACAGTTGGTTCAAAAAAATAGCTCTGAGCACTATGGGATTCAACTGCTGTGGTCATAAGTCCCCTAGAACTTAGAACTACTTAAACCTAACTAACCTAAGGACATCACCATGCCCGAGGCAGGATTCGAACCTGCGACCGTAGCAGTCGCACGGTTCCGGACTGCGTGCCTAGAACTGCGAGACCACCGCGACCGGCTCACAGTTGGTATTGCGTAATTAGTCACTTTCGATATCTACATTTACATATACATCCATACTCCGCAAGCCACCTGACGGTGTGTGGCGAAGGGTACCCTGAGTACCTCTATCGGTTCTCCCTTCTGTTTCAGTCTCGTGTTGTTCGTGGAAAGAAGGATTGTCGGTATGCCTCTGTGTGGGCTCTAATCTCTGATTTTATCCTCATGGTCTCTTCGCGAGATATACGTAGGAGGGAGCAATATACTGCTGGACTCTTCGGTGAAGGTATGTTCTCGAAACTTCAACAAAAGCCCGTACCGAGCTACTGAGCGTCTCTCCTGCAGAGTCTTCCACTGGAGTTTATCTGTCATCTCCGTAACGCTTTCGCGATTACTAAATGACCCTGTAACGAAGCGCGCTGCTCTCCGTTGGATCTTCTCTCTCTCTCCTGTCAACCCTAGCTGGTACGGTTCCCTCACCGGTGAGTAGTATTCAAGCAGCGGGCGAACAAGCGTACTGTAACCTACTTCGTTTGTTTTCGGATTGCATTTCCTTAGGATTCTTCCAATGAATCTCAGTCTGGCATCTGCTTTACCGACGATTAATTTTATATGGTCATTCCATTTTAAATCGCTCCTAATGCCCACTCCCAAATAATTTATTGAATTAAGCGAGTACTGTTTGTATAAAGCGTTTATTTTGCATTTTGTTTACGACCTTCCACTAAGGAAGGGATTCTATTTGTGTTTATCTGCTCTGCATAGAAACTAACAGTTCTTGATCGTTAGGAGAGAAATTTATTTTGTACTTATTTGCTGCGCTTAGCTTTTAAATAGTTTTTCTGGGAAAACCTAGCGTAGTTTTCGCGTCTCGTATTTCAGTGAGTGTTTCTTGATTATCAGAGTAGCTCATCAGAAGATTATCTTGGGAATTTGTCACCGTATAGAGTAGGGTAAACATAGTCATGTGTAGGGACTGTGGTTGTTGTGAGCGGACGCAAGGAGAATTGGCCACTCTTCGGGGGCAGGTGGAGGCTTTGTCTGTTAGGCTCATCGAGCTCGAGGCGCAGGCGTCGGCTCGTAGTGGCGTTGGGGCAACTGTGGTGAGACCTATGCCTACTTCGGTGGCCTTGGAATCACATGGAACCCCTGATATCGCTGCGTCTTCCGGCAGTGAGCATCTTACCGGTCAGCCATCACTCCAGGGTGAATGGCGGACAGTGGTGGGCTCGCGCGTGCCTGGCCGAAAGGCGAAGGTGGGATCTGGCCGCGTGGCAGCTGCCTTACCCCTTTCCAACAGGTACGGGGTGCTTCCTAGTGGTGTTGACATCGTTTCCGAGCCACCACAGGATGCCTCGCCTGTTGGGCCAGTGGCCGATTCTCCGGCAAGGTCCCGACAGTCACAGAGGGCGGGCCTATTAGTTATAGGGAGCTCCAACGTTAGGCGGGTTATGGAGCCCCTCAGGAAAATAGCGGGTAGGTCGGGGAAGAATGCCAGTGTGCACTCGGTGTGCTTGCCGGGGGGTCTCGTCCGTAATGTGGAGGAGGCCCTTCCGGCAGCTATTGAACGCACTGGGTGTGACCGGCTGCAGATAGTAGCACATGTCGGAACGAATGACGCCTGCCGCTTGGGTTCTGAGGCCATCCTTGGTTCCTTCCGGCGGCTGGCTGATTTGGTGAAGACAACCAGCATCGCACGCGGAGTGCAAGCTCAGCTTAATATCTGCAGCATAGTGCCCAGAGTCGATCGCGGTCCTCTGGTTTGGAGCCGTGTGGAGGGTCTAAACCAGAGGCTCAGACGACTCTGCGACTATAATGGTTGCAAATTCATCGACCTCCGTTATTGGGTGGAGAACTGTAGGGCCCCCCTAGACAGGTCAGGCGTGCACTACACACCGGAAGCAGCTACTAGGGTAGCAGAGTACGTGTGGCGTGCACACGGGGGTTTTTTAGGTTAGAGGGACCCCCCCCCCCCCCTTGGGCGAAACGATAAAATACCTGACGGCTTACCAGAGAGAACATCAGCATCGTTGATAAAGAACGTCCGTCCTCAGAGACCAAAAACAGGAAAAGTTAACGTAATATTGGTAAACTGCAGGAGTATCCAGGGCAAGGTTCCTCAATTAGTATCGCTTATTGAAGGAAATAGTGCGCATATAGTATTAGGAACGGAAAGTTGGTTAAAACCGGAAGTGAACAGTAACGAAATCCTAGACACAGAATGGAATATATACCGCAAGGATAGGATAAACGCCAATGGTGGAGGAGTATTTATAGCAGTAAAGAATTCAATAATATCCAGTGAAGTTATTAGCGAATGCGAATGTGAAATAATCTGGGTTAAGTATCAAAGGTGGGTCAGATATGATAGTCGGATGCTTCTATAGACCACCTGCATCAGCAACCGTAGTAGTTGAGCGCCTCAGAGAGAACCTGCAGAACGTCGTGAAGAAGTTTCGTGATCATACTATTGTAATAGGGGGAGACTTCAATCTACCAGGTATAGAATGGGATAGTCACACAATCAGCACTGGAGCCAGGGACAGAGACTCTTGTGACATTATCCTGACTGCCTTGTCCGAGAATTACTTCGAGCAGATAGTTAGAGAACCAACTCGTGAAGCTAACGTTTTAGACCTCATAGCAACAAATAGACCGGAACTTTTCGACTCCGTGAATGTAGAAGAGGGTATCAGTGATCATAAGTCAGTGGTTGCATCAATGACTACAAGTGTAATAAGAAATGCCAAGAAAGGAAGGAAAATATATTTGCTTAACAAGAGTGATAGGGCACAAATCGCAGAATATCTGAGTGACCACCATCAAACGTTCATTTCTGAGGAAGAGGATGTGGAACAAAAATGGAAAAAATTCAGAAACTTCGTCCAGTACGCCTTAGATAAGTTCGTACCGACTAAGGTCCAAAGCGAGGGGAAAGATCCACCGTGGTATAACAATCATGTACGAAAGGTACTACGGAAACAAAGAAAGCTTCATTTTAGGTTTAAGAGTAGTCGAATCATAGCTGATAAGGAAAAGCTGAACGAAGCGAAAAAGAACGTAAAGAGAGCAATGAGAGAAGCATTCAACGAATTCGAACATAAAACATTGGCAAACAATCTAAACAAGAACCCTAAAAAGTTTTGGTCATATGTAAAATCGGTAAGCGGATCTAAATCCCCTATTCAGTCACTCGTTGACCACGATGGCACCGAAACAGAGGACGACCGAAGAAAGGCAGAAATACTGAATTCAGTGTTCCGAAACTGTTTCACTGCGGAAAATCGTAACACGGTCCCTGACTTCAGCCGTCGCACGGACGCCAAAATGGAAAATATTGAAATAAACGATATCGGAATTGAAAAACAACTGCTATCACTTAGTAGCGGAAAAGCATCCGGACCAGACGAGATACCCGTAAGATTCTACAGTGATTATGCTAAAGAACTTGCCCCCTTTCTATCAGCAATTTATCGTAGATCTCTGGAAGAATGTAAAGTACCTAGCGACTGGAAGAAAGCGCAGGTCGTTCCCATTTTCAAGAAGGGTCATAAATCAGATGCGAATAATTATAGGCCTATTTCGCTTACGTCAATCTGTTGTAGAATAATGGAACATGTTTTATGTTCTCGTATTATGACGTTCTTAGATAATACAAATCTCCTTCATCATAACCAACACGGATTCCGCAAACAGAGATCATGTGAAACTCAGCTCGCCCTATTTGTCCAAGAAATTCACAGTGCCGTAGACACTGGCGAGCAGATTGATGCCGTATTCCTGGACTTCAGGAAGGCATTTGATACGGTTCCGCATTTACGTTTAGTGAAAAAAATACGAGCTTACGGAATATCGGACCAGGTTTGTGATTGGATTCAGGATTTCCTAGAAGAAAGAACACAACATGTCATTCTTAACGGTTCAAAATCTGCAGTGTAGAGGTAATTTCGGGAGTACCGCAAGGAAGCGTGATAGGACCTTTATTGTTTACAATATACATAAATGACTTAGTTGACAACATCGGTAGCTCCGTGAGGCTATTTGCAGATGACACGGTTGTCTACAAGAAAGTAGCAACATCAGAAGACTCGTACGTACTCCAGGAAGACCTGCAGAGGATTAATGAATGGTGCGACAGCTGGCAGCTTTCCCTAAACGTAGATAAATGTAATATAATGCGCATACATAGGGGCAGAAATCCATTCCAGTACGATTATGCCATAGGTGGTAAATCATTGGAAGCGGTAACGACCGTAAAATACTTAGGAGTTACTATCCGGAGCGATCTGAAGTGGAATGATCACATAAAACAAATAGTGGGAAAAGCAGGCGCCAGGTTGAGATTCATAGGAAGAATTCTAAGAAAATGTGACTCATCGGCGAAAGAAGTAGCTTACAAAACGCTTGTTCGTCCGATTCTTGAGTATTGTTCATCAGTATGGGACCCTTACCAGGTTGGATTAATAGAAGAGATAGACATGATCCAGCGAAAAGCAGCGCGATTCGTCATGGGGACATTTAGTCAGCGCGAGAGCGTTACGGAGATGCTGAACAAGCTCCAGTGGCGGACACTTCAAGAAAGGCGTTACGCAATACGGAGAGGTTTATTATCGAAATTACGAGAGAGCACATTCCGGGAAGAGATGGGCAACATATTACTACCGCCCACATATATCTCGCGTAATGATCACAACGAAAAGATCCGAGAAATTAGAGCAAATACGGAGACTTACAAGCAGTCGTTCTTCCCACGCACAATTCGTGAATGGAACAGGGAAGGGGGGATCAGATAGTGGTACAATAAGTACCCTCCGCCACACACCGTAAGGTGGCTCGCGGAGTATAGATGTAGATGTAGATGTAACTGCTTCCAGTTGCTGACCTGCTATACTGTAGCTAAATGATAAAGGATCTTTCTTTCTATGTATTCGCAGCACATTACACTTGTCTACATTGAGATTCAATTGCCATTCCCTGCACCATGCGTCAATTCGCTGCAGATCCTTCTGCATTTCAGTACAATTTTCCATTGTTACAACCTCTCGATACACCACAGCATCATCTGCAAAAAGCCTCAGTGAACTTCCGATGTCATCCACAAGGTCATTTATGTATATTGTGAACAGCAACGGTCCAATGACACTCCCCTGTGGCACACCTGAAATCACTCTTACTTCGGAAGACTTCTCTCCATTGAGAATGACATGCTGCGTTCTGTTATCTAGGAACTCCTCAATCCAATCACACAATTGATCTGATAGTCCATATGCTCCTACTTTGTTCATTAAACGACTGTGGGGAACTGTATCAAACGCCTTGCGGAAGTCAAGAAACACGGCATCTACCTGTGAACCCGTGTCTACGGCCCTCTGATTCTCGTGGACGAATAGTGCGAGCTGGGTTTCACACGATCGTCTTTTTCGATACCCATGCTGATTCCTACAGAGTAGATTTCTAGTCTCCAGAAAAGTCATTATACTCGAATATAATACGTGTTCCAAAATTCTACAACTGATCGACGTTAGAGATATAGGTCTATAGTTCTGCACATGTGTTCGACGTCCCTTTTTGAAAACGGGGATGACCTGTGCCCTTTTCCAATCCTTTGGAACGCTACGCTCTTCTAGAGACCTACGGTACACCGCTGCAAGAAGGGAGGCAAGTTCCTTCGCGTACTCTGTGTAAAATCGAACTGGTATCCCATCAGGTCCAGCGGCCTTTCCTCTTTTGAGCGATTTTAATTGTTTCTCTATCCCTCTGTCGTCTATTTCGATATCTACCATTTTGTCATCGGTGCGACAATCTAGAGAAGGAACTACAGTGCAGTCTTCCTCTGTGAAACAGCTTTCGAAAAAGACATTTAGTATTTCGGCCTTTAGTCTGTCAACCTCTGTTTCAGTACCATTTTGGTCACAGAGTGTCTGGACATTTTGTTTTGATCCACCTACCGCTTTGACATAAGATCAAAATTTCTTAGGATTTTCTGCCAAGTCAGTACATAGAACTTTACTTTCGAATTCATTGAACGCCTCTCGCATAGCCCTCCTCACACTACATTTAGTTTCGCGTAATTTTTGTTTGTATGCACGGCTTTGGCTATGTTTATGTTTGCTGTGAAGTTCCCTTTGCTTCCGCAGCAGTTTCCTAACTCGGTTGTTGTACCACGGTGGCTCTTTTCCATCTCTTACGATCTTGCTTGGGACATACTCATCTAACGCATATTGTACGATGGTTTTGAACTTTGTCCACTGATCCTCAACACTATCTGTACTTGAGACAAAACTTTTGTGTTGAGCCGTCAGGTACTCTGAAATCTGCTTTTTGTCACTTTTGCTAAAAAGAAAAATCTTCCTACCTTTTTCAATATTTCTATTTACGGCTGAAATCATCGATCAGTAACCGATTTTTGATCGCTGATTCCCTGTTCTGCGTTAACTGATTCAAATAGTTCGGGTCTGTTTGTCACCAGAAGGGCTAATATGTTATCGCCACGTGTCGGTTCTCTGTTTAACTGCTCAAGGTAATTTTCAGGTAAAGCACTTAAGAAAATTTCAATGGATTCTTTGTCCCTGCCACCCGTTATGAACGTTTAGTCTCCAAGTCTATGTCCGGCAAATTAAAATCCCCACCCAGAACTATAACATGGTGGGGATATCTATTCGAAATATTTTCCAAATTATCCTTCAGGTGCTCAGCCACAACAGCTGCTGAGCCAGGGGGCCTGTACTGTATTAGACCGTGAACTGAGGCATGCTTCTGCGGATGTTTCGTCTCCTAATACTGCAAAGGCTCAGATAGCAGTTTTAATGTCAAACACACTCAACAGTCCTAACAATGAGGAAGTTTACTCATGAAGTTCCAAGAGCCAGCTTTAAATGAGGAATCTAGGAATATACTACACGGTCCATTCACATTAATCTAACTACCGGCTATATTCGACGTCAACGCCCAGTACCCATTCATTCACCGATGTCATGTGGCAGCCCTAGAAGTCAAGACTGCTTAAAGAGTGTCGGAGGGACGCAGAAAACAGTGAGCCGCTGTCTTAAGGTATAAATGGAGTGATTTATCTGCCATCGAAAACGGCATGATCAATGGCTTTCGAGTCAAGAGTGGTAGCATTTCCGAAACGGCTAAGCTTGTAAACTGTTCGTGTGCTGCATGGTTAAAGTATACCATGGGTGGCGAAATGGGGCTATCCAAAGCAGTCGCCGAGGCAACTGTGACTCACTACGGGGTGAGCGACGGCTGCAGAGATTTGTAGGGGCGACTAGACGTGAAACTGTTGACAAACTGACCACCCAGATGAACCAAGAGGTTACCAACAGTGTTTCCTCATCGACCGTTCAGCGAACGTTGCTGCGTACGGGCCACCAGAGCACGTGCCTGGTTCATGCAAACATTCTGACTATCGAACGATGTGGCGCAGTGGTTAGCACACTGGATTCCCATTCGGGATGACGACGGTTCAAACCCGCGGCCGGCCTTCCTGATTTTGTTTTCCTTGATTTCCCTGCATCGCTTCAGGCAAATGCCAGAATGTCCCGGTACATGAGGCGCTCATCATTGTGGAAGAAAACTTACGTCAATTTAAAAAAGATCTATCAGATGAATAGATTACTGATTTTATGAATCTCATCAATGTCGTTGTCAAGTACAACTACTTTGAATTCAACGGACAACTGTACGAGCAGTGTGATGTGCGCGCTATGGGCAACCCTTTAGCCGGCATCCTCGCTGACATCTTTATCAATTCCTTGGAAAAAAAGCTGTTTAACCGTGTCTCAGCCGCTTCACTAGGTATCCTTTCTTACACAAGATTTGTTTATGATATTCTAGTCATCTATAACGGACCCGCCGATAGAATTAATCATATATTCAAACTTTTTAACGACCTCCATGAAAAAATTTCTTTCACTATTGAACTCGAAAACGATAACCGCCAGTTAAATTATTTAGACTTGACGCTTACAATAGAAGACAATAACATCAATACCTCTCGAAAAGAAACGTATACTGACCAAATCGTGCCTGCTTCTTCTTTTCATCCGCAGTCTCAAAAAATGGTCTTTTTTCACTCTGCCGTCCACCGAGCCACCTCCATAACACTTTCAACAGAAAAGTTAAATGAGGAGATTAATATACTTAAAACCATAGCAGTCAATAATGAATATACGCCTAACATAGTGGACGATATCTTAAAAAAGAAAACTGCAAGAACTACCACGCTCAACACTTCATCCACTGAAATTAACCCCCAAAAAAAACGTTTTTCTATTCCTTTCATAGGACCCATTTCCTATCAGATTCAGCGCATGCTTCGCAACAAATACAACTGCAATGTTGCCTTCTCTACTAATAATAATCTAAAGAGATATTTCATTCATAATTTGAAATCCATTCGCTCCCCTACAGAAAGTTCTGGCGTTTATAAGATCATCTGCGATATCTGCTCCTCCTATTATATAGGGCAAACCGGACGTACTTTCACCGTCCGATATAAAGAACATCTTTTGCGAAGGAACGGCACCAGTCCTCTAAATTCATCCTTTGCCTATCATCTCGTAATTACTGGACACGTGCCTAAAGCCATAGGCGATAACAATATTCCGCATACCGAAAAGAAGGGGCGTAGGTTAGATGTCTTAGAGGAATTTGAAAATCTCCAACATCTCACTCGTCATGATGACCTCGTTCTCAACTTACAGCCGCAGCTGCAAAATAAAAACTTTTTAGGCTGTATAAAGCCATTGCTTGATCTTTGATTCAGATTTCCTCATGCAGTTTACCGAAATGTTTTCCTGTCACATCTTTGCTGTTTGCTTGTATGTCATAACTAACGTTCTTACGTTACAAAATGTATCTCTATTTAAAGCAGATAAATATGTAACTTCATCCTGTTATTATTAATGCTTACGTTATGCCTGAATCAGCTGCATCACAATTTCATGTGTCTAATTTTGAATGTACAGTAGCCTAGTTGTTTCTGCGGCTACTAGAAGGCGCTAGTAGCAACACCATGTTTACTTGCCCACACTTTCTAAAGTGGGCACCTCAGTCTTGTTGCAACTCTTGTCCACAGTACGAGCAGCCCTTAGCGGCTCGCCATCGCTGGGATCTTTTTTGTGACTTGTAAGTACTGCATCTTTTCGAGTCAGTACAAACTTTAATTTTATTAATGTACTATATACCTAATGTTTTAGTACAGTTAGTCTAATTCTGAAGACGACGCACATAGTAGCGTCGAAACCAGGTCAATTTTGACTTAATATTTGTGACCGAGGGCTTATTTATTACAATATATATGCCAGAAGGTTCCTTTGAGAAGGCACGAACGATTTCCTTCCCATCCTTCCTAATCCAATGGGACTGATGACCTCGGCTTTTGGTCCCCTCCCCAAATCAACCGACCAACTATTCTGACTGCTCTTCATCGCCGACGAAGGCTGAAATTTACATGCCAGAACCAGAATTGGACATCCAGTGAGTGGCGACAGGTGGTCTTTTCAGATGAACCACGTTTAATGCTCCACCGGACGGATGGCCCCTGGCGTGTACGGCATGAGAAAGCAAACACCCTGCGAAAGTTGTCGGAAGAGTCCAGACCGGAAGACATTCCTTAGATGATCTCGTCGTTCGGGAAGGCGCACTGAACCAATACGGGTATTGCATATATCGTTGAGGACATGTCCATCCCTACACGAAGTTTGTTTTTCCCTCGCGCGATGTCATCACCCAGCAGGACAACACAACGTGTCAAATCTGGCAGTGTACGTGCGTGGTTCAAAGAGCACCAGGCTGCGTTTACCGTACTCCCCTGGCCACCAAACTCCCGAGATCAAAACCCAGTCGAGAAACTGTGGGAGCAACTTGATCGCGCGGCCCTCGCCATGGATTCTCAGGCGAGAAACGTAGCGCAGCTGGCTACAACAGTTGGGTTACCTTAGGCCGGTATTACACTATCAAATTTCTTTGTCAAATATCTTTGTCCAATATCTTTGTCAAAGATATTTGATGGTGTAATAGGGAACTTTGTCAAATGTCATCCAATATTTGATCAAATCTAGGGCCTCGCTGTAGATTTGATCCAAAAAATCTCTTGTCTTCTGTTCACTGCAATGTGACATGTTGCCACATGGAGCGCTAGCATCGCCGCATACTGTCGTCTGTAGTGTTTTTATAAACATTGCGGGTAAATACAATTGGTGTGTGCCGACAACTACAAAATTAATAGAGATGTATGAAGCTGATGAGGCATTTACAACGTGAGGTATGCTGAATACAAAAATAGATTACGAAGATTGGAGACCTGACCTGACCTAACCTAACTTAACCCTCTCCTGTAGCAAGGAATAGGAGTGTTACAGTGAGCCTGTCTTCTGCAGATGTAGCAGTTCTCAAGTGAATATTGTGCTTTGTGATATGAGGATACACTTCATTGAGCACATACAGAAATGTATGCTCATCCATTCTTAAGTAATTGATGTACGACTTTACGTCCTTCACTATAAGCTCACGTAACAAGTTTTGTTGAATGCTTTTTGTGGTGTCACAGCCAGACACCACACGTCCTAGGTGGTAGCTTAAATCGGCCGCGGTCCTGTAGTACATGTAGGACCCGCGTGTCGCCACTGTGTGATCGCAAACCTAGCGCCACCACAAGGCAGGTCTCGAGAGACTGACTCGAACTGAGCCCAGTTGTACGGACGACAGAGCTAGCGACTAGACGTACGAAGCCTTTCTCTCTCATTAGCCCAGAGACAGAATAGCCTTCAGCTAAGTTAATGGTTCGAACTAGCAAGGCGCCATTAGCCTTACAGTGATTGTAATTAGAGTCTCACTTGTGTTCACCATAGAGATGTACAAGAAGAAATTAAAGATAAGTATATGAGAAGCTCCGTTCTTTTCTTCATAGCATTAATTACGTATCCTGTTCCAGTACTTCACGCCCGTCTGCGTTAGTCTAGCGCGCCTTTTAAGCCACCTCTATTTACAAGGTGTTGGCACAGCTGCCGACACATCACTTTTATCGTGTCGTCGTAAAAACCACGGCTTCACCCAGGTATGTTTCCTTTTTTTTCTCCCCGCTTCTCTTCCGCATATGCACACAGTGCAATTGTGGTACATGCAACTGCTGCGGTTAACAACAAGTTGTTGTTGCCAGCCATCTTGAACTTTGACGAAAAATATGATGACAGTGTAATACCCCTTCTAGAGCTACGTCAGAGATCTTTGTCAAATATATTTGATGGAATATTCGATCACATCTTTGATCAAATCTTTGATCAAATCTTTGACAAAGAATTTTGACAGTGTAATACCAGCCTTAGCTCCATATTCCTGCCGACATCCTCCAGAACCTCATTGTCTTGCTCTCAGCGTCTCGCGCTGCAAAATGTCGTTATTCAGACTTTTGAGAGGTGCTCACATGAACGTGACTGGACAAGATGCACCCACAGAGAGATAGCAAGGACATATAACTGCGAGAAATGTCGCACAAACAGCTTAACAGCTTATGCAAATAACCTGCTGATAAGAAAAATATACAGAAGAATGTAAAAGAAAACTGGGGATCTGTTAGGTGACGATCAGTTTGGCTTTAGGAAAGGTTGCTCTGACGTGGCACTTAATAACGGTAGCGAGACTGAAAAAAATCAAGACATGCTCATGGGTTTTGTCGACCTATAAAAACCGTTCCACAATCCAAAATGATGGAAATTCAGAGAAAAAATAGGAATAAGCTGTAGGGGAAGACGGTTTACACACAACATGTATAAGAATCAAGAAGGAACAGTGAGGCTGGAAGGCCAAGAACGAAATGATCAGTTTAAAATGCGTGAAAGAGAGGGACGCTGTCTTTCGACCCTACTGTTCAGTCTATAAATGGAAGAAGTGACGTCGAAGAAGCAATGGCGGAAATAAGAGAAATGTTCAAGAGAGGGATTAAAGTTCATGGTGAAAGTATCAATGATAAGATTCACTGAAGACATTGCTATCCTAAGAGAATCTGGAAAATAATTACGTGGAATATAGAATCTGCATTGAGAGTAAACTGCAAAGAGAAAAAGTAATGTGATGTAGCAGAAATGCGAAACCGAGAAACTTGACAATAAAATTCTGCTACATTGGAAGCAAAAGAAGCCATGACAGACGAAGTAAGGAGGCCACAAAAAGCAGACTAGCATAGGCAAAGTGGGGATTTCTGGCCAAGAGGTATCTACTGGTACGAAACATAGGCCTTAATTTGACGAAGAAATTTCTGAGAATGAATGTCTGGAGCGCCTTAATTTGACGAAGAAATTTCTGAGAATGAATGTCTGGAGCACAGCATTGCATTGTAGTGAATCATGGACAATGGGAAGACTAGAACAGAAGAGAATCGAAGCGTTTAAGCTGTGATGCTAGGAAGAATGGTGAACATTAAGTGGACTCGTAAGAACTGAAGAGGACACTGACAAGAAAAGGGACAAAATGGTAGGTCACTTGTCAGGGGCTAGACTCCCTCGAACAAGATGGAGAGCCGGCCGAAGTGGCCGTGCGGTTCTGGGCGCTGCAGTCTGGAACCGCGAGACCGCTACGGTCGCAGGTTCGAATCCTGCCTCGGGCATGGACGTGTGTGATGTCCTTAGGTTAGTTAGGTTTAACTAGTTCTAAGTTCTAGGGGACTAATGACCGCAGCAGTTGAGTCCCATAGTGCTCAGAGCCATTTCAACCATAGCCAAGATGGAGATCTAGAGGGTAAAAACTGTAGCGGACGACAGAGGTTGAAATGCACCCAACAAATAATTGAGGACATAGGGTGCAATTGCTACTCTTAGATAATGAGTTGAGTGTGGAAAGAAATTAGTCGCACACCGCATCAAAACAGTCAGACGACTAATGACTCAAAAAGTTATCACAAAGGAAAGATTAGATTGATTATAGTGAACTCATAGGCGTTTAAATCACCATTCTTCCCGCATTCCATTGATAACTGGGATGGGAAGAAATGCTAATAACTGGTACAATGTGAAGTACCCTCTACCATGCACTTCATACTAGTTTGCCGAGTATAGATGTCGGTGTAGTCCATCTGTCCATCAGTGCCGCCATCTTGAAAGTGTGTATTTAAAAGTTTCGAGGTGCAACAGCACAGCCATTTCCTTCTACCCGCAGTGTTTGCAAGCTTTGATCGGCACTTCTATCTAGGCATTCGTATGGAGAAATCATACTCCCATGAGAGCTCCTGTTACCTTACTTATTGATCACCCTCTTACTTCTCAGCCTCCTTGCTTCCTTTACGGCTCTCGAAATAAATGCGTCAGTGGATTGCAGTAAGTGCCGGGAACCCACAATGGCCTCTCTCCACACACGGAGCGACTAAACCACAAACGGCGCTAATTACCTGCGGAGCGAGTCGGCCACCACAACCCCCACAGTTGGCAGCCCTGCACGGGGAATCCCTGTGGCTACAAGTGGCCGCCGGCAGCGCGGGATGCGACGAGTGCTTCCCACACCCCGGTCGTTTTGACGCGTTCTCGCTTAATCCGTTCCCTGGGCCCGTCTCTCCTTGCGCGCTAATGGCTGATCCGTGTATAATGGCGGCCCGTTAGCATATTTTTGTCGTTAGCGACCGCGCAATCTAATTCACTCTAATGGTCCGCGCACGTTCGCGCTCTTAAGGGACTGCAGCGGAGGAAGCTCCCCTAGAATGTGGCTGTTGCATGCGCTTAACGTGAGGTGTCTCCACTATGCTACATTAATAGTAATTCATTGCACCCACAACCTGAGTAAATACGTAAGGCCCGTGCCTAGCATGGAATCAACCGATGCATGGCCTCCATACCGGTGTTGCTGGGTGGATCCCTGGGTCCATCGTCCGGACAGAAGGGGGGCGCTGGCCCAGCAGAGCACAATGTAACTTTTAACTATTATAATACAATACAAACTAAAAGAAAATGTTTTCAATATTTTTGCTATCCAATGAAATTTTAGAAGATTCTACAACTAATCAAGCCCATAATTTGAAACAAATATTTATGATATAAACGTTTAATGAAGCTGGTGCTGGTGTTTATTATGTTAACTTAAGTGATACCAGAGCAGTAGGTGTCGCCATAGACCTCCCCCCACCCCCTCCCCACTTCAGCAAACTCGCTTCCTGCCAAGACTGCTTTTCCTTGTTGCGTCGTTTCTCTCTTCGTCTTTGCTCTACTAACACACATATTGAATTGCTCTTCTGATGGAGTCCGCCTGTCAATCCCTGCTACTGTAAGTGATAATATTTATTCGGTGAAGTTTCACAATCAGTTATTTAGTAAAACAGTTCCTGGTTTTGCTACGATTTTGTTTATGTGAAAACATTCTTCAAAAAGATGAGGAAAGCGTAATCTTAACTAATAACCCAATTTTAAAAATGCAGATTTATATTACAAAGGCATTTTTGATTAAGGTGTAATGTGTTGTTTCATTTCAGATTACATAACACAACAAATTAAGATGTCGAGTTATAAACATAAATCCGGACCATTAGAAAAAAGCTGCAAAGATACAAATTAGAAGAAGTAGCTAAAGTCGTCAGACTACTGCAACATTTTTGAAGTGTCATGAAATAGAAGAGGTACAAGAAATTCAGCTTCTTGATGTGTCGGATCCTACATTAACTCTAGATAGCCAAGCTTCGTGTTCTGTTGTTCAGACAGTTTCAGCCCAAGCAGATGCAAAGCAAATCACACAAGAACAATATACTTTGGCTTCTGAACGGAATTGAAGCAGAGGGAACGAAAAAGGAGACACATATTCTCCTAATGTACAGCAAGAAAGTAATGAAAAATGTGCTGATCTAGATCTTAATATATGATGACAACAAAGTTGTGTTTTTGATTCTACATGTAACTGCCTCCAGTAGCGAGCGATAAACTGCGAGAGGAAATCGCATTGTCTTACGATGGTTTCTCAGCTTTTCAGGCCAAAGTCTTTTCCAACCGATCTTTCAGCAAACGTTTGCATGAGTACTGCTGTACATGAACTAAACCGCAACAGAACAAGTGAACCATTTCTGTGTGAATGTATAACGTGGAGAGAGTTGAAAACAGTATTCATTGTTTATCTAGCATCTTTAAATCATACTATACTTGCAAAAGCATGGTTTTCTCTACAGAAAGAACCCTACAAAAGACTTCACAGGTTGTTAACAAAACATGGAAAAACCTCTTAGCAACGAATACACTACTTAGAAGGGAAAACTCTTCAAACATCATTGAAAGGACATGTCTATGGTAGCATTCGACACATGATTCACTGTGAGGCAACAAGATGGAAAGCTGTATTCCAAAGAATTCTGGACACACATTTATGCTTAAGCTGTAGAGCTTTAGATCTCCAAGGGGAATATAGACTCGTGAACATCTAATGAAAGTAAAAGAAAACGAACTGATGAAGGAAAAGTATGATGAGTCAAGCTCACTATTTATCATGGTCCTCACAGAATTAATATATTTGTCCACACAGCGAAAAACTACTGAAAACTATTTTATGTCAAAGAGAAGACTCGGACTTCAGTGGAAGTATTTTAGATGCAGCTCCTGACATTTACCATTAGGAGCAGAGTGTACTCTTTCTGCGCCAGGTATTTCAAAAATCCAGAAAAAAAAATCATTCGAAATTTCTGAAAGATTCTTTATTTTACGATTATTAGCGGGAAAACAGGCGATACCATAAGTGAAGAAACACTGTCCACATTAAAACTCGAGGAGTACCTCTCACGGACTATCTCAGAGCTATAGCAATGGATCCAACATGGGCGTCATACCTCGTGGTGTTCAGTCATAAATACTTCAAAAAAACAAGTCTGCCTTTTGCTGTCTTGCGGAGGACACTCTCTGAATACAGTTGGAGTCAATGCTGCCAAACTATATTATAGTTTTGTGAAATTATTTGGTAATGGTAATAGTTTTTTCTTTGTTCTTTAGCAGAACTGTTCGTTGGGAATTCTTGAAACAGCATGTCCTTTTGCCCGTGGAAAGCTTTTCTGAAACTCGTATGAATGAAAGACTACAAGCTGAGCCCGATTTTGTAGCACTATCTTCGATCCTAAAAGCTTTAGACCTGTTCATAGTGGACAAGGTACCCGCATTAACCCTCTCTGCAAGAAATATTGTTTTGTGACTCAAGAAGTACTTTGGATCTTTCAAAGGGTTCTTGATGTCATCATTTTGGAAAAAGATGGTGGTCTGTATTGATCACAAAATCATTATACAAAACAAGGAAATTGTCAATGTGGAGATACAACTAAAAAAAGACTTACTTAATGAGATGCAGGTCCTACGAGACTCATGGGAAACAATTTTGAATTAAGCAAAAGTAGCTGCCTAGGTAGTTGGTAATTCACCTGAGTTTGTTATCAAAAGCAGGTGAAAACCGCCGAAACAACTTCGGCTGGAAGGATCAGATGAATTCAGATATTCTGTTGTCTTCCTTGATTTGAATTTTCTCATGGCAGATTTAATAAGAATATTTGCTAGCTGTGAACAAATTTGCGATCTGTTTTCACCAGTTTTGGTCTTCATCGGCCTAGAAAATGATGAACTGAAACTTAAAACTACGAATTTTATGTCAAACCATTCTTAGACTCAATAGATTCAGTCAGTTTTGTTGAAGAAATTCTACACAAGAAGAGTTTCTAAATTAGAATCTTCCAATTACAGAAGGACCCCAGGACACATCTCAACTCTACATATGAGGAAAACCTTCAAGCAGTGTTTTTGGAACTATGTACTGCAATTAGATTTCTTTTGTATGATTCCAGTGCCTATAGCTGAGAAGTCTTCAGTAAACTGGAGAACTCTTTAACAACTTAGTAACGGAGCACAACAGCCCAAAATAGTCTTAACCATTTATCAGTTTTAGCAATTGAAAATGAATTAGCCAGGACGTTTCACTTTTTCAATGTAATTGATCATTTTTATCAGAAAAAAGCTCATAAGACTATTATTAAGTAGTCTTAATTTGTAGCCAGTGTCTATGAGTGACATAAATCCTAATTTTACTTTTCAGTAAATATTTTTATTTTAATCCTAGTATGTTAATGAACATACCTGCTATGGTTAGCTGGCCGTAGTGGCCGTGTGGTTCTAGGTGCTACAGTCTGGAAACGCGAGACCGCTACGGTCGCAGGTTCGAATCCTGCCTCGGGCATGGATGTGTGTGATGTCCTTAGGTTAGTTAGGTTTAGGTAGTTCTAAGTTCTAGGGGACTGATGACCTCAGCAGTTAAGTCCCATATTGCTCAGAGCCATTTGAACCATTTTTTTGGCTATGGTTATTTTTAAGTAAAATAATTTTGTAAATAAACTTCAGTTTAGACTAGTAAAATTGTAGCCACAATTATACTCAGTACTTTCAGATTAGATTACATTCTAAAAAGAAAATGATTATTACTTAATCATGCAATTTACAGCGAAGTAGAGGAAATTGTCCAATATCAGATCCGCCACTCCCCCCACTCCCATTTTAAAATGTAGAACATATTAAAATAATATTCTTCAAAAACATGTAATCTAACATTCTGCATGGTGTCTGTCTGTTCTATATCGTGTCTCCCTACCACTTTCGCGCAACTACGCTCTGAGCGTGTTTTTTAGGGAATTGACTAGTTTGAACCTGGGACCTGTTGCTGGTAAGGAGACGCCAGACCACACATGACATGAAGAATTCAGAAGAGTTCAGTGAGACTAGCGATGATATAACCAAATACTTAATGATTTCAGCGTCAGCTCCACTGCACTCCTTGTAAAAGAATCTTAATACTAACTAAATTTAGTGGAAGGGGTTCAAGGCTTTCCTATTTCTTGTTAGCTGGTAAAATAACGTCGAAAAAGCAGTTAAGTTTACCATTGGAAATTTTATTCTACTCACAAAACATTGTTTATAAATTGCACTATTGATAAAAGGAAATGTTTTAATACAGGATGGTAAAAACCAACTGCGTTCAACAAAAATGTGAACGAATATTCCCTGAATGGGTTTCCAAGTTCTACAATGGATCGAACGATGACCTATGCCATATCACATCTATAATCTAGGTTTAAATTAAGTTTCACAAAAGAGAAAACTATCAAAATGGTCTACAGTGACCCTCAATTATCCGTAATTACTTATCTAACTTGTCGTAAATTACAGTGGCTGATGTGGCTTCTCAATAACTATATAACAGAAAAATCATCGCGTTTCAGATTTTTACTTCAAGTGGCAAATGTGAACACCATGGGCTTTAATTGACGATCGACACTAGTATTACGCAAAAAGGAGGTGTAACAGATGAGACTTCTGCAGTTTTGAGCGAAGCTTTATGCGCTGTTATGCGGCATCTCATGCGTTCATTACCTTGTCGGTGTTCGTCAGGGGGCAGGGGGCAGCGGGCAGCACCGCTCCACTCACCTCGCCATCTCGGAAGCAACTCTCTGCTAACTTCTCCTTACTACAATTTACCGAAGTTGGTTTAAAAAACTATCTGGCTGTGTTTTCATCTGACCAGTCAGGGTCTCAATGTTAACCTTAAGCTCCGCCTACAAAAATTCTGTGCATCCAATGAGAAACGTTATACTTTTCATGGTGGGGCAATATTTTTAAAGTTTGCAACATAACAGAGACGCGAAAAAATCTCACGCTAAAACTTGCAGCTGGTGTGGTCCTTTTAGCGTTATCGTAAGATCTATACTATTCTTCTGGAGGGCTCTATCTTTTAAAATGGGCTGGGGGGTGGTCCTGACGTAACAGAGACGCGAAAAAGTCTCCCGCTAAAACTTGCGGGTGGTGTGGTCCTAGCGGTTAGCTGGCAACGTGGGTGTCCGTCCCTTATCGTAGGGTCTTCTCGCTTAACATGGTTCTGCTCTCGGCTTCTGTTCTCGTTTCTCCCCTCGGAATTGCGTCTGTCTCACGGTGGGAAGGTATGACATGCATTTAGGCATTCTTGTGTTAGTCTGTGGTATTCCATTTGCTCACTCGTCACTCGTATTACTTTGGTTAATTTAATGTCACGATTTATTCGGAGCTTTGTGACGTACTACTGGATTTGCTTATCATGTCAGGGTTTTCATGGAAGGTGTTGTGGAGGAGGAGGAGGAGGAGATAAGTGTTTAACGTCCCGTCGACAACGAGGTCATTAGAGACGGAGCACAAGCTCAGGTGAGGGAAGGATGGGGAAGGAAATCGGCCGTGCGCTTTCAAAGGAACCATCCCGGCATTTGCCTGAAGCGATTTAGGGAAATCACGGAAAACCTAAATCAGGATGGCCGGAGACGGGATTGAACCGTCGTCCTCCCGAATGCGAGTCCAGTGTGCTAACCACTGCGCCACCTCGCTCTGTGAAGGTGTTGTGTTTGCCTGACACCTTACAGTAATATTTACTTTTTGATGTAAAGGCACCATTTACATTTTACTCTTAGAAAATACCGACAAACTTTATTATGAAAAAAATTGTTTTCAAAAACCTTCACTCTGAGTTTGAACAGTAGTTGCCAAAATTGGATCACATGTAAACTAGTCAAAACAAAACTAAACGAAATTTCGGTGTTGACATCAAAAAGGGATATGTCACTGTATATGAGTTTTGAGATACATTGAAAACACTGCATAATCTTCAATGGTATTATTCCCAAATTCCCAAATGTTATAGTTAATCCAACATGCTCATCAGGAAGAATCAATCGTATACCAAAATCTTTAATCATAGAATTAAGGCAAATAACAGAAAATGTATATCCCTTTTTCATTTAAACAACTCTTTTTATCATTAATGTTGTGTAACTACAAAATAGTGTATTTTCAAGCAAAATATATTTTTTAATGATTTCAAAATGTTTATAGACATTTGTTATTTCTATAAATATTCACAACTGAACAATACAAATCAAAATAGATAACACTGTTCGACATGGGTTCTATTTCTGATATTAAAGTTTGTGCTTCTAGACCATTTTACCATGGGAAATTCAAATATGTAAACGAAATATCGTTGTCAGGGATACTTTTTATGTAATATATATATATATATATATATATATATATATATTCACAATTTAAGGCATACACAGAGACGTTGTAGAGAAATACGGGTATGTTGCCGTATCCAATAGTAATAGAACGTGATAATTTCTTGTGCAACAGCAGGTGGGAAGAATCAGACATCATTAGCTTATCCCCCGCCACACCTATGTCATTAAGACCACCTGAAACATCTCATTAACTCGAACGGCGACAGCCGGTCGCTGCCTCAGCAGTAAAGCTTCACACCTCCTAGAGGCAGGTGCATCGAGTTTACAACAGTGGTGTTAGCCGCAATTTGTGTCAGTCTTAACGAGTGGGTTTTTTTGGCTGACAAGTAACTGTGTGTCATATTTCCGAGCACTGTTGAATCTTTTAGTTCCTGTGTGTAAACTGATTGAGCCTGGTGCCGAAGGTAAAACGACTGCTTGTTTTTACACATCAGCGTTCCTCTAGTTCTCTACTATTAATTTAATACAGGTGTATTACCAGAGTGGTATTTTTAAATTTTGCACAAATGCCACGTCGTCGTGGATGTCGATATAAGCCGGACAACTTCTGCTACATCTGTGGGAAGTTCACTTTTGCCAGAAATAGGAAGAAAATTTCTTCAGTCATAAAGAAAGCATACAAACATTGCTTTGGAGTAGAGGTAGGAGACCAAGATAAAGAATAGGCACCACATTTCTGTTGTGCTACATGTTACTGCAAACTAATTCAGTGGTGGAAAGGTAAAGAGAATGTGGCGTTGTTTGCTGTTCCCAAGGTGTGGAGGGAGCCTAAGGACCATGTTACTGATTGTTATTTCTGTCTAACAAAAATTCAGGGTTTTACAAACAAAAAGTCGAAGAGGCACATTGTTTACCCAGATCTGCCTTCAGCGAGAATGCCAGTGCAGCATTCCGACAACCTTCAAGTACCTTCAAGAGCCCGAGGTCAAATTCCGAGTGACAGTGAAATAAGTAGTACTGAAGAAATCACAGATGATGATTCTTTATATCACTGAACAAGTGAGTCATCGCCACATTTGTTAACACAGGCAGATTTAAATGATTTAGTACATGATCTAGGACTAAGTAAACAAAAGGCGCAGCTGCTTGGTTCAAGATTACAAGAGTATAATCTACTGCACCAAAGTACTAAAATCGGTGTGTTCAGGCACAGAGAACACGCCTTTATTTCTTATTTTTCAACTGACGAAACACTGACATTTTGCAAAGACGTTGCTGGCCTGATGAAAGTGCTGAACTTCACTTATATTTCACAGGAGTGGAGACTTTTCAAAGATGCACCGAAAACAAGTCTGAAGGGTGTTTTGCTCCACAACGGAAATAAAATACCCTCTGTTCCAGTAGCTTACGCTAGTTTGACAAAAGAGAATTACGAATTCGTACAAAGGATGCTAAATTCATTAAAATACAATGAACACAAATGGAAAATATGTGCAGATTTCAAGGTAATTTGCTGTGGTACTGGGAATGCAACAAGGCTACACAAAGTATGCCTGTTTTCTTTGCGAGTGAGATAGTCGAGACCGAAATTCTGACTACGTGAAAACGAAATGGCCTAGGCGAAGATGGAAAGTTGGCGAAAAGAATGTACAACGTGAAAGCCTGGTAGCTCCTGAATATATACTACTTCCACCACTTCACATCAAACTTGGCCTGATGAAACAATTCGTGACGTCCATGGATCCAACATGCTGTGGGTTTGCATATCTAGCTACCAAATTCCCCTGTCTTTCAGCTGCAAAAATAAAGGAAGATGTATGTGTGGGCCTACAAATCAGGGAGCTGCAGAAAGATGCAAATTTTGAAGCATGTTTAACTGATAAAGAAAAAACCGTATGGGACTGTTTCAAGATGGTGTCGGAAAACTTCCTTGGAAGAAGAAGAGCAACTAACTACAAAGCAATGGTGAAGGATATGATCAAAGCATATCAGGATTTGGGGTGCAATATGTCTTTGAAGGTACATATGATGGACTCTCATCTGGACTACTTCACAGAGAGTTGTAGTGACGTATCGGATGAACATGCGGAAAGATTCCATAAAGACATTTCTACCATAGAAAGGCGCTATGAAGGGAATTGGGTACCTTCTGTGTTTGCATATTATTGCTGGAATATTATTCGAGAGAAGAAAGATTCACAATACAAGAGAAAAAAGTGATGTGCATTACAATGCAGTGGCTCATTGTTTGTCATTTTTCTGTAATTTCTCATGTCAAATAAATGCTTTAAAGTGTATACACAAAGGTTACTGTGTTATAAGTTAGATCCCACCCTCCATTAATGTGATGAACTTATAACATCATAAAGATGTGTATTTGTTTGTCGAATTTCACCTCACGTTTGCTGCACAATACCACGAACTGAAAAGAGAAATAAAATTGCGATTACTCATAAACTATCCCTGACAGAAAAAAACCAAAAACAGTTTTCAATTCAGCACTCAAAATACAACTAGGATCACAATATTTTTTATCAGAAATAGAAAAAAAGGTTTTTTTTTGTAGAACAGTGTAATTTAATGGAACTCAATATACTTTTTTAGTTCCTTGGCTTCTAGCATGGGAGAAGTTTTCCTTTTCTTATTAAACAACCCTGTTTATTTCGACAGACATATTTTCATGAACTTGCCATTCTTGATCACTGTCCCGAACTTCACTTCCAGGTTCCTTGTCTTCCTCTCGACCAGTAACTTTATTAATGGCACATTTCTTTAGAATATTATCAAAATAAGAAACTGCAAAGCGGTAATGTAAGTCTGTGAAACATCAAATAGTCCCTCAGGTTTCAGAGGATACTCTTTGCACATTGTGAAAATGATGGTCTATCCATTTCTTTACCAGATAAAATTCATATTTCATCATTCCACTCCTACTGGGTGAAATACAGACGTATTTTCACTGAATAGTGTACTCGAACGGCTTATATTGTGTAACAGCATCTTTTTCTCCTTTCGCAGTTACAGAATTCCTAAAAAGTGAAACTAGATGTTTCCAATAGACAAGAGATGCGTTGTATGTGCACAGCCCATCATGCATGCATTTCTGTTTGTAGCACGGTGAACCATTTGTCAGAAGTGTATACTGTGCCCTCTTTCCTGTTTCCTAATTACGGACTTGTAAAAATCCCTATCACAAGCATTAAAGGAATGTCCACAGGTTGGGATTGTATGGAAAATGTACCACTATGAACTGAAGTTGCCAAAACTGAACCACTGTGCGATTCGCGTTTTGTCCTGTACAGCCAGTTGGCGGGGAGGGGGGGGGGGGGGAGGGGGGGGGGAAGGCCACATATTTCGTTATGAAATCCATGAGGGAAACCTTTGCATTAGGACCCTTCTTTGTCGTTACTTCATCGTGAATTTAGATGAAAGCTCCGTTACCAGAAATTCTATGAATATCAAACATAAATACCCATGGCGGCTGCAAACAGAACTTATCAGTTACCGGTACGTGTGGAACAGGCACGATCTGCTTGAAATAGAATGCGATCGTTTTTTATATTCCCGCCACTGCCCCTTGTATAAGTTTTTCACAGCGCGTCATATTATTGCAGAACTAACGTGCCCAAAGCTTATGGAGCTTCAACTCATTTTGCGTCGCAATCTTGACTCGTCTGACGCTTCCATCATCGAAGTTATTTTAAAATCTCACAGTTGTTTACTTCATCCCGCTACAAAGTTTCCATCACACCTCAAGTTATTTCGTGCAATATAGGGAGTTATCCCTGTGACAAATCCTCTCTCTGCACGAAACGAAATCTCAGCACGGTTCAGACAGGGGGAAAAACCACTGGAAAAGTGAAAATAATAATTACAATAATAACTCATACTCCAAAAATAATGAAGGTCCGGTTTTTTATCTCAACACGTGAATTGTAAAACGATATTAAATCAGTGAAAATATAATTTACTTTCAAAGTAGTTGTAATATAACATTTTCCAGAATGTTAATAAATTTCTCTGTTTTCTTTGCTGAGCCCAATAGTCCTGCTGTAAGATGTTCTTGTAGGCTTTATTTCCGACAGTTTAATTTTGTGGCGTTTGTGAGAAACATTAACCCTTTTTTCCAACATTTTCGTCTTTGACAGTGTGTTCAGTGTTATTTTCGTCAATTCTATGGCCATTTCGCAGAAGTCGTTACGAGTAAGCCCAAAGAAGAAAGCTTCCATTGCAAGATAAAACTAGACCAGCTCTTCAAGATCTTCACCCAAAAATACCAGGTATGCCTCTTTTTCTTTTTGCTGCTTCCTCGAGTGACCTGTAATGTATGTTGGACAATATTATAAGTCCTGTTTTCGGAACGTTACCCTGCTTACTGGCTTTCGTCCAACTGTCTTTTCTGCTCTGCATGAATAGCTTTAGTCGTTTAAGACGGATTCCACTTTCTCAGAACAATCTTCCCTATTATCCTCTTGGAATCTGTGAGAAAATTCGAGTTTGTACTAATACAGGTGGACTTCAAGCTTTAAAAATTAAATTGTTCAATTTAAACAGCTGAAGGAGACCAATTTAGGCACGTAGGGACTACATTTTGTTATCTGAATAAGCGTTTTCCATTGTTAAAACATATGACGAATCGGTAAGTAACAAGTGCAGCGGGTGATTTGTACAGCCTGATACAGAGTGATACAAGCCTAATACTAATCTACACTTTGTCCCACTAGAGTTCACTAGTATGCAGTGTCAAGAGACCAGAGAGTGATTTTTTTTTTTGGGGGGGGGGGGGGGGGGGGGGTGATGAGTGCAGTTTAGGGGAATTAACTACACTCCTGGAAATGGAAAAAAGAACACATTGACACCGGTGTGTCAGACCCACCATACTTGCTCCGGACACTGCGAGAGGGCTGTACAAGCAATGATCACACTCACGGCACAGCGGACACACCAGGAACCGCGGTGTTGGCCGTCGAATGGCGCTAGCTGCGCAGCATTTGTGCACCGCCGCCGTCAGTGTCAGCCAGTTTGCCGTGGCATACGGAGCTCCATCGCAGTCTTTAACACTGGTAGCATGCCGCGGCAGCGTGGACGTGAACCGTATGTGCAGTTGACGGGCTTTGAGCGAGGGCGTATAGTGGGCATGCGGGAGGCCGGGTGGACGTACCGCCGAATTGCTCAACATGTGGGGCGTGAGGTCTCCACAGTACATCGATGTTGTCGCCAGTGGTCGGCGGAAGGTGCACGTGCCCGTCGACCTGGGACCGGACCGCAGCGACGCACGGATGCACGCCAAGACCGTAGGATCCTACGCAGTGCCGTAGGGGACCGCACCGCCACTTCCCAGCAAATTAGGGACACTGTTGCTCCTGGGGTATCGGCGAGGACCATTCGCAACCGTCTCTATGAAGCTGGGCTACGGTCCCGCACACCGTTAGACCGTCTTCCGCTCACGCCCCAACATCGTGCAGCCCGCCTCCAGTGGTGTCGCGACAGGCGTGAATGGAGGGACGAATGGAGACGTGTCGTCTTCAGCGATGAGAGTCGCTTCTGCCTTGGTGCCAATGATGGTCGTATGCGTGTTTGGCGCCGTGCAGGTGAGCGCCACAATCAGGACTGCATACGACCGAGGCACACAGGGCCAACACCCGGCATCATGGTGTGGGGAGCGATCTCCTACACTGGCCGTACACCACTGGTGATCGTCGAGGGGACACTGAATAGTGCACGGTACATCCAAACCGTCATCGAACCCATCGTTCTACCATTCCTAGACCGGCAAGGGAACTTGCTGTTCCAACAGGACAATGCACGTCCGCATGTATCCCGTGCCACCCAACGTGCTCTAGAAGGTGTAAGTCAACTACCCTGGCCAGCAAGATCTCCGGATCTGTCCCCCATTGAGCATGTTTGGGACTGGATGAAGCGTCGTCTCACGCGGTCTGCACGTCCAGCACGAACGCTGGTCCAACTGAGGCGCCAGGTGGAAATGGCATGGCAAGCCGTTCCACAGGACTACATCCAGCATCTCTACGATCGTCTCCATGGGAGAATAGCAGCCTGCATTGCTGCGAAAGGTGGATATACACTGTACTAGTGCCGACATTGTGCATGCTCTGTTGCCTGTGTCTATGTGCCTGTGGTTCTGTCAGTGTGATCATGTGATGTATCTGACCCCAGGAATGTGTCAATAAAGTTTCCCCTTCCTGGGACAATGAATTCACGGTGTTCTTATTTCAATTTCCAGGAGTGTATATTAATTATCTAAAATATTTCATACAGGCCTTTATGTACATTGAATTCAGTGTAATAGTTCATATTGTAACACTTTGTGAATTTATGAAAATTTTTATTGGATACCTTCACTCCATGTGTTTTCTTAAGCTTTGAACATGTTCGATCAGAAATATTATACTGTGCAATTTTCACATGCGACTGTGCGCAAAACTGTATGTAACACTTGTATACTTGACATTCTTGCGGTGTATCACATTCGCAGAATACGTAACTACAGGACTGCAGTAAAGAATGCACAGAACCCTAGGAGATGCAAATGTGTCACGGCTTCCATGTTGAAACGATGACACAGTTTCCACGGTGGAAAGACTACCCACTTGGCAGTGCCAAGCCCGTCTTAACTGTTACTGCAAAAGAACACAAACGTTCGACCCACGAGTACCTCTCTGTCCACGTGTAATGATTTATGGTTGCAGTACGGAATGACTGATGGAATTTTCTGAGGGAACAAAGATAATGTAAGTGCACGAACGCATTAATGAATCATGGAGGCAATGCGAACGGCTGTGATGTAACGTTCTAAACGGATGAACACATTGTAGGTTCGCAAGTAACATCTTGTTCACAAGCAACTACTAGTGCATAGTAAGTTGCGAGAATAACTCGTGCTGCACCGGCGCTTAACACCTGCACTGTCAGAAACCAACATAGGACAGAGTCTGGAGAATGCCTTACACATAGGGGCCAATTTTCTGGAAGACACACGGCCACATACCGTCCGTCGATCAGCAGGCGACCGAAGCAGCGCTATAGGCTGCGGGCCGCACGGACCTATTGTGTTCTGCAAGGCACGTGACTGAAAATAGGCCCATCTGTATCCTAGCGCCGAGTGGTGTTTAGGGTAGCTCCCGAGCCAAACCAAACAAGTTCACTCTGAGTTTTCCTGAGCAACGCACCAATTCCATAAGGGTTCCCCATTAATCAGGACACACTCCCAAGAACCGACTCCAAGACGTCGCTGCTATTCACATGTGATTTAGCGACCCTGGGAGCTTCCAGCCGTGGAATTATATTGTTTGTCACATCCTCACCGAAAAAGACGGAGTCTCTGTCATCGTAGCAGAGTTATGGACTTGTAAATTTATTCCTGTTTAACTTTCAAACGACTACGCGTTGGATGTAGAGATGTTTTCTGATCACTCAGTTCGTTCTTTAACACTGAGAAACAAACGGGCCTTTGATTTTTATAAAGTGTGTGTTTAATGAACTTAGAGTCGGTGATAATCTAATTGACCTTCAGCCACCAGAAGTATTATTACATATCAGGAACGGACTTATTTTGGGTCTTCTCTCAATTCTCTTAGAATACACGTGCTATTAATCTTTGGCAAATAACCTTGTTCAGTGATTACTACCGGGTACATATCGTGCCGCCGTCGGCGGACCTATCAACTCTGAGGCAGTCTACCGCAGTAATAAGGCACAAAAATATAGCTTTTTTAAATTACTGAAACTTTAACAGCAATAAGAAAAGCACTGCCATGTAATAGCCTTCTCATGACTATTCACAAACGAGGTGAGTGGTGAAAACACACTTTGCTGATCACACAGTAAAGGCTTTCACGACCAGATGTCTTAGCTGTTGGTGAGCCTACAGAGATTATAAGCGTGTGCTCCATGGACAACAGACATAAAACCTGGAAGATCTACCAGCACCTAACATGCTTTTCTGTTGGTGAACCCTACACTTAAAAATTTAGCACAGTCCAGCATGGAACGTATTATTTTGATGGTTACCTTAAATACCGTCCGTCCTTAAGTCGTAATTGGAAAAAGTGGTCCAGAAAACTGCAGAGAGTGGATTCCAAAATAGTAGGCTTCCTAACACCCAACAAAGAACTACTATTAAATAACATGCTAATTAAAGGAACACTGATTGACGTACTACCAGCGTCTAGATCTTTTCGTGCGACATACAGAAAGGTCAGAGTTGAGCATCGCATCGACGACAAGGTCATCAGTGACATGGTGCATGCTCGTATTGAGGGAGTAGGAGGAGATTAGTGTTTAACGTCCGGTCGACAACGAGGTCATTAGAGATGGAGCCCAAGCTCGGATTAGAGATGGATGGGGAAGGAAATCGGCTGTGCCCTGTCACAGGAACCATCCCGGCATTTGTCTGAAGCGAATTAGGTAAATCAGGGAAAACCTAAATCTGGATGGTTGAACGCGGGTTTGAACCGTCGTCCTGCCGAATGCGAGTCCAAATGGTTCAAATGGCTCTGAGCACTATGGGACTTAATGTCTGAGGTCGTCAGTCCCCTAAAACTTAGAACTACTTAAACCTAACTAACCTAAGGACATCACATACATCCATGCCCGAGGCAGGATTCGAACCAGCGACCGTTGCGGTCGTGCGGATCCAGACTGAAGCGCCTAGAACCGCTCGGCCACCCCAGCTGGCAATGCGAGTCCACTGTGCTGACCACAGTGCCACCTTATTCTATTTGAGAAAGGATAAAGAAGGAATTGGGTACTGTCTTTTGTAAGGAACCATCCTAGAATTTGTCTTTGGCGATTTAGGGAAAATATGTTGTTGTGGTCTTCAGTCCTGAGACTGGTTTGATGCAGCTCTCCATGCTACTCTATCCTGTGCAAGCTTCTTCATCTCCCACTACCTACTGCAACCTACATCCTTCTGAATCTGCTTAGTGTATTCATCTCTTTGTCTCCCCATACGATTTTTACCCTCCACGATGCCCTCCAATACTAAATTGGTGATCCCTTGATGCCTCAGAACATGTCCTACCAACCGATCCCTTCTTCTGGTCAAGTTGTGCCACAAACTTCTCTTCTCCCCAATCCTATTCAATACTTCCTCATTAGTTATGTGATCTACCCATCTAATCTTCAGCATTCTTCTGTAGCACCACATTTCGAAAGCTTCTATTCTCTTCTTGTCCAAACTATTTACCGTCCATGTTTCACTTCCATACATGGCTACACTCCATACAAATACTTTCAGAAATGACTTCCTGACACTTAAATCTATACTCGATGTTAGCAAATTTCTCTTCTTCAGAAATGCTCTCCTTGCCATTGCCAGTCTACATTTTATATCCTCTCTACTTCGACCATCATCAGTTATTTTGCTCCCCAAATAGCAAAACTCCTTTACTACTTTAAGTGTCTCATTTCCTAATCTAATCCCCTCAGCATCACCCGATTTAATTTGACTACATTCCATTATCCTCGTTTTGCTTTTGTTGATGTTCATCTTATATCCTCCTTTCAAGACACTGTCCATTCCGTTCAACTGCTCTTTCACGTCCTTTGCTGTCTCTGACAGAATTACAATGTCATCGGCAAACCTAAAAGTTTTTACTTCTTCTCCATGAATTTTAATACCTACTCCGAATTTTTCTTTTGTTTTCTTTACTGCTTGCTCAATATACAGATTGAATAACATCGGGGAGAGGCTACAACCCTGTCTTACTCCCTTCCCAACCGCTGCTTCCCTTTCATGTCCCTCGACTCTTATAACTGCCACCTAGTTTCTGTACAAATTGTAAATAGCCTTTCGCTCCCTGTATTTTACCCCTGCCACCTTTGGAATTTGAAAGAGAGTATTCCAGTCAACATTGTCAAAAGCTTTCTCTAAGTCTACAAATGCTAGAAACGTAGGTTTGCCTTTCCTTAATCTTTCTTCTAAGGTAAGTCGTAAGGTCAGTATTGCCTCACGTGTTCGAGTATTTCTACGGAATCCAAACTGATCTTCCCCGAGGCCGGCTTCTACTAGTTTTTCCATTCGTCTGTAATGAATTCGTGTTAGTATTTTGCAGCTGTGGCTTATTAAACTGATTGTCCAGTTATTTTCACATCTGTCAACACCTGCTTTCTTTGGGATTGAAATTATTATATTCTTGTTGAAGTCTGAGGGTATTTCACCTGTTTCATACATCTTGCTCACCAGATGGTAGAGTTTTGTCAGGACTGGCTCTCCCAAGGCCGTCAGTAGTTCCAATGGAATGTTGTCTACTCCGGGGGCCTTGTTTCGACTCAGGTCTTTCAGTGCTCTGTCAAACTCTTCACGCAGTATCGTATCTCCCATTTCATCATCTACATCCTCTTCCATTTCCATAATATTGTCCTCAAGTACATCGCTCTTGTATAGACTCTCTATATACTCCTTCCACCTTTCTGCTTTCCCTTCTTTGCTTAGAACTGGGTTTCCATCTGAGCTCTTGATGTTCATACAAGTGGTTCTCTTATCTCCAAAGGTCTCTCTAATTTTCCTGTAGGCAGTATCTATCTTACCCCTAGTGATAAAAGCCTCTACATCCTTACATTTGTCCTCTAGCCATCCCTGCTTAGCCATTTTGCACTTCCTGTCGATCTCATTTTTGAGACGTTTGTGTTCCTTTTTGCCTGCTTCATTCACTGCATTTTTATATTTTCTCTTTTCATCAATTAAATTCAATATTTCTTCTGTTACCCAAGGATTTCTATCAGCCCTCATCTTTTTACCTACTTGATCGTCTGCTGCCTTCACTACTTCATCCCTCATAGCTACCCATTCTTCTTCTACTGTATTTCTTTCCTCCATTCCTGTCAATTGTTCCCTTATGCTGTCCCTGAAACTCTCTACAACCTCTGGTTCTTTCAGTTTATCCACGTCCCATCTCCTTAAATTCCCACCTTTTTGCAGTTTCTTCAGTTTTAATCTACAGGTCATAACCAATAGATTGTGGTCAGTGTGCACATCTGCCCCTGGAAATGTCTTACAATTTAAAACCTCGTTCCTATATCTCTGTCTTACCATTATATAATCTATCTGATACCTTTTAGTATCTCCAGGGTTCTTCCATTTATGCAACCTTCTATCATGATTCTTAAGCCAAGTGTTAGCTATGATTAAGTTATGCTCTGTGCAAAATTCTACAAGGCGGCTTCCTCTTTCATTCCTTCCCCCAATCTATATTCACCTACTACGTTTCCTTCTCTCCCTTTTCCTACACTCGAATTCCAGTCACCCATGACTATTAAATTTTCGTCTCCCTTCACTACCTGAATAATTTCTTTTATCTCGTCTTACATTTCATCTATTTCTTCATCATCTGCAGAGCTAGTTGGCATATAAACTTGTACTACTGTAGTAGGCATGGGCTTTGTGTCTATCTTGGCCACAATAATGCGTTCACTATGCTGTTTGTAGTAGCTAACCCGCACTCCTATTTTTTTATTCATTATTAAACCTACTCCTGCATTACCCCTATTTGATTTTGTATTTATAACTCTGTAATCACCTGACCAAAAGTCTTGTTCCTCCTGCGACCGAACTTCACTAATTCCCACTATATCTAACTTTAACCTATCCATTTCCCTTTTTAAATTTTCTAACCTACCTGTCCGATTAAGGGATCTGACATTCCACGCTCCGATCCGTAGAGCGCCAGCTTTCTTTCTCCTGATAACGACGTCCTCTTGAGTAGTCCCCGCCCGGAGATCCGAATGGGGGACTATTTTACCTCCGGATTATTTAACCCAAGAGGACGCCATCATCATTTAATCGTACAGTAAAGCTGCATGCCCTCGGGAAAAAATTACGGCCGTAGTTTCCCTTTGCTTTCAGCCGTTCGCAGTACCAGCACAGCAAGGCCGTTTTGGGTAGTGTTACAAGGCCAGATCAGTCAATCATCCAGACTGTTGCCCCTGCAACTACTGAAAAGGCTGCTGCCCCTCTTCAGGAACCACATGTTTGTCTGGCCTCTCAACAGATACCCCTCCGTTGTGGTTGTACCTACGGTACGGCTATCTGTATCGCTGAGGCACGGAAGCCTCCCCACCAACGGCAAGGTCCATGGTTCATGGGGGGGAGGGAAAATATGGCAATCTTAAATTTGAGTGGGCAAATGGGGGATTTCGACTGCCTTCCTCCCGAACGCGAGCTCTGTCTCTTACCACTAGGCCACCTCGCTCAGTTCCTGCCGCATAAGTATTCTTCATAATGGCATTTAATGTGAGATGTATCTTACAAGAAAGAGACGTCTAACGTCAGCTCGGAGAAAAAAAGTCAGATCTTAATAACTAATTAGGATATTGCAAATACGGCCCGTTCACTCATATTCAAGAATACTAGGCCGATTCCCACTACCGACTCTGTCCCTGTCGAAACATGGCATCGTATACAGTAAATCTGCGTGTTTTAAGATCAGATACGCACCTATCACTTATCAGCATTAGTGCGATAAATTTATGTCAAAGCTGTATAATTATTGTTTGAATGATTTAATGTAACAAATTTTGTTGTCAGCTGCACTAGTTACAGAATTGTTTGACTTTTGTATAATAGTCTATACTTCTACGCAAATATATAAAGACAAGTTCTTGTTTGACTTTGTTAACAAAAACATCGAAACGTTCTTGACCGATGTACTTCAAATTTTTACACGATACTCTAACAAACGTTTGAACAGGCTTATGCTACCTGCCTGTCTAATACATATGGTGTGCGTGTGCGCGTGCGCTTGCGTTCGCCGAATGCGTGTGTGTGTGTGTGTGTGTGTGTGTGTGTGTGTGTGTGTGATGAAAAAATTAGTAGTTTGTTTTGTTTAGATGAAGTGATGGGACAAGTTCGTAACCGTCTGAACGTAGAACTGGTCTGCAACATTTTTAATAGAAAGCATTTTGTTATCAAAGTGGCGAGCTGTTTATTCTATTGAAACTGTTATTAGGTGCTTTTGATGACTTTTGACAGTTACAGCTAAAGGAGCTACCGCCATTCGACCTGAGCTGCAGTCAGATTTTAAGTAATTCGAGGCTTAATTTGCTATTAGTAGGTGGAAATTATACAGGGGATTTGTGACGGCGCCTTTATGGTGTGGCAACTCCGTAGGCCAATAACTCACAAGCAGTGGGCTGTGATTCTGGTGGGCCAGTTGGTCAATCAGATACTTGTCATCCAAATATAATCAGCGCTGCAAGGAAAGCAGGACCTCCACAAAGTTTCAGCTAGCTTTGACTGAAAAATAAAGTCTGACTCTCGGCTTTGAAAGAGAGTCAGGAAATAAAGTGAAAAATTGAAAATCCGCCGTCTTCAATAACAAGATATATTCTGAACCCTATTGTCTCACATGCAAAAAATATTTAATAATATGCATGAAATTCTAGTACTCTAAGCGGCTCTTGGCTCAGATTGGAGCCTAAATCATCTTAAAATTTCAATTCTAGTTAATTATTGTTCTGAAACTAATTGTTCTGTCAATTCAAAGTACTGTTTGTTTGTTGGCTGAAAGTCGGAAACTTTTAATACTAAACTTTCTATGTGGTCTTACAAGCAGTGCACTAACTGGGTTTCGAGCGAAACGAAAGAAGCATTACAAATACAGAGTGGTAAAAAAACTATCCAGTATTTCCGGGGACGACATTACGCATCAAAACAACACAAAAATGTCGTATGACCATGGATCCTACAAAGCATACGTTCTGAATACAATCACGTGCTCATAGGAGGTGCTCTTGTGATCTCATCCATGGAAATGCCTTACTTGTCCTACAACAGACGACCAACGCAAAATTAAAATTAATTACAACCCCTGGCAAGGAATGCTGCGATGTAGGAAGGCATCACGAACATATGGTTGCGGATATGAGCACCGTTGTTTGAGAGGCGCTGGGTGTCATGCAAAGGTCAACAGCGTGCTGGGATACTGCTGCATAGTATCGATGTAAACATTAGTTGGCTCAATGGTCTGTAGTGAGTTGTTTACGATGTGTGATTTTACTGTAGTACATTTCTGTTAACTCAGGGCGTACCGCGATATTTGGCCTACTTACAATTCACGTTTAAATTACATTTTATTGTGATGTTTGCGATGCGGCTCAATATGTTTTCTCTCTGACACAACCTAGCAATCGAGGCCTTTTATTCCACAAGAGAAATGGCAGACATGATTACTGCTACGGTTTAACAGACGGAGTTAATCTAAGAGCCTGTAACCTGCACACTGAACGATTTCCAGCACGCTGGTACCATTTGTTAAGCTGTTCAGTGGATTGTTCCAGCGTCTTGGGGAAACAGATTCCGTAGCATCCAACAAAGTAGACAGTGGACGGCGTTGTTCAGTTTGCATGCCTGAAATGGAGCAGTGTGTTCTAGTGTCGTTTGGACGGCTCTTCATGAGGAGTAGTTGTATCTGTACCATGGTCAGCGCTTCCACGGCCTTAGGGCACAAGACCATCCTGCCAGAGTGCAGTTCTGCCAGTGGATTTTGCGGCAGTGTGATGCAGATCCACAATTTGCCTCCAAGATCTTGTTTACTGTTGAAACAGAGCTTAGCCGGCCAGTGTGGCCGAGCGGTTCTAGGCGCTACAGTCTGGAACCGCGTAACCGCTACGGTCGCAGGTTCGAATCCTGCCTCGGGCATGGATGTGTGTGATGTCCTTAGGTTAGTTAGGTTTAAGTAGTTCTAAGTCCTAGGGGACTGATGACCTCATAAGTTGTCCCATAGTGCTCAAAGCCATTTTTTGAAACAGAGCTTACATAAGATGACACTGTAAATTTCCGTAATCAGCTTGTGTGGGTCGATGAAAATCTCCATGTGTTTCAAGAAACAAGGCGTTAGGATCGCTAGGCGTGCAGGTGTTCTTGACGATAGATTGCTAAGGCCATCTTGCTACCACAGACATTAACTGGAGCTCGTTATCACCGCTTTCTTAAGAACGTACTGCCTACCTTGCTGGAGGATGTACCATGTCAGGACAGACTACAGATGTGGTTCATGCATAGTGGCGCACCAGAACATTTTCTCTGCAGTGTGCGTAGGCACTTGAAGAGGACCTGAGAAATCCTGTGGATTGCCTGGGGACCTCCCATACCGTGGCGTGCTAATTCCCCGGACCTAAATTCGTAAGACTTTTAGTTATGGGGACGCATGATGCAATTGGTCTGTGCCACTCCAATAAATGATGTGTAGACACTACACAATCCTGTCTTCCTGTGCATCTCAGCACATTCAGAACCAACAAGGGCGATTTCGAAGAGTGCGTGAGTCCTTACACAGAAGGGCAGAGGCATGGTTTGGGATGAATGGACACCACGTTGAATACATCCTCTGACCAAGTTGTTATATGTCAGAATGGATAAACCACGGTTATAAGAATTTTGTTCTTGTTTTGATGCGTACAATCAGACCTTGAAATATCGGATAGTTTGTTTCCTCTTTTAACAACTTGTATTTCAGTTCACCTTAAAGTTCACTGCTAACAGTTCTATAATCGCGCGATTTTAAAGTTTCTTGATATCACTCAGAGTTGTCCATACTCAACAATCCAACGGCTCGCGTCACTGTTGTGGCTGATATCCCAAGTCATGTGATAGCGGATCCGACCTCTGACCTGTTTGATGGCAGCACATAATGTCGGCAAAACGCTGAGTGAATAAACCACGGGGCAGCTGAGGGGCTGGTTGTACAGGATTAACATTAATAAAGCCAATAAATGCTGGGGCGGATTCTCGATTGAATATAAGATGAAAAAAGGTCCTATGAACAGGTGTCTGAAGTGGACGATGTGCGTGCAACATCAAATCGTCCCGGAACACATTACAGAGCTGCATCGCATCCACTTCACAACAGCTGCTCAAAGTGGCCTCCGCGGGATGCAACGCGTGCAGTGGTCATGCAGGATTCACATAACCGTACTCTTGCTTATACCATGTTGGCGGGCCGCTTGCCTGGAGCTTGTGCTAGGATTCTTCTCAATATCCCGTAGAACCCGGTCCTCCATATCTAGTGCACGCACAGTCCGACGCCCCCTTGCACATTCGACTATCTGATAGGACCCATGATCACACAAACGCCCAAAAGAGCTTGAAATGTTGTGTGATATCGTTGGCGTTTCTGATGGTACATGTTTTGGTAAAGCCATGCTGCTTCTCGATCGTTTTTTGGATGTACACACACACCATCTCTGTCTGTTCCCGACATGAATACCGGACCATTCTGCTGCTTACAGGACGCTGCATCAATCAAACAGCCTGCAACACACAAGGAACACACGCCATGTAGGCAGAAAAACTTGCATTCGTAAGCGTTATCCACGTAGGCAACGATGCGTTTTGGGACACATGTTTACAGAACTTTGTTTCGTTCATTTCCAGTCAGGAATCCGTCCCTGCGGTTTGTCCGTTTTATTAATGTTCACTCTGTGTAGCCATGGTGCAATTCGGAGCGGACCGTGAAACGGAACTATCGATAGTACAATGTAAGCGCCCCTTCCTCCGTTCTTACAAAGCGACTTCTGTGGGTAGGAAACTATTATCTTATCCAACTGTTATCGCGTCGCATCTATAACTTTTCGTATTGTAAATCTATACTTTACCGTCGTATCTTATTAATTACACCTCCTACAACTTATTCAGTGGGTTCTGGAGTGCGCTCTACCCTCTGAACTCACTCTTTTGCACATTTGTGAAATCCATTAAATGCACTTTAATTTATAAATACATTGCCATTACTTCTTATGTTGAATATACTGGGTGTTACAAAAAGGAACGGCCAAACTTTCAGGAAACATTCCTCACACACAAAGAAAAAAAATATGTTATGTGGACATGTCCGGAAACGCTTACTTCCCATCTTAGAGCTCATTTTATTACTTCTCTTCAAATCACATTAATCATGGAATGGAAACACACAGCAACAGAACGTACCAGCCTGACTTCAAACACTTTGTTACAGGAAATGTTCAAAATGTCCTCTGTTAGCGAGGATACATGCATCCACCATCCGTCGCATGGAATCCCTGATGCAGCCCTGGAGAATGGCGTATTGTATCACAACCGTCCAACAATACGAGCACGGAGATTCTCTACATTTGGTACCCGGGTTCCCTAGACAAGAGCTTTCAAATGCCACCATAAATGAAAGTCAAGAGGGTTGAGGTCAGGAGAGCGTGGAGGCTATGGAATTGGTCCGCCTCTACCAATCCATCGGTCACCGAATCTGTTGTTGAGAAGCGTACGAACACTTCGACTGAAATGTGCATGAGCTCCATCGTTCATGAACAACATGTTGTGTCGTACTTGTAAAGGCACATGTTCTAGCAGCACAGGTAGAGTATCCCGTATGAAATCATGATAACGTGCTCCATTGAGCGTAGGCGGAAGAACATGGGGCCCAATCATCACCAACAATGCCTGCCGAAACGTTCACAAAAAATCTGTGTTGATGACGTGATTGCACAATTGCATGCGGATTCTCGTCAGCTCACACATGTTGATTGTGAAAATGTATAATTTGATCACGTTGGAATGAAGCCTCATCCGTAAAGAGAACATTTGCCCTGAAATGAGGATTGACACATTGTTGGATGAACCATTCGCAGAAATGTACCCGTGGAGGCCAATCAGCTGCTGATAGTGCCTGCACATGCTGTACATGGTACGGAAACTGTAGTGGACTGACAAAGCAGCCAGTCCACAGTGACGGGTAGCCGAAAGGGCACACGTACACACACGCCGACTGGCGCGAAGTCTGGAACAGGATTCGTAATGAATGTGATAAAGAAAAGAACGTAGCTACTTGAACACTTAACTTTTATATCGTCCTTTGGTATACAGCATTCTTGATGATACAAGTGAGACTATCTTGAGATACATGCAATGGTATAAATGGCGCCTTGCTAGGTCGTAACCATTAACTTAGCTGAAGGCTATTCTAACTGTCTCTCGGCAAATGAGAGAAAGGCTTCGTCAGTGTAGTCGCTAGCAACGTCGTCGTACAACTGGGGCGAGTGCTAGTACGTCTCTCGAGACCTGCCTTGTGGTGGCGCTCGGTCTGCGATCCTGACAGTGGCGACACGCGGGTCCGACATGTACTAATGGACCGCGGCCGATTTAAGCTACCACCTAGCAAGTGTGGTGTCTGGCGGTGACACCATAGAAACAACTGGTTCTCCCGTAGCACTCTCCATACAGTGATGTGGTCAACGTTACCTTGTACAGCAGCAACTTCTCTGACACTAACATTAGGGTTATCGTCAACTGCACGAAGAATTGCCTCGTCCATTGCAAGTGTCCTCGTCGTTCTAGGTCTTCCCCAGTCGCGAGTCATAGGCTGAAATGTTCCGTGCTCCCTAGGACGCTGATCAATTGCTTCGTACGTCGTCCTGTCTGTACACCTTCGTTCCGGAAATCTGTCTCGATACAAACGTACCGCAGTACGGCTATTGCCCCGTGCTAATCCATACATCAAATGGGCATCTGCCAACTCCGCATTTGTAAACATTGCACTGACTGCAAAACCACGTTCGTGATGAACACTAACCTGTTGATGCTACGTACTGATGTGCTTGATGCTTTTACTGTAGAGCAATGAGTCGCATGAAAACACAAGCACCGAAGTCAACATTACCTTCCTTCAATTGGGCCAACTGGCGGTGAACCGAGGAAGTACAGTACATACTGACGAAACTAAAATGAGCTCCACTAAATTTTTCTGTCTTTTAGTTTCAAAACTCACCTTTATTTAAAAATCTTGAAAAGTGCTAAAGATAACTCTACCAAACCTCCTTCATCCTATCGTACATTAAAACACAAACAGGGTGCTGAAACAAAGTGCCCAATATTTTGGAACGTGATCACAACCCTGAAAACAAAAAATATCCAGTAAACGTGGATTGTAAAATGCATACCTGTGCATTTGTGAAATAGAGATGTTTTTCTCAGTAGCGAAGATGGACATAGCGCTTCAGATGAGCATTTTTGGGCTCGTGTTTATCAGCCCTTTTTTTTCCTCTTTCATGTTTACTACCTCGTCTCAAAATATTAGACAATTTTTATTAACACTATTTCCAAAATTTCAGCTGGCTATGATTTTTCCCTACCGGATGTGAAACTATGAAAAATAGCGGTATTTGCGGAAACACTGGATTTTGCTCAAGCTTAGTATTTCCTGTATCTACGTCATTCTACGCTATTCTGTGAACAAAATACAAAATTATAACAGTACTTTTAATTTTTGTATTATACAGCTGTGCAACTCTCTCTGGCACAACTACACACAATTGTCCTTGGGGCAGGGTAGGAAGAGTACGGAAAGTCTCTCACTCACTCTCTCTCTCTCTCTCTCTCTCTCTCTCTCTCTCTCTCTCTCTCTCTACGTACCTGTGTATCTATCTATCATTACCCCTTTAATGCGCCACTGTTCCCAGGCAGGAAAAGCGTTTGCATCCTTACACATTGTCCACTTTCATTTTTGGATTAGAAAACAAACTAGGATTAAAGAACGTCATGACGAACGAACGACTGCTGAAATACAAATCCTTTAGCTGCAGAAGTGACTGCTGACACATGTTTTGCATCCAGGAGAACACTGCATTCATTATGATAGGACACAAGTATTGGCAGCCGCAAGGGAATACCACGAAAGGCTACAAAAAGGTACGGCCAAACTTTCAGGAAACATTCCTCACACACAAATAAAGAAAAGATGTTATGTGGACATGTGTCCGGAAACGCTTAATTTCCATGTCAGAGCTCATTTTAGTTTCGTCAGTATGTAGCATCAACAGGTTAGTGTTCATCACGAACGTGGTTTCGCAGTGCGTGCAATGTTTACAAATGAGGAGTTGGCAGATGCCCATTTGATGTATGGATTAGCACTGGGCAATAGCCGTATCGCGGTACGTTTGTATCGAGACAGATTTCCAGAACGAAGGTGTCCCGACAGGAAGACGTTCGAAGCAATTGATCGGCGTCTTAGGGAGCACGGAACATTCCAGCCTATGACTCGTGACTGGGGAAGACCTAGAACGACGAGGACACCTACAATGGACGAGGCAATTCTTCGTGCAGTTGACGATAACCCTAATGTCAGCGTCAGAGAAGTTGCTGCTGTACAAGGTAACGTTGACCACGTCACTGTATGGAGAGTGCTACGGGAGAACCAGTTGTTTCCGTACAATGTACAGCGTGTGCAGGCACTATCAGCAGCTGATTGGCCTCCACGGGCACATTTCTGCGAATGGTTCATCCAACAATGTGTCAATCCTCATTTCAGTGCAAATGTTCTCTTTACGGATGAGGCTTCATTCCAACGTGATAAAATTGCAAATTTTCAAAATCAACATGTGTGGGTTGACGAGAATCCGCACGAAATTGTGCGATCACGTCATCAACACAGATTTTCTGTGAACGTTTGGGCAGGCATTGTTGGTGATGTCTTGATTGGGCCCCATGTTCTTCCACTTACGCTCAATGGAGCACGTTATCATGATTTCATACGGCATACTCTACCTGTGGTGCTAGAACATGAGCCTTTACAAGTACGACACAACATGTGGTTCACGCACGATGGAGCTCCTGCACATTTCAGTCGAAGTGTTCGTACGCTTCTCAACAACAGATTCGGTGACCGATGGATTGGTAGAGGCGGACCAATTCCATGGCCTCCACGCTCTCCTGACCTCAACCCTCTTGACTTCCATTTGAAAGCTCTTGTCTACGCAACGCCGGTACCAAATGTAGAGACTCTTCGTGCTCGTATTGTGGACAGCTGTGATACAATACGCCATTCTCCAGGGCTGCATCACCGCATCATGGATTCCATGCGACGGAGGGTGGATGCATGTATCCTCGCTAACTGAGGACATTTTGAACATTTCCTGGAACAAAGTGTTTGAAGTTACGCTGGTACGTTCTGTTGCTGTGTGTTTCCATTCCATGATTAATGTGATTTGAAGAGAAGTAATAAAATGAGCTCTAACATGGAAAGTAAGCGTTTCCGGACACATGTCCACATAACTTATTTTCTTTCTTTGTGTGTGAGGAATGTTTCCTGTAAGTTTGTCCGTACCTTTTTGTAACACCCTGTACAGAGAGGCCATAGAGACTGAAGCACCCCAAGAATTTCAATAAGAAGGGTGTGAAAATGAATGATAATGTGTACTAGTGTTGCACCTTGGGGTGGCAGCAACAGCTGACGACGGCAAGCGAGAACGGCCACTTTCGTTTTGTTATACAAAGCAAGTGACGTCACGCCCCTGCGCGGCAGCACGCGTAACCGGAATTTCGCTGCAGTCAGTATCGAGCTAGGGTGTAAATCGGACGCTCAAAGCATGTATGTTCCCTCCCGAAAATATCTTCCGCAAATGGCAACGAAAGGTTTGGTTTTAATACGAAATCCATTCGACCACGGCACAATAGCCAGAAAGTTTACATTTTACTAACGTGATTGACACAAGACTGGCTTTCGATAAAGGAAGGCAGTTTTGAAAGGCCACATTAAGTACGAAAACGTTAGTGAGGTTCTACGCCAACGGCGAAATGAGCTTCAAACAGAGCCACCGACACGTGTAACAACTGCACACATTCGTGAGAAACTAAGTCGAAGGCTGTGTTACAGACGTTCACAAAAATTGATCTAAACGACGTGTAACAATAGAAAGTCCAGTGAACTCCCGTGCTGTGTTACAACCACTCGCTCGCTCACCAAAGAAGTCTGTGAGACAGTGCACCCGCGAAACCCGATTGAGTCGTTCAAGTGTTAAGCTGATTTTGAAGATTGAAGTTTTAGGTCCTACAACACGAGATTGCTGAACGAGGACGACCCAGATCGCACAATGGAGTTTTGAAAATAGTTAAATGGCAAAGTGGGCATCAATAGAATTCTTGCAGAGATGATTGTGTGGTCTAATGAGGTGCAATTTAAGGTCAATCGTACAATAAGGCACCGGGGCTGCGTCTATTGATCCGCCACAAATATGCACTTTATTTCGGACAAAGCCGTGATTGATCGGGAGCGGATGTGTGGTGTGTGTTATCGTATTGGCATCTGTGCCTTCCTTGAACGGCACAATTACCGCTGAGATGTACATAGAGAAGCTTCAGACAACCATTTTACCTTCTAGTTGTGTGGTGAAGAAAGGGTTTACTTTCATTAAGGTGGTGCCCCACCCATCTACCACAATCGTTTCGTGAAATACCTCAATGAAAATTTACCCACGCGACAGACAGGTCAAAGGAATGCTGTCGAGTACCCACCACGTTCTCCAGATTCCACGCCCTCGACTTTTACCTAAGGTGATTACTAAAGGACTTCGTTTATCGATAAGAACCACACACATTGGATGAACTTCGAGAATCGAACGGATATCCAACTGGATACGTTGCAGTCGGTAGTTCGTGCAACAGTTCAGCAGCATCATCTCAGTTTGGATGTTAATGTGACGACATCGAACAACTACACTGATTTCAATAACATGAACTTTATATTTCCATCGAAAATGAGACGTTGCAGTCAAGTAATCTGAAAGTTTTGAACAGTTAAACAGCGCATATTGAATATTAGGTATATGTTTCTGTCCACTGAAAACGAAGGACAGTCGCCGAATATTAAGCCAACGGACTTGCATCACCAAAATCCCCGTTCCGCCATTGAAATTCACGTCTTCCGTGGTTCCCCTAAACCATCTGACTTCCTTCTCCCCCCCTCCTTTTCAAATTACTTCCATTGTGGTACAACATTACTCAGCACACGCGTGGCAGAATTCAGCGACCGGAGACACTGATGCACCATGAAAAAGCGTATTTGTTAAGCATCATGAATAAGGCGGGAGACCACATACGAAACTCCAGTTCAATTTCGATAAATTATCAAAGCACAAAAGTACGTAAAAGATAAGATTGTAAATAAAGAAAGGGTACAGTAATAGTGCGTTTAAGTTAAAGTTTTATCCTATTACTTCCTACACCTGATTGACTTTCCTATCATTTTTAGCGTTTTTTGACGTATTGATACTATACAGCAACTGTTTAGAAACAGTATAAATTATTGAATGTGATACTGAATTTATGTTAAAGTAGTTGGTAGCAGTTGAATAGAAAGTATTTCTTCATATTTTTTAAACTGATATGTATCGTAGCTGAGCAGTTATTATACGTTAGGTAAGACACACGATTTACAGAATATCTCAAATTTGTTTGATATATGTTTCAACCGTTCTGGAGAAATTACCCATCAGTCATTAGGAAAGAGAATTAGCGCTGTTAATGGAATTCCCTTTTCAGCTACTTTGCAAATGAAGACCTAATTAGTTGAAACAACGCCAGTAAATTTGAGCTTAATTGTGAGCTTTTCAGATCATGAAACAGAAAGCAAATGCCTGAGTCCATTCAGTGCATTGCACAAGGGCCATACACTTGTTATTAAATTAGCACCAATTTTCCCTGCGATTGTTTACACTCGATATTCGCTGGTACAGTCACTGGTGTCAGAGGCACCACACGAAGTTTTCTTTCTGCCTCGCTTGCTTCAGTCATGGTTTGCAAAAAAAGAAAAAGCTATGCGCTGTTTAACTGTTCAAAACTTTCAGATTACTTGACTGCAACGTCTCATTTTCGATGGAAATATAAAGTTCATGTTATTGAAATCAGTGTAGTTGTTCGATGTCGTCACATTAACATCCGAACTGAGATGATGCTGCTGAACTTTTGAGCTTTGCACGAACTTCTATCGTGAAATAATGGGTGAATATGAATTCCACAGCCAAACTTGTATGAGGGTGTTTGGTAGGGATTTTGATATAAGGAACCTACGAAGTTCGGAGTATCATAGAAGGAAGTCACATGGTTTAGGGGAACCACGGAAGACGTGAATTTCAATGGCGGAACGGGGATTTTGGTGATGCCAGTCCGTTTGGCTTAATATTCGGCGACTGTCCTTCGTTTTCAGTGGACAGAAACATATACCTAATATTCAATATGTCCATTTCGTTTACGATGTGCTGCTGATTATTCATAAGCTTACGTAGCTCGCCGCACTGGCTACATGCTGTTTTATGAGCTCCGTATATACAGGGTGTTACAAAAAGGTACGATCAAACTTTCAGGGAACATTCCTCACACACAAAGAAAGAAAAAATTTTTGTGGACATGTGTCCGGAAACGATTACTTTCCATGTTAGAGCTCATTTTATTACTTCTCTTCAAATCACATTAATCATGGAATGGAAACACACAGCAACAGAACGTACCAGCGTGACTTCACTTTGTTACAGGAAATGTTCAAAATGTCCTCCGTTACCGAGGATACATGCATCCACCCTCCATCGCATTGAATCCCTGATGCGCTGATGCAGCCCTGGAGAGTGGTGTATTGTATCACAGCCGTCCACAATACGAGCACTCTACATTTGGTACCGGGGTTGCGTAGACAAGAGCTTTCAAATGCCCCCATAAATGAAAGTCAAGGAGGTTGAGGTCAGGAGAGCGTGGAGGCCATGGAATTGGTCCGCCTCTACCAATCCATCGGTCACCGAATCTGTTGTTGAGAAGCATACGAACACTTCAACTGGAATGTGCAGGAGCTCCATCGTGCATGAACCACATGTTGTGTCGTACTTGTAAAGGCACATGTTCTAGCAGCACAGGTAGAGTATCCCGTATGAAATCATGGCGGTGAATCGAGGAAGTACAGTACATACTGATGAAACTAAAATGAGCTCTAGCATAGAAATTAAGCGTTTCCGGACACATGTCCACATAACATCTTTTCTTTATTTGTGTGTGAAGAATGTTTCCTGAAAGTTTGGCCGTACCTTTTTGTAACACCCTGTATGTAGCTTGTGTTCAGGCAGTGCGCAGGGCACGGACGAAGTGTGGTGGCGCAGTGGTTAGCGCACTGCACTCGCATTCGGAAGGACGACGGTTCAAACCCGTCACCGATCATCCTGATTTAGATTTTCCGTGATTTCCCTAAATCGCGTAATGCAAATGCCTGGATGGTTCCTCTGAAAGGGCACGGCCGGTTTCCTTCCCCATCCTTCTCTAATCCGAGCTTGTGCTCAGTCTCTAATGACCTAGTTGTCGACGGGACGTTGAACACTCATCTCCTCCTCCTCTGCAGGGCAGGATGCTGCCGTATGTTGCTGCGTCGGTCATACGGACGGAACTAGGGCTTTGCTGAGTATCCTTCCCTCCCCCCCCCCCTCCAAATATTCAGGATCTGTACGGCACGCCAACAGCACTGTGAAGTGCAGAGTAAGTTGGAGAACGGAGGCCTCCTTTTATTGGCCATCTCAACACAGGAAATGTTACACCATAATTTGTTTCGACAGTTCATAGTAGACATTATTTGAGCCCTGTTCGAAGTTACAAGGTGACAGTTACTGAACTACATAAAATCGCAAATTAATTACAAATTACGGCGCGTACGCCTTTATTCAACATGTATACGCCACTACAGATATTCGTATTTAGGTTATGACGCGATCGATATGCGTGGCATCCTCCGCGAGGATGTGGCGCAGATGAATAGCGAAATTCTGCATCATCCGCTGAAGTGTCGGAATATCGATGCTGTAGATGACTTCCTCAGTGGCTGTTTTCGGCTCAGAAATGGTTATGGGGTTATTGCTGCACATTTGGTCTTTAATATAGCCCAAGAAAAAGGAGTCTCATGTGTTCAGATCCGAAGAATATGGCGGCCAATCGATGCCCATGCCAGTGGCCTCTGGGTACCCCGAAGCGAGAGTGCGGTCTCCAAAACACTCTTCTGGTTGAATGGGATTGAGCTCCGTTTTACATGAGCCATATCTTGTCGAAATCATACATTGGATAATGGGGATGAAATCATCTTCCAAAACCTTCACGTACCGTTCGGTAGTCACCGCGCCATTAAGGATTATCGCACCGATTATTCCGTGATTGGACATTGCACACCACACAGTCCCCCAAATGCGCCAATTTTGCTTACTGACCAAGCTATGCAGGTGAAAGTGGGCTTCGTCGCTGAACCGAACGATGCGATCTCCCATCATGCCGCGCTGCCAACCGTACAGTTTGAATATCATAACGCAATCTGTTGAGAAGTTATGACGATTTTATTTTTTATACTTCAATAGTTGTTACTCTGTACATGGGATTGACAAATAACTGATTCGACATACGAGGGGCGTTCAGTAAGAGAGGCAAAGCTTTCTTTCTCGGCCAATTTCGGTAAAAAAGAGTAATTTTTGTATGGGACATTGTTGAGTATTCCCGCATTAGGCCCTATAATTTCATGAACTTCCGATAGGTAGCGGCGCTATACGTCGCGTTCAAAATGACGTCTGTAACGAAAGTGCGTTCCAAGCAGAGACCTCTGAGTTTCTTCTGGGGAAAAACCAAAGCATCTTAGATCTTCAAATGCCTTGCACAATGTCTTGCAAGATCTGGCAGTGAACAAAAGCATGGTGGGTTGTTAAGCGAGGCATCTGCTATTATCGCAACAAGGTCGCGGGAACCTGTCCGATCCCACAAGCGTGCCGGCCGGCCACACACAGCTGCATCTCCTGTGAAGCTGGAACGTGCGGACACTCTCATTCTAGGTAATCGACGGATCACAAACCCTTCGCTGGACGACTCTGTTCGTAGTGCTGACACTTTCCTCCACCAGCTGGAGTACTCAAAAGCGTGTGCCCAGTGGGTCCCTCGCCGTCTAACACAAGACCATAAGGAATAACGGAGGACCGTATGTGCAGAGTTGCTTGCGGGTTATGAGGCTAATCATGATAATGTCTTCACGAAGATCGCCACAGGCGATAAAAAATGGGTTCATAACTTCAAACTGAAAACAACGGGAATCAATGGAGTGACACCACATCACCTCTCCTCTGAACAAAAAGTTTAAAACCACACCTTCAATCTGCAAGTCTGAAAGTGTTATTCTGTTTGATGTCCTCGCTTATGGTGTAACGAGCAACTATGAAGTTGGTTGGTTGGTTTAAAAGATGGGGGAAGGGACCAAACAGCTAGGTCATCGGTCCCTTGTTCCGAATAAAAGAATGTCACAAGGGTGAGAATATGACAAGCAAAACCGACAACACAAAATGGAGAGAAAGGAAAAACCACAAGAACGACGGAAGGGCAACAAACACTTAAATGGAAAAAAGGGGAGAAGAAAACCGCAGGAAACAGCATCTTGGGAATGGCAATCAGGGGGTGATTATGAAAAAACATTGAATAACGTTCTAAGAGTCGGGGCATGAAATATCAGAGGCTTGATTGTGACAGAGAAGCTAGAAAATCTCAAAAGGGAAATGGAAAGGCTCACTCTTGATATAGTAGGGATCAGTGATGTGAAATGGAAAGAAGACTCATCTGGTCAGATGAGCAAAGGCTAGTAACTACAACAACAGAAAATGGTATAACGGGAGTAGGATTCGTTATCAACAGGAAGGTAGGGCAGAGAGCGTGTTACTCAAAACTGTTCAGTGATAGGGTTGTTCTTATCAGAATAGACAGCAAACCAACACTGACAGTGATAGTTCAGGTGTACAATGCAACGTCGCAAGTTGAATATAAATAGAAAGAGAAAGAATGAGGACATTGAAAGGTAATACAGTACTTAAATTGAGATGAAAATGTAATAGCCATGGGGGACTGAAATGCCGCGTGATACAGGAAGATTTCAGTTAGATTACATCATAGACAGATTCCGAAATCAGGTATAGGTATCCAGTATGTAAGGGATGTCACCACCTCATGCATGCAGGCATCTGTCTGTGGTTTGACAGCTGACGGCTGCGTCACTTCGTGGGGCTGCAGGTTCAAATGGCTCTGAGCACTATGGGACTCAACTGCCGAGGTCATTAGTCCCCTAGAACTTAGAACTAGTTAAACCTAACTAACCTAAGGACATCACAAACATCCATGCCCGAGGCAGGATTCGAACCTGCGACCGTAGCGGTCTTGCGGTTCCCGACTGCAGCGCCTTTAACCGCACGGCCACTTCGGCCGGCGGGGCTGCAGGTAGTCTCCTCTGCAGTCTACAGGCGATGGCGGACAGTGTCTGCGTGCGTTGTTTACGTGTCTGTTGCATTATTTTGCGAGCAGGTCTGTAGGCTGTGCTATGTGTTACTTGGGCAGTTTACGAGTTGATTTCGTTCAAAATGGTTCAAATGGTTCAAATGGCTCTAAGCACTATGGGACGCAACATCTGAGGTGATCAGTACCCTAGACTCAGAACTACGTAAACCTAATTAACATGAAGACATGACACACATCCATGCCCAAGGCAGGATTCGAACCTACAACCATAGCAGCAGCACGGTTCCAGACTGAAGCACCTAGAACCGCTCGGCCACAGCATCTGTCACTAATTTCGTGTCTGCACGTCTCCATACTGCATTGTTTAGTAGGAGTCTGCATGTCTGTACTGAAATTATTTCAATAAATTAAGAGTTGTTTGCGTGTCTGCAGAGCGTTACTTAGGAGTAGTTTACAGGTCTGTGGGCTGTTTGGCGTGACCCCAAGCATGTGTTTTGTATCAGTATGATAAATATACTCCATCCCTAAATAAATTGTTCCAAAATAAATAAAGTACACTCCTTCCTTACTCTATCCAGCAGCCCAGAGCAGGCTGAGTCATTTTCGCACTATTTTCCCCCTCCAGACCACCATCTTGGATTACATCACAGGAGGGATGGCAGCACCCTCTGGTATTATGTACTACATCAGTTGGAGTCTACATCTCATGCTGGAGACATTGTCTGCATAATAAAAACTTATGTCCAGCACAGGCAGAGTCGTTTCCCCATGATTTCCCCCCACCATCTTGGATTACATCATGAAACAGAGGACAGCGCTCTCTGGTGGTGGTACTGTGTACAGGTCCAGACCTCATGGTGAACACACTGTTTGCTGCTATCTTGGATAATGGTACTTGCGTCATCAGCTGGCGTCTTGACTGCCATCTTGGATTAAGTCACAGAATAGACGACAGGGCCCTCTGGTGGTAGTGCTGTGTACTAGGTCAGTTGGAGTGCCGATCTCCTGGCAAACACCCTGGATGGTGGAAGACTCTGTTCGCAGTGCTGACACTTTCCTCCACCAGCTGTGGTACTCAAAAGCGTATGCCTGATAGGTCCCTCGCCACCTAACACAAGACCATAAGGAATAACACAAGACCATAAGGAATAACACAAGACCATAAGGAATAACAGAGGACCATATGTGCAGAGTTGTTTGCGCATTATGAGGCTAATCATGATAATTTCTTCACGAAGATGGCCACAGGCGATAAAACATCGGTTCATAACTTCAAACTGAAAACAACGTGTATCAATGGAGTGACACCACATCACCTATTCTCCGAACAAAAAGTTTAAAACCACACCTTCAATCTGTAAAGTCATGGCGATAGTGTTCTGCAAGTCTGAAAGGGTTATTCTGTTTAATGTGCTCGCTCATGGTGTAACGAGCAACTATGAAGTTGGTTGGTTGGTTTAAAAGATGGGGGAAGGGACCAAACAGCTAGGTCATCGGTCCCTTGTTCCGATTAAAAGAATGCCACAAGGGTGAGAATATGACAAGCAAGACTGACAACACAAAATGGAGAGAAAGGGAAAACCACAAGAACGACAGAAGGGCAACGAACACTTAAATGTAAAAAAGGGGAGAAGAAAACCACAGAAAGGCAAGAAACAGGTAGAAGAGATTAAAAGGTCAAAACAGATTACCATGAGTGGCTGACCATGAGAATAAAAAGGAGAAGCCAGCCACTCTGCAACACATTAAAACCTCCACCCTAAAAGCACTAGGGTTGAGGACACAGAGGGACAAAAGACATGCCCAAAAATTTAGATCAAATGATAAAACCCACCCTTATGAATAACACACAAAACTAAATTAGCCTATGAGGCGTTGTGAGATAAAATTAGCGGCAACGAGTTCGGTAACCGAAGATTTCGTCACAGGGCAGTCAAAGTGGGACAGTGCACCAGAATATGGGCCACTGTCAACCGGGCGCCGCATCGACATTGAGGCAGGTCTTCATGGCGCAGGACTAACGCGTGGGTCGCCCAAGCATGGCCAATGCGTAGCTGGCAGAGAACCACAGAGTCCCTGCGAGGGGCCCGCATCGAGGACTGCCACACATTCGTAGTTTCCTTAGTGGCACGCAGTTTGTTGTGCGTACTGAGACTATAATATTGTCTCCCAAAGCCAAAAATCCTGGTGTCGTAAAAACGAGCGCAGGTCAGTTATTGGAATGCCGATCTCCATAAGCTGTTTCCTTTTAGCCTGTTTGGCCAGCCTGTCAAAGTTCGTTGCCTAGGATTCCGACGTCCTGGGGTCCACACAAACACCACTGAACGACCAGACCGTTCCATGGCATAGATGAACTCCTGGATGGTCGCTACCAAAGAATGACGAGGTTAGCATTGTTCGATAGCTTGCAGGCTGCTCAAGGATTCAGTACACAGAAGAAACGACTCCTCAGGACGGATGTGCTCAAGAGCACGAGATATAGCCACCAGCTCTACAGTGAAAACACTGCAGCCATCGGACAATGACTGCTGTTCAGTATGCTCCACAAATCTGGACCAGCCAGCCAAATGGAGGCCGACAACGAGGCCTCTTTCAATCTCTATCGGGGGCTGGTAACGCTGCCTCACACTAGTTCACAACATTTCTATGTCCTTCACAGAGATCACTCATCTGACGCTGGTCACGCTTCTTAAAACTCTGCCAGGCCTGTACTAAACACGAAATCAAAATGATGCACTCTGGTTTCCATTATAGGTGTCACAGAGAATCGTAGCATTAATCATTTACCTATCTTCCAATGATATATACGTGTACTATGTTACATTGACAACCAATGTCAGGCAGTGTAATTATTACCGGTAACAGTAAAACTGTCGTTTCAGTTGATGCTACAATAGGCCTAATTGCATTATCTTTACCAGTTTGCAGCAACTATTCTGTGAAGTTTAAATGTTTCAACGATCCCAGAGTATTGGAAAGCTATCTCATTTACTAAGCTTTTATTTGGTTCAATTGCAAACAGGTTCTTAGAGTGTCGTCTTGTTTCACATGGTTGCCTGACACCTCTGGCGCTACTGTTTGTGATACCTGCCCTGCTACGGTTGGAGGAACATGAAGTGAACACCCTGGCCATGTCTGGATCGGAAAATCCCATCCATCAACGTCGGGCGGCGCCCTGTTATACGTGTACCCAGTACTCGCTTCTGCAACAATGTTACTATGTTCGTCGCTGTTTCCTAGAACATGTACCACCTTATTATGAGACATAATGCATGATCGGCACAGACCAACGCTGAACGGAGATGAACCGCTGGTTTGTAATTTCATGTATAAACAAAAGCCTTCGCCAGTCAATAAATCCACACTATTCTCGTAATTACACTTAAACTTGCTTTGAGGGATGAAGTAGTGGAGGCAGCAGAGGATCAAGTAGGTAAAAAGACGAGGGCTAGTAGAAATCCTTGGGTATCAGAAGAAATATTGAATTTAATTGATGAAAGGAGGAAATATAAAAATGCAGTAAATGAAGCAGGCAAAAAGGAATACAAACATCTCAAAAATGAGATCGACAGGAAGTGCAAAATGGCTAAGCAGGGATGGCTAGAGGACAAATGTAAGGATGTAGAGGCTTATCTCACTAGGGGTAAGATAGATACTACCTACAGGAAAATTAAAGAGACCTTTGGAGAAAAGAACCCAGAGCTCAGATGGAAAACCAGTTCTAAGCAAAGAAGGGAAAGCAAAAAGGTGGAAGGAGTATATAGAGGGTCTATACAAGGGCGATGTACTTGAGGACAATATTATGGAAATGGAAGAGGATGTAGATGAAGATGAAATGGGAGATACGATACTGCGTGAAGAGTTTGACAGAGCACTGAAAGACCTGAGTCGAAACAAGGCCCCCCGGAGTCGATAACATTCCATTAGAACTACTGACGGCCTTGGGAGAGCCAGTCATGACAAAACTCTACCATCTGGCGAGCAAGATGTATGAGACAGGCAAAATACCCGTGGACTTCAAGAAGAATATAATAATTCCAATCGCAAAGAAAGCAGGTGTTGACGGATGTGAAAATTACCGAACTATCAGTTTAATAAGTCACAGCTGCAAAATACTAACGCGAATTCTTTACAGACGAATGGAAAAACTAGTAGAAGCCGACCTCGGGGAAGATCAGTTTGGATTCCGTAGAAATGTTGGAACACGTGAGGCAATACTGACCCTACGACTTATCTTAGAAGCTAGATTAAGGAAGAGCAAACCTACGTTTCTAGCATTTGTAGACTTAGAGAAAACTTTTGACAATGTTGACTGGAATACTCTCTTTCAAATTCTGAAGGTGGCAGGGGTAAAATACAGGGAGCGAAAGGCTATTTGCAATTTGTACAGAAACCAGATGGCACTTATAAGAGTCGAAGGACATGAAAGGGAAGCAGTGGTTGGGAAGGGAGTGAGACAGCGTTGTAGCCTCTCCCCGATGTTATTCAATCTGTATACTGAGCAAGCTTTAAAGGAAACAAAAGAAAATTCGGAGTAGGTATTAAACTCCATGGAGAAGAAATAAAAACTTTGAGGTTCGCCGATGACATTGTTATTCTGTCAGAGACAGCAAAGGACTTGGAAGAGCAGTTGAACGGAATGGACAGTGTCTTGAAAGGAGGATATAAGATGATCAACAACAAAAGCAAAACGAGGATAATGGAATGTAGTCGAATTAAGTCGTGTGATGCTGAGGGAATTAGATTAGGAAATGAGACATTTAAAGTAGTAAAGGACTTTTGCTATTTGGGGAGCAAAATAACTGACGATTGTCGAAGTAGAGAGGATATAAAATGTAGACTGGCAATGGCAAGGAAAGCGTTTCTGAAGAAGAGAAATTTGCTAACATCGAGTATAGATTTAAGCGTCAGGAAGTCATTTTTGAAAGTATTTATATGGAGTGTAGCCATGTATGGAAGTGAAACATGGACGATAAATAGTTTGGGCAAGAAGAGAATAGAAGCTTTCGAAATGTGGTGCTACAGAAGAATGCAGAAGATTAGATGGGTAGATCACACAACTAATGAGGAGGTATTGAATAGGATTGGGGAGAAGAGAAGTTTGTGGCACAACTTGACCAGAAGAAGGGATCGGTTGGTAGGACATGTTCTGAGGCATTAAGGGATCACCAATTTAGTATTGGAGGGCAGCGTGGAGGGTAAAAATCGTAGAGGGAGACCAAGAGATGAATACACTAAGCAGATTCAGAAGGATTTAGGTTGCAGTAGGTACTGGGAGATTAAGTTTGCACAGGATAGAGTAGCATGGAGAGCTGCATCAAACCAGTCTCAGGACTGAAGACCACAACAACAACAACAACAACAACACTTAAACTCGCACAGGATGTTTTATTATAACAAATATGGACAGGGCATAACCTTTCGACCTGCGTGACAATTCCTTCTGAGTTTGCTTTTATTTCATGATAAGAGGATTAATTTCGTTCTATGGAGCTGCTATTCATATCTATACCATGGTGATAAACACTTTTTTTAATGTGAATAGATATCTGTAGTAACGTCTCATTGATCTGATTACAAAATTGTGTGTTTTGGACAAAATAACAAGTTTCTGTTGGTTAAGTTGACTGAACCAGAGGATTCCAACAATAAACAGGTTATAGGTGGTTTTATACGACTTACCTAGAAAAGAAGACATTCGACTTCCGCACACTAGTCATCAGGATTAAAGAGCACCAAACTTTCGCTGTCCGGAAAGTATCGGCTTCCGTTCCAAATCAGAAGAAAGGAATCTAATGCGCTCATTCACTGCTTAATGAATACTTTATTTACTAGGCTATAGTAGCTTTTTTCACAAAATCTCATGGAAACATCTCTTATACATTGAAATGACAATGTTTTCTGCATCCTAAACGTTTCGTTATCTGGTTGAGACGCCATTGCACCAGCATATATGAGTAGTTTTGCCAGGCCCTTTATATGCAGCCTCACATTTTCCTTCTAGCTGTCAAGATTAGTGACGTGCTCATAAGCAATGAATAATTTAAACTTTGACGAAACAGAATAAATAAGTCGAGTATCTCTTTTGCAATACTTCCAACTAGCGTCTCTAGAATTAAAACCATGTAAACCGAGTTGTCGAAATTTAGTGCAAAAGGCAAGCATTGATTTATCTATCGATCCCTGATTCCAATATCTGTTTTTGGAGTACTCCTGTCAGTAGTTTACGTGTAAACTCGTAAATTTGTGTTAAAATTCTCCCTTTTTTAAATACAGCATTGTTCTACGTTTTCTAAAAAATGTTAGATCATTTACGTTATAAAATGCTGGGTTGTTAATTACACTACTTTATCATAAATTTTTTGCCATAACTAAAATGAAGCTCAGCGGTGTTAGTAAACAATATCAATTTAGCCATAGACAAATAACTTAATGGTTTTAGGAGGAGGTTACGTTTATATACGAAACTAGGAACTGATGAGTGGGAACTACGTATGTGTGACATCCTTAAAATGTATTTCAACCACAGAGAGAGTGGATTACGTTTTAAAATGTTACTTGCAAAACCGTTGGTAATTTAAGCATTAATGGGTTTGTTTATGACATAAGTTTTCTACTGCGATTCACGATTTTTATTTATATTTTGCATGACGCTTTTCGAGAAGTAATTCCCACTTTCAAGTGTATTTTCCGTGGGCTATGTCATTTATTCGTAATGTTTTCGATGTGTGGGGTACTGCGTAGTTCTACTATCTTTAATGAAAAATAAAAATAAAAAATTAATAAAATTTAAAAAAAACACGCATGTCCAATACGACTGGTACTCATAGCACTATGACGCTTGTCTTAATGTTGTCGTGGTGCTTTTTGGTATACAAATAATCATTCTTTAGTAAATCTGAAGGTCCTTCCAGTTATGGACTTGGGTGTCTGATGTACTCTGTCTAGAGATGCAAAGTAGATACGAGTTCCTTCGACAGAATTTCAAAACTTTTTCAAAAGTATTTGCTTAATGGTGGTATTTTGTATTGAGCACAAAAATAATATTAAATCATTTCTCAGTAAACAGTCACAACATTTATTACTGAAACGTATATAAAGTATTTAACTCTCTCATGAAGAGCGCCAAGGGAGCAGGTCTCTACCTAAACGGTGAGACTTGTGCCCTTTGCTAGTGTGCCACTTAGAGCCTGTGCCAGTCACCTTCTGAACCGACAGAGGTACTGCTTCTAGCATCACGCACACAATGAGTGACATGTGGGTGTACTTATTTGTCTTGAGTCGGCCATCTAAGCATTTGACATATTCTGTCATGCATAGTGGTAGCACGGAGTCAAATTGGTTTGGCAGACCAGCAAACGGGCCCACCTGCACACTGGAATCCACCAGGGTTTCATAAGTTCATAGGCTCATAGGAAAGTACCTGCATTCTGAACTAACCGAATACGTGCATTTTTCGAGCGTGTGCCATTAATAACAGATTGTGGCCGTCCACGACTTCAGTCACCGAATGCATCGTGGTATGCCGACCCGACCAGCAGGAGGGTAAAGTATTCGCTGATACAGCGTAGGGCTCCAATATATGTTTCTCAGTACCCTGTTCTTTCGAACCATATTTTTCTTGTTTTTGAATAGTATAGTATAGATGCTTTATGGTGACGTAGTTTTTGTGCCACAACCCGGATTAATGTGTATGAAGTCAGATAAAGCGATTAGTGTTCTGGTTAGTGTCATGTGTCGATCACCAGCTGATCACTTCGTCCACCATAGACCCCATGTTAGTGAAAGCGTTTGTCAAATAAAAATGTTTGTATGACGTTTCTTTAGTCATTTTTGTTGTCTTGTGGTGTTAAGGATGAATATATCTATTGTCATTTAGACCACAACTTCTCCCTGTGTTCTGATTAACATTACCTTGCCTTTTTATTAAGGTCCAGATTCGAAAAGAGTAGTAAGCTTGCGAGGTGCAGTTAACTTGTAGCTCCAGCTGATAATTACAACAGTCATGGTAAAGTCCATCGTAAAATGTCTGCATTTATAGTTATTATACTACCGTCGAAAGCAAATGGGAACTTGAGTTCTTGTCAAATTTTATTGCCAAATTGTTATACGAGGGCCATTCCCAAACTAATGCGCCCTAATCTCTGTGGTGACTTTGAGCATCCGAGCCAAATTACATTGATGTAATTTTTTAATCATACCACTGTGCAGTAGATTTCGTGGCCATGCAATGACCAGCAGCGGTTGAGGAGCCCTCCAAAACGGCGTTTGATACCAATGAGCTTATGAAACAGAAATGTTCAATTCCTCACTGTTCAGCAAACTGCGTCGATTTCAACGTATCACCACTTGCGAAATGTGTGAGGTGTCGACACAATAGGCATGAGTGATGTGAGGCGGCTGGCGCTGTTTTCCAGTAATAGTGAAAATGATGTACACGACAAGCCACTACCTGGACGACACCGCTCAGCAGTCATCTCTTACAATCAACAGCATCCAGTTCAACTCCTACGTGATGATCGGCGGATTACGACAAAGGCATTGTGTGTATACTTAAATATCAGCTGTAGTGTCTTAGGTAAGGTGTTACCCAACCTTAATTATCACAAAGTGTGTGCGACACTGGTCCTGCAGATATACAAGCCAAATCAATCACAAAATGGAAATTTTCCGAAGCTGAAGCAGCAAATTTTCAAAACACCGCCATTTCCAGACGTGAGACGTGGTGTCACCACTACGAGCTGGTACCCTAAAGTCAGCCCATGGAGTGGCGACATGCGAATTCTCCAACGAAGAACTTCAGGGCAGAGCCGTCTGCAGGCTAGGTGATGCGCTCAGTCTTCTGGGAGAGGAAGAATTAAAGCAGCTGTTAATTCTGAAAGCTGATTAGGTTGAAAGACCGAATTTTTAGAGGCAGATCATACATGAGAACTAACTTCCGACTTCAACACGATAACTTCAGACCCCACAACGGTTTTGCGACCATAGATCTCACTGCCAAATTCGGTTGGTCTATCCTATCACACCCATCGCACAGTCCTCATTTAGGACCTGCACTTCCATCTCTTTGACTCTATGTAGAATTGTCTACGTGATCAACATTTTCAGGCTCAGATGCTGTCGTCAAAGCTGCAAGACAATGGTTTGCCTCAGAGTGTTAATCTTTTTACGGCTGAGAAAAGCTGCCTGTAGTTGATCGTTGGCAAAAGTGAATGACGAATGGTACTGTGAAAAAATAACAATATGTAGCTGGACTCGTGCTCTGGTTAACTTTCTTACTACACTTTCAGAGCCTTCTGCAGCTTCCATGTAAATGGAAGGCTTGAAGTCGGCATGAACAACCCAGTTTAATAATTAATTGTTACCCCCGAGGGTATGGTTCAAACGACTCTGAGCACTATGGCACTTAACTTCTGAGGTCATCAGTCCCCTAGAACTTAGAACTACTTAAACCTACGTAACCTAAGGACATCACACACATCCATGCCTGAGGCAGGATTCGAACATGCGACCGTAGCGGTCACGCGGTTCCAGACTGTAGCGCCTAGAACAGCTCGGCCACACCGGCCGGCCCCCTAGGGTATCTGTAATTCGAAGATCCCTTCAGTAGAATTGAAAACTTGAGTATTATATTATTTAGGAACAGTCCACTTCAGTGTGTACTGAAATACAACAAGTGAACGTTACTGATTTCTGTCTGTTAACTTTTTACGCGCTGTAGTAAAGAAAGGCACATGCACAATCCCTTCGAATAACTTCTCAGTGGTTTATTGGGATGATTATAATAATTACTGATGTGGTTGACCTTTAGATTCTGCCACCACGTCAATCAATAGTCTAGTGTTTTATATCTGCTGCTTAGATGATAAGTAGAATATATTTACGTTGATAAGGAAGAGCATAATGGTTCAAATGGCTCTGAGCACTATGGGAGTTAACTTCTGGGGTCATCAGTCCCCTAGAACTTAGAACTACTTACACCTAACAAACCTAAGGACATCACACTCATCCATGCCCGAGGCAGGATTCGAACCTGCGACCGTAGCAGTCGCGCCGTTCCAGACTGTAGCGCCTAGAACCGCTCGGCCACTCCGGCCGGCCAGGAAGAGTATAACTCGTGGTGTTGCACGCAGCACCGTCCTCCTGAATATCTTTAAGTGTCCGCTGAGAGTATCGTTCACATTCCATTGCCTGGCTTTTATCAACAGTGACGCATTCTCTCTCCTCGTGAATCACTGGGGAGAGATTTAGAGTTTAATCCTGCACAACAGCGAGCATTTTGCTGACCAGGAAGTGTTCTAGACAACCTAATCTTATGTTGCTGGCCAAAGTCAGGATTAGAAAACGTTACCTGCAATTCGAGCGCTACCACGTTAACCCTCGTTAGAGATATTCACATCACAAAGGGAATGAAGTTTGGGGGTTTAATGTCCCGTCGGACACTACGTCATTAAAGAGAAAGCTCAAGTTATCATTGCTCGACGAAGGACAGAAATTAGGTAGTGTGTTTCTCAAAGGGACTATCCTGACGTTTTCTCTAAACTAATTTGAAAAGCGAAGTCAAATTTAATCCATATAGTCGGTCACGGAATCGATATGAGCTCCCCCTGAATGCAGTCCCATGCCTTTACTTCATTGTACAGTTGAGAATAACATGACGAGGTCATGTAGGGCGCAAAACGACTTAGCTGTATATAAAATAATCTCTGCTTCCGAAATATTTTTGGAACAAAACTGGCAGTCCCTAACTGCAATCGTCATTCATTATCTGCATTTGAATTCCACTAATGTACGAGGGCTATTAGGAAAGTAAAGAACGATCAGGTGTGAAATGGAAACCACAGTGAAAATCAAAACTGTTTTACTTGCAACACCCCCCCAGCAACACCCCCCCCAGCTACACCCCCCCAGCAACACCCCCCCAGCAACACACCCCCCCCGAGCAACACACACCCCCCCGAGCAACACCCCCCCGAGCAACACCCCCCCGAGCAACACCCCCCCCCCCGAGCAACACCCCCCCCAGCAGCACCCCCCCCAGCAGCACCCCCCAGCAGCACCCCCCCCAGCAGCACCCCCCAGCAGCACCCCCCAGCAGCACCCCCCAGCAGCACCCCCCAGCAGCACCCCCCAGCAGCACCCCCCAGCAGCACCCCCCAGCAGCACCCTCCAGCAGCACCCCCCAGCAGCACCCCCCAGCAGCACCCTCCAGCAACACCCTCCAGCAACACCCTCCAGCAACACCTTCCAGCAACACCTTCCAGCAACACCTTCCAGCAACACCTTCCAGCAACACCTTCCAGCAACACCTTCCAGCAACACCTTCCAGCAACACCTTCCAGCAACACCTTCCAGCAACACCTTCCAGCAACACCTTCCAGCAACACCTTCCAGCAACACCTTCCAGCAACACCTTCCAGCAACACCTTCCAGCAACACCTTCCAGCAACACCTTCCAGCAACACCATCCAGCAACACCATCCAGCAACACCTTCCAGCAACACCATCCAGCAACACCTTCCAGCAACACCATCCAGCAACACCTTCCAGCAACACCATCCAGCAACACCTTCCAGCAACACCATCCAGCAACACCTTCCAGCTACTTCTCTACATAGTCGCTGCTCTGACTTAGACATCTGTAGTAGCGTTGTACAAACTGTCGAATACCCTAATCACAGAAGGCGCCTCCTGTGCTTTCTGACAATTTTCTATGCTGGACTTCAGCTCGCTATCTGTACCAAAATCTTGTCTTTATGGCCAGCGGTTTATCTGAGCACAGATGAAAATCAGAGGGAGCCATGTCCGGGCTGTATGGCGGCTGACCTAACACTTCCCATCAAAAACACTACAGCAGTATCCTCATTGCACTGTGGCCGAGAACTTTCTTGAAAAAGGACATGAATGACAGTTACGTTACGTGGGGTTGCATGATATCAGGAGAAATATCACGGCAGGCATCCATACTTGTCGGCAGGCACTATTTTCTAGGCATCGTTACGCGCTCACTGTGCGCTCAGAATGAGAAACGCGACGTGACGCTATCTGTAGGCATACTACAGGCTCTGCCCAACACATCTGTGCAAAGCTTCATCGGATTTTCACTGTGGTTTCCATTTCGCGATCGAATAGACCTCATATAAGCAAATGGTTCAAATGGCTCTAACCACTGGCACCTAACATCTGAGCTCATCAGTTCCCTAGACTTAGAACTGCTTAGACCTAACTAACCTAAGGACATCACACACATCCATGTGTAAGTGGGCTGTTTAGGTTTTTTTATTGGTAACGCCACCTCTGTATGAAAATCACTGGCTGTGCTGTGTGCAGTCTGTGGCTGCTTTGCATTGTTGTAATACTCGCCATTGTAGTGTTAGGCAGCTGGCTGTGAACAGCACGTAGCGTTGGGCAGTTGGAGGTGAGCCGCCAGCAGTGGTGGATGTGGGGAGAGAGATGGCGGAGTTTTGTAATTTGTCATGAACTGCTATATATATTATGACTATTAAGGTAAATACAGTGTTTGTTCTCTATTAATATCTTTCATTTGCTAACTATCCCTATCAGTAGTTAGTGCCTTCCATAGTTTGAAACTTTTATTTAGCTGGCAGTAGTGGCGCTGGCTGTATTGCAGTAGTGGGAGTAACCAAGTTTTTTGTGAGGTAAGTGATTTGTGAAAAGTACAGGTTAATGTTAGTCAGGGCCATTCTCTTGTAGAGATTATTGAAAGTCAGATTGCGTTGCGCTAAAAATATTGTGCGTCAGTTTAAGCACAGTCCTGCATAATTTTTCCAAAGGGGACGTTTCATATGTCGACCCTTAGCCGAGGATACCTCACTGGAATCTTCTGATTTTTTTCTTGTAGTTTGTGTAATTAGTGTAGCTTTTGTTTATTGCCAGCGCGTAATTATAGAGAGAATTTCCATTGTAGTTGTAGTTTTTCATTGTTGTACAGTAAAACAGTTGTGGTATGCATGTAGATTTGCACCAAGTATTTCGCAGCTGCAATTAACTAGATATTATTTTCAGTGCTATGTTAATGTGTTCCCCTATTTTTGCTCTTCAAATCGTGTTTTTCTGTGTTGTCGTGTGAAACACTGTGACAATAATGGCGTGTGAAAAACGTAACACTAGGCTCCAAAGTAAATTGAGAAATGACAGCGAAGACGAAAGCAGTATGTTAGCGCCGCAGAGTAATGAATTAACTAATGTTCAAAGTAGTAATTTAGTAATTGTGCATAGGGAAATGGAGCGGGCGGCAAACAATGGTGTAGACAGCGAAACAATTAGAAAACAGGGAAGCATTATCGATCGATCGGTCGGCGACAGCTCGCCTCAGGAATCCGAAATGACAGGAAACAATCGCGCAAATGCTGTGGATTCAGGATTTGGGTCCTCACCGTTTTCTCAAATAAGTCAAGACACATTTTCTGCTTGTCAAAATGTGAATGTTGCCGGTGCAACTTCACTGCCGGAAAGCACTGAGGAACGTGTTTCAGACACCAGTGCATTGTTATTACAGTTAATGCAACAAATGGGACAAAGGCTACAAAAGTTAGACACAACGCTTGAACAAAATCAGAAACAAATGGAACAAAAGCAGAGTCAAACACAGCAAAAGTTAGACACAATGGAACAAAATCAGAGACAAACACAGCAACAGCTACAAAAGTTAGACTCATTGGAACAAACTCTTGAAAAAACACGTGACGATTTAACTACTGAGTTACATCACATTGAATCGAAATGTCAAGAAGTCTGTAACGACGTAAAAACCCAAATTTGTGAGCATTTCCAACCTATTTTTTCGCGTCATGAAAATGCACTACAGAATCACGAAGCAGCCATAAAAGAACTGCAAACTACTGTTCATGAAAATCATGAGACCTTGCAAGCTAAATTTGACTCAGTTGCATCTACCGATTCGGTTACGCAACTTGCAAAAACTCAGGAAAATTTCAAGGACACAGTAAATACTCTGAAACTTGGTTCAGAAGAACACACTGAGGAAATAAGTACACTATCGGAGAAAGTAGCCGAATTTTCGGATCAGTTCACTAACTTATCTACGAAGGTAGATGATAATCTGAACGACACAAAACCGGTAGTCTTTAATGACACAGAAGAGAGCGAACAAATTAGGAAACTGAAACAAAATCTGAATCAAATTAATACGCAACACCAAAGAGAAATCCGCGAAGTACAAGATCAGCTGACACAGGTAATACAAGAATCACGTATTTCAGAGGACACTCGCGCCCCAATACGGGAAGAGGGACATAGAAATACGGATCAACCACAAAATAATAACACAGGACACTTCGGAAATTATGAAAGAAATTGGCAAGGTGCACCGAATTTTGAGATAGAACCGCCGACACGACGTAACAATGACCGATATGCTACTCGCCGACACGATGATTTTGACTATAAGCTGTTTATTACTACACGTAAATTCAAAACGTTTAAGAATTCTGCCAACGACATTCATCCACAAGCGTGGCTCCATCAATTCTCTCATTGTTTTCCTCCAAACTGCTCATTGGAGCACAGGTTAGAATTTATGTGTGGCTACTTAGAGAATGAACCAGCTGTAAGAATGCGATCGGTCATTCACGATTGTCACAGTGAAGGAGAATTGTATCACGCATTCCTCTCAGCATATTGGTCTCAAGCTACACAACACCGAGTAAAACATAGCATCATAATGAAAACATTTCGAACAATCTGAGTTTTCCAGTCTTGTCAAATATTTTGAAGACATGTTACACAAGAATCAGTATCTTTCAAACCCATACAGCCCCTCAGAACTCATCCGCATTTGCTTAATCAAATTGCCTGAACATTTACGACATATTATTTTAGCAGGACGTTGCAAAGACGACATTGAAGCGTTTCAGGGACTCTTACAAGAATTAGAAATTGACACTGACAATCGCGAAACGCGAAAACATGAAAACAACAATTACAGGTCACATCCGCCACATTTCCGTGATGACAGAAATAATAACTGGACACGACAAAGCTATTCTCACAACACAAATCGTGACCAAAACAGACACCACCCTTATGACAACCGCTGGCACAATAATAGATACAGAGAAAGATCGCATTTCCGTAGTAATGAATATGACAGAAATAACCATAGAAACAGACAATATGGGAATCAGAACTATTATTATCAAGGGAGACAGAATAATTTCAGACGCAACAGTTCAGCGCGCAGTTACGATTCAGGGAGAAATTCTCCACCACGTGACGGACAAGGAAGAAACTACGGAACCTACCGACATGACGACAGACGATATATTCGTAACGACAGACCTGAATTGCATCAGAACTGGCGGGATTTAAACAGGGCAGGGCCTTCTCGTCAGAGTGAATATGTAGAAGTTAGGTCTCCTAATCCCAATAACGGCGCGCGCCAACAAAGAGACAGACAATGACTCGCACAAGCAGGCAGCCGTGTGCGCCCGCTGGCTCCGAGAAAAATAACTTAAGACGCTAGCCTTGAGAAAAATTTTAGCATTCTTTACCGATGTATAAAACATGACAATTGCTTTTCAGTTGAAAAGTCTGAGTACTATGAAGAGTAAAGGTTTACACAACATTTCGCATGTAAAACCGTTTATTGAAAGATAATCTGCTTTTTAACTTTGTCTTTGCCATAAAACTTTTCACTTCACATTTCTAGTATGCTTTGTCAGACTTAAGAAACTGTTAACATGCAACAATGTTTGAAGTTAAATATCCAGTCAAGAACCTAGGGAACATTTTTAAACAGATATTACGAATGCATTGTTATAGTGAACAGACGACACAGTGTTGTATGTGTGCATTCTTGCTTGTTTGTTGCACGATTACGTAACGAATATAAGGCTCACATACTAAGAACATTTACCAGTACTGCTAATGAGATTTTAATGCAACATTTTGGTTTATTTGAAAATACATTCTGAATTTAAAGTGCTTTCTGAGAGATACCAGATGACACAGAGGTTAGTTTATGTGACAGCTACACGATTTTATCACGACGCTACTAATGAGTGACAATTTACAATGTTGCTTTTGCGGTGTATCTGTTTTACATCTGCACAGTTTTTCTGAATTCTTCTGGAAAGTAAAACATGTTTTAGTATTTAACTTTTGTGGTATGGCTACAATGAGACAGCCTTTTTCGTGGCACAACAATACGTTACAGTACAGTACTTTCTTCATCACAACAATAAGCGTAATAACTACGATATCTATACGCAAAGCATTTCACTTTTGTTTATCATGAGGTAAGTACATTGACTTCTGCAGAACTTAGCTTTCGGAGGACGATAACTACGACACTTCCACAGAGATTATGTTGCGACAAGACGCACAGTTTAGCGCTACAGTACACGTATTTGAGTGATTAATTTTGTACTTGAAACATTTATTTTTAAAGATTTTTGAACTGCAAAGAAAGTTTTCCGTGATACATTTCATTCCATTGCTGTAATCTGTAACACCTGAGGGTATAATTACATTAATCCTCAGGGGGGTACACGCTTACTTTGTGTACCATGTGTTTGGCATGCACAAGGAGCCCTAGCTAATATGGTATTTGCTTATACAACTTTACACATCGGTACCATATTTCTCTAACACAGAATTACACAGCTATCAGATCATTTAACTGAGAGAGAAACATTTTTTCTTACTACGTCAGTGACAGATGTTTACGCAATTACACAGTTGGATACCTTCACACTTATGAAATTGTATTTTGTCTGTACTTTGTAAACTGTTCATATTTTTTCGGAACCATTGTGATACTATGAGAGCTTTGAATGATGTATTTGGTATGAGATCATGATTTTTAAGGTACGTTTGAGGTAGATGACACTATTGAAATGAGCAGAGAATATTTTTTTAGGGTTTTGAAATTATTCCAGGAAGCTACGACGATTTTGAGATTTGGCTGAGGTTTTATGATGTTATGATGACGATGTGTATTACGCTGTTGCGGTATGTTTATGATAAAGAAGCTGATGCTATATGAGGAATTTTATTATGCTATGTATCTTATGATGAAGTATTGAAGAAGCGTCGACGAATTTGTATATGTGTAATAAGGTAAGGAGTAATGAATAGTGATTTAGGGCCTCTGACTTGTGAAGAAGTATGTTGGAAACCAAGAATTGTACTTTAAGAGTTATGAAATTTGTGTAAATGCGTGACTGTATCACAATGCTGACGAATATTTTTTTTGGACACTTATATTTATAGGATTTTGTTTCTACAGATTGGTAACGCAAATTCTCAACCTGTGAATTTTTTTTTATATAAGACTGCCACTGTAGCGGAAACTGCTGTCGTAAATATTTCCGTACGAAAGTTAAGTGACCACCTGCACGTAAATGCGTCGCGGGCACCCACCTGGGCGACAGCGGCCCGAAGAAAAAAAAAAAAAGCCATTCGCCTTCCAGCGGCACAGATAGAAAAAAAAAGGTGACGTTCCTTTGTAGAAAGCATTGTAAATACGAGACGCTAATAATAGCTTGGAAACATTCTTACATCTGCACACCTGATTAGGACAAGTGTCTATCTATGAGAATTGAGAGAAATGCCATATGGCTTGCTTTATGTATTTATTTACTCATTTTGTTTAATATCTAGTTTCTAGCTGCACTGCAGCACTGGTTAAAATAAAATTTTATAGATGTACTAATATAAATATTTTCTGTCTCCAGATCCAGTAAATAATTTTATGATCTATTCAAAAAAATGAAGGAGCATAAAAAGATATTTCCCTTCACAGGAATTGCATACGGAATTTTCTTTTCAACTACTGGGTAATTTTTTTTTGGTAGAATAACTTCTTGTGGTGCACCACTTTAATTACTTAGACATTAAGATGTGATTATACATTTCCCTTATCTGCATTGTTGTCTTTACTGTAATATTTTTCTGCTTGAGCGTTGTCATGTTTAGATATAATTTATTGCTTTTGCTTCTGCTGTTTGCCAGGCATAATGTTACTGAATTTGACTTTGTATTACGCTGTTAAGCCAGTTTTACTAATGATTTATTTTTATTGTTTGCTGCACATTGCCTTAGATTAGTTGTAATATTACAATTGCTTTGCTAATTTCTTAATGCTGCTTGCTTCGCAAATCTGCGTTTTTTTATTGCTGTTTATATTAATTGTCTTATGTGATGCTGCATTGCCTCGTCCCTTAGTTTAGCATCTGAGCTCAGTAGATTTAAGTTAGCTTAAGAGGGGTAGACTATATAAGAAACAGATTTGGCAAAAATGAGTATTGTGCACTAAGAAATAATTATTTCGAAAGAAATATGAACAGAGTAGAGAAAGCAGGTATAGATAGGACTTTTTGGGAATAATGATGAACGAAGGGAGATCTCCAAGAACAAAAAAGGTTTTGTTCGCAAAATACTGCAGTACCAAAAGTTACACTGAAAACGAACCCTGTCCTTTCCATTGTGTTATCCCCCTATGTGTTTGTGTACCCTTGTGTATTTGTTTTCTTCCTGTCTCTGTGTAGTTTCATAGAACTTTTTTCTCTTCTAATACTCAGCTACATGAACTACGATGAGGAATACTGTTATCCTCAAATATAATTTGCATTGATACTATGTTATTTACTTTGTAAAGATGCTTAGACATTATTTATCTGTTTTGTTTTAATGCTCATGGGTGAAGTTGATGTTTCGAAAGTTACTCTTATCTTTTATGTATGTACTCTTGTCATAATTCCTGTAACACTGACGTATATGTCTATTTTTATTCTTTTGTAAAGCCCATATTACTACAAGTGTTATCTGTATTGTTATGTTCTTTAATGATGTATTTTGTACCTTTGTTATTGTGTTCTTATCTTATAAAATTGTAATTGACACCAGTTCATCAAATTAAGTAACTTGTAAGTTACATTTCACTGCACACGTTTCTGTTGGTCATAGTATATGGACAATATGTGAGAAGTAGTGACTGTTAGTGTTTGCACGTGTGTTAATAATTCAGCAAGGGACTGGATAACAGCATTGCTGGTTCTAAGGACAATTCCAAAAACTTTGTGAGTGCACAAGTGGTGGTTATGGACTTGCTATATTATCCGCAAGACTCTTCGATGATGATTGTGCACCTGCACAGTCGCAACAGATGGCTGCTGGCCATCTCTACAAGGACTACAGTGGGTCTGCACCTTTGATGACCTACCAGTACCATTATCTCTACAAGGACTACAGTGGGTCTGCGTCTTTGCTGACTCACCAGTACCATTATCTCTACAAGGACTACAGTGGGTCTGCACCTCTGGTGGCCCACCAATACCGTAATCTCTACCAGGACTACAGTGGGTCTGCTCTGTGATGACCTACCTACCAATATTCTTCAAAACTTTGACTGACTCAGCTGTGGGTTTGCTCTGTTGTGGCCCATTACCTGCCGGCATGTCAAGAGTCAGCACTGTCTTTCCGTTGGAAGGACAACGATACTTCTTCAAGACTGCATAGAAATCCATTACTTCCATGTGCATTTTCTTTTACTGCTCAGACTTTGAGAAAAATACTGCAATGTGATGAATGATCAGGACTGTCTTTATGGACTGTGAGAAAATTTTAGCTTTTGACCAACATTGTATCAATAAGTGTGTGCATTTGATTTCTTTGTTATTGTAATTATGAAAATTTTTTTTCAAATCTGTATTGGGCACTGCCCAAACCAATTTGTAAAATTTTTTGTGAGGAGCATGGGGGCTATGTAAGTAGGCTGTTTAGGTTTTTGTATTGGTAACGCCACCTCTGTATGAAAATCACTGGCTGTGCTGTGTGCAGTCTGTGGCTGCTTTGCATTGTTGTAATACTCGCCATTGTAGTGTTAGGCAGCTGGCTGTGAACAGCGCGTAGCGTTGGGCAGTTGGAGGTGAGCCGCCAGCAGTGGTGGATGTGGGGAGAGAGATGGCGGAGTTTTGTAATTTGTCATGAACTGCTATATATATTATGACTATTAAGGTAAATACAGTGTTTGTTCTCTATTAATATCTTTCATTTGCTAACTATCCCTATCAGTAGTTAGTGCCTTCCATAGTTTGAAACTTTTATTTAGCTGGCAGTAGTGGCGCTGGCTGTATTGCAGTAGTGGGAGTAACCAAGTTTTTTGTGAGGTAAGTGATTTGTGAAAAGTACAGGTTAATGTTAGTCAGGGCCATTCTCTTGTAGAGATTATTGAAAGTCAGATTGCGTTGCGCTAAAAATATTGTGCGTCGGTTTAAGCACAGTCCTGCATAATTTTTCCAAAGGGGACGTTTCACATGCTTGAGGCAGGATTCGAACCTGCGACCGTAGCAGCAGCGCGGTTCTGCGCTGAAGCCTGCCATCTCTCTCTCTCTCTCTCTCTCTCTCTCTCTCTCTCTCTCTCTCTCTCTCTCTCTGTGTGTGTGTGTGTGTGTGTGTGTGTGTGTGTGTGTGTGTGTGTAGAACAGCTCGGCCACTCGGTCATAGCGGCCTCTCGTCATTTCCATGCATCACCATCTTCACTTATGCGTAAACAGGTTGTTCCTGCATGTTTCTAATGCCATCTACTGACCCTGGATTAGGCTGTCGTCTGGGTGTTTTCTTATCTCTTGGAATTCATCAAAGAACTACGTTGGTCCGTCTGCCACCTACGTCCCTCTCACATCGGATATTTCCTTGTTTCAGTCCCTCCAGATGCACTCAGGCTGCTGTCAAACAAATATCCGAGATCTTTCCCGGGTATAAAAGGTGACTGGTGCAATGGTCTCACCACACCACCTCCCCTAGAGCTGCGGTGAAGAAAGGCTGCACTCCGCCTTCAGTGGTCCCAGTAACCTGGTCATCGGCATGCGCCACGGACTTTACCTTTCTTAACACGCCAATCTATTCTCAGAGACAGTAGTTCGTTTCCTATCTCTTTTTTAGCAATAACCACCTTGCCTCCCTCCATAGCACGCTCATAAACACTGTTCTTGAATGGTTATCGCATTAAAAAGACATTTCGTTTCTGTAAATCAGTATTTGTAACGTACATCAGATGATTTGTATTGAGAATTCTGTTTCTTACTTTACCAGAACCACTCGAGTCAACAATTACTGTTCTATTTGCTGATCTTCCTGCAAATCCATTCATTTCATTCAACTTAATTGTTAACTTTACTGCTTCTCCGAAATGTTGGCAATACACTAAGGCAACTAAAAATATTCAAATGTTCAAATGTGTGTGAAATATTATGGAACTTAACTGCTAAGGTCATCAGTCCCTAAGCTTACACACTACTTAACCTAAATTATCCTAAGGACAAACACACACACCCATGCTCGAGGGAGGACTCGAACCTCCGCCGGGACCAGCCGCACAGTCCATGACTGCAGCGCCCTGCTGGCCACAGTGGCCGAGCGGTTCTAGGCGCTATATATAGTCTCGAATCGCGCTACCGCTACGGTCACAGGTTCGAATCCTGCCTCGGGCATGGATGTGTGTGATGTCCTTAGGTTAATTAGGTTTAAGTAGGTCTAACTTCTAGGGGACTGATGACCTTAGCAGTTAAGTCCCATAGTGCTCAGAGCCATTTGAACCTTTTTGCAGCGCCCGAGACCGCTCGGCTAATCCCGCGCGGCTGAGGCAACTAAATTCAAGGGCTATCACCTAATATCTTCTCAGACCTCCTATTCTCCCGCGTAGTGCAGCAACATGACGTGGCATGCGCTTAGCAAGTCGTTGCAGGTCCGGTGCATAAATATTGACCCGAGCTGGCTCTATAGCCGTCCACAATTTTGAAAGTGTTGCCGGTGCAGAATTTTGTGCACGAACTGACCTCTCCATTATTTCCATATCGGGCGATATGGGTGGCCAAATCAGTGGATCGAATTGTCTAGAATGTTCTTCAAACCAATCGCGAACAATTGTGGCCCAGTGACACGACGTGTTGTAATTCATAAAAAAAAAAAAACCATAGTTGCTTGAGAACATGAAATCCATGAATGGCGGCAAATGCTGTCAAAGTAGCCGAAGTTAATCGTTTCTAGTCAATGGTCGGTTTGGTTGGATCGGAAGACCGAGTTCATTCCATGTAAACACAGCCTATACCATTACGTCGCCACCACTATATTGCACAGTCGTTTGTTGAAAACTTGAGTAATGGCTTTGTTGCGTCTGTGCCAAACTGTAACCATGCGATCAGCTATTACCAACTGAAATCGGGACTCATCTGTCCAGCCCAACGTTTTCCAGTTGTCCATGGTCCAGCCGATATGGGCACGAGCCCACGAGAGGCGCTGCTTGCGACGTCACGGTGTTAGCGAAGACACTCACGTCGGTCGCCTGCTGCCACAGCCCATTAACACGACATTTCGCCACTCTTTCCAAAAGGATACATTCTTCGTGCATCCCACATTGATTACTGTGGTTATTTCACGTAGTGTTACTTGTCTCTTAGCACCGACACCGCCGCGCGGAATGGCCGGGTTGTTAGAGGCGACATGTCACTGATTGCGCGGCCTCTCCCGCCGGAGGTTCGAGTACTCCGTCGGGCGTGTGTGTGTGTGTGTGTGTGTGTGTGTGTGTGTGTGTGTGTGTGTGTGTGTGTGTGTGTGTTTTTGTTCTTAGCATAAGTTTGTTTAAGTAGTGTGTACGTCTAGGGACAGATGACCTCAGCAGTTTGGTTCCTTAGGAATTCACACGCATTTGAACATTGGAGTACCGACGCCTTTACGGAAGTGCCGCTGCTGTCAGTCGATGAAAGAAGGCCGTCGGCCACTGTCCATGGTGAGAAGTAATGACTGAAATTTTGGTATTCCAGGAACACGCTTGACTCTGTGGCTATCTGAATATTCAGTTCCCAAACGATTTCCGAAATGGAATGTCCCACGCTACTTGCTCCAACTGGCATTCCGCATTCTACATCTACATGGTTACTCTGCAATTCACAATAAAGTGCCTGGCAAAGGGTTCATCGAACCATTTTCATGCTACTTCTCTACCATTCCACTCTCGAATGGCGCTTGGGAAAGAGGAACACCTAAATCGTTCCGTTCTAGCTCTGATTTCTCTTATTTTATTATGATGATCATTTCTCCCTACGTAAGTGGGTGTCAACAAAGTATTTTCGCATTCGGAAGAGAAAGTTGGTGATTGAAATTCCGTAAATAGATCTCGCCACAAAGAAAACCACCTTTGTTTCATCGACTACCACCCCAACTCGCGTATCATATCAGTGACACTCTCACCCCTATTGTGCGATAACACGAAAAGAGCTGCCCTTCTTTACGCTTCTTCTATGTCCTCCGTCAATCCTACCTGGTAAGGATCCCATACCGCGCAGCAGTATTCCAGCAGAGGACGGACAAGTGTAATGTAGGCTGTCTCTTTTGTGGGTTTGTCGCATCTTCTAAGTGTTCAGCCAACAAAGCGCAGTCTTTGTTTCGCCTTCCCCCCAATGTTATCTATGTGGTTTTTCCAACGTAAGTTGTTCGTAAATGTAATTCCTAGGTATTTAGTCGAATTGACAGCCCTTAGATTTGTGCGATTTATCGTATACCTAAAATTTATCAGATTTCTTTTACTACCCATGTGGATGACCTCGCATTTTTCTTTGTTTAGTGCCAATTGCCACTTTTCACACCATATAGAAATTCTCTCTAGATCATTTTGTAATTGGAACTGATGGTCTGATGATTTTACTAGACGGTAAATTACAGTGTCATCTGCAAACAATCTAAGGGGGCTGATCAGATTATCACCTAGATCATTTATGTAAATCAGGAACAGCAGAGGATCAATGACACTACCTTGCGGAACGCCAGATATCACTTCCGTTCTACTCGATGACTTACCGTCTGTCACTAAAAACTGTGGCCTCTCTGAGAGGAAATCACGAATCCAGTCACACAACTGAGACGATACTACATGTGCACGCAATTTGATTGATAGTCGCTTGTGAGGAACGGTACCAAAAGTCTTCTGGAAATTTAGGAATATGGAACCGATTTGAGATCGAATCGAACTCTCTAGCGCAACCGTAATAACATCGGAAACCTTTCACATGAATTACCTGAGGACAAATGATAGCTTCGCCAATGCACTGCCACAATTCGTAAACGGTCCATTTCAACACGGGTAATGTGTCACGAAGCAAATACCGTCTGCACTGCCGGAATGTTACGTGATACCACGTACTTTTAAGTTTGTGATTATTACAGCGCCATCTGTCACAAAGCGAAAAAAGTGGTCCAACAAAAAAATTCATATTTTCTTACGTACTACACGAATATGTAATAAAAATGGGGGGGGGAGTCCTATTTAAAAAAACGCAGTTGATATCCGTTTGACCTATGGCAGCGCCATCTAGCGGGCCAACCATAGCGCCATCTGGTTTCCCCCTTCAAGCTAGACAAGTTTCGTTCTTTGTAGTTTTTTCGTTTGATGCTTATTTCGTGAGATATTTGGCCCGTTCACGATCAATGGACCACCCTGTAATTGCGTTTGTGCGCTTTAATTATGAAGAGGCATACCTATTTTATGAAAACAAAGTCCTAATGTACTGCAACCATAGTGGCATCGTCAAATGTTAAATGCAAAATCAGCACCAGCATCGCCAAATATATATAAATAACATATGCACGACTCGTGTTGTCAGTAGCACTAGTGTTCCAAACAAGCTGCCATAGAGTAGCCACAAGATGTTTGTGTTGCAAGTACACCAGATGTCGCTAATGTAGGCATACACTAGTTTTCAATGATTAATTGAACAGCGTAAAATAAAGGGGGATACAATAGATGAAGTCTCTAATGAGCGTATAACGTATAAAAGGCAATACAGTAATAAAAATCCATGAAGTAGAACACGACAAAAGTCGGATTGTTAATAAGAGAGAGTTAAGAGATAGTCGTTGGCATATGCTCAAGTGCCATTCTAGATAATGACGTAAGTAATAAACACCTTTGAATGTGCACGGAATAATATTTAAAAAAACTATAAAACGAATCGCTAAAGAAGCCACAATGAAAAGAAACATAGTGCTGCACATAATCAGCGCCCTCTGTTAGCGCTAACGCCAGAATTACTCATAGGCGAGAAGTGTTTAGAGGAACATGACCGCCAGAGGGCCCGTCCTGCCTAACTGATGGTTGTTGGCTCTATTTGGAACTTTGTAGGTGGAGACAGCAACACAGAATCCCGAGAGGACATTAAGGCAGACAGAACAACTGCCATGAGGAATTTAGGGACATAACAACAGATGCCACAGACAGTTATGGTATAATGAATCCAGAACAAATGAAACCGACAGAACAGTAGTGTGGCAAGAAGAGTAGGTGCAGGTCCTTGCAGAAGGACTGCAGTACTAGAAGATCGTACTGTCTCTGAGGAATATACGGATAACAACAATTTAAATCCGAGTAGGTTTTTCACGCAGTGTCACCACGAACAGACTGGAAGAGATTACTAGAAACTCGGTTCAGATTGTGACTGTACAAACCCCCATTAGTAGATGGATATTTCTAGTATGCAAGGATTGCTTTGTGGAGAGCGAGAGCACTAAATGGTGCGTGATTCGCGGAAGCGCGTGGCGCGCCAGCGCGGTATTTGCAATGGTCGGTGGGACGCCTCCATCGCCACGTGGCCTGCAGCTTGGGGCATTGTTTGGTTTTTCGCGCTTTACGCGAAAACTATGTAACTTACGGTGAAGAGCGATGCAGCAGTGGATTGTCGTCAGCAATATGCACCTTCTGAAAGATCGATGTTTATTTCAAGTCACGAGACGCAAAAGTTATAGTAACCTCAAAATCGGTTAATATCACGAATACTGAAAGATTAATAAAAATAATAAATAACTTACAGGGATGAGCGAGCATTCATTAAAAACGTTTCGACATAGCGGATCGAGTGCCGTAGTCATATGTTAAGATTCATAAATAATTAAGCCCGTAAAGAGCTTTAAAGAAAGTTTGAGGGAAAATTGTTTATAAAATTCAATATAAAATCCATGACGTAAAGAACTGCACTATATATATTATTTTGGGTGGCATCACACGTATTTTAAACTAGTTAAGTTTTACTATACACTTAACTTGCAATAGTTTTCATTGTTTGCAAATTATTATTAACATTTATTGTCCATAATTAATTAATTATTATAGACATGAAGATTTTGAGCAGTGCAGTGTGTAGATTGCTATAGATTACGTCTAAATGCAGTGCTATATGCAGTTGAATGTTAAAACTTTGCAGCACAGATGTAAACAAACAAATTTGCGCTAAGTGGCGAAATTTTGCAAAACAAACTTGATTTGCGGGCGATAGAATAATCCTAGAAATTGATGTAACATAGTAAGTGGTTCCGATGGTATGCGTATTTCTGTCGAGGGATGTATGTATCAAAATTTTTAATCTTAACTGGTGAGACTGGTACTTAAATAGCCAGGGGGTTGACGTCCGAGCCTATATAAGCGAGCGGCCATCTTGCCCAGGGGTCAGTCGTTTGTCAGTCGCTGTGGAGGGTGGGTGGCGAACAAGCCCAACTTGAGGGTGGCCCATGTGGTTTTTTGAGAATTCTTTTTCGCGCCGATTTATTTCGAAAAATAGCATTGTTTAAGAGTGCAAGTGTGCAAGCATATATTTGGTGGACTGGAAGTGCTACGATTATTTGTGTGAGTACGATTTACGAGGTATACATCGTCGTAAGTGAACATGTGGCGAACTGTGATTTCGCGCCAAAACTGTTAGAACAAAAAGGGCAGTGGGACTTCTAGTTCTGTTCGAATTGACTGAGTAATTTTAGTTTATAGCAGCCTACATTACTGCTATTGGGGGTTCAGAGTCAAATTATTATTAAAGTAGAACTGTAAACCGTCTCACCAGTGCTAATTTCATTGTGTGAAAGAAAAGAACAACGCCAATAAATAGTGATTGAACTGTGTCGTGAAAAACTGATTTTAGTATAATGATCGCCTAATTCTTGTTCCCTAGCATAAACTGTACTTATGTCTGAGTGAATAATTAATTCAAAAACTATAACAAACGCGCGATTGTGGAAGTGTACTAATGCACAAGTGTGTAAATCTTCCCCTGAGACTTACGTGAGAGCCAAAATTTGCAATAACACTTTTAACTAAAATTTGTATATGCACATTCGTGTGAACATTCGCAACCGCCTCTTCTTTATTTACAGCCCCATCGCAAGGTCTCTAGTTATCACGAAAATTGTTCCTCATTTTCATGTTAAATTTGGACTCTATGGTGAATACAAGCGTTGAAAATCATTATCTTCTTAATGCTCAGCATCTTATCACTCCCAAATCCAAGCTTCCTGCCATTTAGAAAGCCTACGTGTAAGTCTGTGAATGCCAGACAATGTTTTAGTTCATCGTCACTGAACTATACACAGAAATACCTACAGATTTAATTTTTGCAACAGGTAAGTGTAGCTGTTATTGGAACACGTATTTAATAGAATAAAATTTGAGTACGTAACTGCCCCACGCCGTTCGTTACGCCACAGTAAACTCACTGCGATACAGTGTTTGTCAAACAGCTGCGCACTGCGGGGACAACAGACTCCGGTAAAAGGCCCGCCCCCACTCAACGGCGCAGGCTCGTCCCACAAAGCCCGTTATTAATTCAGCAAACATATTCGCCGGCGCGTATGCTAGGCACGCATCCGGTTTAATTCACCCAACTCCATTCCTGTAATGGGCTAACACGCTCGTATGGAAATTCATCAATGTGCGACGGCTACACGAAGTTTTTTTATTATTATTCAATTTTTAGAGCTAAATACAACGCAGAAGATATAATTCGTCATCGTAAGCCTATAATATCCTAAAGGAAGTTGAGCTACCGAGACCCCTCCGCCAGCTGTTGATTTAGGATAACGTTGATCACAGAATTGTTTCCCTGGACGCAGAGATTTCGCAGGCTCTCTCTCGGAGTGTTTGACTTCCCCCAGTTGATTACGAAGTGTTTGACAGGTAGGTGGATCAGACTAACTTCTGTTTGCGTCAGGAGTTTGTAATACAGATTCATACAAAAATAATCACAATTTTTCTTGTTTATCTGTGCTTCAGAATGATATATAATGCAGAAAAGGCGAAAAGTGTTTAAAAACGCCCTCTATTTTGTAACGCGTGTGAATTGTGAGAACATATCAGAATGAAAACGGTAACTGAAATCTAAATTTTTGTTCAGGCTTTTAGTCTAGTCCCCGTCAGTTCACGGAAGTTAGGCGCTATAGGACTCGGCACGCACTTGCATGGGTGACCGACCATCCGGTCTACCGAGGGCCGTTGGCAAACGAGGTGCACTCAGTCCTTCTGAGGCAAATTGAGGAGCTACTTGATTGAGAAGTACAGTACTGGCCACCAAAATTACATTTTTACGCAATTTGGGTGCATAGATCCTGAGAAATCAGTACCCATAACCACCTCTGACTGTAATAGCGGCTTTGATACGCCTGGGCATTGAGTCAAACAGAGCTTGGGTGGCGTGTTCAGGTAAAGCTGCCCATGCAGCTTCAACACGATACCACAGTTCATCAAGGGTAGTTTCTGGCGTATTGTGACGAGCCAGTTGCTCGGCCACCATTGACCAGACGTTTTCAGTTGGTGAGAGATCTGGAGAATGTTCTGGCTGGGGCAGCAGTCTAACACTTTCTGTATCCAGAAAGACCAGTACAGGACCTGCAACATGCGGTCGTGCGTTATCCTGCTGAAATGTAGGGATTCGCAGAGATCGAGTTAAGGGTAGAGCCACGGGTCGTAACACATCTGAAATGTAACGTCCACAGTTCAAAGTGCCGTCAATGCGAACAAAAGGTGACAGACGTGTAACGAATGGCACCCCATACCATCACGCCATCGCCAGTATGGCGATGACGGATACACGCTTCCAATGTGCGTTCACCGCGATGTCGTCAAACACCGATGCGACCATCATGATGCTGTAAACAGAACCTGGATTCATCAGGAAAAATAACGTTTTGCCATTTGTGCATCCAGGTTCGTCGTTGAGTACACCATCGCAGGCGCTCCTGTTTGTGATGCAGCGTCAAGTGTAACCCCAGCCATGGTCTCCGAGCTGATAGTCCATTCTGCTGCAAACGTCGTCGAACTGTTCGTGCAGATGGTTGTCGTCTTGCAAACGTCCCCATCTGTTGACTCAGGGATCGAGACGTGGCTGCACGATCCTTTACAGCCATGCGGATAAGATGCCTGTCATCTCGACTGCTAGTGATACGAGGCCGTTGGGATCCAGCACGGCGTTCCGTATTACTCTCCTGAACCCACCGTTTCCATATTCTGCTAACAGTCATTGGATCTCTACCAACGCGAGCAGCAATGTCGCGATACGATAAACCGCAATCGCGATAGGCTACAACCCGACCTTTATCAAAGTCGGAAATGTGATGGTACGCATTTCTCCTTCTTACACTAGGCATCACAAGAACGTTTCACCAACAACGCCGGTTAACTGCTGTTTGTGTATGAGAAATCGGTTGGAAAGTTTCCTCATGTCAGCACGTTGTAGGCGTCGCCACCGGTGCCAACCTTGTTTGAATGCTCTGAAAAGCTAATCATTTGCATATCACAGCATCTTCTTCCTGTCGGTTAAATTTCTCGTCTTTAGCACGTCATCTTCGTGGTGTAGCAATTTTAATTGCCAGGAGTGCATGTTCCATTGGACACGTATTTGCGGATTCTGCTGGCCACGAGAGAACCTCAATATCACACAGACAGTTCATACAGTAACGGGACTTGTCCTGTTGAAAAATGTCTCAATGATACGACTGTATGCGAGATAACAAACGGGGTGCATAATGGCTGTGAAGAACTGCTATGCCATCAAAGTGCCTTCAATCGGTACCATCCTTGACCAGAAGTCATACCCTGTGGCTCCCCATATAGTGACAGGAATAAGACCACTGTGTCTGTCCAAATCAATGGAAGAATGTGACATGCCACCAGCTTACCACCACACTCACCGACGGTGATTATTGGCGGGTGTGAGGAATCCTCGCTGAAGACAATACGACGGCATCTATGAACGGTCCATGCTTCCCGGCCGCGACATCATTCCAAACGCAGCCGTTGTATTGTGGTGTGGTGTAATCACCAGGGTACGCATGGGACTTCTGTACCCTAGCCCCGGTTCTCTTAGTCTCAGAGCAATGGAGCGGGATGGCACCGGGTCCTTTTCTTGTTCTCAGATAGCAGGCGCAGAAGTGAAAGGGTTTACGATGTGTTTGATGCACAATACGGCGATCTTTCTTTGTTGTGGTCAGTTGTCGACTGGAACCTCAAAGACGAGTACGCCTTTTCTCACGCTCCCATGTAGTCCAACATCGCGCCATTGTTACATCAGAATGCCACAAAAGCCTTGCCTAGCCATCCAAGTGGAGACCGACAAAGAAGTCCCTTTCAGTATATGACCGGTGCTGACAACACTGTACCAGAAGCATACGCGGCACCTACGTATTCTTCAGAGCGATCACTCAACATCCGACTTTGCTCCAGACCATTATTCTCTAACAGCCCTGGCAACAACTATAATGTACCCTGCCGCCTATTCTACCCGTCACAGGTAATTCCAACTCATTTACATACCAGCTGATAGTGTATACGTGGACGAAGTTACACTGACATCAGACCATATCTTCTGAGTACTTCACGTTTTTTATCAGGTAGCATATATTTTCCAACTACACAACAATACAGTTTTTAGAGAAAAAAATCCTTACATGGCACAAAGTCTGCTTGGACAGTACGAAAATCCATTCGCTGTTTTTCTCAAATGACAGCACAAATCAGTAAGTCAATATTTGCTGTACGGCTCGCCGTTAAAAATCGTCTGTTTCTCATCCTAATTTTTTTTTCTTTCGTTACAATTATACGCTGATCGATCTGAGAATAACTCGAGGCTCGTGTATGGATAAACGTGGTTCTTCAAAGGACGTATCTCAAATTCGTTCTTGAGCTGTTCCATACGAGGTTCTCCCACATGTCTTACAAATTTGCTGTCTGTATATACAACAGAGATCACGTTAACGTATTGACGTCTAGGGATGGTTTGCGCTGTGTCAAGTCGCAAACACACGATTTTTTCCTACATCACTTTTTGATTCAGCATCTGGAAATATGATTCGTATCCAAGTAAATGTGAAAAATTCTTGTAGAAGTATGTGTTGTAGCTGCTATAAAATCGAGACGCACTATATCAACGCTCGAGAACTGGCGAAGTGCGCTGTAACATGCTCCTGTACAATCCAGAGAAGTTATAGTCTACCGTCGGAGCGGGCAACTGAGAATGCAGCCGAGGGCCTTCATCAACAATATTAAAATTTGTCCAGCTTAATGGTTTCAATCGGTTTTTGTATGGTTCAGAGAGGCAGTACCACTTCAACAGAACTAGAATTCGAGCGAGTCTGGGAGGGAGATAGTCTTGGTAAAGATCGCTGTAGGGAGCGAGGTATTGGGTGCTGTATGTCACAATAGGAGGAAACTGCAGACGATATTTGTCACTTCGCACATCCTCCCAAGATAAATTTTTGGACGAATATGTTTCAGTTTTCTTGGTTAATAGAGTTAGGATTCACCTGACGATTCGCGTGGTAAAGGGAGACCTTCTGTAACGAGTTAACGAACGGACCTGAATACTTATTTTCTATTATATTAGTATGTTTAAAGTTGTAAGGAACAAGTGTTAATGATTGCGACTCTGTTACTGATCTGCCATAGCGGGCTGTTATCCTTATTCTTCCGTGGAGTATTGCCAGAGATTCTCGTAGCACACACTAAGGTAACTGAGTTGTTGCTATTATGTGGTTGTGTGTGGATCGAATCTTGGCCATGATCGAGGTAATGTTTCAAGTACACTGTATTTAAGGTGACATCCTAGCATTGGATAACAAAAACTAATCTTGTATGTACAATACAAATTTTCCCGAGAATTTGAGACGATCTTCGCTGAAATAGTAAAAAAGAGACCAGGCTTTTTAAAGAACAATTATTGAAGACATTTCTACAGCAACACTGTTACTTCTAGTTTGCCAGTGTTGAGTGACCTTTTCAATTAGAGATCTATATTGGGTTGCGTATCACCAGCAACTGAAGAGGTTTAACTCTGTTTAAATTGTTTAACTGTGTGGACTGCTACGGTAGTGGCACAAAGGAATTTTGTTTCCTCCTTTTTTTCGAGTCCATTAAGGAGAACTACGAGAATCTACTGGCACTTGTGCATTTGCGACGCATCGGCTGTACCTGATATTGAAGTCGGAAGAAAAACAATAACGCTACACTATTTAGAATAATATTGACATCCCGACATACAATTAAAATGAATTACCCTTTATTGACATTTATCAACCCAATTTTAAAGATGAAAGATAAGTTTGAAATTTTTTAAATGTAAGCAGATATCCTAAGTACACCCTAGGTAGTCGTGACTGCGTTAAATACAACGCAAAAAATTCTTAAAAAATTCGGTCACAATCTAACATACACAGTCGAGACACTCAATGTTGTGAAAATTGTTACCATCTGACATTGGTGCAACACTAGCTCCCCAAGCGGCGAGAAAACAGTTGTAAAAATAAAGTTTATTTTTAACTGTTTTCTAGTTACTTGACGAAATAGTTATTACTTTTTTGCATTCGAAGCATTAGTAAATTATCAAAAGACTCGACTGACCATGTAAAAATCAGCCGAATCTCCCTAATTCAGTGACGTATGTTATAACTTAATGATGAAATAATTTTGAATATGTGTATAACTGCAGCTTACTCCGCTGAAAATAAGAGACTATAAACACACATTTCATACATGAGAAGAATATAGTTCATTGGTTGCCTGTTATTATGACAGGCACTTCCCTTGACATGTAACAATCTTGTATGGAGCCTAATGTTTCGCATAGTCTTACATTTATCTCAACATCCTAATAAATAAATATTTTTAAGCGTAATCTTTTTGTTTCAAAAGCGAATTTGTTGAAGATTCTTGCCGTCTGTGGCTCAGATTCAGAAATAATAGTGGAACTGGTTTCTTCTCTATTTGGAAACTTATTGCTTTTATTCTTTTGTTATCAAGACAATGCGTTTTTTTCTTCTGCTACGGTTGTAGTAGTTTACCTGCTACGTTAAACATTTCCCATGTTCCTCATTCACTGATTTGACTGAAGTGTAATGAAGATAACTTCACCTTTTTTAGTAGATACGCAACGCTTTTCTGCAAAATGTCTGGTCTTCTGCTGTTTCCTAGTAATTTTTTTTTTGTTGTAGAACACGACATACCCCAATAAATAAACTCGAAAATAAACTTCTGTAATGTAACGGTTCACACCTCCTAGGGTCGTTAGGAAACCCAAAAAAAAAAAAAAAAAAGACAAATGTACTGTCTTTTCCTTGTTGTTGCTCCAATTTATTGCACTACAGAGCGCTCCCGTTTGTAAAAACCATTCTACAGACGAATATAAACAATTGCGATTAGGTTTCGCTTTCACAAGATCTCCCCGAACTCAACACTGCAACTTCCTGGCCGCTTGGTGCGCTGCAGTCGCAGTGGGTAACAAAAATCATACGGAGTATCGATATGTTATGTTAGAGTGTTATTCGACTATCTTATTTTAAGAAAAGATGGAAAATACACATACAAAAAGAATTACTTGAAATTCAAAGATATATGCTGATAAGGGTGTAAATACTACAAAGCTTATTGCATTTTGTAAGAAGTAAGAAGCAAAAGAAATCAGATTTTCTCATTACAGAAAAATAAAAGAAATCCAGCAAAGGCAGTAAAATAATATCGCTGACTTTGTTTTTAGCTTAATATCAGTGAGGCGTTGATAAATTTCAACGAACGAAAGAATGCAATTTTCGTTTGACGGAAATGTTCTTGATCGAACTTTACGTAAGTACTTCTCGCTACTGCCGCTGATTTAAAATCATTTAGATAAAGGTGTTACTGTTAATATTCGTTTTTCTTCCCTAATTTTGAACCGATGTAGTCAGAATAGAGTTTTCAGTAACAAACTAGTACAAGTCTGTCATACGTAGTTCGCACTGCGCACTAATTTAAAAACATTTTCGTAACTTTTCACAGTTTACGTAAAAAGACAGTTGACTGTGATTATTATCGAATACTATCATCAGCTTCAAAGGAGTCACTAATACACATAAGCTATCAGTTAAAAACTACGGAATCTCTGAGAGTATAATAAGGCAGATGCGTTGAAACTATAATTGCTTGTACGTATACTAATAATTCTGTATTGTGGAACCTATATTCAGGTGTAGTCTCAACAGGAATGAGTTTCCCTATAGGGTAACGCTAACAGATATATAAAGTATCGACTAGGTAGTGACGTTCAGATTAATCACACTTGCTTATACAGTGGTACAGTGCACGTTCCACAAGGAAACAGGAGAACGTGCCATATCTGTTGCGGAGTGTTGCATGTTTCGGTACGTTGCTTGATAATGACAATGCTGTTGAGATTATCCAGTAGCAAAGAAACGAAAAAATTTACATGCTGTAACGAACTTTTTTTCTTTTTCCTAAAGTGTCTTGTGACTCTCTACACTGTTCAAAATAGACAAACTGGCTTTTTGTGGTAGATTCATAAACAGCCGTACAAAACAGTAGCATTAGCCCTCTCCCAAGCTCGCTTTCCTTTCAAGTTTGCTAGTTGTTTTTCTAAGCCGCCTGACATTGTATCTTACTACAGTCGGCTATCGCAAAATTGTTTACTGGTATGCTTGTGGACAGCTCTGACGTCGGAGACAGAGCGTATGCGCAATGGTAATTTCTACACACGTTTTTTCATCAGAATATTACGGTCACATAACGTCGTGATTCTTATATAACACTGATTTGCTTCTGCCAAAAGGAACGAATATTATGGATTATTCAACGCAAATCACAGAAGTTAAGCGCTATCTGGCTATTAATTGGATGGGTCACCAGACGGGTCTGTCGAGTGCTTTTTGGAAGCCTTCACGACCGGTTCGGACGGTGTATGTTTATTTGTCTATAATTACAAGGATCAACGCGCAGCAGGCAGATTATGATACGAGGGACATTTATCTCGGATTTCATGCAATCTGTAATAGTAGTCTATGGCACGACAGTTGTGCAACACGTGAACATTATTGTGAACCACCTGAATCCGTTCATACTTGATGTCTTCCCCAACATTGATGGCATCTTCCAACACCTTGATTGCCCGAATCAGATACCCAGAATTGTGCGGCATTGGTTTGAGTAGTATGATAGTGCTCTCAAAAACAGAACCAATAAGTTAAGTGAATTGAGTGAGGAAACCTACCTTGGAGTTATCGAACCCATATCATGCAGAATCGTTGCTGTATTGTTTTCCAGTATGCAATTGAGCAGATGGCCAAAACGTTTGGTGCAGAGAGTGTCTCTCCTTGCTTTGTTTATGCTGGACCTGAAATTTTCTCAGTTCTTCTTTTCCTCTCAGGTAAATGCGTTAGAAAGGTGAGAAGGTGCATGGTTAACTCATCTTACATAATTTTTAATCGCAGATGGCAATCAACTTATTCGATCATTAATAACGCCACTTGACTTTAGTGTGTATGGAAAGTCACTCATCTGTCTCCGTTTCTCACATATCCTATCAGAAATATAAATGTATTTCTACAGTAGTTCTTTTCCTTAATTCAATTCAGTTAGCAGGCGACCAATCAGGACTGCATTCCGTGCACCCTGTAGTTGTGCAATCAAAGCAAATAGCAAAATATATTCAATTATTGAGACAAGGAGGACACAAAGTTAATTTTTCAGTAAAAGAATAAAATCTGAGACCTCTGTAATGTTAGTGCAGAGAGCAGGGAATGCACACTGGATGCCAAGAGGTCATTGACGACCATTTCCTATACTTGAGTTCTACGAACTTCAAATTAAAGAAAGTATGTTCCATCATCCGTGTGCAAATCTAATATCACAGGAGAAAATGGGCAACGCTGCAAAGTTTTATGAAGCCTGGAAGTGGTGTAACATAATCTTGTTACTTCTTCTTTGCCAAAGTTGCTTGGATCAGCAAAGAGAGTGGAGCGACGAGAGCCTAATAAGTATTCTTAAAAAGAGTTCTGCGGAGAGGGAAAACTTGAGGGTGACCGAACTTACAACAGATTCATGGTAAGACAAAGAGAATGAAATCTGGGTGATTTATATACACTATGAGATCGAAATTCTCTCTCCATTACATGCAAAATAGCTCCCAGATAGGGTTGCTTCGAATAGAACATGTTGTTCGTGGGCACTGAATTTAAGAAAATGAAGAGCTTTCATGTACAATTCGCAGCTTTCGGATAAATAAAACACAGACCGGGTACAGAAGAAGTGCAAAAATAAAGTTATTTTCCTGGACGTTTGAAATACCGTCAGTGGTTTTGTAAAAATTATAGATAAATAGCCTTCAAGTCTTAACAAGGTAAAAATAATAAAATTTCATCGTAAACTGAATGTTCACTGGGTGAGTATTGCTGTAGTCATTTCACACAGGAGGTTTGATAACTTCTTTCACGAGTTTGTAGGACGAGTGAAGAGAGTATATGGAGTGCAGAGAGGGAATAGGGGGTTACGTAATGATGCGAATTGGAAGCCACCTATGGAGGACCTACTACGTTCGTGCTACTAGAACAAATAAGTGAAAACATGAGTACCAAATGCGCGCGTCTGTTGGCTGAGAGAACAAGAGTGATTTATTGTGACTGACGATTACTATATTTTGTTTTAATTTTCTATTCGGGCGTTTTATCTCCCATACATGATACCAAAGCATAAAATTACTCACAGGCGTATAATGCCCATTTCGCCACTGATTACCAGACTACTGACGGGCTTATTGTTGGCTGTTACCTTACAACTGTGATGTCTTTGTTGCAATGGTTCCGTTGTATCTACTTTCACGTAAATAATCCGAGCGAGGTGACGCAGCGGTTAGCGCACTGGACTCGCATTCGAGAAAACGTCGGATCAAATTCCCGTCCGGCTATCTGTGATTTCCCTCAGTAGCTTAGGGCGAATGCCGGGGTGCTCCTCATCCTTCCCAAGTGTGTCTGTAATAAACTCGTAGTTGACAGGACATTAAACCATAATCCTCCTTTTCGTAATCACTTTTTTCTGATTCCGACATTCCTGAAATATGATACGTAACGTGATCATCTAAGAAAGTCTATATCAAATCCTAGGTTCTTCTTGGCGCTCATCCTCCGTCGTTAGTATATTTTTTTAAAAAGTGTAGGGTGACGCAGTTAAAAGTAGCCCGCCTCCCCTTTGAATGCGAATGCAAAATTTCGAATTCTGAAATAAACGGCTACAACAATGGACAGTTTTATGCAATAATCGATCGTTAGCATTCTTCTGTCAGAATCGGTTTATTTCGTCAGTGTAGATAAACGTTTCTCTTTACGATCTGTAAAATGACTTTCTCAATAGAAGAGAAATCTGAAATTTTGGAAGCATATGTGACAACAGGTTCGACTAAGAAAAGTTGCGAAATTTTTGGGTTCAAGTATCCGGATGGAGGACAAACAGCAAAGAAATCTACACAGAGCCTATATAAAAACTGGCGCACCTACAGATCTATGCAAAGTGTAAAACGACAAAGAATTCCTTCAGTTTGCACAGCAGAAGTTATTCGAGTCATTTGCAGAAGAATCCTTCAGAGACCAAAGAAATATGCATCTAAACTGGTCCAACAGGCGCCAGTAAATAGGCGGAGTTTCCAGTAGATATTGGAAAGTCTTAATTTGAAGCCATATCATGTAACGGTTGTGCGGCAGTTACGGGTGGATGACAGTCACAAAAGTGTAGATTACTGCACGTGCCTTTTCAATCATCTTTCCAGTCACGTGAATTCACAGGACATGAGATACTGGTCAACTGAGATTCCTAACACTGTGTGTCAGCAACCACTCCATGATGAAGAAATCGGCTTTTGGTGCGGTTTTATAGTAAAGCGCATAACTGAACCGATATTTTTTGACACTGCCCTCAGCAAGATTGCACATACGAAAATTTTTGATACATTCTGTGCTCAGCTCACTGAATATGAAAGACAGTACTTGTTCTACCAGAAGATGGGGCAACATGCCGCACGTCTAAGATGTCCTGGAACGAGCCCATGTCGTATTCACCGAGGGACAAGCTATCAGCAAACATGGCAACCACCTTCGTCGGATCTAACGACATGTGATTTTTTCCTGTGGGCCACTTGGAGAGCAAGGTCTATGAAATAAATCCAAGCACGATTCAGGAACGGAAAGACAACACTAACCGTGAAGTTTCCGCCATCGATATCCGAACTTTACTCCGGGTGTATCTGAATATGTTCAAACGCGCACAGCATTGTATCGATGTTGCAGCGGTTACTTTGAGCATACTCTATGCAAATGTATTTTTCACTGCGTATTTCACTGTAAATGAATGGTAAGTCCATTCTCTTCGTTTCTGTAATTTCCTTTACACTTAAATGGGCCACTTTTATCTACGACGCCCCGGCCCCACAACTGCTCTGTACATATTGACTTTCGCTCTGATCACTTTTGAGGAAGAAAACAGTTGCAGCGCCCTTTAGCGGCAGTAGGTACAATACTGACCATTTTTATCCCACCAGAGAAAGACATTTTCAGTCTGAGATACTTTTATCTCTGAATTACTCTGTTTTACGAGTCACTCGTTCATTCCGTTTCTCGGTATGTAAGATTCAAGGCAATTATTTTACTTACGTCCTCTAGTAATAGTAGAATTTTCTACATCTAAATCTACATGGTTACTCTGCAATTCACATTTAAGTGCTTGGTAGAGGGTTCATCGACCCACAATCATACTATCTCCCTACCATTCCACTCCCGAACTGTGCGCGGGAAAAACGAACCTAAACCTTTCTGTTCGGGCTCTGATTTCTCTTATTTTATTTTGATGATCATTCCTACCTATGTAGGTTGGGCTCAACAAAATATTTTCACATTCGGAAGAGAAAGTTGGTGACTGAAATTTCGTAAATAGATCTCGCCGCAACGAAAAACGTCTTTGCTTCAATGACTTCCATCCCAACTTGCGTGTCGTATCTGCCACACACTCTCCCCTATTACGTGATAATACAAAACGAGCTGCCCTTTTTTGCACCCTTTCGATGTCCTCCGTCAATCCCCCCTGGTAAGGATCCCACACCGCGCAGCAATATTCTAACAGAGGACGAACGAGTGTAGTGTAAGCTGTCTCTTTAGTGGACTTGTTGCATCTTCTAAGTGTCCTGCCAATGAAACGCAACCTTTGGCTCGCCTACCCCACAATATTATCTATGTGGTCTTTCCAACTGAAGTTGTTCGTAATTTTAACACCCAGGTACTTAGTTGAATTGACAGCCTTGAGAATTGTACTATTTATCGAGTAATCGAATTCCAACGGATTTCTTTTGGAACTCATGTGGATCACCTCACACTTTTCGTTATTTAGCGTCAACTACCACCTGCTTCATCATACAGCAATATTTTCTAAATCGCTTTGCAACTGATACTGGTCTTCGAATGACCTTACTAGACGGTAAATTACAGCATCATCTGCGAACAACCTAAGAGAACTGCTCATTGTCACCCAGGTCATTTATATAGATCAGGAACAGCAGAGGTCCCAGGACGCTCCCCTGGGGAACACCTGACATCACTTCAATTTTACTCGATGATTTTCCGTCTATTACTACGAACTGCGACCTTCCTGACAGGAAATCACGAATCCATTCGCACAACTGAGACGATACCCCATAGGCCCGCAGCTTGATTAGAAGTCGCTTGTGATGAACGGTGTCAAAAGCTTTCCGGAAATCTAGAAATACGGAATCAACTTGAGATCCCCTGTGGAATCAAAACAAATGTTTAAGGCAAAATGTAAGTAGTTTTTTATGTAGAATCTGATTCTGCAATAAAAATGGTGGTTCCCATTTGGAATTTTAAAGTTGCCTCCCGCCCCACCCCCAGGGAGCTCGTGTTGCGGGCTAATTTTAGCACCAGCAGAGGTCTCCCTCGAAAATAATCAACCTTGGATTCTACACATTTTTTCGTGTGAAGCTTATTTTTCTAGTTATTCTGGTTTGTCAACTTTAAACTTACACCCCGTATAACTAAACGCTATTTGAACATGCCTGCCTTAGTTCTTGCATCCACGACATCGCAGCACCAAGAAGTTGTGCGACTTAAAACGAAAATTGGTAGGTGTGTATCTACATCTAAAAGATGGTGTCTATTAAAATTTCACGCCAGTAGCACAAGAAGTAGCGCCACTACAAGGATGCAAATCAGTTTTGCTTTAAAAACACGCTGCAAACTCGCGTGAGTGTTACTTGCCTGTGAGAGTCTACGTGTTCAGTTGATGTTAGTCAAGACGACGGCAAAGACGACGGCAAAGACGACGGCAAAGACGACGGCAAAGACGACGGCAAAGACGACGGCAAAGACGACGGCAAAGACGACGGCAAAGACGACGGCAAAGACGACGGCAAAGACGACGGCAAAGACGACGGCAAAGACGACGGCAAAGACGACGGCAAAGACGACGGCAAAGACGACGGCAAAGACGACGGCAAAGACGACGGCAAAGACGACGGCAAAGACGACGGCAAAGACGACGGCAAAGACGACGGCAAAGACGACGGCAAAGACGACGGCAAAGACGACGGCAAAGACGACGGCAAAGACGACGGCAAAGACGACGGCAAAGACGACGGCAAAGACGACGGCAAAGACGACGGCAAAGACGACGGCAAAGACGACGGCAAAGACGACGGCAAAGACGACGGCAAAGACGACGGCAAAGACGACGGCAAAGACGACGGCAAAGACGACGGCAAAGACGACGGCAAAGACGACGGCAAAGACGACGGCAAAGACGACGGCAAAGACGACGGCAAAGACGACGGCAAAGACGACGGCAAAGACGACGGCAAAGACGACGGCAAAGACGACGGCAAAGACGACGGCAAAGACGACGGCAAAGACGACGGCAAAGACGACGGCAAAGACGACGGCAAAGACGACGGCAAAGACGACGGCAAAGACGACGGCAAAGACGACGGCAAAGACGACGGCAAAGACGACGGCAAAGACGACGGCAAAGACGACGGCAAAGACGACGGCAAAGACGACGGCAAAGACGACGGCAAAGACGACGGCAAAGACGACGGCAAAGACGACGGCAAAGACGACGGCAAAGACGACGGCAAAGACGACGGCAAAGACGACGGCAAAGACGACGGCAAAGACGACGGCAAAGACGACGGCAAAGACGACGGCAAAGACGACGGCAAAGACGACGACAAAGACGACGACAAAGACGACGACAAAGACGACGACAAAGACGACGACAAAGACGACGACAAAGACGACGACAAAGACGACGACAAAGACGACGACAAAGACGACGACAAAGACGACATTATCAACAGCTCACTGAGTTTGAACGAGGTACTGCAATAGGGCTACGAGAAGCTGGGTGTTCGTTCTACGATATTGCAGAAAGTCCTAGTAATGTAGCGACTGTCATGAGCACTGGCAGCGGTGGTAACGAGAATTTACGATCGTAAGAAGACCGGTGTCCGGAGGCCACCTGGCACTACCGAGAGAGAAGACTATTGTGTTTGGCGTACGGCTGTGCCGCATCTGCAGCAGCAATTTGAGCAGCAGTTAGCGAAAAAGAACTGTTAAATTCAGTTATCTCAAACCACCGCCATTTGCGACTTTCGTGGCGTCAGACGACAGGTCATTGGAGGGCAGAGTGGAGGTATATTGTATTTTCTGATGAAAGGTGGTCCTGCCTTGGTGCCAGTGATGGCCACGGTTTGGTTAGGAGGCCTGCAATCAACCTGTCTGCGTTGTAGATGCGCTTCACGTACACCTGTAGTCAAGGACTGTGGTGCGATTTCGTTTGACAGCAGAGGCATTCCCGTGGTTATCCCACGCAACCTGTCTGCAAATTTGTACGTTAGTCTGGTGAATGTAAATGTCGTGTGACTATGGCCTCCCGTTGGGTAGACCGTTCGCCAGGCGCAAGTCTTTCGATCTGACGCCACTTCGCTGGCATGCGCGGCGATGGGGATGAAATGATGATTAGCACAACACAACACCCAGTCCCTAAGCGGAGAAAATCTCCGATCCAGCCGGGAATCGAACCCGAGCTCTGACGATGGACATTCTGTCGCGATGACCACTCAGCTCCCGGGGGCGGACGTCAGTCTGGTGATTCGACATGTGCTCCCATTCATGAATAATTTTCCAGTTGGTGTTTTCCAAGAGGATAAAGCTCGCCAACACAGTGCTGTTGTAACCCAACATGCTCTACAGACTGCTGTCAAGTTATCTTGGCTTGCTGGGCCATCATCGGACGACAACTCCAGCGTCATCCACAACCAGCCTTACCTGTCCCTGTGTTGACTGACGAAGAACAACACGCATGGAACACCATTCCACAAACTGACATCCGGCACCTGTACAACACAATGCATGCACGTTTGCAAGCTTGCATTCAACATTCTGGTAGTTACACCTGTTATAAACGTACCGGCATTTCTCGTGTGGAATGGCTTATCTTGCGTTTACATTAACCTGTCATATTATTATTATTACTATATAATGGTGAACGCAGCAAATGAGTTCATTATGCTGGATCTCTTCTTTTTTTTGTAATATCAGCAGTCTGAGACTTCCCATGCTTCCACTACTGCATGATGTATCGGCGGGTAATTCATGCAGATCTCAGTACAATGACTTTTGATATTAGCAGATGGATGTCTCATCTATGTGAATAGTTTTAAGCGCCCACTTAGACAGTTTTATACCAGAGATGCTATAGTTTCATTTTCAAGTCCTAGAGCCGGCCGAAAGGCGCTGCAGTCTGGAACCGCAAGGCCGCTACGGTCGCAGGTTCGAATCCTGCCTCGGGCATGGATGTGTGTGATGTCCTTAGGTTAGTTAGGTTTAACTAGTTCTAAGTTCTAGGGGACTAATGACCTCAGCAGTTGAGTCTCATAGTGCTCAGAGCCATTTGAACCATTTTTTTCAAGTCCTAGAATGTGTCAAGTTTTTCAGACTGGTTACTGGCGGTTCTTGTGTCATCTGGGATGGCAATGTCAATGATCCGCCCTTACTTTCTCTGGTTTGTGATTCCACCAGTTCTCTGCCAGCGGCATATGGTAATTTTGCCGTAAGTTCCAGTGCATCATTCGCACCACATCACTGCGCCTCTGCTTGTAATAAGTCTAAATGGTCTTTCAGCAACAATCTTAGATGTATTCGATTGTTTCGTCAACTTCTTTACAGGATTAGCACATTGGGTCTTTTGATGATTTCTCGATACAGCTTCGATGGCGTTAGTTCTGTGTAGGAAAAATTAGTCCTTCGATATCCTCCTTCAGGATTCCGTTGGTCTCCCAAGACCAACTCTTTTCTTTACTTGTTTTGCCTCCTATCATCTATTAAAAGTGCCCAAGCTATGTTTTATTGCTCAGGCTGTCAGTTCGCCACTGAAGTACAGCTTTCCGGTGTTAATTATAGTTTCCCGGACCTTGAGAAACATTATGTTCTTGATTTCAAACAGAGCAGATTCTTGGGTATCTTATTTAGTTTGCCGAAGCATATTTCTTTTCTTCCACCGCCTGCCTAACTCGCAAGATTTCTCTACTGCCTTCTTTTCAGGCGACGTCACGACGTGGGTTGAGCGCTTGGTGAACTGTCACTAGCTTTCTAGTCCACATTATGAAGCTCTAATTGTGTCCATTCGCAATGCTTGCAGTACATCTGATAACGGGAATGGCCCAGGTATTGACTGCCTTGATGATATTGGCACCACTCGACTTGTTTTTCAAAAATTTTCTGAACCTTCGTGTATACTATTTGCTGACCACATTTTTTTTACATGCTCATTATCCTTCTTTCTTCGATTTTACCATGTACGGACCACGTGAAATAACTTTGTCATGACTGTCTTATTTCCTGATTTTCGGCCTTTACAGTATTTTTTCATTCTGTCACTGTGTTCCTTTCTTCTTTCATCTGTCCACACCGCAATACCCTTTCTGATCTTCTCCTGAAAACTCCCGAACTTCTTAATCCTGTTTCGGAAAGTTTGCTGTCTAGTGTTTCTGTTTGTGTAACGTTGATATCTGCTAAGTCCTTTTATGGTTCCCTGAAGCAATAGATACGCCTATTGGAATTTTTGTCGAAGTAGTCAAATATTTTTTAACCAGACTTTCCAGGTTCATTCGAACCAAGCGACCATAAAACGCAATTCTCGTTTCTGAGAGAATCAGTTCGAGTATAGGTTTGGTCATTACTTCTTCTGATCTATGTACTAGCAACTTTTATTGAACCATGTATTTTCCATGGTGCCTTCTTTTCTTTTTCTATAACCCTTCAGTTTCTTCCCTCTTGTTGAAGACTAAACATTCTGCATCATAAAGGCATTACCGAGAATTATTATTATTATTATTATTATTATTAAATAATGTTACACCGTGCGGGAAAATGAGAGGAACTCGCTCTCGTACGGAGTGTTAGCAAAATTCATTTTTTCCCGCGCTCGTTTTGCAAATGGTACAGGAAAGGCGGTATCGACAGTGGTAACGTTCGCTCCATACCGTAAGCTTGCTCGCAGAGTATAGCTATAAATATAGAGAATAATTATTATTATTATTATTATTATTATTATTATTATTGAACAACCGACAGATGTCAGGAAAGTAATAAGGAACAACAATACGTAAATAGATAAATACAAGTAACAGGGTCGTTAGCACGCCACAGACGGACTGAGCCAGGTGGTGCAGCTCTTGAGGCACTGATCTTGCGTTCAGCACAGGCGAGTTTCAGATCCCCGTCCCTAAGGTTATGTCGTCCATAGCTGTCCCAACGCGTCAGGTACACAGGATCAAACCTTCTTGAACAATACCTTGGATGCCAGTCTACTGTGTTCTATGGACGTGCTTATAGCAGCACAGAAGGGGCGTATTAGAGTGGAGCAAATATTTAAACGTATACAACAGCAGTCGACATAAGTACAGAATCATGCTGATAGGAGTTTGAATATATATATATATATATATATATATATATATATATATATATATATATATATATATATACACACACACACACACACACACACACACACACACACACACACACACACACACACACAGCACGATGAAATTATCCGAATGGGACGGAAATCGGTAGATGTGATGTACATGTACAGATAACAAGTGATTACCATTTCAGAAAAATTGGATGATTTATGCAAGAAACACAGCTTCACAAATTTAGCAAGTCAATAACGTGTTGGCCCACCTCTGGCCCTTATGCAAGCAGTTATTCGGCTTGGCATTGATTGATGGAATGGTTGGATGTCCTTTTGAGGGATATCGTGTCAAATTCGGTCCAATTGTTTCGTCAGATAGTCAAAATTTCGAGTTGGTTGTAGGACCGTACCCATAGTGCTCCAAACGTTCTGAATTGGCGATAGACACAGCGACCTTCTTGGCCAAGTGGGGGCTCGGCAAGCTTGAACACAAGCAGTAAAAACTTGCTATGTCTGGGTGGGCATTTTCTTGCTGCACTATAATCCCAGGATGGCTTGCAATGAAGGGCGACAAACTGGGGCGTAGAATATCATCGACATGGCGCTGTGCTGTAAAGGTGTCGCAAATAACATCCCAAAGGGGTCCTGTTATGAAAAGAAACAGCTTCCCAGACCAACTCTCCAGGCTGTCAGGTCCCATGACGGGCGACAGTCAAGTTGGTAACCCATCGCTATTTTGGGCGTCTCCAGACACTTCTTCATTGGTCTCTGGGGTTCAGTTCGAAGCGGGACTCATCACTGAAGCCGGTTCTACTCCAGTCAATGAGATTCCATGCCGTGTATGTGTCAGGAGACGCTCCAGACAGCGCTGGGATACCAACACGACTGTGGCCCGCCATAGTTCGACAACCAGGAGTGATGGTCTTGAGTATCATTACTTTTCGTACGAGGACCTCTTTGGTTGTCATACGCGGCACCTTTAATGCACAGTGGTACACTCCGTATTGTTTCCCTTCATGGTAAGCCATCCTGATCTTATTTTTCAGCGAGATAATACCCGCCCGCACTTTGCGAAAGTTTCTACTGCGTGTCTTCGTGCTTGCCAAACCCTACCTTGGCCAGAAAGGATGCAGGATCTCTTTTCAATTAAGAACATTTGGAGCATTATAGGCAGGACCCTAAACCATTCCGGGATTTTGACCATCTAACGCACCAATTGGATTGAATTTGGCACGATATACTGAAGAGAACATCCAGTAGCTCTATCAATCAATGCAAAGCCGAATAACAGCTTGCATAAGAGCTAAAGATGATGAATCATCTAATTTTTCTGCAACAGTAATCAGTTGTTTGTCTGTACATGTAATTCGCATCTCCCAGTCGGATAGTTCCTTCGTGACGCGTCGCTCCTTTTTTTGGGGATGTGTATTTACGGATAAAAACCAACAACCCTTCTGAACTCCCTGTCAACCATATAGTGGGCGAGAGTAAAAATCCATGAGAATGGTAGTGTTTGGACATTGTCAACTGGACTGCACAAGTGGAAACAGTTGGGGCGAAATGCGTTAACAGGTGTAAAAGAGATTAATATGTAGGTATTATATATAGAAACGGCGAGTGAAAATTTTTACCAAGTCCGGGAATCGAACCCAGGCCTCCTACTTACTAAACACGTGTGTTAGCAGCCAAGCCACTTTGGCACAGAGGTTCACACCACTGCATGGATTTCCCTGGCATGCCTCTCTCCTCAACAGAAATTCTCACTGCCGCCCCACTCAACTTTAAATTCCCCCTTACACACTAACAGAATTTCTAAGGCTCTCTGTGTTCTGGAATAGCACCTCAGCATCTGTTAGTGTGTAAGGATGAATTTAAAGTAGACTGGGGCGGCAGTGAGAATTTGGATCACAAAAGCAGACAGGCCAGAATAGTCCATGCAGTTGTGTGAACCGCTTTGCCAAGGTGGCTTAGTGGCTAACACACCTGTCTAGTAAGTAGGAGACCTGGGTTAGATTCCCGGACTTGCACAAATTTTCATTCGCCGCTTCTGTCTATGTACACAAAATCTGATCTGTATTAGACCAGTAAAGTCTCTGAAATTGTGTCATTTCAATATAAGTACCTGCAGAATTTTCTTTTTTTTTTTTTTTTTTGCAAAACAGCTATGGTCATTAGCGCCCGGTCCATGACTTAGGAAACAGTAAAAAATCGAAAATGGAAACCAGCAGCAATGGGAACGAAACTCAAAAGATTGGAGAAACTAAAAGCAGAAGAAAGGCTTAAAAATCCACTACAGAAAGGGGTTGGTTGTCCCCAAAAAAAGCTTCAAATGGCTGACGTCATTTCACTGGCACTAATAAACTCGAGAACGCGATCGGCCGAGCGCGTGTCATCTGCTAAAATTGACGATATATCAGGCGACAGCTGTAGAAGGGCACGTAACGGAGTAAAATAGGGGCACTCAATTAAAAGGTGTCTTACTGTCCACAGCTGAGAGCAGTGGGGACAGAGGGGGAGGATCGCCGCTTAAAAGATGTCGATGGCTAAAAAGACAGTACCCTATCCGGAGTCTAGTTAAAATTACCTCCTCCCGACGACGCGTTCGGGAGGAAGAGGTCCAAGCACAAGGAAGAGCTTTCACGTCCCGCAATTTATTATGGGGAAGTGTCGACCAATGTGCGTGCCATAAAAGAACAACACGACGACATAAAACGCTCCGTAGATCGGCGAACGGAATCGATTGAATAGCTGGCCGAAGAAGAGAGACTGCAGCCTTGGCCGCTATATCGGCCGCCTCATTTCCACAGATACCAACGTGTCCCAGGAGCCAGAGGAACGCCACCGAGACGTCCCCCAGGTGGAGCAAGCGCAGACAGTCCTGAATCCGGTGGACCAGAGGGTGGACAGGGTAAAGAGCTTGGAGACTGAGGAGAGAGCTGAGAGAATCTGAACAGATAACATACTGTATCCGCTGATGGCGGCGGATGTAGTGGACAGCCTGGAGAACAGCGTAAAGCTCCGCAGTATAAACCGAACACTGGTCAGGAAGCCGAAATTGATTTGGGGTGTCGCCAACAATATAGGCACTCCCTACACCAAACGATGTTTTTGAGCCATTAGTGTAAATAAATGTGGCTTCCTTCATTTGTGCACATAGAGCAGAAAATGCCCGACGATAAACAAGTGAAGGGGTACCATCGTTGGGAAACTGACAAAGGTCACAAAGCAGGCAGATCCGGGGACGGAGCCTAGGCGGTGCTGTACCCCAAGTTGTCAAGAACGTTTTAGGAAAGCGGAAGGAAAGAGAATGGAGCAGTTGACGGAAGCGAACTCCCGGTGGTAGTAGGGAGGAAGGGCGGCCTGCATACCCTACATCAAAGGAGGCGTCGAAAAAAATTTCATGGGCTGGATTAGCAGGCATGGAAGACAGATGGCTAGCATAACGACTCAGAAGGACAGCTCGCCGATTTGACAGCGGAGGTTCAGTAGTCTCAGCATAAAGGCTTTCCACTGGGCTGGTGTAAAAAGATCCAGACACTAAACGTAATCCACGGTGGTGGATAGAGTCGAGACGCCGAAGAATAGGCGGCCGAGCAGAGGAGTAGACTATGCTTCCATAGTCCAATTTCGAGGGCACTAAGGCGCGATAGAGGCGGAGAAGGACCACTCGGTCCGCTCCCCAGGAGGTACCATTCAGGACACGGAGGGTGTTGAGGGATCGCAGACAGCGAGCCGAAAGATAGGAAACGTAGGAGGACCAGCACAGTTTTCTGTCAAACATAAGACCCAAGAATTTAGCGACGTCCGAACACGGAACGTTGACAGGTCCTAGATGTAAGGAGGGTGGAAGAAACTCCTTACGTCGCCAAAAATTAACACAAACGGTCTTACTGGGAGAAAAACGGAAACCGGTTTCGATGCTCCAAGAGTGGAGGCGATCGAGACATCCTTGAAGACGTCGTTCAAGAAGGCTGGTCCGTTGAGAGCTGTAGTAGATCGCACAAAGAGGGAGCCCGAGACATCAGGAAGGAGACAATCCATAATTGGATTTATGGCAATGGCAAACAGTACAACACTCAGCGCGGAGCCCTGGGGTACCCCGTTTTCTTGGGAGAAAGTACGGGAGAGAGTAGTGTTCACCCGCACCCTAAATGTGCGCTCTGCCATAAATTCGCGAAGAAAAATGGGTAGCCGAACTCGAAAGCCCCAAGAGAACAGTGTGCGGAGGATGCCTGTCCTCCAACAGGTATCGTACGCTCTCTCCAGATCAAAAAATATTGCTACTGTTTGGCGTTTCCGGAGAAAATTGTTCATTATATAAGTGGAGAGAGCAACAAGATGGTCAGCTGCAGAACGATGCTTGCGGAATCCGCATTGGGCAGGTGTTAAAAGACTGCGCGATTCCAGCCACCAAGCTAAACGGTAATTCACCATACGCTCCAAAACCTTACAGACACTACTCGTGAGAGAAATGGAGCGATAGCTAGAGGGAAGATGTTTGTCCTTTCCAGGTTTCGGAACAGGAACGACGATAGCTTCCCGCCATCGTCTGGGAAAAGTACTGTCGGTCCAAATTGGATTATAAAGGCGAAGGAGGTAACGCAGACTATGGGTTGATAAATGCAGCAACATTTGGACGTGGATATCATCCGGTCCTGGGGCGGAGGAGCGAGAAGAAGAGAGTGCATGTTGGAGTTCCCGCATGGAGAAAACAGTATTGTAGCTTTCGCGATTTTGAGAGGAGAAAGCAAGAGGTCGCACTTCCGCTGCACGTTTCTTCGGGAGAATCGCTGGCGGGTAATTTGAAGTCCTCGAAATCTCAGCAAAGTGCTGACCCAATGAGTTAGAAATTGCGACGGGGTCCACTAATGTATCATGCGCGACAGTGAGCCCAGAGACCAGGGAGAAACTAGGCGCGCCTGATAACCGTCGAAGCAGACTCCGAACTTCCGAGGAGGGAGTGAAGGTGTTAAATGAGCTAATAAAGAATTTCCAGCTTGCCTTCTTGCTATCGCGGATGACGCGACGGCATCGCTCACGGAACTGCTTATAGCGGATACAGTTGGCCGAAGTAGGATGGTGGCGGAAAACGCGAAGAGCACGCCGCCGCTCACGTATTGCGTCACGGCACGCCTCGTTCCACAAAGGAACTGGGGGGCGCCGGGGCAATTCGGAGGTGCGTGATATTGAACGTTCCGCAGCTGTAAGAATAACGTTGGTAATATGGGTGACCTCATCGTCAACGCTGGGAAAGTGACGGTCATCGAATGTCGCTACAGACGAAAAAAGTGTCCAATCGGCTTGGGCAAACTTCCAGCGTCGCGGGCGCATATATGGCAGTTGAGTCTGCAGGCTAAGGACACATGGAAAGTGGTCACTCGAGTGTGTATCATCAAGGGCGAACCATTCGAAGCGCCGAGCTAGCGGAACAGTACCGACCGCAAGGTCTAAATGACATAAATTTGTCGAGGAGGCAGACAAAAATGTGGGGACCCCAGTGTTGACGCAAACTAGATCCGCTTGGTGGAAGACGTCTAGCAATAGTGAGCCACGTGGACAAGGATGTGGAGATCCCCAAAGCGGGTGGTGGGCATTGAAGTCCCCAACCAGCAAATAGGGGGGTGGAAGCTGACCAAGAAGATGAAGGAGATCAGCTCGTGCCATTGGTGTGGACGATGGAATGTATACAGTACAAAGAGAGAACTTGTATCCAGAAAGGGAAAGACGGACGGCGACAGCTTGGAAGCAAGTGTTTAAGGGGATTGGGTGATAATGGAGAGTATCATGGAGAAGAATCATGAGTCCTCCATGGGCTGGAGTGCCTTCAACAGAGGGGAGATCAAATCGGACGGACTGAAAATGGGGGAGAACAAAGCGGTCTTGGGGACGCAGCTTTGTTTACTGAAGACAGAAGATGACCGGCTAGTAGGATCGTAAGAGGATCGACCATTCATCCAGACTGGCTCGAATGCCGCGGATATTCCAGTGGATAATGGACATAGGGTAAACAGAAAATGGATGAATGTGACCAAGGTTGCCGTCAACTCAACGACTGCTCAGAGCTTGCGACCGACAGCATGGAATGGCATTCAGCCGAAGGCAGATGATCCTGATCCATAGGTTCTTCAGGAGCAGCTCCTGCCACCAGCGATCGGCCGGTTGATCGGCCGCCAGCAGTGCGCCTCGGCGACACAGAAGACGGCCGAGGGCGATTTCCGCCAGGTAGTGCCGTAGATGGGACACGTCTTGGCGGAGGAGATTAACTGGGTTTCATAGTAGCCTTCTTGGAAATATGATGTTTAGATGAAGGAGGAACCCATGGTTGTGAAGTTGGGGTACGTAAAAAATCTTCACGAGTATGCCCTTTTTTCGAAGTCTTGGTGTCTGACTTTTGGGCTCGAGATTTAGCAGAACCCGATAAAGGGTGAGCCATAGAGTGGGCAGGCGAAAGTGGTGAGGTTGAACGGGCGATCTTTGCGCTGGCCGATCGGACGACCGTGGCACTAAAGGTGAGGTCGAAAGTCTGCGTGGCCGCCTCCTTTGTTGGCCGGGGAGAAGCAAGGACAGTGCTGTATTTTCCTGTCTGAGGCACGGTGGGCTGACGACTGGCGAATAATTTTCGAGCAGCAAAGGTCGACACCTTTTCTTTCACTCTGATTTCCTGGATGAGCTTTTCGTTTTTAAAAACGGGGCAATCTCGAGATGAAGCAGCGTGGTCACCCATACAGTTGATGCAGCGAGGGGATGGAGGTGGACAAGCACCCTCATGGGCATCCTTGCCACACGTAACACATTTGGCCGAATTGGAACAAGACTGGCTGGTGTGATTGAACCGCTGACACCGATAGCAACGCGTAGGGTTTGGGACGTAAGGGCGAACGGAAATTATCTCATAGCCTGCTTTGATTTTCGACGGGAGTTGAACTTTGTCAAATGTCAAGAAGACAGTGTGCATTGGAATGATGTTCGTGTCAACCATTTTCATAACTCTATGAACAGCCGTTATGCCCTGGTCAGACAGGTAGTGATGAATTTCTTCGTCAGACAATCCATCGAGGGAGTGTGTATAAACGACTCCACGCGAGGAATTTAAAGTGCGGTGCGCTTCAACCCCAGGGAAGGTGTGGAGCAGTGAAGTACGCAGCAATTTTTGTGCCTGGAGGGCTCTGACTGTTTCTAACAACAAGGTGCCATTCCGTAATCTGGAACAATACTTTACAGGACCTGCAATTGCGTCGACACCTTTCTGAATAATGAAAGGGTTGAACGTGGAGAAGTCGTGACCTTCGTCAGACCGAGAAACAACAAGGAACTGTGGCAACGATGGAAGGACTGTCTGTGGCTGAGACTCATTGAACTTACGCTTGTGAGCTGACATAGTAGAAGAGGAGGAAACCATTGTGAAAGTATCCCCCCATGATTACTGCCGTCTCCGATGGTGCGCACCTTCTGTGTGGGGGCCCCTCTCTGAGGGCACTCCCGCCTTAGGTGATTGTTCACACCTCAGGTCACACCTCCCGACAAACGGACGGAGGGACCAATCGGCACTTTCGGAAGGTATCAGCTCGGGTAATCACCCCTCACTGGGCCTGGCCGTTACCAGGGGGTACGTACGTGTCCTACCTGTCTACCCGGGGTGGGGAATTACGCGTTACCCCGTCATCGGCTACGCACAAAATGCGTGGGTCGGCCTTCAGACACGCACAAGGAGGAAGAAAGAGAAAGGGAAAAACAAAGAAAGGGAAAGGAAAGAAGAGAGGTCTCAAACGCCACAGCGGAGAAAAGGGTAAAGAGAAGAGGTAAGGAAAAGAGAAGGACAAAGGAAGGATGAAGACATACAAGCAGAGAAGGCGAAGAAGTCGAAGAAGGCGTTACATTTACGAGTGTCCGTCTCCGGACATAGGCACAAACCATACTCCCAGTGGGGGAGAAAGGGAAGGAAAGAGCCAGAGGTGAGGGGAGGGGGGGCCAAGATGGGGGGATTTGGAAGGATGCAGAAAAGGAAGGTATGCAGCCTGGAAAGGAAGGAGGGCCACATTAGCTCGGGCTCCCGTGCTCGCTACGCAAGTATCCACAAAAGAGTTGTGGACCCCCTGGGGGGTACCTGCTGAATGGATCCTCCTTTTACAGTCTATTCCAGAACATGGAGAGCCTCTGCAGATCTATTCATGTCTACGAGGGAATTTAAAATAGACTGGGGCGCCAGTCTTAATTTAGATCGAGGAGAAAATTGGAATATATATCAACAGAAACATCATTTCCGCCCTTTTTATTGCTCATAAAAAACACACATTGCATATTGTAACACCATACAGTGAGATCTTCATAGGTGGTGGCCCATATTTCTGTACTCACCGGCACCTCTAATTCCCAGTAGCACGTCCTCTTGCATTGATGCATGCCTGTATTTGTCGTGGCATACTATCCACAAGTTCATCAAGGCACTGTTGGTTCAGATTGTCCCATTCTTAAACGTCGATTCGGCGTAGATCACTCGGAGTGGTTAGTGGGTAACGTCGTCCATAAACAGCCCTTTTCAATCTATCAAATGGTTCAAATGGCTCTGAGCACTGAGGTCATCAGTCCCCTAGACTTACAACTATTTAAACCTAACTAACCTAAGGACATCACACACATCCATACCCGAGGCAGGATTCGAATCTGCGACTGAAGCGCCTAGAACCACTCGGCCACCGCAGCCTGCTTCAATCTATCCCAGGCATGTTCGATAGGGTTCATGTCTGGATAACATGCTGGCCAGTAGTCTAGCGATATCGTTATCCTGAAGGAAGCCATTCACAAGATGTTTACGCTGAGGTCACGAATTGTCCAGGAAGAGGAATGGCTCGTCAATATACTGCCGATATAGTTGCACTATCGGTCGGAGGATGGCATTCACGTATCGTACAGCCGCCACGGCGTTTACCATGACCACCAGCGGCGTACGTCGGCCCCACATAATGCCACCCCAAAACATCTGGGAACCTCCACCTTGCTACACTCGCTGGACAATGTGTCTAAGGTGTTCAGCCTGACCGGGTTGCATCCGAACACATCTCCGACGATTGTCTGGTTGAAGGCATGTGCTACACTCATCGGTGAAGACAACGTGATGCCAATCCTGAGTGGTCCATTCGGCATATTGTTGGACCCATCTGTACTGCGCTGCATTGTGTCGTGGTTGCAAAGATGGATCTCGCCATGGACGTCGGGAGTGAAGTTGCGCATCATGCACCCTATTGCGCACAGTTTGAGTCGTAACACGACGTCCTCTGGCTGCACGAAAAGTATTATTCAACATGGTGGCGTTGCTGTCAGGGTTTCTCCAAGTCATAAGTCGTAGGTAGCGGTCATCCATTGCAAAAAAAATGGTTCAAATGGCTATGAGCACTATGGGACTTAACATCTATGGTCATCAGTCCCCTAGAACTTAGAACTACTTAAACGTAACTAACCTAAGGACATCACACAACACCCAGTCATCACGAGGCAGAGAAAATCCCTGACCCGCCGGGCATCTATGGCAGTAGTAGCCCTTGGGCCGCCTGAGCGAGGCATGTCATCGACAGCTTCTGTCTCTCTGTATTTCCTCCATGTCCGAACAACATCGCTTTTGTTCACTCCGAGACGCCTGGACGCTTTCCTTGTTGAGAGCCCTTGCTGGTACAAAGTAATAATGCGCACGCGATCGAACCGCGGTATTGACCGTCTAGGAATGGTTGAACTACAAGCAACACGCACCGTGTACCTCCTTCCTGGTGGAATGACTGGAACTGATCGGCTGTCGAACCCCCTCCGTCTAATAGGTGCTTCTCACGGATGGTTGTTTACATCATTGGGCGGGTTTAGTGACATCTCTGAACAGTCGAAGGGACTGTGTCTGTGATACAATACCCAGAGTCAACGTCTATCTTCAGGAGTTCTGGGAACCGGGGTGATGCAAAACTTTTTTGATGTGTGCATATAAAATCATATCTGTATGAGACCAGTAAATTCTCTGAATGTGCCATCTCATAATGTGTAAAAGCAGCAGCCTGTGATTCGGTGGACTGAATCAAATAAGGGAGGACTGTTGCGTAAGCACCTTCCCAGACAGGCTTCGCAACTTTTACCCAAGCGTAATACCTCCGAAACTCTGCTGGCAGAACTGGAATGGTGCTGAGCTGGTATGGCGCAAGACACCACCCTGGCTCTGAAGCGAGCAGGTTTACGACACACAGGGCCTGACATTGCACCGCCTGGTCCTCCCTACGTGATCGGAGGTCCGCCCCAGTCAAAACAAAGAATTACAGCAGCATCTTGATACTATGCTAACAGTCACAATTTATTTAATATCTACGACCTTTTTCAGAGATTTACACCTCCACATCAGGTGGATTATTGTGAATTAATACGACATTTATGTCTTGGATACGACTCTGGGGTAACCTGTGGCAGTTCGCTGGGTTGTCACACGATCATTTTCTGCGCGTTATGTCGTATACATAGCACACATTTCAGTGGTTCAAATGACTAAGCACTATGGGACTTAACATCTGAGGTCATTAGTCCCCTAGACTTAGATCTACTTAAACCTAACTTATCTAAGGACATCACACACATCCATGCCCGAGGCAGGATTCGAACCTGCGACCGTAGCAGCAGCGCGGTTCCTGGCTGAGGCGCCTATAACCGCTCGGCCAAAACAGCCGGCTACATTTGTGTTTACAAACTATAGGTGATGTAAGACTACAGAAAAGCCCGTGGCCAGTGGAACAGTGCTATAGATAACCTCAAAGTCATACAGTCAACATACACATCTCGTATTAATTGATATGAATCCACCAAATGATAAACGTTGAAACCTCTGAATTGTGTAGTGTAGAAAACAAAAAAACAAAAACAACAAACTATCAGTTGTGCTAAAGTTTAAACAAAATGTTCGCATCTATAGCAAATACCGGACTGCATCATTGTAGAAAACAGCACTGTAGATTTCCTTACCCATCCGTGTACGATTCGAGTTTGTTCTCAATCCCTTATGACCTCGCCGTCGCTCTAGCAGTCCTGCTTAAGCCTGCTCACATACGAAGATAATGACACGTGAAAGTAAGCAACTAAATGTACATAGAAGATAACAGATCTACAGTGAAATCCGCTGTTTCCATCAGTTTACGCTGTCCGTATTCCCTTTTCACTTTGTGCGTTGCACTTTCAGAGAGCTTCTAGCAAAAGTTAAAGTAATGGTTCTTTGAATCGGATCTTAGACTCACAGTGAGCATCACTCAGGTAAGGCAGTAGCATTCCAAAGCGCTTACCGTGTTGTCTGTCATCCACTGTGTTAAAATAATAACGAACCACCACAAATACACACACATTTTTAAATAATTAAATGAAAAGTTTCAGTGTAAAACATCCTAACATTAATGAAGGGAAAAATTCCTAACCATTACGCCGAACAAATGCCATAGCATTATAAGAGACAAAGAAACAAATTTCTTTCTTTTGTAGCTTCATAAATATATAGGACTCAGTTTTCAGTGTTTTTGTCAATATTTAGTGCATTATCACACTACAATAAAAAAATTTCTGCATTATGAAACCCCTCGTGCGTTTGCGTTAGCACTTTGCTATCGGCTCGAGCTTAAACTGACAGTACGTCACACATTTGTTTGGCTTCCGCGGTTTGTGATTTTTATAACCACCATGAAATAGCCATCCTCATCTCAACCTGCTCTGCAACTATGCCCGCTATGATTTTTAATCGTTGACCTGGATGAGAAATTTAGATCCAGATGTGAGTGAAGCTTTAATTTCTAATTGAATGTTTCACAAAGCTCCAATAAAAACATGCCAGAAATTAGTACTTATTAAATAGTGCCAGAATTCTGTTTCGCAGTACAGTGTAAACTTACTCATTATCGAACTTAATGGTTATGTTGTTCTTTAAGGCATTACGTTGTTATTTACGAGTAGCAGCTATGTGATCACCGTACAATATATTAGTCACTCCCTTCAGAGGACGCACTCGTCGCTGCAGACTGTTTTATTAGTAGACCTACCGGACAGTCATTTTAGTTTCCATTTGAGTTGACAGGGCTGTACGTATATGCTCCTGTTTTCACGAACACCGAGCCACCTTATAGGCCATCGACCGGTCCGCATTAATCCGTAAGAAAAATGTTTGGGACTAGTTGGACAAGCAGGTGAAACTTGCGGCCAACATTTTGGTCGCTGTACGGATTCCAGTGATCCACGAGCGGCTACAGTTCAATACGACATACCTGACAGTTGTAGACTCTCTTCCTCTCATAATTGAGGCCTTTATCACGATTAGAGTCGGAACTATACGGTATTTTCCTGATGCCTCCTGGATGAAAGTAATTTTTGTCCGACGTTCTTAATACTAACAGTTATGTTTAGAGTTAGTCTTTTGTTGCTCGATAAGATAGGACGAAGAAATAAGCATACTTAATGTGTATGTCAGCTGTTCACTGAAACGGGTTTTTTATAAAAGTATTATTTTTATTGCTTAAATACAGCCGGCCGCGGTGGTCTCGCGGTTCTAGGCGCGCAGTCCGGAACCGTGCGACTGCTATGGTCGCAGGTTCGAATCCTGCCTGTGGCATGGATGTGTGTGATGTCCTTAGGTTAGTTAGGTTTAAGTAGTTCTAAGTTCTAGGGGACTGATGACCACAGCAGTTGAGTCCCATAGTGCTCAGAGCCATTTGAACCTTTTTTTTTTTTTTTTTTTTTTTGCTTAAATACATCTCTGCAGTTACATTTCGTAATGAAATAAATCAACGGCAGCTACTTTATCAAAAGAATTCTTTATATTTAGCCCGCAACTGATTTCTGTCGGTTGTACACTATCTCATCAAAATTATCTGAACATCTGTTAGTGGACATTAATATGGGATGTGTCCAACCTACGCCGTGATGACGGCTTGAACTCTGCTGGGGAACCTTGAATGACGTGTCCTAATGACTGTAGAGGAATGGCAGGTCAGTCTTCCCCAGAAGCCGAAGATAGTGATGCTGGACGGTGGGGTCGACGTTGCAAGTCATCCCAAACGTGTTCCATTAAGTTCAAGTCCGAACTCTCGGCAGGCAGGCCAGTCCATTTCAGGAATGTTATTGTTCAAAAACAATTGCCTCACAGCTGCTGCTTTATGACAGGGTGCATTGCCATGCTGCTACAAGAACTTATAGTCTCCAAGCTGTTATTCAGTTGTACACAGCACACAATGTTAGAAAATATTTTCATATCCTTCCGCACTTATTTTCGGAAGCGCAGTAAGGGCACCACAACCTTACCACGGAAAGTACCATCATACTGTAGCGCCGCCTCCTGTGTACTTCCCTGATGGACTGCACATGATCGCAGGTAATATTCTACAGAAATTCACCAAACCGATACCCTTCCATCGGATTGCCACATGATGTACTGTGATTCAACACACCAGATCTTTCGTTTTGCAGTCATATATTGCCCAACGGCGTCTGTTTTTACACCACACCATGCATCGCTTAGCACTGAGAACAGAAACGTGTGGCTTATGAGGAGTTGTTTGACGCTTGTACCACCATTGTAACTCCATATGGACAGTCCTTATGGTAGTAGCTGCCTATAGCCTTTTGGAATTCACAAATAATTTCTTTCCCTTATTTCATGCGATTTTTTACAAGATGCCCGACTGTCCCTGTATCACTCAGTGACGTTCGGCTGATCTTGGTCTATCTGTGGTTGTTTCTTCCCATTTCCATTTCACAATCACATCATCGACAATCGACCTGGGCAGCCTTAGAAGGGTTGAAATGTCTGTGTTTGTTGCTCAGGTGACATCTAATCAATACTCCACGTTCGAAGTCACTGAGGTCTCCTGACAAGGGAACCTCCCCATCGCACCCCCCTCATATTTAGTTATAAATTGACACAGTGGATAGGCCTTGAAAAACTGAACACAGATCAATCGAGAAAACACGAAGAAGTTGTGTGGAACTATGAAAAAAGAAGCAAAATATACAAACTGAGTAATCCATGTGTAAGATATGCAACATCAAGGACAATGTTGGCATGTGGGCGCAGTGGTCCCGTGGTTAGCGTGAGCAGCTGTGGAACGAGAGGTACTTGGTTCGAGTCCTCCCTCAAGTGAAAATTTTACTTTATCTTCGCAAAGTTACGATCTGTCCGTTCATTCATTGACGTCTCTGTTCACTGTAATAAGTTTAGTGTTTGTGTTTTGCTACCGCACCGCAAAACCGTGCGATTAGTAGACGAAAGGACGTGCCTCTCCAATAGGAACCGAAAACATTTTTATCGCAAGGTCATAGGTCAACCGATTCCTCCACAGGAAAACACGTCTGATATATTCTTTACGACACTGGTGACGGCATGTGCGTCACATGACAGGAATATGTTGTCGACCCACCTAACTTGCACACTTGGCGAATGGGTAAAAAGATTCTTCTACCTTACCCGATTTAGGTTTTCTTGTGGATGTGATAATCACTCCCAAAAAAGTGATGAAAACATAAGAGTTTGTCACATAAACTGCAACAAATGAATGCAAAAGTTTCGCAATCGCACAGTTTTCCCTGTGCTCTGTCAAAACATACGTTTTTTACGTTTTCAAATGTTTCCATGCGTAGACCGTCAAATCCTGTATATGTCCTAGCAAATCTGAACATGTCCTGGAATTTTGGAGAGCGAAGTTGATTATGTGTGAGTGCCTGAACTTTGATAATTATCTGAAAATAAAAAATTAAACTTTTCACTCGAGAGAAGATTTGAACCAAGGACCTCTCTTTCCACAGCTGCTCACGCTAACCACGGGACCACCGCGCTCATACGCTGATACTCTCCTTGATGTTGCCTACCTCGCCCATGGACTACTCAGTTTGTATATTTTGCTCATTTTTTTCATAGTTCCACACAACTTCTTCCTGTTTTCTCGATTGATCTTTGTTTAGTTTTTCAAGGCCTATCCCTGTGCCAACTTATAACTAAATCTGAGGGGGGTGCGATGGGGATGTTCCCTTGTGAGCAACCGATTCTTCTGTTACTGCTTGTCTATCTATGACAATATTAGAAGCTGAAGAAATGAATTAAAATGTGTGCCACAGCTGGGACTTGAATCGAGGTCTCCTTGCTTGTTAAGCAGGTGTGTTAGCAATTACAACACTCAAGGCGAAAAGAAGCTAAAGATGTGAAGTTTGTGTTATGGAGGGCATTGGACCCATGTTGCGATGCTGCCGTGTTGTTATACTGCTACGGTGGTGTAATGATTAGCACACCTGCCTAGTAAGGAACAAGATCGGAGTGCGAGTCCCAGCATATCACAAATTTTAATTCAGTAATATCGGAAATTGAGTGCGCCTTGGTGCAAAACACCTTGTTATTCGTTTATTTCTTTATTATCCCAAACTAGTTTCGGCGACAAATATCACAATCATCAGTGGGGTTTTTAATCTAAAACATGGAGAAAATAGCATTGTTATGCAAACACAGTAAAACATTACGTTTTTACTATTCGTCTTTTGAAATATAGTTTTCTATGGATATTTTCATACTACCTTATTTATTGTATGTTACAGCATGTTTTTGAGAATTATTGTCGCTGCTTGCGACATATTTTCTGTGCTCTTTTTTTCTGTTGCCGTTTTCTACTCAGCGAACATCATGTCATCTGCAACCATGTGAGCGGCTGTTAGTAAACAAAATACTGAAAGGTGAACTTCGTATGTCAGCAGTATATACTTAGGGTTGTGGTAGTGTTGTGGAAACCAGTTATTTGGTGTGTACTGAGCTGTTACTTAGCTGAACTTGTACTCACGTTCGTTGGGTGGTATGTGGCTGCTCAAGTATATATTGCGAACATACGAAGTTCACCTTTGAGTATTTTATTTACTAACAGCCGCTCACATGGTTGCAGATGACATGATGTTCGTTAAGTAAAAAACTGCAACAGAAAAAAAGCACAGAAAATATGTCGCAAACAACGACAATAATTCTCAAAAACATGCTGTAATATACAATAAATAAGATACAATGAAAGTATCCATAGAGAACTATATTTCAAAAGACGAATAGTAAAAATGTAATAATGTTTTACTGTGTTTGCATAACAATGCTATTTTCTGCATGTTTTAGATTTAAAAACCCCACTGATGATGGCGATATTTTTCGCTGAAACTAGTTTGGGATAATAAAGAAATAAACGAAAAACAAGGTGTTTTGCACCAAGGCGCACTCAATTTCTGATATTACTGTTTTCCTATGCAAACACGGACCAAAAGGAAGAGATCCAAGATAAAATCATTGTTAATTTTAATTCATTTCTTCGGCTTCTAACACTATCCTGACTACAAAATATTCCCAACCTCTTTTTGTACTAGGAGATCTGGTTGTCGTAACATCTACTGGTCAGTTCCAGATTACATAGCAGTGTACAGATACGTTTGATCAGAATTAGTATTCTAGTACAGCCGTTTACATCTGTTTCTTTTATTAAAGCAGTAAATGCAATATAAAAGATATGTAGTGAAAACAGAAAATTTGTGCCAAACAGGCACCTTATTTCCCCTCTGTTGCCGTACCATTCAATTTGCTTTTTGAGGCCTCAATTACACCCCTCCTAGGCCATAATTGATCCTGCAACCTTCCTCTCCCACCTAAGCGTTGAAGCCGGGTTGATTTTCTTTTTCCCCTGTAAGAAAGTCCTCCCTACCTGCTTTGGGCATCTGCTACCACCCCTTCGTTGTAAATAACCTTACCATAGTATCCTGTTCCTTTCAGTAGCTTACATAACGTTCATTTGCACTTTCATCATTTTTGTGACATCTTCTGGTGTGATGTAATCTCCTGCTCTCCATCCCCAGTAATCTATTTCACGGGTAGCAGTTGATCTTTTTCTCTCTTCATTGTTTCCCAAACTTTTGAATAATTTATACGTATTATTTCTGCTATTCACCTGTATGTAAAATTTTTAATTTTACACGTGACCTTATTACTCCAGATAATCGACTACAGTCAAACGAGAATTCAGTATATTTCGGAAAGTTCAGTTTCTGCTAAACGATGAAATCCAATGGGTGATTCAGTCTGCTATGAGGCTGATATAATTAAAATGCTTGCAATAGTAAATAGTTCTTCCAGTCTGTAATGGGAAATAATGATAAGCTTACCCTATTAACCTGGTTTCTGCTGGACGGTTAAAACAGATAAAGCTGCGTTGGTCGAAAGTAAACGGTGAACTGAATTTAAAATGTTGTTTCATTCATAGATAAACTAATATAAAGCTACACATTTTCCAAAGTCATCGACAAAAGTCCTAAAGCTACGTTATCACTGTTGAAACCTTTTGAAAGCTCACCTTGCAGTTTGGCTTCTGTCTGTTCCTGAGCTGCGCATTTCCCTTGTATAGACAAACATTTGGCGATCGGAAAACAGTATGTCAGCAATCTGGATGGAATTCTAAGCGGCTCTGCTGCACAATGCGAGTTTCTTGCGGCTACACTTCCACAAGTATGCTTGATCAGTACATACGAAGAATCCCGTGGAAGTTGCCGCAGCAATGGTTAATTTGTAGCTTCATTTTGTGTCGTCATTCCGTTGTGGGAGTGATCTCACTGACAGCTTCTTACCGTATGGTTCTTCGAATTGATAATATTAGGTACGCGTAAAATGCTCGGTATGAGCAACTGAGTACCTTTTGTTGAGGCAGGACCACACAGTATTGCGAGTTAAAGTGAAGTGACTACCAACTGTAAACACGAACGATACACGGTGGAGCCCTTCTCGAATTAAGCCAAATAATTCTGAATTATTCGAGCAAAGAAATCGGGCAGTGACTTCTGTAGCAAAAGGGGGCTAATGACAGAAGTGGGAATGCTTGAGGCCGCTACTATCTACGATTAGCATTGCGCAGTGTGCCAGTTGTATTATTGAACACAATATCTGATCTTTTCATATAGACTGCGGAAAGAGAACGTGCTGACCAACAGGTAACGTGCTCAGTGCAAGAGGAGATCACATAACTTCGAAAAAGGCGACTCGATAACAGCGTAAGAACAAAGTGAATGAAGGGGAATACGTCCAGTAAATCGTCCTCGAACTTGAAATCGGATTTGAGGCGGTGGCTGGATCTCCAGTGCCAAATGTATCACAAAGGAGGTAAACGGAGTATGCTATGGTACATCTTCAACTTTTCGGTTCGACGAGGTTCGTGAAGTTAGTGTACCGTAGTTTCTTCGTTTCGTAATATTAGGTAGGTGCTAGTTTTAAACGATAAATTACGCGGGTGTGCTGAAAAGTATTGTCTCCGATTTTTTATGTCAGAACTCTTAAAGCATTTTTAAATAAAACAAACGTTATGAACATTACACATCTTTATTTTTCAGATCTACGTGTTAGCAAGTCTCTGCCACTAGAGGGCTCAGATTCTAAGAGAGTAACATGGAGGTGTATAACGGAACTACACTACTGGCCATTAAAATTGCCACACCAAGAAGAAATGCAGATGATAAACGGGTATACATTGGACAAATATATTATACTGGAACTGACATGTGATTACATTTTCACGCAATTTGGGTACTAGATCCTGAGAAATCAGTACCCAGAACAACCACCTCTGGCCATACTAACGGCCTTGCCACGCCTGGGCATTGAGTCAAACAGAGCTTCGATGGCGTGTACAGGTGCCCATGCAGCTTCAACACGATACCATAGTTCATCAAGAGTAGTGAATGGCGTATTGTGACGAATCAGTTTCTCGGCCACCATTGACCACACGTTTTCAATTGGTGAGAGATCTGGAGAATGTGCTGCCCAGGACAGCAGTCGAACATTTTCTGTATCCAGAAAGGCCCATACAGGACCTGCAACATGCGGTCGTGCATTATCCTGCTGAAAAGTAGGGTTTCACAGGGATCGTATCAAGGATAGAGCCAAGGGTCGTAACACAGCTGAAATGTAACGTCCACTGTCCAAAGTGCCGTCAATACGAACAAGAGGTGACCGAGACGTGTAACCAGTGGAACCCCATACCATCACGACGGATGATACGCCAGTATGCCGAAGACGAATACACGCTTCCAATGGGCGTTCACCGTGATGTCGCCAAACACGGATGCGACCATCATGATGCTGTAAACAGAACCTTGATTCATCCGAAAAAATGACGTTTTGCCATTCGTGCACCCAGGTTCGTCGTTGAGCACACCATCGCAGGCGCTCCTGTCTGTGATGCAGCGTCAAGGGTAACCGCAACCATGGTCTCCGAGCTGATAGTCCATGCTGCTGTAAACGTCGTCGAAATGTTCGTGCCGATGGTTGTTTTCTTGCAAACGTCCCCATCTGTCGACTCAGGGATCGAGACGTGGCTGCAAGATCCGTTACAGCCATTCGGATAAGATGCCTCTCATCTCGACTGCTAGTGATACGAGGTCGTTGGGATCCAGTACGGCGTTCCGTATTACCCTCCTGAATCCACCGATTCCATATTCTGCTAACAGTCATTGGATCTCGACCAACGTAAGCAGCAATGTCACGATACGATAAACCGCAATCGCGATAGGCTACAATCCGACCTTTATCAAAGTCGGACACGTGATGGTACGTATTTTTCCTCCTTACACGAGGCATCACAACAACGTCTCACCAGGCAACGCCGGTCAACTGCTGTTTGTGTACGAGAAATCGACTGTCACGTTGTAGGTGTCGCTACCGGCGCCACCCTCGTGTGAATGCTCTGGAAAGCTAATCATTTGCATATCACAGCATCTTCTTCCTGTCGGTTAAATTTTGCGTCTGTAGCATGTCATCTTCGTGGTGTAGCAATTTTAATGGCCAGTAGTGTATTAGCAGAGGATGACATGGCCGACGGTCATAGCCGCTTGGCCAGTCTTGGGCGTAAACACTGAACTTCACCTTTACTTCCTAATTGGATCTGAGGTCCACTTTTACTTGACGTAAGAAGTTGGTGAATGGATGTAAAGGTTAGTTGTCATATTAAAATGAGTGAGTCACAGAAAACAAAGGAACGAAGGGTGTAGTTCTAAAAAATGAAACCGTCAGTATTGTCAGCGACTACTGTGGAGGCTCACGGTTATAACAGCGCGTGCTGGACAATGCTGGTGAGAGCCAGCGGTGTGTGCTTGGTGTTTATCTGCGTGCTGCACGCGGCGCTGCACACTTAATCTGGTCTGCGGCGGGTGTCCGGCCGCCGGCACTGACTGCGGCGAGCCATTGAGGCGCGGACCGTGCCCGTTACAAAGGGAGCATTCACCGGCCGGGCACCGCTTCCATTGCAATTATCGCCCACCGCTGAACACCCGCGCTTACACCTAGCGTAGTACGCGCGCAAATCTGCTCAGGGGAGAGCGAAGGGAACAGGCTTTCCACAGTTTTGAATACCACCGCTTGGCTATTCGAGTCAAACTGTATAGCTGGCTCTATTGTTAGACTGCTTGGTAATTGTTCAGCTCTAGCTAGTTGTTTTATTATTTTACACATGGCGTTTCCGTGCGAGCCTAACTAAGCTAACAGGACAAAATTTTAGTCACCCCCTTGAAAGAACAATATAGTTTCTTTGGAGTGGCCTCGGCGGCCAGAGACAGAGGTTATGTGCGTGTGAACTGTCTTTGCTTGAATGTGTGTTGTGTGTTGTCTATTTCAGAAGAAGGTGTTTTGGCCAAAGCTTATTTGTTTAGCAGCCTTTTTGTTGTGCCTGTATGCGACGCAACATCTCCACTATCTGGTGAGTAGCTGCGGTCATCAGACTCCTAGACTTAGAACTACTTAAGCCTAACCTAAGGACATCACACACATCGATGCCTGAGGCAGGATTCGAACCTGCGACCGTAGCAGCAGCGCTGTTTCGGACTGAAGCTCCTAGAACCGCTCGGCCACAGTGGCCGGCTGGTGAGTAGCAATCTTTCTCATAATATTGCCACTAACCCATCCTGGATTTTTCACTGTTTATTTTTGCACGTCCCCATTACCATACTGTGCGGCTGCTGTCACCGAGTCAACGGCATAGGCTCATTCTGCCAACGAATAGTACGCCAGTACGTCCACTGTCTCGGTGCAACAGATCTCGACGTCCGAACGTAAAGAGTTCTGGCGACGGTCGGCGGAATTCAAATTAGTTTGCTTTCTTCGGTCGAATCAAGCGACGTTCCCACACACAATATTTAGATTGTGAGAATTTTTTAAAGTATAGAACCAGAAGTAATTTTGTGCATCCTGAGGATGTGAAATTTAATAAAAGGGTTGTTATTGTTTCAAATGTATTGTCTCATATCGTTGCTTTATTAGAAACCACAACTTCGAACAACTTGAAAATTCAGTAATAATCAATTTAATGTTACTTTGCATTACATTAACCTTTTATCTGCCAGATTATTTTTCTTCAACGTACATTTATCTTTCAGTTCCCTGAAGGACATAGAGACCAAATTAATTTTCTTCAGTCGACATTTATTTTTGGTTTACCTGAATGACAAAGAGACTGGGAAAATACATTTAAAATAAAATAATGAAATAACCTTGACGTAAACGCTATATTTTAGTCGATCCCCAAAAGTGGATCATGGCTGTTAATGGGTGAATCGTGGATTGTGGCCGTCTAGCCATTTCAGCCTCATGTCTATACTTAAAGCAGCATGTTGTCTGCAAAATAGGCAAAATCAGTATCGGAAAACTTAGGCCTGGATTATAACTTGAAAAAAAAAAAAAAAAAGAAATGGCTCAATAATGGCTCTGAGCACTATGGGACTTAACATCTATGGTCATCAGTCCCCTAGAACTTAGAACTACTTAAACCTAACTAATCTAAGGACATCACACAACACCCAGTCACACGAGGCAGAGAAAATCCCTGAACCCGCCGGGAATCGAACCCGGGAACCCGGGCGCGGGAAGCGAGAACGCTACCGCACGACCACGAGCTGCGGACTTGAAAAAAGGTGTGTTAATGTGAGAAAGGTGGCTTATTTAAATTTTGATGGTGTAGTGGATCTTTTTAGGTTGTGGTAGAGGGATATTTGCTGTCTACGAATTATTATTGCTCCTTACTGGTGTTTTCATGCCAACGGTGTCTTAATTCTGCCATATATGGTGGTACGCTGAGTATCTTATTCTAAAATCTATGCTTGTCTTTCACACATATGCCCAACGTCATTCATTGAAGGTTGATGGACATATGTCTGTTTTACTGAATTTATTTCAAGTTATGCAGAGTATTTGTAATCTGGCTATTCAATTTCACCACGAATCATCTCGTGAACATAATGGAACGTATCTCTCTTCATCTCATATACTCGGTAAATTTATAACAATGACCAAAGAAAAAAGTGTACAGAGTGGCACAACCTTTTCTAGAAACATAGTTCATTCACATGAATTCGACGCCTTTTTAATAGCAGAAACTATATCACAGCAGTTGTCTCCTGACACTGAGGCGTCGTGGCATCTATACCGTCCAAAGAATCTTAGAACAGATTCTAACCGACTTAAAATGATAGATTCTATGCTCTTTGTTCCTGCCAAAAACTGACGAAGGAGATTGGTCGCTCTGTGGCCAAGCTGTCAGCCCATGTTATCGTGTTGTGACAGTTCTGGGTTTCCACTGCGGCCGCACCCTTAGTGAAGTTGCTCGATTTGTCGGTATCAACGCAGAATATACAGGGTGACTTAGCAGCCCCTACCTTTGGATTTAATGCAACCTGCAGCACCTTCAAAAAACCATGAGGAAGACTTCCTTGCCAGCCGAGGTGGCAGAGCGGTTCTAGTCGCTACAGTCTGGAACCGCGCGACCGCTACGGTCGCAGGTTCGAATCCTGCCTCGGGTATGGATGTGTGTGATGTCCTTAAGTTCTAGGGGACTGATAACCTCAGAAGTTAAATCCCATAGTGCTCAGAGCCATTTGAACCATTTTTATTTGAAGACTTCCTTTTTATCTCGCTCACCGTATGCAAACTATTCGTCCTACAAAAAAAATGAGACGGACGATTTTGTAGGAAATTTAATATAGTTAAATTTTGTACTAGGATACATTTTCGCTGGAGGTCTTGTTTTTCAAAGTATTCAAGGAAATTGTACAGAAGTGATCTTCAGATGTGGTTTTCTTGAGTAACTCGAAAACTCCAGTGAAAACCAGTACACAACTTAACTGCATTAAATTTCCTACAAGAGGTACTGTAGGACTAATAGTCCGTGCACAGCGAGTGAGATGATGTGGAAATCTTGTGTGCAGTTTTTGAAGTCATTGCAGGTTGCATAAAATCCACAGGTAGAGGCAGGTGAAACTCCCTGTATTTACCAGGACATATACCGTTTGCAGCCATGTAAAACTTTGAAAACGTCCTAAGCAACAACGACTAGAGACAGGACAATCAATTCCTTTAAAACCCGACACGAATTGCTGCCATCAGTGAATACAGGTCTGTCTCAGTCACTTTACAAGAGAACATTGCAAAGTAAAGTGGATGCGATGGACGTTTGGCGTCGGGTATCTCGCGAAATGCTCTTTATTGCTCGTAAGGAAACGTACAGATGCACGCTTTCGGTGGGCCAAGCAACACAGAAAATGGACAGTAGCTGACTGCAGGCATGTAATGTGGTCCGGCGAGGGATGACTTTACAGTTTCTGAATGATACATGACGCCGACTAGATTGACTGGCTAATAATAATATGAAGATGGCATCATCTGTCACAGAAAATTCCAACTCCACTCGTTTTCAAATCCGTTGATGGTGTGCCCGTGTACCAAGTTACGTTGACATCCGACCATGTCTTACAGGTGCTTCACTTTTCTTGATCAGGTGGTGTAATTGTAACTGTTTCCACCAGATGAAATGTGCGTAGTTAACATGTCCGAAAGAACAGATGCCATTAGTGACCGTGCAGCCCCCTAGAATGAAATTACAATTAAATCAATACCATTAACTACTGGCGGGCATTGATATACATCAACGGAGACAGTTGAAAATGTGTGCCCGGACCGGGACTCGAACCCGGGATCTCCTGCTTACACGGCAGACGCTCTATCCATCTGAGCCACCGAGGGCACAGAGGTAGTGCTACTGCACGGACTTATCGCCGGCACGCTCCCTGTGAGACCCAAATTCTCAGGTTATAGTCTACACACTACATTCGTAGTGCCCCTGCCATTATAACCATTACTCGCGGCAGACAATCCATCGACTCCCGTAGGAGTTCAGGCAATTCGTGTGCATCCGCACTGAAGGTCATTAGCCGGTTAGCCTTAACGATATGAAAATGGCATCTGTTCTTTCGGACATGTCCGGATTTTAGTCCCGGTCGGGGCACACATTTTCAATTGTCCCAGTTGACGTATATCAATGCCCGCCAGCAGCTAGTGGTATTGATTTAATGGTAATTTCATTCGGCTAGTAACAAGTTCAACACAAATTGTGCGGAGGATGCAGTTTAGGGGCGAGAGGTTTTTATGAGGTTCTTCAGGTGTTTTTCGTACAGTTTCTTGAGCCCACTCATTCACGATATCGTCAATACGAACCACGATACTAACTTTGTATTCTCTAAGACCAAATGCTGCACTTTCATCTACCTCTCCATGATGTTTATGCTATGCGCACTCCACTCCTCCCAGATGACTAGAGCTGTGTTCACAAGACTGTACACACAGCCTCCTGGCTTGACAAACTCTCAGGCACCATGTAGTATCTCAGCTGATCTAAATCACGTGATCCTAATACCACAGAAAATATTTGGGACCATTTGGAATAGTGGTGGAATTGTAGCAATCGACGTCCGCTCAAGATCTAAGCTCTATGGGATCTAATAATCGATGAATAACTTCAGATGAAAATAGCATACCTGAACAAACTTGCGGAATCTTCCCCTACGAAACTGAGTGTAAGCTGAAGAAAATCATAAAAAATGTAGACATTGTCGTACACAAATAACTATATTTATAACATCCTTAGTATTCAAACACTTAAAGAGCAATACAGAACAACAAAACTTGTGAATAGATCTAAACACCTGGTCATATAGATTACACCAAATGGGCTAGTTAAGCTTCTATGAATACAGATGGAGTAAGCATTCGAAACCATAAAAATATTTACAGCAAAAAGTGCTTTTCTCTACATATCAAAATATCTAGACATGTTTACATGCGAAAAGTTTACTAAACAGACAAATCGGTCGAACGTTATGTTTCATTAAAATCTCGTGATTTGGTCCGTAACTTTTTTGATGAAGGGTAGAGAAACGCTGGTCTTCCGTCGCTGTGTCCTATTGTCCTTAGGCCTCATGTTATTCGGTCGCAAAGTTCTATTTCCTTACTAGAGAACCCATTCTTCTCAAACGTTCGACCGATTTTCAGACCAACTAAGAAAATAGGCCAAGCACTTCGTTCCGTTAAGGATAAACGTCTCCCTCTGTCGGCAAGTGGTGTATACAAGATTCCGTGTACATGTGGTAGGGTCTACATTTGAACTACAAAGAGAAGTGTGAATGTTGATGGAACATAAAAGTATTTGCCGAGTAGGGAAAACAGACAAGTCAGCCGTGGCGGAACAGCTCTTCAGTCGGGTGTCCACGTAGTGAAATTTTCTGAAACTGAAGTTTTATGTACTATGATGAACTATTACCAACGGCTATATAGAGAAGCCATCGAAATATATAAACAGAAAAGAAGAAGCCATGAAACTCAGCGATATATGGACAGTGGTGCTACAGAATCGATAAGAAGTTTTTATCTTTGACATACTAAGATCGATAGTTATATTTTATCCTTGACAAGGTTTATCTCTGCTATCACGTGAAATCCAGACCACGCCGACTTTCCACGGTATTTAGACCGTTCTTCGACGTCCGACTCGTCAGTCGGCAAGACTCAGCACAACCAGGAGCACCTCCGAAGATGTCCAACGTAGCTTTGGACGAATTGTCAGGGATAGAAGAATTCCATGGACCACGGCCATGCAAGAATTCTCGGCAGCTGAAATATCCGGTCGTGAAAGCCGTCATTATCCGAACATCACTAATCCACCCTGGTGGCCGTTCTGTCACAGAAAATTCTAACTCCACTCGTTTACAAATCCATTGATGGTGTGCCCGTGTACGAAGTTACGTTGAAATCCGACCATGTCTTCCAGGTGCTTCACTTTTCTTGATCAGGTGGTGTAATTGTAACTGTTTCGAACAGATGAAATGTGCGTAGTTAACACCTGGATAATTGTCTTTCGAGAACTTTCGCATACGTCTGTATTCTTTGTAACGGTGGTGGAAGGTAGAAACACGTAAAGAATCTAGGAACATTATCGAACATGGTCATTTTAGTGGTTCAGGTGTTATGGTGTGGGGCGGCATAATGTTGCACGAGTGTACCGACCACCACATCTTTGAACACGACACACTCACCAGCAAACGTCATTGTGACGCGATCTTCCGTCCCTATGTGTGTCTCTTCAGGGGAGCGTTCGTCCTTGACTTTATTTTTGTGGAGGACAATGCGTGACGGACACGAACAGTACAGGTGGAAGAGCGAACGAGAGGATATTCGACGATTAGTCTGGTCTGCCCGTTCCCCAGTCTTAAACAACATCGAACACGTGCGGGAGCCGGTTTGGGAAACGTATTGCAGCACGTCCTCATGGGCCAACAGCCATCCAGCAGATGTCAATGTGGCGGAATGGTATGCACTACACAAGAACTCTCAAACTTTGTGGCCAGGATGGAACCATGTTTCAGAGCAGCATTGTCGTCCGTGTTGATCACACAGGCTATGAAGAACCGTGTCCAGCTTTTGGTAATGTACAAGGAATCATAAATCGCGGTGACTTCAGTGCAGTTATTGTCTTTCAATAAAAGTTTTATTTCTCTTCGTTTCGCTGCGTATTTCTTTCAGTTGCTGAGCCGTGCTGCGGCTCGCATTGATCCTGTTTGTAGGTTTCCGCCCTCTGTTGGAGGCCAGTCGGTATCGTTTAGTTGGCAAGGTTGCGGTCTTCTTCTCAGATTGACTGGCGCCAGTCGGTTTCCCAAGCGTTGCCTGTCCGCTAGTGGCAGCAGCGGCTGTTATCGATATGTAGTAACTGTTGTCCTATCGCCGGCCGGGGTGGCCGAGCGGTTCTAGGCGCTACTGTCTGGAACCGCGCGACCGCTACGGTCGCAGGTTCGAATCCTGCCTCGGGCATGGATGTGTGTGATGTTAGGTTAGTTAGGTTTAAGTAGTTCTCAGTTCTAGGGGACTGATGACCTCAGAAGTTAAGTCCCATAGTGCTCAGAGCCATTTGAACCATTTGTTGTCCTATCTTTGTGGCGCGACGTCGTCGTTTTTCCGGATCGTGTGAGTGTGCCAGATCCGCGCAGTGCCAGTATACGCTGGGACCGCTGGTGGCACTCATGGACTGCCGGATGGAAGGGCTGTGGTCACGAGGGGTGCACGACCTCGTCGTAAACCGGATCCAGCAAGCTTTAAGATGAGTGAATTTCAACCCAAGTACAGAAACCTTCACGATTGTGATATCTCGTGATTCTCCTGTTCCTGTTACTGCTGGTAGTGTCGCCGAGGCGAAGAGCAGCGAGTGGAGTGCTTTTTGCTCTGGTGGTAGTGGTTCCTTTCTCGTTCCGGGCGCTCTAAACACAGTATTCTGGAGACTTAGTGCAGACCGCCGGTTCCGGCCTTGGCGTATTGTTCCATAGTTGCATTTGGTTTATCGGACGTCAGGTAACTCCAGCAAGATTGTCATTAGACATTCATTACACTGCCACTAGTCCGAGTTACCATCTTGTGAAGTGAATGAAACTCTTAGCTGCCTATCTCATCACTCGCGATAGTGTTTGTTGCCGGATTTCTCAGAGGTAGATTCCTGGAGCACCGCCTGGATCAGTTGCTCTTTTTTTTTTTTTTAATTAACTTTTGCTATTGCATTTGCTGTTTTACAGGAGGTTTCAATTTTTTTAAATATTTTTGCCGTTCCTGGTGTGTAAGTCCTTCAGCCGTGATTGTGGTCATTTGCCTTAAAATTGTAATTTGGTATTTGTATTTAAGCAGTAAGCCTTTAAAACCTTGTTTACTGCCATTCCTGGGGTCTGATGCCGTCTGCTGTGTTTGTGGCGACTTGGCTTTAATATTTCAATACCTTTAATTTGTAAGTTGCAACGAGTTTTTAAATAATTCTTAATTTATTGCCATTCCTGGCGTGTAAGGCCTTCTGCCCAGATTACAGTGGCTTGCTTTTAAAACATTATCTGTTGTATCTGTATTTAATGGTGATTTGCTAAATTGTAGCTCACTGAAAACACTATTATTTACACATTTGTTTATTCCTTCATTAATAACGTGTAGTATTTTTTATTTAGTGTTGAGTCTGAACTACTGGTTTAAAATAAATTGTGTGTAACTGTGAAGGGCAACCAATAGTAATTGATTACGGCCCCGTCCACAACCGTTACCGAATCCTGCCTTCCCTTGACTATCAGGTTTCAGTTGTCTTCTGTACTACACTGTAGCAGTGCTTTCTATCTATGGTCAAAGTTTCATCGAGATATGTTGTCAGTGACCCATCACGCGTAAGTTCCTTTCGGCTGGATGATCACTGCATTTTGGAGAGTATATCATATCGATCCTATAATGTCCGTAATGAAGCAAGCGTGCCAAAACGTATTCGGATAATGTAGGTAACATATCTGCTCGGAAGATTCGTCTGGCTGTACTTCCGCTGTTATTACTATAGTGTGCTGAAGAGAAACCTAAGTAAACGGGTTTTCCAGCTGCGTCACGATCCCAGTGATTGGTTACACATGATAAAAGATATAAAGTATCTGTAAATATCAACCATCTCACGATGAGTATGTAATGGCTCGAAAATTAGTTAATGTAAGAATAAATGAATTTAAAAAACATTACATAAAGTGACAAGTTGCAATAATACTACAAAGCATCCGCTAGTTCAGCCAAAGCTGTAGGTTCTATGCTTGTAATAGATAATATTAAAAATTTCTTAATTGTTTCTCTGTGTACAACTAATTATTGTGAATGTTTGCTATTTAGCGCGCTCCACCATAAATCATCATCGTCGTCGTCGTCGTCGTGGATGTTTATGAAAAATTAACATATACAGTATCATTAAGTACTGGACTTCTCAAAGGACAACTTTCTAGTGGAAGGTAACTATTACTTTTCAACCGCTGCTGGAAAAGGGAAGAAAGCAGTTCCCATGATTACATTTTACTATCTCATCACAGAAAACTTCGCACGTTTTTTATATCTGTAATGATTCGGTATAGAACTGACGTTTTAATTAATCTCGCAACAGCACTATTTATTTTCCATTTATTTATTTAGGAAGCACATTGATACAAAAAGTACTTTTGCACAAAAGTGTATTGTTTCAATCTCGAATTTCCAATTTACATTTTTGTCGCAGTGATGATCAAACGCCAAATTAAATTACTGCTGTACTCTTTTACACGCCGCATGTTAGTGGCAATAAATTGTGCCGTTGTCCATTTACTGCTTCGTTTTTACGACATCTTTCAGCTGTGTGGAGAGAAATAACTATGAATTTTCATATTATCCAAATGCAAGGTTACACATTTCGGGCAAGTTAAGACTCACGCGCGTTTGTAAAAAACACTCTTCATTGTTGATTATGACTAGTTCTTCTTCAAACTTTTGACTAACATCACGCCAAGCAACACATTCTATTGTCTGTTTATACTGTCATTTCTACCACCGTCATCAAAAACTGAACAGTCTTGTGCCTGGTCCACCCACATTGCTCCGGCCATCTTTCCGTCTTTTCTTTGAACGACTGATCTCCCTACTTCCTTATTTTGTGTGTCTAGTGATATTAGTGTTTTGGTTATTCTTATACTCTCTTTAGGTATGTTCCTGTACTTATACATTCAGTAAGATTAGATACGTTTATTTCAAAATGGCTCTGAGCACTATGGGACTTAACTTCTGAGGTCATCAGTCATACGTTTATTTCAGTTCAAATCAAATGGCTCTGAGCACGATGGGACTTAACTTCTGAGGTCATCAGTCCCCTGGAACTTAGAACTACGTAAACCTAACTAACGTAAGGACATCACACACATCATGCCCGAGGCAGAATTCGAACCTGCGACAGTAGCGGTCGCGCGGTTCCAGACTGTAGCGCCTAGAACCGCTCGGCCTCCCCGGCCGGCTTTAATTGAGTCTTGATATCTTTATTTCTCTTCCTATCTAGTGAAGTGTCTCTAATAGTCGGTTTAGTAGGTGTCCAGCACCCAACCGCAATCAACAGCGTCGTGGCTGCTATGAATGAACGTAATTTAAACAATGTATGCTGCCTTTTAAACGCAGTTCGTTACTGACGCATATGTGATGGCTTTCTGTAGTTTTCTATTCATGTACTACCGACTTCCTAAATTAATATTAAAAATTCGTTTGAGATACGAAACCAACACCAAAACTTCCTGCGCAAACTCACAATCCAGTTGACAATAAATAGCACACTAAGAGGGCGAAGTGCTGCGCAGAATACGTCACATAGTTATTAGATAAATTTTAGTAGTATGCATGCATACTTGCATATATTAGAAAGACATTTTTACTTAAGGCTGTAAACAGTGCAAGTGATTTGGTAGTTTTATCTCTGTTGATTAAACGCGAGAGACCCCCTTAATAGATTGACACAAGGGACGGAATGCAATCAAATTCTTAATTCCTGCTCTAATCGAGTAAAACAAAAACACATATCAATTATAAGACAGACTAATGTCTACCAAGGAGTTCTAACAACACAATAAAAGCAAAAACACAATGAAAACAAACAAAATCGCAAGAAGCACGGAAAATGGTTTAGCTTATACACCTAAGACGCATAACAACAATGCACACAATTAGAGATAAAAATATAAGAAGTCATGTTAATATGAAAAACTAGAACCAAAAAATTTTAGGAAAGACAGTTGAAGTGTTATAGACATGTGGTAAGTTTGGAAGAAGACTGTCAATCACGTGATCTTTGATGTATTGTCCATACAAAGAAGAAAACTGGACGAGACGGAGATCTTGGAAAAAAGGATACCACCGCAAAACATTATGACCATCTGTTTAACAGAGTGTTGGTCCACTACGGAAACACAGTACAGCGGTGGTTCTGTTCGGTGCGGATCCTATAACTATTTGACAGGACTCCAGCACTGATGGCACCAGATGTTTACGTACAGATCAAGCAATTTCCGCAAATTACTGGATGGTGGTTTACAGGCAAGGAGATGGTGCCCGATGTGTCTTCCGATGGATACAGATCAGGCATATCTGCTGGTCAAGACATCAATGTGAATTCACTATATCGCCCCTTAAACCATTGTAGCACGATTCTCACCTTGCAACACGGACGGTTATCTTGCTGGAAGATGTCATCGCCGTAGGGAAAGATTTCAAGCATGTAGCGATGCATGTGCTCCGTAATAATGTTCACGTAATTCAGTGCTGTCATGATGCCTTCGATTACCACCACAGATCCCGTAGAAGCCCAATTCATTGTACCTCAAAACATGATCCTACCCTCACCTGCCTGCCTCTGTGGCGCGGTGTATCTTTCGTTCAGCCGAGGGGTCGTGTGATGTGGGGCTGCATATTCAATAATGGCCTTTGAACGGTGAGCTCCGAAACACTTGTACCTGCACTAGCGTTATATTCTATCGTCAGATCTGCCACATATCGCTGCCTGTCCTGGATTACACTGTCGGGGACCCTCCGACCTTTTTGCGACGAGACGTGGTCATCCAATAACATACGGCCACATGTTATTTCACCAGCCTTCGACCACTTTTCCTAGGTGCTCACGACAGAAGTACGCCAACAGGTGACCAGCTTTACCTTTCCAGAGATTCTCGTTTCCAGCCGCAACGCCACAACAACGTGCCCTTTGTTAAAACCGCTTATATTAGTGGATTTCCGCGTTTATGGTCCGCACCTTCGCTACAATGACTACCCATCCGTCTCCCTTCCGCTTACATTCTTTTCCTACTTCGTTAAGTGCCGGCAAAACCACCAGGAGGCACTTAAACTCGCGGTGGGAAGTGGTCTTAATTTTTTTGTCCAAGCAGTTTATATTTTTCTAGTGGCTGAGATACTAAACGAATGGCGACTGGAAGACTAGGAAGCGTATTTACTTATTTATTGCTCTGTTCCCAAAGGTATTCTACAGAAAATAACACACATAATCGTTGGTATCATCTTTGGTGTTTTACAGAGAGTATATACAAACAAGGAAGCAGTATGCACACTGACACACAAAAAGATTCAACATAAGCAAGTATATTATGCAGCAACACACAATATAAGCTCACTACTTACGATCGGGAAACGGAAGAATTCCACAGATAAATAAACAGAAAATACTAATAGCAGAGCCCCAATAAATGAGAAACACTATAGAACACCAGTTCGAATCACAAGGATATAGAATTTGCAATGCAAAACCAGGACAGAGGGTTGCTAAGCAGTGTCAGCAGTTTGGAACAGGATTTATAGTGAATTTTAAAATAACAAATGCAAATAATTGATTTTCAAGCAGTATCACCAAGAACTGCAATTCTCACTTTTAAAACAATGAATAAAACCTAAACAATTATAAATTCTCATGCTTCTACAAATGAAAAAAATTAACAAAAACGAAGTAAGACGTAGACAAATTTTGGAACCTTCTCGAACAAACTGTGTACGGAATAAATAAATAGAATGTAAAAATCTTATTGGGAGACTGCAACGCTCAGCTGGGAAAAGACAGGAAATGTAAAGATTTAATTAGAAAATTGAGTCCACGTAACTTTACTAACAAGAATGGTCATAGATTTGTAAATATCTGCAGAGAACAAAAGCTTATATCTAAATCAGCATATTTGAAGAGAAAGCCTGATAAAAGTTAATACATGGAAACACCGAGACTGGAGAAAGGGGGAGTGGGATCTAGACCATGTCTATATAGCCAAAAATTTCGTTATGGAAATCTGCAATGTTAAAGTTTTGAAAGGAGTAGACGCAGGCTCAGACCACTATGTAGTTAAAATTAAATTCAAATTCACTCAATTAATAATAAAGAACGGAAAACTAAAAAACAAAATGACGGTATGACCCACATTAGCTAATTAAAAATGAGAAAACCGATACCAACAAATAAGACAAACCATTAAATTAGCAAATGATTTAGAAGAACTGGCACTAAGTCTCAAAAAAAAAAACAAGCCGATAATCTAACTCCCTTAACCCATGAAGAAAATATGCATGGGGGACACCAGAATGTTATAAATTCTATGAAAACAGACACTAAGCATGGTTGAAGTTTCAAGCACACATAACAGAAGAAAATGCCATCAACCTCGAAAATGAAAGAAAAAAATTCACCCAAAACATTAGGAGTATCCAGAGACCATTCCATAAGGACACAGTAAACTCTACACAACATAATTACAACAAAACTAATTCTAGGATCTACTACAAAATGTTTGGTAAACAACTACAACTGTACAACTCAAGAAGAGAAGATCAGGGTCTTTTTGAAATGTAGAAATAATCAAGTGACACAGTCTAGATCTCCTTACACAAGGCTCTGACAAAAATTTGGATGACAGAATAATTCCCTAAACACTGGACCACAGCACCCACTCCACAAGATGGGGGATGAGAGCAATTCGGATAGCTACAAGCGAATCTCCCCTCCAGACTGCACGTATAAGGTTTTATTCAAGATCCTATATGGAAGTCTCGAAGAACAACCAGAACTGGAGTTAGGGAAATACCAAGGAGGTTTCAGACCACGGCGAAGCTGTGCAGAGCAGATCATTAGTTCAAAATTGATTGTGGCATACTGTTGGTAACGGGACAAACCACTGGCAATAAAATTTGCAGATTTTAAGAAGGCATATGAGTGTCTCCGTAGACGTTCTGTATTAAAAATAGTAAGGAATCTGGAACTCCATCCAAAACTAATTAAAATAATAGGACTTAATCTAACCAACACCAACTCGAAAGTGAAGTTGAGAGAAGAAATTTCTGAACTATTCCTCATAAAGACAGGTTTTAGAGAAGGTGACTATCACCATTACAGTTCAATTGTGCACCGGAGTACATAATGAGAGAATGCTACAGAGATAACCTGAAGAACATAAGAATTGGAAGTGCGAAAAACTATGTAAGTTTGGACTGATTAGGATTTGCTGATGATGTTGCTCTCCTAGTGAACAATGCTGACAGAACGAAGGAACAAGTTAAATCACTATAGGAAATAGCGCAGAAAATTGGCCACAGAAAATCATTTGAAAAACAAAGAATGTGCTAACTGACCCACCACTTGCAAACAAAATTACAATAGGAAAACAGGAAATCAGAATTGTCGATCAATTCATATATTTAGATGAAATCATAACATACAATGTAAATGAGAGACTTTCATAACAAAACAGAATAAAAAATGAAGAAATCAAAATACATTACCAAAAACACACACAACAAAAAAAGCCGATCCATAGATGCAGAACTGGAACGTTATAAAACAGTTACACAACCAGAAATAACTTACGGAGCTGAAACCATCTTCATAACAACTGATGTAACAGAAATTGACAAAATACCAAAGATCAAGAAGAATAATTTTGACATGCATAAATAAACATAATGTAAATGGGAGTTGGAGAATAGCTTCAAATAAAAAAATATGCAAGAAAACAGAACCACTAACGAGCACGATCAGGAAGAAACGTATCTGATTCTTTGGTCATGTGATGAGAACAACAGAAAACAGATTTAGTAACGAAATAACAGAAAAGTCGTTGATTAGTAAGAGCAACATTAAATGGCTCACAGAAAGTAAGGAAGATTACGAGAACTCCAAATTGGAGTAGATGACCTAAAAAACAAAACAGAGGAAACCAGAATAATGCAAGACATACAAACCAGATTACTAACGAAGGTCAATAAAACAACTACCGGAAGAGTGATCTCAGACGAAGAAAGAAAGAAAATATATGAAAGAATGAAGAAGTATTGGGCAGACAGAAGAGCAAAACATATTTCACATAATAAATTATATCAATCCTTGTATACCCACTGTAGAATTGAACTGTCTAAATGAATTATTATTGAACTGTATTATATTATTTAATAACAACAATTTGCATAAACATTCGTATAACTGACCAATATGGTCCAATAAAGTCCTTAAAATAAAAATAAATAAAATGATGATTATATTTCAAGCTGAGTAAAAAATATAAAGCCTACAGGAAATAACGAGTATTTATCATAAGGTCCTGCCTCACAGCTTTAAGATATTTTCCGAAAATCATGTTGAACACCGTCAGCCCCTATGGAAATCTTTATTATTGCTACTAGCTTCGCTTTTAACTAACAATCATGAGACGCAAAAAGTTTTCGTCTGTGGCATTTGTGGGAATACAGGGTGTTACAAAAAGGTACGGCCAAGCTTTCAGGAAATATTCCTCACACTCAAAGAAAGAAAATATGTTATGTGGACATGTATCCTGAAACGCTTAATTTCCGTGTTAGAGCTCATTTTATTACTTCTCTTCAAATCACATTAATCATGGAATGGAAACACACAGCAACAGAACGTACCAGCGTGACTTCAAACACTTTGTTACAGGAAATGTTCAAAATGTCCTCCGTTAGCGACGATACATGCATCCACCCTCCGCCGCATGAAATCCCTGATGCGCTGATGCAGCCCTGGAGAATGGCGTATTGTATCACAGCCGTCCACAATACGAGCACGAAGAGTCTCTACATTTGGTACCGGGGTTGCGTAGACAAGAGGGATGAGGTCAGGAGAGCGTGGAAGCCATGGAATTGGTCCGCCTCTACCAATCCATCGGTCACCGAATCTGTTGTTGAGAAGAGTACCAACACTTCGACTGAAATGTGCAGGAGCTCCATCGTGCATGAACCACATGTTGTGTCGTACTTGTAAAGGCACAAGTTCTAGCAGCACAGGTAGAGTATCCCGTATGAAATCATGATAACGTGCTCCATTGAGCGTAGGTGTTAGAACATGGTACCCAATCAAGACATCACCAACAATGCCTGCCCAAACGTTCACAGAAAATCTGTGTTTATGGCGTGATTGCACAATTGCGTGCGGATTCTCGTCAGCCCACACATGTTGATTGTGAAAATTTACAATTTTATCATGTTGGAATGAAGCCTCATCTGTAAAGAGAACATTTGCACTGAAATGAGGAGTCACACATTGTTGGACGAACCATTCACAGAAGTGTACCCGTGGAGGCCAATCAGCTGCTGATAGTGCCTGCACACGCTGTCCATGGTACGGAAACAACAGGTTCTCCAGTAGCACTCTCCATACAGTGACGTGGTCAACGTTACCTTGTACAGCAACAACTTCTCTGACGCTGACATTAGGGTTATCGTCAACTACACGAAGAATTGCCTCGTCCATTGTAGGTGTCCTCGTCGTTCTAGGTCTTCCCCAGTTGCGAGTCATAGGCTGGAATGTTCCGTGCTCCCTAAGACGCCGATCAATTGCTTCGAACGTCTTCCTGTCGGGACACCTTCGTTCTGGAAATCTGTCTCGATACAAACGTACCGCGCCACGGCTATTGCCCCGTGCTAATCCATACATCAAATGGACATCTGCCAACTCCGCATTTGTAAACATTGCACTGACTGCAAAACCACGTTCGTGATGAACACTACCCTGTTGATGCTACGTACTGATGTGCTTGATGCTTGTACTGTAGAGCAATGAGTCGCATGTCAACACAAGCACAGAACTCAACATTACCTTCCTTCAATTGGGCCAACTGGCGGAGAACCGAGGAAGTACAGTACATACTGATGAAACTAAAATGAGCTCTAACATGGAAATTAAGCGTTTCCGGACACATGTCCACATAACATCTTTTCTTTATTTGTGTGAGGAAAGTTTCCTGAAAGTTTGGTCGTACCTTTTTGTAACATCGTGTATACATCATGGCTGTTAGAGGGGTGAAAAGGTCTGTGGACCCATATAGTTCCATTTGATTAACTTCATCTATTCCTGGGTTTCCAGCAAGATTCACCGTTTCGTTCGATGTGGGGGAGCTGTTCCAGTACAGCTGATAAGTCTCTGCAATACTATTCGAGTTTATGGGGAATAAAAAGTGGTCTGAAGTGTGAATGGAAATTTGGATTCAGGTGGGAGCGCGATAGGGTAGTCCGTGCAGCTGTGCAAAACCACTGTGCTAGGGTGGCGCAGTGGTTAGCACACCTGCCTAGCGGCATCCTAGACTTAGGACAGATTTTCATTCGTCGCTTCAGTCTGGATATGTGTATCATATACAGGGTGCGGCAGTGTTCATAGTAGTATATTAAAAACACACCATCAAACAGTGACTGTAATTTATTTATTTACTAATGTGTAAGTCACTGTCCACTGCGTGGATTACTTTTTGAATGTAACTGTTGTCAAATGATGCCCCCTCAGTGAACGCTATCTGAAGATGCTGCAAGACTTCGTTCTTCCCCAATTGGGTATGATCGATGTGGGTGAGGAACAACTATGGTTTCAACAAGACGGAGCGACAGACATTTCCCGGTAGAGTAATTTCCCGTTTTGGTGACATTTCCTGGCCGCCTCCCTCACCTGATCTTTCATGTGCCAACTTTTTCCTTTGGGGCTACCTAAAGCAAGAAGTGTTCCGAACACGTTGTGGCACCATTCCTGAGCTGAAGCATCTCATCAGAACTGCCGTCGGCAGTGTCCCAGGAAATACGTTACGCCGAGTTATGGAACGCTTCCAACGCCGCCTAGATGAATGTCTTGTGCAGAAGGGGCATCATTTGACAGGAGTCATATTCAAAAAGTAATCCCCGCAATGGACAATGAATTACACAAAAGTAAATGGCATACCTTTAACTTTTACTCGACGTAAGAGGTAATAAATAAATTACAGTTACTGCCTGATGGTGTGTTTTTAATATCCTACTATAAACGCTGCCGCACCCTGTATGTTTGAGACTTTAAAAGTTCTCTGGAATGATACGGTTTCATATGATTTATATTAATCATAGGCATATTTCAGATATTCATTTTGCTGAGTTCATCAACTATCATGGTTCCTCAGACACAAACAGCACAACCAACCTCATTGCTCCTACCACTCGATGAAGACTGATGGAAAAATCGTCCAAGTACTACGTTAAGTGAGACGCATAAGCTCAGTGGATGCTCAAGGCTATATCCGCTGTAATCACATGGAAAAACCTCTAACGTTTGATCCGATTGTTATTGAAGGTGTCGTAAAGCGATCATTTCATAAAACGTGTATATGAAATACACATCGGGTGCAGTACTTTCGCACTTGAGAATGTTTAACAGGCATAGTAAAGCAGCCCGAGGAGAAATTCTCTTTTGTTGTAGTAGTGAATGAATGTTAAGACTGAATATGACATTTGTCAAAATAATTTTATTACACTGCTACTTACGAAAAGCTTCGGGATGTCCAACGATAATCAGAAATTTTGAAAAACGAAAGAGATAGAAAAAGAACGAGATACTACAGCAGTTGCCGCTTCACATATACTTCCTATGTTTATGCTTGTCTGAAACTTCGTAAAATACTGTGTCAGTAAGTGACAGACGACGCTACACAGTTATACTACATACCCTTGTGCAGAACTGTGTTTGATCCCATTAATAACCGTTTCTTAACATCTTTAGTACGAAGCAGGAGAGATATGAAATCGGGTAAACTTTTCGTAGTGTAATGAATGCCGCACTATAACAGACATCGTATGAGATGGATGCACCGGTTTTACGCTCGAAAGGAACCGGTAAGCGCTTACTGGTGTTCTGTGGAAACCCTTCCTCGGAACTCAAGCGATGGACAGTTGGAAAAGAGCACTGTTTTGGACTAGAGTTACGTTATTGTGAAAGGCGTATAACTGACAGGGGGGACTCGTCGACTGCCGGCTTGGTGCGCCAGGAAAACTCTTTCTTTCTCTAAACCTGAGCCTCCTTGAGAAGCAACCTTCTTTTCGGTGTGTGACCACACTGAAGTCACCTGAGGACTTCTTCTCGAAGGGATAAGCTCTTTCGTGAGCCATCATCCAGCGGCACAAAACCACGAAGACGATTGCTGGCCGATTGTACTATGAAGTCCATACAGGACAACAGACCAGGAATTCAATATTTTAGTGGCTTTGGGGAGAAAGTTGGCACCCTGTAATCAAGAAGAGGAGAAATACCCAGGAGAAATTATCTATTGCGTGCCACTGATGTGTGTTCACCCAATGATGAGGAGTGTTGACAATATTCAGCACTCGGGAAGAGCAAGAGAGAGGAGGACTGCATCAAAACTAGCGAGCTGGAGAATGTAGGAACTACGATGGTAGCTTGCATGAACACAACTGGACTTTATCGGTAGAGTCACCCAGCGATGAGTGAGACTTTGTGATGGTTCTTTTGGGAAACTTTGCGTTGGGATTTCATAACAAGACTTATAGGTTAGGACGTAGGCCAGTGCTTGACTTTCGTGCTGATCCCTTGAAATATGAGTGTACACCATGATGTTCTGACTCCCAATACAGTCTTTGCTGGATTTAATTCTTGTCCGAAGATCATTATTATTTGTTTCCTTTTCTGAACGCAGTCTACCGTCCCTCACCTGATGGCGCTTTGGCAGTCTGATTCTAATTCTGATCCGAGATTTGACTCTGCTGTCAACGACTCATTCACATGAACACAGTCATCCGGTTGAAAGCCAGTTCCTTGGGCGCCGCCTCTGTAATTCGACCGCGTGCAAAATTTCATCCCGTCTAGAGACCAGACCCTTCGTAAAGCAGCTACATGAGGCGAACACAGCGTTCGTGTATCACTGTCTGTAGACTGCGGCACTAATGTGTTCGGTCTGCAGGAATGGCACAGGCTATTCAATCGCTGACAGATGTCGGTCATTCGCCACGCCCGGCCTGCTCACAGAGATGCAGGAGAACATAACAGCACAAGACACACGCCGCCGTGTATCACGCCCGCCGTCTAACAGCTCTCCACTGCCGACGGCCTATTCAAAAGTTTAGTGAGATCTCTCTGCCGCGTATTCCCCGTGTCCGACCAGTCAGAGACCACTGAGATCCTTTGCTCAAGGATTTGTCTTTTTTGGTTTAATAAACCGTTTTTAAATTTCTGTCCGTGTTTTCTTAGTCACTCAAATGTTTTGCACATATCCAGTAAAGAGATGATTAATATTGATGAAGCCTGACACCCAGCAAATAATATATCTATTATTTTTCCCCACATACCCGCTAAAAATTCCCATTCACCACATTTTGGCGCTCAGAGTGGGATCATTTACATATTCCTTTTGGATTTAGCACGTTGCACGAGTTACCTCCGTAGGAGAATATTTTTAAAAACACGGGTTACAGCGCTGTGTAAAAATTTTACAGACGGTTGATTAGAACTTCATTATTCAGATACAGTGACACCGTACGGATTTGAAGTAGGTCTTTTGTAGCTTACCGACGTCACATCGACTTCATGCTGCGTCCATGCTGAAGAAATCTCTCATGGTCCAACCATAGAAAGGATTTGCCAGCATCTCAGTTACCTGTAACAATAATTAATTTTCATCACTTTGACAGTTCTTGTGTTAAAAAAAGACGACTTTCTTTAAGTGTGCAGTTTTTGTTGACAGTAATCATTAACTGATTCTTATACAGTATATGTTACAAAAGAGATTTGCGTTGTGGAAGCTGCGAATTTGCTGTCACTACGATACTTAGCTGTACACAATGATAGTATGAGCCTAAAATTTGCAATTTGGTGGTTACTTTTGTATGACCCAAATGGGAAACCAATTATATATTGGTCATTTTAATGATACTTGGGCCCCTATTGCTGAAGATAAAGCGATCACGACTAGGGATTTGTAAACAGATTTCACAAACAAGAAGTGGATATTAGTTAAACACGAAAGCTAAAACAAAGACATGCGTCATTAATCTGTGTCCTTCATGAAAAAAACGAAATTAAGTAACTGCCCAGTGCTCTGAGTCTCTTAACCTGGGTTGGAGATAGATTTGTGAACTACTTATTCCATATGGACGAGTATATGTAGCTGCATTAATACGTTACATATGTTGATTGAACAACAGATTTATGTACAGTGGTGGTGAAATGTGAGAATACCATGCTGGCTACATCTACGACAGTCAGAATGCCTGAGGACAGAAGAACGTGCGGTAGGTAGTCGTGATGTAAGTAGGTTGTTTAGGTATTTATGTTGGTAACGCCACGTAGTGCTCTATATAAAAATCGCTGACTGCGCTGTGTGCTGTCTGCGGCTGGTTGGACTCATTGTTGAAATATTTGCTTGTGTAGTGTTGGGCAGTTGGACGTGAACAGCGCTTAGCGTTGGGCAGTTGGAGATTAGCCGCCAGCAGTGGTGGATGTGGAAAGAGGGATGCCAGAGTTTTGAGAGGTTACTAAAAGCGGACGATCTGTATGTGTGTCCGCCAGAAAAAGGAAATTTGTAAAAATTGATGTCATGAATTTATATATATAATGACTTTTGAATGCTATTGAGGTAAATACATTGTTTGTTCTCTATCAAAATCTTTCATTTGCTAATTATGCCTATCAGTAGTTAGTGCCTTCAGTAGTTAAATCTTTTATTTAGCAGGCAGTATTGGTGCTTGCCTTATTGCAGTAGTTCGAGTAACTAAGATTTTTGTGAGGTAAGTGATTCATGAAAGGTATAAGTTCTTGTTGGTCAGGGCCATTCTTTTCTAGGGATTACTGAAAGATTGCGTTGCGCTAAAAATATTGTTTGTCAGTTTAGTGATGATCAGAATAAGTAAAGAGATAACGGTCAGTACGTTGAGTTTTGCTCAGCTGTTTGAAAATCAAATAACGTAGAAGTTTACCAGCACAGTCATGCTTAATTTTTCAAAGGAGACTTTCAGTGATTGTCGTGAGTCCCTCATAGGGTGTCAGACGGGGGATGTTCGCCGCTGACACACCAAGCTCGCCAGCGAAATATGCATCGGTAAACGTAGCAAAACAGAGATGAGCAAATTTAAACAGAGGACTCTAACTTCTTTTGCGTGCAGTCCCTCTTAATTGTATGACCTGCTCCCACCAATACCTTCTTTGTCATCATACCTTAGTTTTATGCCACTGGCCGGAACACATACTAACCTCTAATTCCGGCAACGGCTGTGGAAACTATTACTATTCGTTCAAATTCCATACTTCCAATGTACGTAAATTTGCTATTAAAGGTACTGCAAACATGTGCTATGCGACCTTGCGAATTATGTACTACGGAATCTCCTTATATAACTTTGATCACACAGTATTACTGTGCCTATAATGCAACAAGGAAAATATGTCATTGGGTCACAAAAACCGCAGCGCGGGATTAGCCGAACGGTCTTGGGCGCTGCAGTCATGGACTGTGCGGCTGATCCCGGCGGAGGTTCGAGTCCTCCCTCGGGCATGATTGTGTTTGTCCTTAGGATAATTTAGGTTAAGTAGTGTGTAAGCTTAGGGACTGATGACCTTAGCAGTTAAGTCCCATAAGATTTCACACACATTCGAACACTTCTTTTCTTAAAAATCAACTGCACTAAGCTTATGTTCCAGTAAGAACTCTGGCACAGCTTGTTAAAACACGACTTCTTACTGCCCAGAGTCCAAAATTTGATCAGAAAGTGGAGAGAAGAATATGAAAATCATATATTATTAACGAGTGATATTCTGGCCACTATCTTCCAGCGCAGCTTCATCGTCGCTCTATTACTCGAAAGCTTAGCGCCCGCTGTTTCGTTCGCGTAGAGTATATGGCCCGTATATATTTTTTTGTTTTTATTTAATTGAATTTATATGTTGTTCACAAACTGCAACACCTAAGGTTTTCACGCTAGTTGAGGCCATACAAGCATGGTCTTTTCCGAATATTCCTCTGAGCAGAAAGCGATTCTGATAGCTGGAGTCCAAAGTTTTTGTTAATCATACCTTTTGCGTCCTTGTGAAGATATTTCCTTAGCAACTTTCATCCCCTAACAAATATTTCTTTATATCTAACCAACAAGTGAAATACCAATTATTAATTTAGTTTTAAAATTTAATTCAACGAAATATTTTCTTAAAAATTTTCGTCCCCTATTACACCCACTTAGGGATTCAATTTATAGAAACACTAAAAATATTTTTTTTTAATTTCTAACAGAGAAGTCAAATACCAATTGTCATATATGTAGCCTTAAAAATCCTTCAGCAGTTCTTTAGTAATCATTTATTCTTAAAAACGCTTTCACCCAATATTTTACCTCCTTAATGGTTGAATTTCCAAAAATGCTGAAACACGTATTTTTTAGTTTCTAACTCAGAAATTATATACCAGTTTTCCTACTTTCAAAACTACCTTAATAGCGTCATACTTTCGAAAAGCCTTTCATCCCTTATTTCACCTCCTTAGTTTCTATCCTTAGCGGTTTGGGCTGGGCAATGTTGAGTCAGTCCTTCATTCAGTCAGGACATTGCCTTTTGCATATACAGAAGATCTCACTCGTGTATATAACAATGTATAGCTCCCCTGCTAATACATAAGCTTCGTGCTCTTTGAATAAAAAAAATCTTCACCGTACCTCCGTATAATCTACTCTATAGAACTTCAGCATATATTCAGTTGAACGATGGGATAGACTTACACACAGAGAATGCAGAAAGGCAGCCGTTAAGGGACGGTCCTCAGCCTAAAACTATACGGCGTGATCCAGCTAAAATTTGCACTCGTTTAATGTATAAGTAAGAGGATGACTTTTCATTCTGCAGCGGAATGTGGCTGATCTGAAATTCGTATGCAGGTCTCGACTGCATGTTTGACGGGAATTCGAACGTGATACCTTACGTTTCACTGGCAAGTGCTCTACCAGCTGAGCTATAGATCCATCCTCACACCTACACTTCGGCAAATGCCTCCTCTCCATCCTTCCAGACTTCACAGAAGTTTTCCTGCATGACTAGTGGGTTCCAGGTTCGAGTCCCGGCCCGTTACATAGTTCTGATCTGAGAGGGAGTTTTGATATTGAAACGAGGTCTTCGGTATAGGCTCGTACACAGAAAGAGACAAGTTTGTTGCAAGTTTAATTCAATTAATTGCTGTATCGACATAGTGAACTCCTTTTATAGTGTGGTTATTAATGTTTCCTTACAAGCGTTTCGCAATAATATGCAAGAAAAGAGCTAAAATTAACGAACAAGGCGGCTAGATCGGCTATTACGATGTAAACAAGTTCAAGTTGCTCTCACGTGCAGGCTCCATCGTTGTGTCAAGTCTTTTGATCGTTTCCACAGAAACTGTTCACTTAAACATGATTATATAGTTTTTAACGATACAGCACACTGCACCGTAGTGGCTTTAACTTTTTTTAATATTTTTGATACAACTTTCTAAAATCACAAGTTTAAGCTAAGTGGGGTTCTGATAGTAAGGCAAAAAGTGCATTTGCAAGCTGTCTGTTGGTTCTTAGGGCAATCAACTTTAACTAAGAAAGCACTAAATTTAAACCATTACACAAACCTTTTTCTCCCATTTATATAACAACGTGCTGTTTTTTTTTCTTCCTCGCAGTCGTTTTCACAGAAAACAGGAAATATTTACGGCTTATCAGTTTATAATTAGAATTCTAGGAAATAAACAAGGCTCAAGAGGAGACGAACAGAGAGAGGCCGGGGAAGGAGATTAGGAAGTGTATCCCGTTCCCATACATAGTTATCACTTGCGAAGCATTGCTGGGTTCGTTAGTATTAATATATTTCGTATGTGCGCAATCTTAAAAATTATTTTAATATTTTTGAGGTTACATATGTAACGGTCAATCATCTTTAATAACTTTTTATGAGAGAGTACTACTAAAATTTATTTCACTGTTAATACCATTGCAGTAAGGAGAACACTTAAAACTGAGTAGAAGCTGGAACTTTTATTTTGCAGAGTGTGGCTTTTGATTCTGTGAATGATGGCACATTTGTGATCTGCATGGAACATGAATGCACTCTAAGCGGCAAGGGGCATTGCAATAAAACAGTTTTCAAGTGGCATGCGAAGAGGTCAGAGGGTGTAAAGCCGAGCAGATATTGGTAATTTATAAGGTTCATTAGGGCTGTCAACGCATGTTTTCTCTAGAACAAGAATGAACAACTGAAATACTTGTCAGTACTAATTGTATCTAACTTTTGTGCTAATGGTTGCACGAAAATTCGCCGAATTTTATGAACAGGATGATCGACGCGAACCCCGAGTGAAAATTTACTGGAAATGAAAACACAGGGCCCACTATAAATGATTCATTCGCTTTCAAAGCTGTATGTTTAACGAAGTCTCACGGTACAAATGTGACTGCTGCATGAATAGAACTGCAAGCTTACCAAGTTTGCATTTCGCACTCTACAAGCATTCTATGAGTGGTCGTCTGGTCACACGACCGTACTTAATGCAATAACATCTTGTCAGTTCAAAATGTTTAAATATGTGTGAAATCGTATGGGACTTAAATGCTAAGGTCATCAGTCCCTAAGCTTACACACTACTTAACCTAAATTATCCTAAGGACAAACACACTCACCCATGCCCGAGGGAGGACTCGCATCTTGTCAGTGATTATCACAGCATCATTGATGCGTTCTCTGAGATGTTCCCGTCTTCTTGCCCGTGAGGGTGCCTAATCACGGTCGTTAACATACCCCAAAAGGAAAAGTCACGATGCGTTAGGCCAGGCGAACTAGGAGCCCAGTGAACAGAGCAATATTATGATCTTCACTACTACGCCCAATCAAGAGATGTCAAAGTTCGTCGATTAGGATGCGACGAATAACCCTGCTCCAATGATGGGGTGCCCCGTCTTCCTGGAGGATGAAAATCATTGAAATCAAGTCAGATGTGAAAACTTTTTGCAAAGAAAATTCCGCACTGGCTGTATGAATGTTTTTCATTAAATCTGCGACAGGTTTCGCACCACTTATCGGTGCATTCCGGGCAATCTGTACAAAAAAATAATATAATAATAGCTCATATAAACTGTTCGATCCCCCAATTCTGAGGTATAAATTAAACTTTTGAACAACCAGTTTTTTGAATGAAACAAGAAAGTACTCGCATACACTATTTATAACATAGTAACGTTGAACATTGCCCTGTAGCCACTCCTCACCATTCCCACCATTCACGTCCAATATACCGTCATCCGGTAGAAGCGATAGTTAAAATTTAAAAATCATTTTTAAAATTTTTGTAAATGATGGGAGCCTCAATGGCCCTGAAAATAAAAATAAAATACGATGCTGATAAAACTCCCCTAAACACGAACGACGAAGAGCGGAACCTTAGCACGAACAAACAGCGGAATTAGGACCACGTAAACATATCAGAACATACCGTGCAAGCTGAGAGGAGCCTCACGGCAGCGGACACGGCCTGACTGACTGGCCGAAACCCGGAAAGCGCTCACGCAGTGGCGCGAGAATCGCCAGAGGCCGGATGACGTGTACAAGGTGTGAAGAGTGGGGTGTGCTGAACATTTGATAGACAATTCCTTATGTCTATTTTTTTAAAGAAGTTTAATACCATTCTAGGTGGCCAATATAAAACATGGCAGTTCGTTATAACCATAAGAATAATAAATTTGATGGTTCTGAATGCGTAAGGCCCGGAGTACGCATAAAAGTATATAGGACAGAATCTACTAACAAGTAAGTTATAGGGGTAAGGCTACCTGTTTCAGTAATCGAAATTCTCTAAAAGACCCTTGTGCCTCAGATCCGACTGGGCAGTAAGTGAGGAGCGAGGGGATTTCTTCAGAACTCTGGAGATTTCAACATCTTCCAAAACATTAAAGGTGTTGCCCTTATTTTCCAACTGTTACACCCGCATGTTGTTCTGGATACCGGTGATATGGTGACCCGTTTCCCGCAGATGCGCACCTATGACCGATTTTGAGCCTGGGTCGCTGATGTGCTCCTTAAAGCGGGTCTCAAAATTTCTTCCTGTCTGGCCTACGTACTCCGCATCATTCATCACAGCCGATACTATATACCTCCGACGACTTGAAACTATTCCATGTTACAGCTTCTTTGTGTCTGAACTCTGAGGAGAATTGGGGGATCGAATAGTTTATATGAGCTCTTACTATATTATTTTTTGTACAGATTGCCTGAGTATGCACCGATAAGTGGTGCAAAACCGGTCGCAGATTTAATAAAAATCATTCATACAGTTAGTGCGGACTTTTCTTTGGAAAAACGTCGAAGTTTGGCTGTGGTTGCCCGCCCTACAAAACAAGATGTGGAAACAATTGCAGCTGCAACATATCAAGGTGAAACTGTTCGCGTCACATTACTGGCACAGAAGAAAAACAGCACATACAGCTTAGTCTGTGACATTGCACAGAAAATATTACCCTTCGGTGACGCTCCTACATATCTCACAATTTCATGAGGATTTTCAGTGCCCAACACTCTTACGTAGTAGCCGTTGACCTTTGCAGATAAATGGAAAGTTTCTTCGTCGCTGAGTATTAACTTGGAGGCGAGAAGTTCATGGTCAAGTGCTTCCTGCATTGTGACGTAAAATTCAACGCACCGGCCAAAATCTTCGCTTTTTAGTTGTTGCTCGAAACGCAGACGGCACGACTGCAATGTAATCGCCGTTTTCTGCGGCATTCCAACTTCGTGGCTTGCGCAGAGCGTTGGCTTTTTTGTACTGGGCACGGATATTTCCCTCAGTCTCTCCGTTGCACGTGACACACTTTGTCGACCAGTACTTTTCTGTTCTACAGAGACAACCGAACTAAATTGTGAGTAGCAACGCACTATGATCTATTTAAAAAGCCATTCTTTTCTATAATTCCTTCTGAATGCACACTACAGACAAAACATTTCGCATATTCCAACATACAAAAACTGTTTTCAAGGCACTGCATACGTATCCCCAACTGGTGGGCATAATGTGAACTCGGTGAGTTTACGTTTCTATTCATGCATCACTCATGTTTGTAAGTGTAAAAATTTGGAAAATGCAGAACTTTGAATACAAGTGAATCATTTACAATATCCCCGACTTTCTCCTCTTACATAAAATTGTTCATTTTATATCTATTGTATTGAGCATCAAGTGTTATAGTTGCGACAATGTGGAAATGGTATGAAGTACAATTGTCTTTATAAGTGGAATCTCTTTGCGATTATCTCTTTAATTAAAGGTGACATAACTGAGAAGTGATTTAAGCCAAGAGCTACGATTTCAAATTTACAGTACATATGTTGTTGTTGTTGTAGTCTTCAGTCCTGAGACTGGTTTGATGCAGCTCTCCATGCTACTCTATCCTGTGCAAGCTTCTTCATCTCCCAGTACCTACTGCAACCTACATTCTTCTGAATCTGCTTAGCGTATTCATCTCTTGGTCTCACCCTACGATTTTTACCCTCCACGCTGCCCTCCAATACTAAATTGGTGATCCCTTGATGCCTCAGAACATGTCCTACCAACCGATCCCTTCTTCTAGTCAAGTTGTGCCACAAACTCCTCTTCTCCCCAATCCTATTCAGTACCTCCTCATTAGTTATGTGATCTACCCATCTAATCTTCAGCATTCTTCTGTAGCACCACATTTCGAAAGCTTCTATTCTCTTCTTGTCCAAACTATTTACCGTCCATGTTTCACTTCCATACATGGCTACACTCCAAACAAATACTTTCAGAAATGACTTCCTGACACTTAAATCTATATTCGATGTTAACAAATTTCTCTTCTTCAGAAACACTTTCCTTGCCATTGCCAGTCTACATTTTATATCCTCTCTACTTCTACCATCATCAGTTATTTTGCTCCCCAAATAGCAAAACTCCTTTACTACTTTAAGTGTCTCATTTCCTAATCTAATACCCTCAACATCACCCGACTTAATTCGACTACATTCCATTATCCTCGTTTTGCTTTAGTTGATGTTCATCTTATATCCTGCCTTCAAGACACCATCCATTCCGTTCAACTGCTCTTCCAAGTCCTTTGCTGTCTCTGACAGAATTACAATGTCATCGGCGAACCTCAAGTTTTTTATTTCTTCTCCATGGATTTTAATACCTATTCCGAATTTTTCTTTTGTTTCCTTTACTGCTGCATGGGGGCTTAATTATAATAAAATGCAAATAAATTTAATTTTTTGATTTTAGTAGCTGTCTGTTCGATTACGAAGTCTCGTAAACGGTTGGCCCTGACTAATATTGTACGCAATCTGACTGCATAGAACAACAACAAAGAATGAAATGGAAATTTTCATTAACACAATTAATTAATTAAGTCCCCAGCAACTATAAAACCTACGAAACCAAAGCACAAGTGTAACTGTTCTGTGTGTGGAAGTATGACTCAACGTACGCATCTGGCACGGTTCTTCTTCAATAACACAAGAAATTTTAAATATCATTTATACTGAATTAATTAAAGAAAATAAAAATACCCTAATTACTCAAGAGAACCAGAATTACACTCTAATCCCAGAACACAAGCCAGATGCTTTGTTGACTGAACCTGTAATGAAGCATTATTTACGACATTAAATAATGAAAAATAAATCAAGTTTCGTTACCTTCATATATTGACCAAAATCACTCTAATCATTACAATATATCTCCACACCGACTCGCTATTACCACATCTCAACAAGAACTTTTCAGTATCACATCTCAGCAAGCACTCCCTACTAGCACATCTCAACAAACACTCTCTGCTACGAGTTCTTAACAAGCACTGACTACCACGAGCTCTCCCCAAGCACTGCCCACTACGACATCTCAATAATCACTGCCAGTGGAGGCGGCGGAACAATACTCTCTAGCGCGATCTCTGGCGCTGTGGCTCAGTGTAGCCACCTTTCATATGCCCTTCCTCCACAGGCTAGAATTTGATGGTATTTTTGCCAGCATTGGTGGTGAAAATACCACCAAATTCGTCAAAAAAAATACAGACAAAAATAAAAGATAATATTAATGCGCAAATATCACATACTAGATAAAATTTTGGCTTTGCACTGACCTTTCAATAACCTAATATATAAAATACAGTAAGCAATACAAATTCCTTCATACATGTGACTTTACATAACAGTTTACACAAGTATTATGTGGTTAAACAGTTCAATCAATAGCGTCAGCAATGACGAATATGTGCAGGTAAGAGTCTCATAACTTTTCACAAACAGTAATACACAAAAAAATCAGTTTATACAAATATTCACATAAACGCTTTCCATAGCTCAAGAAACAAGTAGTTGACAGTTCCAGCAGTAGCACCCAGCAATGGTCAACAGGTGCAAATACCAACAAGTGACATTTTTTCAGTAGAAGCAGTTCCATTAGTGGCACCAGCAATGTTGAACAGGTGCAGACACCAACAAGTAACACCATTTCAGTATAAGCAGTTCCATTAGTGGCACCAGCAATGTTGAACAGGTGCAGATATCAACAGGTGACATCTTTTCAGTAGAAGCAGTCAATCAGTGGCACCCAGCAATGTTGAGCAGGTGCAGACATCAACAAGTAACACCATTTCAGTATAAGCAGTTCCATTAGTGGCTCCAGCAATGTTGAGCAGGTGCAGACATCAACAGGTGACATCTTTTCAGTAGAAGCAGTCCATCAGCGGCACCCAGCAATGTTGAGCAGGTGCAGACATCAACAAGTAACACCATTTCAGTATAAGCAGTTCCATTAGTGGCACCAGCAATGTTGAGCAGGTGCAGACATCAACAAGTAACACCATTTCGGTAGAAGCATTCCATCAGTGGCACCCAGCAATGTTGAGCAGGTGCAGACATCAACAAGTAACACCATTTCAGTATAAGCAGTTCCATTAGTGGCACCAGCAATGTTGAGCAGGTGCAGACATCAACAAGTAACACCATTTCGGTAGAAGCAGTCCATCAGTGGCACCAAGTAATGTTGACCAGGTGCTGACCGCAGTCCATAAAATTCACTATCACTAATCACACTGTTCATCAGCAGAAATTAAACATGTCCTAGTGGCATCCACCATGTTGAAAAGTGCAGCACCATCACTAATCAGACAGTTCAGGCATGAACAATAGTTTGAATACACATACAATGCTTTTACACTAAACATACAAATCATAACAAACACACAAATGATATCAGATAATTGTCCTATTAACTATTACAATACACAAATACCAGTAAACCTATAATATTTATGGGTGTCAGTGCAAGCCACAACAACAAGTGAAATAATATTTAGGAGATAGGTTGGGATCACTTCTCTGGGATTATAAAAGGAAAACACACAAAACACACTCACTCATCTTTCATCCACATTTAGTGCTACTGTGTAGTTGAATAGTGTTAACTGTGTAAATGCAATTCTGTCAAAATTTTATGTTCATCATGTGTATCAAGTAGTAGTGGCAGCAATGTATAACAGTCAATAATAGTTAGTCAACGTCATAGTCATCATGTCAAGACCAATGTTTGCCAAGCCAGATCAAAATGTACGGTTGCTGAACAACTGTCAGTGAGCCAAGATATGCAAATGCTTCCTCTCTCCAAAAAAAAAGTATATACTGCTTATTGATTTAACAAAGTGTGTGTGTAGACAATCTTCTTTCTACTTGAGTGTTCTAGTCTGCCATCTTCATCCTCCTTGTTCCATATAGACCAACAAAAAAAATATGCTCCTCACTTACTTCACCTCTTATCCACCAAACTCCAATAATCATCAGCATTACATAATCTCAATACTTCAATAATACCTCATTTACCTTACCTCTTGTCCACGAAACTCCAATAATCATCAACTTCACATAATCTCAATACCTCAATAATACGTCGATACATATAAACCTCAGCACCAATATCATTTCACTTCCATAACAACTCTTTCCTCTAGTCAGTCACCTCGAACAAGTACAGACAAAATCCTAGTGCAACTTCAATTCAGCATCCCATACAATCCGAAGACACAGTGTCCACACACAACCTCTGTGTAATCCATCTGACACAAATTTTCTACTCATTATAAATTATAAGATACATTTTGGTTCCTTGTCCATCATTAAATAAAAGAAATGCATACATGACCTCTAACAGACTTAGTTCGAATAACTCTCAGTAATTAAGTACGATTACGGAGTGTGAATGAACATAATATTTCACAGTGTGTACACCACTTCAAGAATCATGGCAAACAGAAGCAAACATGTGGAGTATTTCTTGTGTCAAGTGTCACTTCCTATTTCAATTACTCACGAAAAATGCAGTGTAATAACTGTCAATGGTCTAACCCTAGTGTTGGTATGTCATGTCGTTAGCTTCCTTCCTATTAGCATAAATTTATACAGCTTCCATAAAACCTCCAGCCCATGTGACTTCTATGAAGTTTCTTGTACTAATGTCGTTCGTAGCATTATAGCAGTTCATTTTCTTATCTTAAAAATATCAGGCACTGAGCGTAAGCAAAACATGCAGTAGCGAGTAAATATACCAGTAGAGAACAGAATGTCAACAAGTGGATGCAGCACAATCCCTATAACGAGGCTCTGCCAAGCAAACAATCTATAATTAATACCATAGTGTGACCTAAACTCTATGTTCATACACAGTATATCAGCATTTCTATATACCAAATTAAAGAGTAGTTATGACAACAAACAGAAATGTGTAAATATGCAATCCATACGCAAAGCAGCAAATATGTATCTTACATAATAAACAGGTCATTATCATCATATCAGCATAAGCAAATAAATGTTCATACGTAATCTTAATAAGTAAACATGAAGGCGCAAGCAGATAAATCACAAAATATATCTTACATACATAACCACAGTCAGCACAATTAATCAGTTGACAATTACAATTTAAATAAATAAGCACAGCAGGCACATAATAAAAAAATATAACATCAGTGAAAAAGCAGTGCAGCCAAGCGATGCATAATATACACAAGTAATAACACTGTTCATTAATCAATAATTGTCAAAATCAGCAAATGTACACAAGCACATCGCTTCACAAGTAAATCCATAGAACACGAAATTTAGCACAAAGTATGAGTCACGTAATCGCAAGCAGCAAATTACGTCTAAAGTACGTACCTAAGTGGAAATATGTTACCTGAAAAATAAACTCAATTAATAGTTACCTTTTTAGTTTATTAGTTTCATCTTCGAAATTACATTCTTCCTGAAATTTTCTCGATAGTAAGTCCTCTTAACGTCGGACACACACAGAATTTACCTGAAGGTCTTAAATATTTTATACAACCGTATCCTGAAAAATACTGAACGTTAATAACATAATTTATAAAGTCACCATAGCTTTATACTGAATTTAATCCGAGAAATTAGATTGTGTATTTGTTTACGTCTGTCAGTGCATTCGCACTGAGCGCTCGATCAGCTGTAGACGCGTGGCGTAGGCAGTGATTGTTTGCGGTCAACGACTGCCTTGTGCGGCGCGCAGACTGACTGTTGCTTTGAGTATGTGCCGCCGCCAAAACACAGCGCGGTATCCTTGTACTCTCTCCATGTTTACGTAAACTGTTGGTTTCTCACAAGTATGTCATTCCACAAAAATTTTTACGTTAGATATATGATGTATTCACTTAGAGCGCCGAGATTTAAGAGTTTCTACTTCGACAGTGTTATCATGAATGATTTTGCGAACTCTATATGGACCGTTATAAAGCAGAAAAAATTTGCGACACAAGCCTTTTCCTTTGTGAGATAAACGATGGGACTTAATTAATACCTTTTGACCAACTGACAAAATTTTTAAACGACCAGGACGTTTAGCTGATTTCTCTCTTCTAGCAGCCGCAGACGCAATATTTCGTAGAGCCAGGTTGACAACTTCAGAATGCCGCAGTTTCCGTGAAGGCGGAAAAGGAACGATTTCAGAAATGCGATTTGTTGGTACTTTATTTTTTAATATCCGTATAGGCGGTAAAGAAGTTGAGTCATTAGGAAGTTCATTCAGAATGTTTTGAAAAATATGAAGATACTGATCCCAAGTTCTGTGATTCTGATGACAATAAAGACGGCACAATTTATTGATTTCCTTCATCCATCTCTCTGAAGCATTAGATTGAGGGTGAAAAAGTGAAATAAAAATTGGTTTAATCTTACGACGCCGTAGAGTACGAAGCCAAATTTTAGAGCGAAACTGTGATCCTTTATCTGATATAACCTTATCAACATGACCAACTTCTTTAAGAAAATGTTTGATGAAAGCATTAGATACTGAACGAGCTGTTGCTTTGCGTAAAGGTGTAAAACACACATATTTTGATGTCAATTCCACTGCTACGAAAATGTACGCAAAACCATTAGTAGAACGAACCACTGGACCGGACAAATCGACTGCAGCCATGTCCTTTAATTTCGCTGGAATGATAGGAAACAACGGTGCTCTGTGAGAAACAGTTGGCGGCTTAGCCTGTTGACATAATTTGCATTTGGCAAGAACAGAACGAATACGTTTTTCCATATTACTGAAGTAGCAATTTTCTCGTAATTTATGAAAGCATTTTCTGGGACCAAAGTGCGCATAACTAAAATGTGTGTACCAAATCAATTTATTGACCCACTCATCAGGAATACAAACTAACCAAACAGAGTTGTCGACCGATTTTCGTTTGAAAAGAATATCATTGCGAACTAAATAATACTGTCTGATCGCTACGCTTTCCTTTCTCCTCCACTTCTCCTTAATGTCCTTCCAGATTGGATCCTTATTTTGCTCCTTAGCGATGTCCTGGAGCGAAGACGAAATAAAGTTCTCAAACGCAACACCTTGAATGTACATCAAACAATAATGGTTTTCTTTGCAGTCCTCTTCAGCACTTTGTTTCCAACCCATAGGTGCACGTGATAAAGCATCAGCAAAAATATTTGAAGATCCCTGTATGTAAACAATACTAAAATCAAATTCCTGTAGGTACAACGCCCATCGTGACAATCTGCCATGAGTTAATTTTGTCGGCATAAGAAATTCCAAAGCTCGATGATCAGTGTAAACCTTAGTATGTCTACCGAACAAAAATGTGCGAAATTTTGTGAAAGCCCAAACAACAGCCAAAGCTTCAAGTTCCGTAATCGAATAATTCTTTTCGGATTCAGAGAGAACACGACTTCCAAATGCAATAGTCTTCTGTACTACAACGCCGTTTTCTTCTATCTCTTGAAATAAATGTGCACCTAGGCCTTTGTATGATGAGTCCGTCGACAAACAAAAATCTTTAGACAAATCCGGATGTGAAAGAAGTGGAGCAGCAACTAAAGCATCACGAAGTTGTTCAAATTCTGACTGAGCTTCCTCATCCAAACACCAATTAGAATTCTTTCCAGATAGTTCACATAAACGAGGTGTGGCCAAATTGTCCAATCTAACAAAGCGTCTAAGAAAATTACAGACACCAAGGGAACTACGAACATCACGTTTTGTGGTAGGAACAGCATAATTACGAATAGCGTCTAGTTTTTCTGGATCAGGGAGAATACCTTCTGTAGAAATAATGTGACCGAGAAATTTCACCTGAGAACGACCAAATTCAGATTTTCCCAAGTTCACTGTCATGCCAACTGTGGTGTCACCGCTAGACACCACACTTGATAGGTGGTAACTTAAATCGGCCGCGGTCCTGTAGTACATGTCGGACCCGCGTGTCGCCACTGTGTAATCGCAAACCTAGCGCCACCACATGGCAGGTCACAAGACACGGACTAGACCTCGCCCCAGTTGTACGGACGACATAGCTTGCGACCAGACGTACCAAGTCTTCCTCTCATTTGCCGAGAGACAGATAGAATAGCCTTCAGCTTAGTCCATAGCTACTACCTAGCAAGGCGCCATTTGTATCAGTGCTTATAGCTTACTACTATTCAAGAGATGTATTCCAACAAGAGAATAAAAGTTAAGTAACATCTACGTACTTTTCCTCTTATTCATTAATAAGTCTCATGTTCCAGAACTTCAAGCCCGTCTGCGTTAGTTTAGCGTGCACCTAGCTACCTCATTGTGTCTATGCTGTATGAGCTAGACACAACATTAATTGGCGACGAGTAAAAGAGTTTGTATTCATTCGTTTGTGTCATGGCTTCGCCACATTCTCCAGATGTACTGTCCGAATTTTTTCGCTTGCAGAATCAGCAGACGCAGGCGTTATTGGAAGCCCTTGGACAGCTCGTCCAGGGTCAACGTGCGCTGCAAAACGATGCGGCAGCCGCCGCTTCTTCGCTACCGCTGCCACAAAACGCTGTTGCACCTCCTTTTCGGCCATACGTGGCGGCCGACGAGACCTGGCAAGAGTGGTCTCGCCAGTTCAACTTTCACCTAGCAGCATACAGAATTCAAGGTAAAGAGCGGCAGCCGTTTTTGCTTTCTTGTGTCGGTGTGTCTACCTACCGTGTGATAGTGAAATTGTTTCCCCGACGCGACGTAGCAACTCTGACCTACGAGGAAATTTTGTCTGCTTTAGATGCCTATTTCAAAGAAACAGTTAATGTAGTTGCAAAACGGTATACGTTCTTTCGTACAAAACGTACGGCCGGTCAGACTAATAGGGAGTGGGTAGCAACTTTGCAAGGACTTACTAGGGAGTGTGCCTTTGAATGTGACTGTGGCCTCCCTTATTCAGACACTATGGTGCGTGATGCAATAGCACAGAACGTTTCTGATGTTCGCATAAGGGAACAGATTTTGAAACTAGTTAATCCCTCCCTTCAACAAGTGATAGACATATTGGATAGGCAAGACACACTTGACTTTGCTCAGGCATCATTTGAAACTTCGCCAGCAGTGTGTCACATTAACGGGCCCGCCGGGCCCGCTGCACGGGACGCTAAACGGCCCTCGCGCCCGTCCGCACAGCAGCGGCAGCCTACCTTGCAAACACGTGCGCCGCGTAAGCAAGCAACTGCAGTGAAATCATGCCCGAGGTGTGCAACTAGACATTCGCGTGAAAATTGCCCGTCACGCCAAGCTATTTGCTTTTACTGTCAAAAGAAGGGACATGTTCAAAGTGTTTGCCAGAAAAAGCTTAGATCAGACAATCACAATAATTCCAGGCCCTTTGCTTTGCGCCGGAATCGAACCCAGGACAATCAGGCTCGTGGACCTTCGCCCATGGACATTCATGTAGTTCATTCCCACCCGTCCAGTGACACTTTAGCTAACAGTGACTGTGTTCGTCCCACCAAAAGTGTGCGTCGACGTCGCCGGAAATCCCGTAAAGTCGCAAGTGCTTCTGTACCTGTATCAGTTCAAATTGCACGTGACAGTCGCTCTTGTCGTCAGCAGGACAATAAACTTTTTGTGGACTTAGACTTTGACGGCAAAGTGATCCCATTCCAGCTCGATACCGGAGCTGCAGTTTCATTGATTAATCACGACACGTACAAACAACTGGGCCAACCGCCATTGCGTGCCGCAAATGTTAAGTTACATAGTTATTCAGGACAGCCGATCCCTGTGTTAGGACAGTGCAGCCTTCTTGCAACATACAAGGGACAAACAAAACTTGTGTCATTTTACGTTCTTCGTTCTTCTAGTGCAGTGAACTTGTTTGGTTTAGATTTGTTTCAATTGTTTAATTTGTCTATAGTCAATCAGGTCCTATCCGTGAATCAGACTGTGCCTTCCGCCAGTGTTTCTAGTCTTTGTGAAGAATTTGCAGACATTTTTGCACCGGGCCTTGGTTGCGCTAAGAACTATGAAGCACATTTGGAATTGAAAGACAACGCGCAACCGAAATTTTTCAGAGCGCGCAATGTTCCCCACGCATTGCGTGATGGGGTCGCAAGAACATTGCACGATTTAGAATCTCAAGGTGTAATTGAACGTGTGCAGGCTTCTCTCTGGGCCTCACCCTTAGTAATTTTGCCAAAAACCTTCCGGAAAATTGAGACTTTGTGTGGACTTCAAGGCAACTGTGAATCCACAACTTGTGACTGCTACTTTTCCTTTGCCCCGCCCGGAAGATCTTTTTGACAAACTGTGCCCGGGAAAATATTTTCCAAATTGGACCTAGCAGATGCGTACTTGCAAATACCTGTGGACGAAGAATCCCAGTGCGTCTTAGTGGTTAACACGCATCTTGGCTTGTATCGCTTCAAAAGACTGCCATTCGGGTGTGCATCCGCCCCTGCATTGTTTCAGCAATATTTACTAACTGTGTGTGCGTCGGTCCCTACTGCTGCGAACTATCTGGACGATATTGTGATCTCAGGAACGACAGAAGCCGAACATTTGCAAAATCTCCGAACATTATTTCAGGTCTTGCGTCAAAATGGTCTTCGCTTGAGGAAGGACAAATGTGTGTTTTTTGCTCGGGACTTACCCTACCTGGGGCATGTCATAAATGCCCAAGGTATACATCCGAGTCCAGAGCACCTCCGTGCCATACAGGACTTACCTGCTCCGCAAGATTTGAAACAGCTACAGAGTGTGTTGGGTAAAATAAATTATTATCATAAATTTTTGCGCAATGCTTCTTCCATTTCAGCTCCGCTTCATCGCTTACGCCGTAAAGGTGTTCCGTTCGTCTGGACGACGGAATGCGAACGCGCCTTTCGCCAGTTGAAATCGGCGTTACTTTCAAATACTTGCCTTACGCCATTCGATCCCCGAAAACCCCTTTTGTTGATGGTAGATGCATCGGATTTCGGGATCGGTGCTGTGCTTGCGCACAAAGATGGTTCGCATGATCGCCCTATTGCCTTTGCGTCCAAATTGCTCTCATCTGCGCAAAGAAATTATTCACAGATAGAGAAAGAAGCTTTAGCTCTCGTGTTTGGTGTTACCAAGTTTCATGATTTCTTGTATGGTCGTCACTTTACCATCATCACGGACCACAAACCTTTGACATCGCTTTTTCATCCGACCAAGCCTGTACCTCCGCGTACAGCGCAGAAATTCATTCGCTGGTCACTTTTTCTCTCGCAGTACCGCTACGATATCTTGTATCGGTCCACTGCTAAGCATGGAAACGCTGATGCGTTGTCCCGTTTGCCTGTTGCTGAGGATAAAGCATTCGATTCTTCCGAACTTGCTTGCATGTTCATTGATTCGGAAGCCGATGACGTGGTCGCATCGTTTCCGATTGATTTTCGTCGTGTAGCTACAGCCACAGCTGCTGACCCTGTCCTTGCTACTGTTTTGCGTTTTGTTGCTACGCAATGGCCCTTGTCAAAGTCACGGATCGAAGATCCTTTGGTTCGCCGTTTTTTTGTTCACAAGGAGAGACTTTGTGTACGACGTGGTGTTTTGTTGTTGCGTTCTGATAATGATCAATCCCGAGTCGTGGTCCCACGATCGTTACAGTCCTCTGTCTTAAAGCTTCTTCACCAAGGACATTGGGGTATAGTGCGTACGAAACAACTTGCTCGTCAGCACTGTATTTGGTTCGGAATCGATGCTGCGATTACAAATATGTGCTCCTCTTGCGTGGCGTGTGCCGAACAACAATCCGCACCGCCGCGGAAATTCTTTGCATGGCCGAAAGCCACTTCCCCTTGGCAACGCTTGCACATCGATTTTGCTGGTCCGTTCTGGAATGCTCGATGGTTGGTTGTGGTCGATGCTTTCAGTAAATTTCCTTTTGTTGTCCGGATGTCTTCCACGACGTCTTCTGCCACAATCCAAGCCTTGTCTGGTATCTTTTGCATTGAAGGTCTTCCGCAGACTATTGTTTCCGCCAATGGCCCACAATTCATGTCCGCAGAATTTCAGTCATTCTGCAAGGCCAATGGTATTCAACATCTGACATCCGCGCCGTTTTCGCCTCAGTCCAACGGTGCCGCGGAACGATTGGTCCGGACTTTCAAGTCACAGATGTTGAAGTTGAAAGAGTCGCATTCTCGGGAGGACGCTTTGTTGCTCTTTTTGTCTTCGTATCGCTCTCAGCCCCGCGATGGTCGATCGCCGGCTGAGTTGCTCCATGGTCGTCCTCATCGCACCATGATGTCTTTGCTGCATCCGCCGCATCAGGTTCCTGTGCAGCGGCAGCCTCCTGCTTTTGCTCCTGGCGACGTTGTCTATTATCGCAACTATCGCGGTTCACAGCGTTGGATCGCAGGGCGCATTCTTCGCTGCCTCGGCCGCGCGATGTATTTGATTTTGGGGGCCTCTGGTGAGGTGCGTCGGCATCTCACTCAGCTGCGCCTCTGTCGTCGCCTGGGTTCTGCCGCTCCCCGTCTGCTTTCAGCGACGGGGCCGTCCGGTCAGCGCCTTGGGGACCCATCTACTGGCTCGCCTCATCCCCAGGTGTTACCGACGCTGCCTTCCATTTTGCCCCATGGCGTCGCGCCGCCACCGCAGCCGCCGCCGGCGCCGCCCGCAGTGGACGCGTCGCTGCAACCGCCTGGCGCCTCCCTGGGTCACGCGCCGCCGCTGGCTTCCCGTGACCAGCCGTCCTCCGCCATGGATCTCTTGCCCGCTCCGGACCAGATGTCGTCTTCGCCCGTCGGGTGCTCCGACCACATGGAGGTCGACCCTTCGGCCCCTCTTGTATCATTACGTGCGCATACACCGCATGTTGACGTGCACCCTGGACTAGGTTTGCAGGCGTTTCCTAGCTCCCCTCGGACCGAATGGCCGGGTGCGGGTGGCACAGCCTCGCCTGTTGTTAGGCTCCCCACCTCATCGCATACGTCAACATGGGGTCCTCCCCACGGCGGGCGGAAGCCTTATCTCACGACCGTTCGCCGATTTGCGGGGGAGGAATGTGGTGTCACCGCTAGACACCACACTTGATAGGTGGTAACTTAAATCGGCCGCGGTCCTGTAGTACACGTCGGACCCGCGTGTCGCCACTGTGTAATCGCAAACCTAGCGCCACCACATGGCAGGTCACAAGACACGGACTAGACCTCGCCCCAGTTGTACGGACGACATAGCTTGCGACCAGACGTACCAAGTCTTCCTCTCATTTGCCGAGAGACAGATAGAATAGCCTTCAGCTTAGTCCATAGCTACTACCTAGCAAGGCGCCATTTGTATCAGTGCTTATAGCTTACTACTATTCAAGAGATGTATTCCAACAAGAGAATAAAAGTTAAGTAACATCTACGTACTTTTCCTCTTATTCATTAATAAGTCTCATGTTCCAGAACTTCAAGCCCGTCTGCGTTAGTTTAGCGTGCACCTAGCTACCTCATTGTGTCTATGCTGTATGAGCTAGACACAACATTAATTGGCGACGAGTAAAAGAGTTTGTATTCATTCGTTTGTGTCATGGCTTCGCCACATTCTCCAGATGTACTGTCCGAATTTTTTCGCTTGCAGAATCAGCAGACGCAGGCGTTATTGGAAGCCCTTGGACAGCTCGTCCAGGGTCAACGTGCGCTGCAAAACGATGCGGCAGCCGCCGCTTCTTCGCTACCGCTGCCACAAAACGCTGTTGCACCTCCTTTTCGGCCATACGTGGCGGCCGACGAGACCTGGCAAGAGTGGTCTCGCCAGTTCAACTTTCACCTAGCAGCATACAGAATTCAAGGTAAAGAGCGGCAGCCGTTTTTGCTTTCTTGTGTCGGTGTGTCTACCTACCGTGTGATAGTGAAATTGTTTCCCCGACGCGACGTAGCAACTCTGACCTACGAGGAAATTTTGTCTGCTTTAGATGCCTATTTCAAAGAAACAGTTAATGTAGTTGCAAAACGGTATACGTTCTTTCGTACAAAACGTACGGCCGGTCAGACTAATAGGGAGTGGGTAGCAACTTTGCAAGGACTTACTAGGGAGTGTGCCTTTGAATGTGACTGTGGCCTCCCTTATTCAGACACTATGGTGCGTGATGCAATAGCACAGAACGTTTCTGATGTTCGCATAAGGGAACAGATTTTGAAACTAGTTAATCCCTCCCTTCAACAAGTGATAGACATATTGGATAGGCAAGACACACTTGACTTTGCTCAGGCATCATTTGAAACTTCGCCAGCAGTGTGTCACATTAACGGGCCCGCCGGGCCCGCTGCACGGGACGCTAAACGGCCCTCGCGCCCGTCCGCACAGCAGCGGCAGCCTACCTTGCAAACACGTGCGCCGCGTAAGCAAGCAACTGCAGTGAAATCATGCCCGAGGTGTGCAACTAGACATTCGCGTGAAAATTGCCCGTCACGCCAAGCTATTTGCTTTTACTGTCAAAAGAAGGGACATGTTCAAAGTGTTTGCCAGAAAAAGCTTAGATCAGACAATCACAATAATTCCAGGCCCTTTGCTTTGCGCCGGAATCGAACCCAGGACAATCAGGCTCGTGGACCTTCGCCCATGGACATTCATGTAGTTCATTCCCACCCGTCCAGTGACACTTTAGCTAACAGTGACTGTGTTCGTCCCACCAAAAGTGTGCGTCGACGTCGCCGGAAATCCCGTAAAGTCGCAAGTGCTTCTGTACCTGTATCAGTTCAAATTGCACGTGACAGTCGCTCTTGTCGTCAGCAGGACAATAAACTTTTTGTGGACTTAGACTTTGACGGCAAAGTGATCCCATTCCAGCTCGATACCGGAGCTGCAGTTTCATTGATTAATCACGACACGTACAAACAACTGGGCCAACCGCCATTGCGTGCCGCAAATGTTAAGTTACATAGTTATTCAGGACAGCCGATCCCTGTGTTAGGACAGTGCAGCCTTCTTGCAACATACAAGGGACAAACAAAACTTGTGTCATTTTACGTTCTTCGTTCTTCTAGTGCAGTGAACTTGTTTGGTTTAGATTTGTTTCAATTGTTTAATTTGTCTATAGTCAATCAGGTCCTATCCGTGAATCAGACTGTGCCTTCCGCCAGTGTTTCTAGTCTTTGTGAAGAATTTGCAGACATTTTTGCACCGGGCCTTGGTTGCGCTAAGAACTATGAAGCACATTTGGAATTGAAAGACAACGCGCAACCGAAATTTTTCAGAGCGCGCAATGTTCCCCACGCATTGCGTGATGGGGTCGCAAGAACATTGCACGATTTAGAATCTCAAGGTGTAATTGAACGTGTGCAGGCTTCTCTCTGGGCCTCACCCTTAGTAATTTTGCCAAAAACCTTCCGGAAAATTGAGACTTTGTGTGGACTTCAAGGCAACTGTGAATCCACAACTTGTGACTGCTACTTTTCCTTTGCCCCGCCCGGAAGATCTTTTTGACAAACTGTGCCCGGGAAAATATTTTCCAAATTGGACCTAGCAGATGCGTACTTGCAAATACCTGTGGACGAAGAATCCCAGTGCGTCTTAGTGGTTAACACGCATCTTGGCTTGTATCGCTTCAAAAGACTGCCATTCGGGTGTGCATCCGCCCCTGCATTGTTTCAGCAATATTTACTAACTGTGTGTGCGTCGGTCCCTACTGCTGCGAACTATCTGGACGATATTGTGATCTCAGGAACGACAGAAGCCGAACATTTGCAAAATCTCCGAACATTATTTCAGGTCTTGCGTCAAAATGGTCTTCGCTTGAGGAAGGACAAATGTGTGTTTTTTGCTCGGGACTTACCCTACCTGGGGCATGTCATAAATGCCCAAGGTATACATCCGAGTCCAGAGCACCTCCGTGCCATACAGGACTTACCTGCTCCGCAAGATTTGAAACAGCTACAGAGTGTGTTGGGTAAAATAAATTATTATCATAAATTTTTGCGCAATGCTTCTTCCATTTCAGCTCCGCTTCATCGCTTACGCCGTAAAGGTGTTCCGTTCGTCTGGACGACGGAATGCGAACGCGCCTTTCGCCAGTTGAAATCGGCGTTACTTTCAAATACTTGCCTTACGCCATTCGATCCCCGAAAACCCCTTTTGTTGATGGTAGATGCATCGGATTTCGGGATCGGTGCTGTGCTTGCGCACAAAGATGGTTCGCATGATCGCCCTATTGCCTTTGCGTCCAAATTGCTCTCATCTGCGCAAAGAAATTATTCACAGATAGAGAAAGAAGCTTTAGCTCTCGTGTTTGGTGTTACCAAGTTTCATGATTTCTTGTATGGTCGTCACTTTACCATCATCACGGACCACAAACCTTTGACATCGCTTTTTCATCCGACCAAGCCTGTACCTCCGCGTACAGCGCAGAAATTCATTCGCTGGTCACTTTTTCTCTCGCAGTACCGCTACGATATCTTGTATCGGTCCACTGCTAAGCATGGAAACGCTGATGCGTTGTCCCGTTTGCCTGTTGCTGAGGATAAAGCATTCGATTCTTCCGAACTTGCTTGCATGTTCATTGATTCGGAAGCCGATGACGTGGTCGCATCGTTTCCGATTGATTTTCGTCGTGTAGCTACAGCCACAGCTGCTGACCCTGTCCTTGCTACTGTTTTGCGTTTTGTTGCTACGCAATGGCCCTTGTCAAAGTCACGGATCGAAGATCCTTTGGTTCGCCGTTTTTTTGTTCACAAGGAGAGACTTTGTGTACGACGTGGTGTTTTGTTGTTGCGTTCTGATAATGATCAATCCCGAGTCGTGGTCCCACGATCGTTACAGTCCTCTGTCTTAAAGCTTCTTCACCAAGGACATTGGGGTATAGTGCGTACGAAACAACTTGCTCGTCAGCACTGTATTTGGTTCGGAATCGATGCTGCGATTACAAATATGTGCTCCTCTTGCGTGGCGTGTGCCGAACAACAATCCGCACCGCCGCGGAAATTCTTTGCATGGCCGAAAGCCACTTCCCCTTGGCAACGCTTGCACATCGATTTTGCTGGTCCGTTCTGGAATGCTCGATGGTTGGTTGTGGTCGATGCTTTCAGTAAATTTCCTTTTGTTGTCCGGATGTCTTCCACGACGTCTTCTGCCACAATCCAAGCCTTGTCTGGTATCTTTTGCATTGAAGGTCTTCCGCAGACTATTGTTTCCGCCAATGGCCCACAATTCATGTCCGCAGAATTTCAGTCATTCTGCAAGGCCAATGGTATTCAACATCTGACATCCGCGCCGTTTTCGCCTCAGTCCAACGGTGCCGCGGAACGATTGGTCCGGACTTTCAAGTCACAGATGTTGAAGTTGAAAGAGTCGCATTCTCGGGAGGACGCTTTGTTGCTCTTTTTGTCTTCGTATCGCTCTCAGCCCCGCGATGGTCGATCGCCGGCTGAGTTGCTCCATGGTCGTCCTCATCGCACCATGATGTCTTTGCTGCATCCGCCGCATCAGGTTCCTGTGCAGCGGCAGCCTCCTGCTTTTGCTCCTGGCGACGTTGTCTATTATCGCAACTATCGCGGTTCACAGCGTTGGATCGCAGGGCGCATTCTTCGCTGCCTCGGCCGCGCGATGTATTTGGTTTTGGGGGCCTCTGGTGAGGTGCGTCGGCATCTCACTCAGCTGCGCCTCTGTCGTCGCCTGGGTTCTGCCGCTCCCCGTCTGCTTTCAGCGACGGGGCCGTCCGGTCAGCGCCTTGGGGACCCATCTACTGGCTCGCCTCATCCCCAGGTGTTACCGACGCTGCCTTCCATTTTGCCCCATGGCGTCGCGCCGCCACCGCAGCCGCCGCCGGCGCCGCCCGCAGTGGACGCGTCGCTGCAACCGCCTGGCGCCTCCCTGGGTCACGCGCCGCCGCTGGCTTCCCGTGACCAGCCGTCCTCCGCCATGGATCTCTTGCCCGCTCCGGACCAGATGTCGTCTTCGCCCGTCGGGTGCTCCGACCACATGGAGGTCGACCCTTCGGCCCCTCTTGTATCATTACGTGCGCATACACCGCATGTTGACGTGCACCCTGGACTAGGTTTGCAGGCGTTTCCTAGCTCCCCTCGGACCGAATGGCCGGGTGCGGGTGGCACAGCCTCGCCTGTTGTTAGGCTCCCCACCTCATCGCATACGTCAACATGGGGTCCTCCCCACGGCGGGCGGAAGCCTTATCTCACGACCGTTCGCCGATTTGCGGGGGAGGAATGTGGTGTCACCGCTAGACACCACACTTGATAGGTGGTAACTTAAATCGGCCGCGGTCCTGTAGTACATGTCGGACCCGCGTGTCGCCACTGTGTAATCGCAAACCTAGCGCCACCACATGGCAGGTCACAAGACACGGACTAGACCTCGCCCCAGTTGTACGGACGACATAGCTTGCGACCAGACGTACCAAGTCTTCCTCTCATTTGCCGAGAGACAGATAGAATAGCCTTCAGCTTAGTCCATAGCTACTACCTAGCAAGGCGCCATTTGTATCAGTGCTTATAGCTTACTACTATTCAAGAGATGTATTCCAACAAGAGAATAAAAGTTAAGTAACATCTACGTACTTTTCCTCTTATTCATTAATAAGTCTCATGTTCCAGAACTTCAAGCCCGTCTGCGTTAGTTTAGCGTGCACCTAGCTACCTCATTGTGTCTATGCTGTATGAGCTAGACACAACACCAACTCGTGCAAAAATACGTAATAATGAATCCAAAATTTTGTTATGCTCACTCCAAGAACGTTTAGCAATAAGAATATCTTCAACATATGAAGTAATATTGTCACGAAGATAAACAGGTAAAATTTCATTTAAACTACGAATGAATGCTGCAGAAGATACAGTAAGTCCAAACGGTAATTTCCGAAACTGGTAACAGTTACCAAAGGCTAAAAAGGCAGTATATTTTCTACAATCAGGGTGGAGTTCTATTTGCCAAAAACTTGCGCGCATATCAATCGTGGATAAAACTTTAATTCCATGGAAATGTTGAAGAAGTTCATCTAAATTTTGTGGACGGTCAGTTTCAGGAATAATAATATTATTTATCTGTCTGGAGTCCAGAACCAAACGAATTGACCCATCCTTTTTAAGAACGACATGTAATGGGCTGGTATAAGGACTGACTGCTGGCTCAATAATGCCCTGATCTAACATGTATTGAAGTTCATTCTTAACCTTGTCTCTGTAAGCCAAAGGAATAGCGTACGTTTTCCCGCGAAATGGTGTGTGTTCTTTTACTTTAAATAAATATTGTAAGCCTTGTATAGTTCCTGTGTGATGACTAAACACTGTAGCATGTGAAGTCAAAATATGGTGCAGCTCTTCTCTTGCAACGTCATCTGGCACTTCAGCTTTCTTAACCTTTTCATTAATTAATTCTTCGCTACTAATTACATCCTCCATCGCGTCTCTGTATCTATTGTCATTGTCATGAATAAACACACTGTCGTCATAATGCTCAACGAAAACATCAGAAGTAAGAAACCTTAAACATTTTGTATCTGATTCAGATCTTGCTAAACACTCGAAAAATTTCAAACATTTCGGCATTCCGGCAACAGTCAAATTCACACTTCCTTCTTTAAAGTTCAAAATTGCCTTATGTGTGTTAAGAAACTCCATACCTAATATAATCTGTGTACTGAGTAATGGAACAATAATAAAATTAGCAGACAATTCGTATCCTTGACAAATGAAATTTAGGTTGGTCTGTTGTTTAACTTCCACACCTTTTCCAGAAATCGCTCCTCGAATTGTAGTTTTAGAAATAGGTAACACAGGACAGGCAATAGTTCTTTCACATATACGAAAAACTGATTCACTAACGACGTTCAATGGGCTCCCAGAATCTAAAACTGCAGTGAACTTATTCTTACCCACACATACTTCAATAACAGGATGTAAAAATGCGTCTACATTATTTTCCTTTTCGCCTAGCAAAATGTCTCTCATATCTTCCAGGCGTACGTAGTGTAAAGTTGTAGTGTCATTACTTTCTGAACCGTCTATATTGCTGCCAGAAGCCGAAGCTGCAAGTCATGGTCGATTGTTTGCGTCACGTCTTTGATTATTCCCGTCATTTTGCGGATCAATTTCTACTATTTCCACTTGTCTCTCTGAATTTCTGTCACGCGGAGGATGCCAATTAGGTCCTTCCTGTCTGTTAGATGCAAATTCTTGGTTGTGTCTGTTATTAAAATTTCTGTTTTCCTGTCTGTCTGCATAACTACTTCTTGTATAATTTCGACTGTCACTTCTGAAATTATTGTTAGACCTACTACCCTGGTTATTTCTGTAGTAAGAGTTTCTATTATTGTATGAATAATTTCTGTCTTGATGATACCGATTACTGTTTCCGTATGATTGATCATTCCGGTAAGAATTACCGTTATTATAATTGTCTGTGTAATTTCTATTAGAACGTCTGTTATTGTCATAAGGCTGGTATCTATTGTCCTGTCTGTTACGTCTGTCATTCTCAAAATTACCCATATAACGCCCGTTCCGATCACTATCCCTTTTCTCTGAAAATCTATCGTAATTACTGTTACTGAAAAAGTTACAAGAAGTCCCGTCGTCGTTGTCATACTCAAGTTCTTGTAACAAAGTCTTAAAAGTCTCAATGTCGTCTTTACATCTTCCAGCTAAAGCAATTTGTCTTATGGTTTGTGGCAGCTTAGTTAAACAAATGCGAATTAATTCAGTCGGGCTATAAGGGTTGGACAGGAACTGATTCTTTCGAATCATGTCTTCAAAGTATTCTGCCGGCGTGCGGAACTCAGACTGTTTAAAATTACGCTGCATAATCAGACTATGTTTGACTCTGTCTTGTGTGTTTTCGGACCAATATGCCGATAGAAATGCATGATAAAAATCATTCAGATTATTACAATCTCTAATGAGTGCACGCATCCGCGTCGCCGGTTCGTTTTCTAAATATCCACACATAAATTCCAGTTTGTGACTTAGTGGCCAATTTGGTGGGAGTGCATACATAAATTGATCTAACCATGCACATGGATGTATGTCATTCTTAGAATTGCGGAAGATCTTAAATTTCCGAACAGTCAAAAAGTGTTTATAGTCAAAGTTTTCGCCTCGTGGCGACAAAGACCTACCGCGTCTGTCCCAGTTTGAATGTCGATTATTGTCAAGTTCGCGCGCCTGGCGCTCTCTTGTTGCATCCCGTAAATGAAACAAATTATTTTCTTCAAACCCCTCTGCTATCTGTGATTCCAAATTTCTTTTGATGTCTTTTCCTACAATTTCGCCTTCAATTTGTTTGACTTGCTTTCGTAATGCCTCAACTTCCCTTTTAACGCGTTCATTAAATTTTCCCTGATTTTCAACATGTTTATTTATGTTCTGGTACTCTTCAGTTTCTGCAAATGGTAATGGAGCTGTATCATCCGAATCTCTGTCCCCATGTAAACTAAGATTTGTCAATTTATCTGAAATCTCCTCAACTCTTTCCGATAAGTCACCTATTTTTTCTTTCTGTTTATTGACGTCTTCCGTAAGTGTCGCGACTCGGGTTTCAGTATTAACACATTTAGTAGTTAACTGTTCATACTGTTGTGTTAGGTTATTTAATCTGTCATTTGGTACGGATTCCTCGATTTTCTCAAATATTTCTTCCTTATCGTGTACACGTTGTAAATTTAACTCTGCAAATTTTTGTACTATCACGCGATCTCTTTCTTCCTGTTCTCTATCCTGTTCCCTTTGTCTAATCTCTACTGCAATTAATCTATTATTGTGAGAATTCAAAATCGGTTGTACTTCTTCTCTAATTTCTTTTTTTAATTCATCTTTCATGTTTTTGAAACATGTCCCTATTCGTGAATCTAACCGTGTTTCCATTGTTTCCATCTCTGTTTTAATTTCAGATCGTAACTGTGATCCCACTGTTTTTAATTCAGATCCCAACTGTGATCCCAGTGAGTCTAACCGTGTTTCCATTGTTCCCATATCAGTTTCTAATCGTGTTGCCAAAGTTCCCATCTGTGATCCCAGTGAATCTAACCGTGTTTCCATTGTTTCCCTATCTGTTTTTAATTCAGATCGTAACTGTAATCCCAAATTTAATATTGCACTCATCAATTGCTCCATATCAGCCGGTTCGAAATTCTTTTCGCCCCTAACATTTCCCACAAAACTAACTTCCTTCTGCATAGCCATAAAGCTATCTGTGTTAGATACTATTTCAGAATCTTCTATCGTTAATCTCGTATTCTGTGAATTTTCTGCTTGAGAAAAATTTTGAAATGGTTCCGGACTATTTTCCCGACTTATTACATTGTTTTCCACTTCATCATTCATCACACTGTTTTCCTCTGTTGGCGAGTTCGCCATGTTAACAATCTCGTCATTCTCACTATCCATCATTTTTGCCTTTTTCATTGATCGCGTGATCATTTACAAAATATACGAAACTCGTCACTATAAAAAATTACACACAATAACACTATATCTCCAACAATATCATTCACACGAAATGCTTCCCTCAATCACGATCATCTAACAATTGAAATAATTGCACTAAATTGTCAAACCCATAGAGAAGACAACAGAAATGAAATTTTGCAAAAAAAATACCATTAGAAGAATGACAATTACCAAATCTACACATGCAATATAGACTACAATTACTAAATTACAAATTACTACAACAATCCTACTGTCTACTATTTCTACAATCAGAAGAATTCCAAGGGACGATCCGAAGCAGCGGTCGCCACGTGCATGGGGGCTTAATTATAATAAAATGCAAATAAATTTAATTTTTTGATTTTAGTAGCTGTCTGTTCGATTACGAAGTCTCGTAAACGGTTGGCCCTGACTAGTATTGTACGCAATCTGACTGCACAGAACAACAAAGAATGAAATGGAAATTTTCATTAACACAATTAATTAATTAAGTCCCCAGCAACTATAAAACCTACGAAACCAAAGCACAAGTGTAACTGTTCTGTGTGTGGAAGTATGACTCAACGTACGCATCTGGCACGGTTCTTCTTCAAGAACACAAGAAATTTTAAATATCATTTATACTGAATTAATTAAAGAAAATAAAAATACCCTAATTACTCAAGAGAACCAGAATTACACTCTAATCCCAGAACACAAGCCAGATGCTTTGTTGACTGAACCTGTAATGAAGCATTATTTACGACATTAAATAATGAAAAATAAATCAAGTTTCGTTACCTTCATATATTGACCAAAATCACTCTAATCATTACAATATATCTCCACACCGACTCGCTATTACCACATCTCAACAAGAACTTTTCAGTATCACATCTCAGCAAGCACTCCCTACTAGCACATCTCAACAAACACTCTCTGCTACGAGTTCTTAACAAGCACTGACTACCACGAGCTCTCCCCAAGCACTGCCCACTACGACATCTCAATAATCACTGCCAGTGGAGGCGGCCGAACAATACTCTCTAGCGCGATCTCTGGCGCTGTGGCTCAGTGTAGCCACCTTTCACTGCTTGCCCAATATACAGATTGAATAACATCGGGGAGAGGCTACAACCCTGTCTTACTCCCTTCCCCATCACTGCTTCCCTTTCATGTCCCTCGACTCGTATAACTGCCATCTGGTTTCTGTACAAATTGTAAATAGCCTTTCGCTCCCTGTATTTTACCCCAGCCACCTTTAGAATTTGATAGAGAGTATTCCAGTCAACATTGTCAAAAGCTTTCTCTAAATCTGCAAATGCTAGAAACGTAGGTTTGCCTTTCCTTAATCTTTCTTCTAAGATAAGTCGTAAGGCCAGTATAGCCTAACGTGTTCCAGTATTTCTACAGAATCCAAACTGATCTTCCCCGAGGTCGGCTTCTACTAGTTTTTCCATTCGTCTGTAAAGAATTCGTGTTAGTATTTTGCAGCTGTGACTTATTAAACTGATTGTTCGGTAATTCTCACATCTGTCAACACCTGCTTTCTTTGGGATTGGAATTATTATATTCTTCTTGAAGTCTGAGGGTATTTCGCCTGTTTCATACATCTTGCTCACCAGATGGTAGAGTTTTGTCAGGACTGGCTCTCCCAAGGCCGTCAGTAGTTCCAATGGAATGTTATCTACTCCGGGGGCCTTGTTTCGACTCAGGTCTTTCAGTGCTCTGTCAAACTCTTCACGCAGTATCGTATCTCCCATTTCATCTTCATCTACATCCTCTTCCATTTCCATAATATTGTTCTCAAGTACATCGTCCTTGTATAGACCCTCTGCATACTCCTTCCACCTTTCTGCTTTCCCATCTTTGCTTAGAACTGGGTTTCCATCTGAGCTTTTGATGTTCATACAAGTTGTTCTCTTATCTCCAAAGGTCTCTTTAATTTTCCTGAAGGCAGTATCTATCTTACCCCTAGTGAGATAAGCCTCTACATCCTTACATTTGTCCTCTAGCCATCCCTGCTTAGCCATTTTGCACTTCCTGTCGATCTCATTTTTGAGACGTTTGTATTCCTTTTTGCCTGCTTCATTTACTGCATTTTTATATTTTCTCCTTTCATCAATTAAATTCAATATTTCTTCTGTTACCCAAGGATTTCTACTAGCCCTCGTCTTTTTACCTACTTGATCCTCTGCTGCCTTCACTACTTCATCCCTCAGAGCTACCAATTCTTCTTCTACTGTACTTCTTTCCCCCACTACTGTGAATTGTTCCCTTATGCTCTCCCTGAAACTCTCTACAACCTCTGGTTCTTTCAGTTTATCCAGGCCCATCTCCTTAAATTCCCACCTTTTTGCAGTTTCTTCAGTTTTAATCTACAGGTCATAACCAATAGATTGTGGTCAGAGTTCACATCTGCCCCTGGAAATGTCTTACAATTTAAAACCTGGTTCCTAAATCTCTGTCTTACCATTATATAATCTATCTGATACCTTTTAGTATCTCCAGGGTTCTTCCATGTATACAACCTTCTATCATGATTCTTAAACCAAGTGTTAGCTATGATTAAGTTGTGCTCTGTGCAAAATTCTACCAGGCGGCTTCCTCTTTCATTTCTTAGCCCCAATCCATATTCACCTACTACGTTTCCTTCTCTCCCTTTTCCTACACTCGAATTCCAGTCACCCATGACAGTACACATAACTCAAATGAAATACGCATTTCCAAAAAGTGAAACATCAAGAAGCCATGGTCTGCAACACGCCACGATAAGAGTACATGTTGAACAGTGGAACAGTAATAAGTGATTTAAATGGCAGACACGTGGCGTGCTCGTATTCACGTAGGCCCAATAGCGCCCTCGTGTGTGTGACCGGACGGGTCAGTGTTACGCAAGGCTCAGTTGGTGCGGAGTCACCATCCGAAATGGAAACTTGTAACGAAGTCCCACTACGCCTCGCTGACATCACAGGGTTGGATATCGGCTTTTAAATGTGTTTGAAAGGGGCAGAATGATTGATCTCCGGGTCGCGAGTATGTCGTTCTGTGACAATGCAGCTCCTACAGGCCAAGCTGCTTCCACAGTGAGGCGTATGTGGAACCAGTGGAGAAGAGAAGGCTGTACGCTGCACCGACAATGTGATCACAGCGCAAGATGGCCGCCATTTCGTCCGCTTGGTCGTAACCGGCAGAACAGCTTAGTCCACAGTATTGGGGCGATGATGGAGCACTGCAACAGGTGTTGACGTGTCTGCGTCGGCGGTTCGACGCCTTCTTCTACGGGCTAACTAGAGGCGCATATGCTATTACGTCAGCTTCCAGTGACCATAACCCGCCAACGCCGCAGAATGCAAGGAGCTCGTGAACGCTGGCATTGCTGCGCTGAGTGACAAAATGCAGTTAGGAGAACTATGGCTCAACTTTAGAAGAATAGTCGACCACGCACTAGATAGATATGTACCCAGTAGAACAGCTCATAATGGGAGGGAATCTTGATGGTATACAGTCACTGTAAAGAAACTTCTGAAGAAACAGAGATTACTGCAAAGCAGGTGTAAAACAAAGGGCAGGGTTATAGACAGAGAAATGCTGCATGAAACGCGTTTGGCTCTCAAGAGCGCAATACGTGATGCCTTCAATTAGTACCGTAGAAGAATACTGTCATATGATCTTTCACAGAACCCACAGAAATTCCGCTCGTATGTAAAGGCTATTAGTGGCACCGAAGTTAGTGTCCAGTCCCTAGTGAATGAGACAGGAACTGAAATTGAGGGCAGCAAAGCAAAGGCTGAAATGCCTATCTCCGTTTTCAAATATTCCTTTACAAAGGAGAATCCAGGAAAATTGCCCCAGATTAATCCTTGTACTACTGAAAAGACGAATAAAATAAATGTTAGTGTCAGTGGTGTTGAGAAACAGCTGAAATCATTAAAATTGGACAAAGCTCCATGTCCCAATGGAATCCCTGTCAGATTCTATTAGTTCCCCTCTTTTAGCTATAGTCTCCAGTTCTTGGAGAAAAGCACAGATCACACGCATCTACAAGACGGATAGCAGAAGTGATAAAGAAAACTGTCGTCCAATATCTTGACATCGATTAGTTGTAGAATCTTAGAACAAATTCTGAGCTCGGACATAATGATGTACTTTGAACAGAATGATCGCCTCAATGCCAACCAGTATGGATTCCGAAAACATCGATCATGTGAACCTCAACTTGCACTTTGTTCACATGACATACTGAAAGCTTTGAATGAAGGCAATCAGGTCGATGCAGCGTTTGATTCGGTACCACGTCTTCGCTTATTGTCGAAAGAACGATCATATGGGCTACCAAGTAAGATTTGTGACTGGATTGTGGACATTTTGGTAGGCAGGACGCAGCATGTTATTTTCGATGGAGAGTCGTCGTCAGATGTAGAAGTAACTTCGGGTGTGCCCCAGGGAAGTGTGTTGGGACCCTTGCTGTTCGTGTTGTATATTAATGACCCTGCAGGCAATATTAACAGTAACATCATGATTATTGCAAATGATGCAGTTGTCTGTAATGAAGTGCTATCTGAAAGAGGCTGCATAAATATTCAGTCAGATCTTCATAACATTTCAAAGTGGTGCAAAGTTTGGCATCTTCTCTCGATGTTCAGAAATGTAAAATTGTGCACTTCACAAAACGAAAAACGTAGTATCCTATGGCTACAATATCAATGAAACACAGTTGGAATCAGCCAGTTCATACGAATACCTGGGTGTAACACTTGGAATAGGCTCAGTCGTGGGTAAAGCATGTGGTAGACTTCGGCTTATGGGTGGAATACAGGGGATGTGCAATCAGTCTCCAAAGGAGATTGCTTACAAATCACTCGTGCGTCCCGTCCTAGAATATTGCTCAGATGTTTGGGACCCTTGCAGACAGACGTAAACTATCCCGAGAAAGTCTACTGACAAAGTATCAAGAGCCGGCTTTAAATGGTGACTCTAAGAATATATTACAATCCCTTACATGTCACTCACATTGGGAGCGTATGGATAAGATCAGAATGATTACTGCACGCACAGAGGCATTCGAACACTCGCGCTTCCCGCGCTCCATACGTGAATGGACCGGGAAGAAACTGTAATAACTGGTTCAATGGGACGTACCCTCTGCCAAGCAACTCACGGTGATTTGCAGAATACAGACGTAGATGTAGATGTCCCACTTCATCTTGTCCCACAGTGACGGCCGCATACGTGTTCGACGCTGCCGTGGTGAACGCAATCGGGCAGACTGTATTGTTGAGCGGAATAGCGGACATCTACATCTCCATCTACATGGATACTCTGCAAATCACATTTAAGTGCCTGGCAGAGGGTTTAACTAACCACCTTCACAATTCTCTATTATTCCAATCTCGCACGAGCGCGGAAATAATGAAAACCTATATCTTTCCGTACGAGCTCTGATTTCCCTTATTTTATCGTGGTGATCGTTTCTTCCTATGTAGGTCGGTGTCAACAAAATATTTTCGCATTCGGAGGAGAAAGTTGGTGATTGGAATTTCGTGAGAAGATTCCGTCACAATGAAAAACACCTTTCTTTTAATGATTTCCAGCCCAAATCCTGTATCATTTCTGTGACACTCTCTCCCATATTCCGCGATAATACAAAAAGTGCTGCCTTTCTTTGAACTTTTTCGATGTACTCCGTCAGTTCTATCTGGTAAGGATCCCACACCGCGCAGCAGTATTCTAAAAGAGGACGGTCAAGTGTAGTGTAGGCAGTCTCCTTAGTAGGTCTGTTACATTTTCTAAGTGTCCTGCGAATAAAGCGTAGCCTTTGGTTAGCCTTCTCCACAACATTTTCTATGACTTCTTTCAATTTAAGTTGTTCGTAATTGTAATACCTAGGTATTTAGTTGAATTTACGGCTTTTAGATTAGACTGATTTATCATGTAACCGTAGTTTAACGAGTTCTTTTTAGCACTCATGTGGATGATCTCACACTTCCCGTTATTTAGGGTCAACTGCCACTTTTCGCACCATTCAGATATTTTTTTCTAAATCGTTTTGCAGTTTGTTTTGATCTTCTGATGACAGCGTCATCTGCAAACAACCGAAGACGGCTGCTCAGATTGTCTCCCAAATCGTTTATATAGATAAGGAATAGCAAAGGACCTATAACACTACCTTGGGGGACGCCTGAAATCACTTCTGTTTTTCTCGATGACTTTCTGTCAGTTGCTACGAACTGTGACCTCTCTGACAGGAAATCGAAAATCCAGTCACATAACTGAGACGATATTCTATAAGCAAGCAATTTCACTACGAGCCGCTTGTGTGGTACAGTATCAAAAGAACTTGCGGAAATCCAGGAATACGGAATCGATCTGAAATCCATTGTCAATAGCACTCAACACTTCACGTGAATAAAGAGCTAGTTGTGTTTCACAGGAACGATGTTTTCTAAACCCATGTTGACTGTGTGTCAATAGACCGGTTCCTTCGAGGTAATTCATAATGTTCGAACACAATATATGTTCAAAAATCCCGCTGCATAGCGACGTTAACGATATAATTTAGTGGATTACTCCTACTACCTTTCTTGAATACTGGTGTGACCTGTGCAGCTTTCCAGTCTTGGGGTAGGGATCTTTCGGCGAGCGAACGGTTGTATATGATTGTTAAGTAAGGAGTTAATGCATCAGCATACTCCGAAAGGAACCTAATTGGTATGCAGTCTGGACCAGAAGACTTGCTTTTATTAAGTGATTTGAGTTGCTTCTCTACTCCGAGGATATTTACTTCTACGATACTGATGTTGGCAGCTGTTCTCAATTCGAATTCTGGAATATTTACTTCATCTTCTTTTGTGAACGCATTTCGGAAGGCTGTGTTTAGCAACTCTGCTTTGGCAGCTCTGTCTTCGATAGTATCTCCATTGTTATCGCACAGAGAAGGCATTGATTATTTCTTGCCGCTAACATACTTCACATACGCCCAGGATCGCTTTGCATTTTCTGCCAGGTTTCGAGACAAAGTTTCGTTGTGGAAACTGTTATAAGCATCTTGCATTGAAGTCCGCGCTAAATTTCAAGCTTCTGTAAAAGATCGCCAATCTTGTGGATTTTGCGTCTGTTTAGATTTGGCATGTTTGTTTCGTTGTTTCTGCAAGTGTTCTAACCCGTTTTGTGTACCAAGGAGGATCAGCTCCGTTGTTTGTTAATTTATTTGGTATAAATCTCTCAATTGCTGCCGATATCATGTCTTTGAATTTAAGCCACATCTCGTCTACACTTATATTATTAATTTGGAATGAGTGGAGATTGTCTCTCAGGAAGGCATCAAGTGAATTTTTATCTGCTTTTATGAATAGGTACATGTTTCGCTTATTTTTTGAGGATTTGGGGATTACAATATTTAATCTTGCCACGACAGTCCTGTGTTCACTAATCCGTGCATCGGTTGTGATGCTGGTTATTAACTCAGGATTATTTGTTGCTAAGAGGTCACGTGTGCTTTCACAACCGTTTACTATTCTGGTGGGCTTATGAACTAACTGCTCGAAATAATTTTCAGAGAATGCGTTTAGCACAATTTCGGATCATATTTTATGCCTACCTACGAAATTAAACGTGTATTTTCGCCAACATATCGAGGGTAAATTAAAGTCACCACTAACTATTATCGCATGAGTCGGGTACGTGTTTGAAATCAAACTCAAGTTTTCTTTGAACCTTTCAGCAACTGTATCATCTGAGCTGGGAGATCGGTAAAAGGATCCAATTATTATTTTATTCCGGTTGCCAACAATGATCTCTGCCCATACTAACTCACAGGAAGTATCTACTTCAATTTCGCTACAAGCTAAACGTCTTCTGACAGCAAGAAACACGCCACTGCCAACCGTGTTTAGCCTATATTTTCGGAACACCGTTAGGTTCTTTGCAAAAATTTCGGCTGAGCTTATATCCCGCTTTAGCCAGCTTTCAGTGCCTATAACGATTTGAGCATCAGTGCTCTCTACTAGTTCTGGTACTTTTCCAACACAGCTACGACAGTTTACAACTGTTATACCAATGGTTCCTGTATCTACGTTCTTCCTGTGTTCAGCCTGCACCCTTTGTGACTGAACCCCTTTTAATTTTTTCCCGAGACACTCTAACCTAAAACAGCGCCCGGTCCACGCCACACAGCCCCTGATACCCGTGTAGGCACCTCCTGCGTATAGTGGACACCTGATCTATTCAGCGGAACCCGAAACCCTTTGGCGCAGACAGAAGCCAAGTGTGATGGTTTGAGGTGCTATTGCCTATAACACACGATTCCGCCTCCTATTTCCTGAGAGCGATCTGAACAGCTACCGCTACAACAGGGGGGTTTTACTGCCTGAGGCATTGTTCCTCAAGCACGCCGGTCCACATGCGATACTTCAACAAGACAACGCATGGCCGTACGTGGCGAGGAATGTGCAAGCCTTATTCGAAGAACGATGCGTACCACTGCTTCCCTGGACTACCCATTCGTCGGACGTGTCGCACTTAGAACACGTCTGCGGTATGGTGGGTCGGCAATTGTTCGTTCAGGTCCTCTTGCAGCAATAGTTGATGCTTTATGGACCCGCCTCGCCTACAAACCTCGTGGCAGGGTATTCCTCAGCAGCATATTCAGGCGCTCTTTGATTCCATGTCACGACTTCTAGCGGCTCTGATTGCAACACGTGGTGGTGCTACTCCGTACGGAATTCCACTTTGCAGTGCATGCAGAGCTCTGCAGTGCTGATCATTTGTATACTGTCATGTCCATACCCCGTGGAATAAATTTCACTGTGATCACATCTCTCAGTCTTGGTGTTTCACTTTTTCCAGACGGAAGAAACATAGTTTTATTTTTCGTATGTAATGCTATGAGGAACGTATACAGACTTCAAGATAGCACTCTTATTAAGTAACAGTACCTTAATATTTTTACTTTGAGAAGTGAGACTAGAATTGTGCCAAATTCCCTCAAGTAACTTGTTATAAAAGTCGTTGGTGTATTATTTTAACAAACTGTATATTATTTCTGATCAATACAATGAAGTCCATTAAGTAATCATTAATATAAAGCAGATTAAATAAAAGTAGAAAAGCACATTCTTACCATTAACTTAATAATATAACGCTGACCATCACCATAAATTGTACCGTGTAGAAGTTTTTTGGAAACAGTATTTTTAGAAAGTGTTTTTACGTCATTTCTTGGCTCAGAATGGCTCTGAGCATTATGAGACTCAACATCTGAGGTCATCAGTCCCCTAGACTTAAAACTACTTAAACCTAACTAACCTAAGGAAATCACACACATCCATGCCCGAGGCAGGATTCGAACCTGCGACCGTAGCAGCGCGCGGTTCCGGACTGAAGCGCCTAGAACCGCTTGGCCACAACGGCCGGCTGTCATTTCTTAATGTATCCTTGTGTGTGCGTGTGTATGTGACAGTTTTGATGTAGTTTCTGATGCGCACTTCCCGATAAATAAACGCTGGCCACGCAAATAACACCGCACTATTGTTTCAAAATTGTTGTCTAAAAACCAAATGGGGGTGTTGACTGAAAATCCGTATTTCATTTAGCAAAATTAAATGTTTTCTAACATTTCATATGGTAATTTTTAAATTAGTTAGCTAAACTGTCACCCTGTTAGAGAACTATAAACATACGATTTAAACATATATTTTTCAAAACCAGAATACCAACATGGGTATTACAACGTACACTGGGAGTAGTTTTACTAAGCGCCTTTTGAATTGCTAGATTTTAGCATGTAGGTCCAGGTTAAAATAATCCTAGTTGACTTTGTATATTTCTTGTATGAAGTAGGTGGTGGTGGTAAGTTCCTATGGGACCAAACTGCTGAGGTCATCGGCCCTAGGATTACACACTACTTAATGTAATTTAAATTGACTTACGCTAAGGACAACACACACACACACACACCCGTGCCCGAGGGTGGATTCGAACGTTCGACGGGAGTGGGGGGAGGGAGGGGGGAAGTGGGGAACAGCGCGAACCATGGCAAAGCGCCGGCTACCCCGCGCGGCGTGTAAAATAGGTCCAAGAGCAATAATGTTTAATCATCGTAGCGTAGGTATACCTTCTCGTTGCATATAACGACATAGCCTGGCATAAAAGCCTCTCTTGTTGTTGCTTACACCGCAATAGCCGATACCAGACCCCTTGTCTTTCACTTTTAGCTCATTTTTCGGATACTTTTCCGAAGATTTCCCTGCTAGACATTAACAAGTGTTATAGCACTGTACTCCTCTTTTCAAGAGCTTTACAGTACCGTTAGGTGAGGAACATCGTTCCACTAGAACAAAAATACGTACCCTTCGCGCAGTTTCATATACCGAAACTTATTTACCACTAGCTAATAAACTATAGCAAATCGGGGAAGATGTACCGCTATTGTCGACAGGTACGTCTCTCCAGGATACGTGCCACAGAGAAGTTTATTTTTAGTTGGATGATAAAAAATGTGCTAAGAATATCACCCCGGATATCAGAGTGGTGGTGTCTAAGCACAAACTTGTATAGGATCGTTTTACAGATGCAGTTGGGAGACCATACGACATCAGTAACCTGGGCTGAACGATTCTTCGAACTAATCTATGACTCACTCATGACCGACGTGGTGTGCTCAGATCAAACATCTGCTACTATGGTTAGAACAAGTGGTAAACGTTCCGCAAGCTTTCGACCGTACTTGATAAGGCGTTCACGCCAAAATACTGCTTATCTTGGACTGATCGCATGTGCGACCTCAATTGAATTATTATGCGATCTTCTACTTTGTGTCAAGATACTCATCAAGTAACACAAAATACAGCACTGCTGCATTTAGAATCTGTATCGGAATGATGCCTTCAACGCCATCCAGTGCTCTGTTCTTCGAGACGGGGGAGACGCCTCTTCATGTTCGGTGTTAGTTTCTGGCAGATAAAATTTTGTTGCGGAGAATCCTAACCCCTTAGTCTCCCATTGTTCAGAAATTAATTGAGTTGTAGGAGCTTCTCCAAACCAATTATTGTTCCTCCCTGGAAACAAAACGCGCGCTTCTGAATAGAAACAGCTAATGAATCGGAACACTTCGTTACTACACGCTTTAAGGGACTAACCAGCACTTCAAAATTACTTTTCCTCAGTAACTCAGTTAGTGGAACACCCTTATGCTTCCGAAAAGTGAACCCTGAAATATTAACGTGGCATTATAGACAACAACGCACATGAAGTGGCTGGCCATAGGTGATTAAAATATTCATCCGTGGGTCACAAGCAACTGATGAATCGTCTGTGTGTAGCACCTTCTTTTGTACTGGATCACAAACAGAACGATCACAGATCTTCCTCCAGAACACACCAGTGTTCTCTGCAGAGATAATGGCCATATCCAAGTTTTGCAGTTTATCAGGCTGCTTGGACTAAACAAGATAATAAAATAAAATTTTATTTGTGGTACATCCACAACTGTTCTCCAACATTTTCATTGCAAAGAAATTCCCCACAGTTTATTACAGTCCATTCATTTTTCTTTTTCTTTACGGTAACATCTATTGCAATTGGTGGATTTGGTAATTGACTCGTACCGTTAATAATTGGGGCGCCAGGCATAGCACTCCCCCGATAAATAAGTTTCAACGATGACCTGCATGACAGTAGTCGCTATACACTAACACAGTTTCGGGGTCTTGGTCCGTCATCACGCGTATCTGTTAACTTGTGCATATTCCAAATATTTCTTATTTAATTTTATATAGCACAACATTTGACTAATTTACAACGTAGATCCAGATACACTTGATGATGGGGCTAAGGCACCGAAACCGTGATAGTTTATAGCAGCTTCTGTCGAGCAAGACTTCGGTCAATGAAGTACTTTACAACTGTTGGGTGATTTATTTACCATGAACATGATGCATTAAGACTGCTGGCAGTGCTGAACACCGTGACAGTGCTGAGAGACAACAATCTTCATCTTATGAATATGATGCAGTATATGGTTGACCTGCAACGGTATGTAACTTCCATGAACTTTCTCTTGATTCACTCCCACCAGTGTATCGAATGAAACAAAATAACTTCCACACAATGGACACAACGCACAATGGGCACATACTTGTCTCCATTCCACAGAATCCGGCCTCTTTCTCAACATGAAGCGAGGGCGTATAACGAATGGGAAAAAGATGCGCTACAGTTATGCTCCAGATGATCGTGGTTTATGAGTTGGCCATGCGGCAGGCGATATCTAAAGTCAACAACAACATGATCACTTGAAACTGAAGCTATATCTGACGTTCCATAAAGTAGGACCTTTGCGTTTACTGATCTGTATTAGTGTTTTAGTTTTCTTATAATGTTCGCAGATGACGTTATTTACCGTCTAGTGAAGTCAAAAAAGTACCAAAACGAAGGACAACGTACATGAACCACACGAAAGTGGCAGCTGGCCATGAACATTAAAAAGTGTGTGGTCCTCCACATGAGTACTAAGAGGAATCCATAGAATTTATGTTACTTCATAATCGACATAAAACTTAGAGGCTCTCAACTGAGTTTAATATCAAGATATTATAGTCAGGAACTACTTCAGTTGGGACAATCATACAGAAAATTTTGCAAGGAAGGTCTAACAGATCCAGCATTTTATTGGCAGGGCTCGTACAAGGTGTGAGAAATCCACTAAAGTGCCTATACTACCCTCCACTGACCTCTTCTGTAGTATCGTAGGGCCGTAAGAGATCTTCACAGGATAGTATCGACAGAAGACATCGAAAAAATTCGAATAAGAGCGGCTGATTTTGCTTTATCATTAAACAGGGAAAAATATGTCACGGATACAAATGCGAGCTGAGACGGCAGTCATTGAAACAAAGGCGCTTCACAAAGTTTCAGACAGTAATTTTCTCCTCCAAATGCCAAGACATTTTTTTGCCCCCATGAAAATTGGACCTAGCCGTTGGTGGGGAGGCTTGCGTGCCTCAGCGATACAGATAGCCGCACCGTAGCTGCAACAACAACGGAGTGTCTGCAAGAACACTATTGCTAATCAGCTTGTACCACTGTAAAAAAAAAGCACTCCGTCTTCAGGCCACAAGTGGCCCATCGGGACCATCCAACCGCCGTATCATCCTTAGTGGAGGATGCGGATAGGAGGGGCGGGTGGTCAGCACACCCCTCTCCCGGTCGTTATGATTGTTTTCTTTGACCAGAGCCGCTACTATTCGGTCTAGGAGCTCTTCAATTGGCATCACGAGGCTGAGTGCACCCCGAAAAATGGCAACAGCGCACGGCGGCTGGATGGTCACCCATCCAAGTGCTGGCCACGCCCGACAGTGCTTTACTTCGGTGATCGCACGGGAACCGGTGTATCCACTGTAAGGTGTCAGGCAAATCCAACACCTTCCATGAAAACCCTGACATGAGAAGCAAATCCGGT